>NC_135658.1:42271281-42925114 GCF_964188315.1 Podarcis muralis
CTACTACTACTACGGAAAACACCAATGTTGTCCAGTCCTTTCCTTTTTTTTAATATACATTTTTATTAGTTTTTACATATATTTTCCAAACAGAACATATCATCTCATCTTATACAACATTTTGGCTATTTTAGCCTGAGACTTCCATCAACCACATCTAATGATTTTCAAACCTCATCTCTTAATCTTACATTTGTTATCCTAACTGCCATATTACTTTTAGTAATCCATAACTTAAAATCCATTCTCATAAATCTTTTCTGCAATATTTCAAATTGTTCTCCTTACAAAACTTCTTGTAGTCCTACAAGCATAGTCAGTTGGTTACAATTGTCTTTCAGATAACTTGTATCAATCTTTCAAGAATTTCTGGTCCCTGAAAGTCTCCCTGTCATCTTATCCAATTCTGAGTAGTACATCAGTTTCATCTGCCATTTCTCTTTCATCGGTAGTTCTTCCTGCTTCCATTTCTGTGCCAATAATACTCTTGCTGCAGTTGTCACATATAAAAATAGTTTTTAATCTTGTCTTGTAATGTCAGTGCCTACAATACCACGTAAAAATGCTTCTGGTTTTTTTTATAAATGTATATTTCAACATCTTTTTCATCTCATTATAAATCATTTCCCAGAAGCCTTTCACTTTCTTACATTCCCACCACAGATGATAAAAAGTGCCTTCCTTTTCCTTACATTTCCAACATTTATTACTTATTTTATACATTTTAGCTAATTTCACTGGTGTAATATACCATCTATACATCATTTTCATTATATTTTCTTTCAGATCATTACATGCAGTAAATTTTGTTCCCTCTTTCCATAATTTCTCCCAGTCTTTTAGCTGTATATTATAACCAAAGTCTTTGGCCCAATGTATCATAACCGACTTAACCTCTTCATCTTTCAAATGCCATTCCTACAGCAATTTATACATTTTTGACAATGTTTTAAATTTGTTATCTAATATTTCCATTTCAAATTTCGACTTAGTGTAACCAAATCCATTTTTCTTTAAATCTTCTTTAAACATTTCATTAATTTGGCGATAGTGCAACCAATCTTTTACATATTCTTTTACCTCTTCATAAGGTTTAATTTTCCAGCCCTTTCCTAGCAGGGGGTTCAACTCAATGATATTCAGCTGCATTTTTCTATACTTTTGCAGTTCAATAACATCCTTCTTCAGATGGAATAACCTGCCCTTACAACCTACAAGAGAGAGAAATGAGTAATTGAGATGGAGTGTGTGAAGGAGACCCAGATAGCAGTGGAGGTCCCAGTAAGGTGAGACTAGGGATGGTTCAGAATGACTTCACTGAAGAAATGACTACTAAAGAAGGAGCAGAGGCTGGCCTGAAGAAGAGAGACGCTATTCCACCTGTACAAAGCAGGCACCACTGCATATTCCATGAAAATGTGAGGGAAGAATATACAACTTTCAAGTCTATTACAGGACTGCCTGCTTCAGCGCACTCTCAGTCTCCAAAAGTTTGTTTTACAAATGTTTTGTCCATTTTAAAGGTTTGTTTAGATCTGTTAGTGCCTGTTTGAAGATGAAATGAGTAAGCCTCTTGTCAGTGTGTGGGTAGTACTGTTTAGAGGGTGGGTCTTGATGCAGAGCAAGCACTGTAAAAATAGATATGAAATATTGCTTGAGTGAAAAGGCTTGCCCTTCTCTGAAATCTTCAATGAAACTTGGAACGTAAAATAGGATAGTTTTACGTAGGTATGAAAACCATGAATGAAAGCAATGCACCAATGTTTAGGGATGATTTAAATGTGGCAGCACCTATAATTGATAGGGGTCCCTCCATGCACAGTAAGCAGGAGAAGGGGTTAGATGACAGGGCTGGCATGGGAACAGGCAGGAGAAGTCACATCTGACTTACGTCCTACCACTTCAGGAAATCTGAAGGCACATAGTATGATGTTCTCCACCTTTGAATCTAGCAACCTTGCTCTGGTCCTAGTCTGAAACTCTATCCTCTGTACCCAGTGCATTTTTGTGAGGGTGCTCACTGGTACAGAATACCATCACCTCTCTTTCTTTTGGCTGCCATTTTGTCCTGGAACCCATGGTGCTTTCATCAAGATATGGGTACTGGGAGCTCATTTATTTTAACCAAAAAGGTAGAACTGACTCTACTCCATGGGATTTCCCACAAATTCAGAATTACATGATATCTGAATACATTGTATGTACTGTCTTCTTTTAAAAATTGGTTAACGGCATTCCCGTTTATCCTGGTTTCTCACTAATCAAATATTTTGGCTACCTCTGGGATCAGATTGAGAAATGAAGTCCTTCTGTCATACTGGTTGCAAAAGTTGTGGACTCTGGGTGAAGGTTATTTAATATCCTGTTGTCAAGATTTTTGCCAAGAAGCAAATAATTTGATGGTTATATGCCAACCATAAGATGAAGTGTTTTCTGTAAGTTTCCTAGAAATTTAACAAAAAATGGAGAAAAGAATAAATGTGTGGTTTTATGCCACACTGCTATAAGATTTCTGGGTAACATCCATCTAAGTCAGGGGTCAGCAAACTTTTCCAGCAGGGGGCCAGTCCACTGTCCCTCAGACCTTGTGGGGGGCCGGACTATATTTTTTTTGGGGGGGGGGGGGATGAATGAATCCCTATGCCCCACAAATAACCCAGAGATGCATTTTAAATAAAAGCACACATTCTACTCGTGTAAAAAACACCAGGCAGGCCCCACAAATAACCCAGAGATGCATTTTAAATAAAATAACACATTCTACTCATGTAAAAACATGCTGATTCCTGGACCATCTGTGGGCCAGATTTAGAAGGCGATTGGGCCAGATCCGGCCCCTGGGCCTAACCATGATCTAAGTCATACCCAGAATAGAGCTATTGAGATCACTAAGCTTACTCCAAATTTGACTAACTTTGGATATTTTGTGGAACCGGAGCCACAGAAGATTCTTAAAACCTTTACAGTAGCCCTGTCTGAAGCCAGAGTGTGCAGCCCTAGTTGCTGGGGGGAGCGGGACACACACACACACACACACACACACACACACACACACACACACACAATGTTTATGAATTCAGACGTCAATTGATGCACAAACCCCTATCACATTGTCATTTTATGGGACAAACCACAAGCTGAAAATAATTCAGTTCCCTCGGAACCACCAAATCATGTACCAGGGTTGCCATGGAGTCCTAATAAAAATACCTACAGTGTTGTTGATGCTGATCTGTCATTCATAGATGCAAAGCAGCAAAGGCTCCATTTTTGGATGAGAACAAAGTCATTCTTGTGAAGTTTTGTTAACCATTTGCAGAAAAGTAAAAAAAGAAGAAGCTCACAACCAAATTAAGTTAAAGTTGACCAGATATGCTTCTAATAAAGCTATGCACCTGCTCTTTTAAGGGCATTGGGGGAAAGAGGAACTGAGGGCTTTCTTTAAGGGCTCTTGAAATGCCAGGAATGATAGACATGACCTGTTGGAATATAGATCTCCTGATAGTGAGCTCTGTTGGGCATGGTGCATGTAATTTCTTTTTTTATTATGACATTTTTATACCAGTGTTCCTCCAAGGAGCTCAAGGTGGCATGCAATGGCTCTCTCGCTTTCTCCATTTTATCCTCAAAGCAACCCTTTCACCCAGCAAAATTCATGGTCTCCTGGGTCCCAATGCAGCACTCTGACCACTACAGTTGCCATATTTCAAAAAACTGTTGAGCTTTTTTTGGGAGGGGGGCAAAGTTGGTGAGGGGGGTTTTTGAAAATCACCCCCCCAACCAACACTTCTGACCTGAGTTGCAACACACCCGGGTTTCCCCAAACAAGTTTACTGATTTTTGAGAATTCCACTCGGATGCTATTTCCGACGGATGAAGCTGGGATGCATGGCAGCCCTAAGCATCCTTCACCATATGAGCCTGTGGTCTGTCTTCAGATGTTCCTTCTTCTCTTGCACATTGCCACGTAAAAGCTGAGCGCCATGGAGCAGAGTAAAAGTCCACAGATCTACTGCAGAACTAGGCTGGCCCATGACATTTTGCTGCCTGAAGTGAAGGACAAGGTGGCTCCTCCCTCTATTCTATATGCAAAGCTCACCAGAACTGCAGGCAAATGAATGCTCCTTTGACACTGGCAAGGGGACGCCATTCTCCACTGAGCCTTGAAGGCGCAGGCTAGTTTAGGGGATAACGTGCAGACGATATGGTACACACAGGTCTGTCCAAGTCAACATCCTATTAAAGGAGGAGACCTGGAGGCTGATATGAGCCAGCCTAGGCAGAGCAAGGCAGCCTCCTCAAACAGCAGGTATGGGGATTTGGTCAGTGGGAAGTTACAGCAACAGGATATTCTGAAGGGCAGAACTATGTGTGCCATTCAGCCTGCCCTGAAGCCCCTATGCAAATCTGCCACCCTCAGGATTGCTGTGTTGTAATGTTCAGTCCATGCTTTTTACTCTGGCCTTTGACATGTGATTGGTTGGTGTGTGTTTGTTTGTTTGTGTGTGTGTGTGTGTGTGTGTGTGTGTCAATCAGTTTAAATTATTTTTATGTTGTTGTAACACACCCAGGGAACTTATGGTGAAGGATGGGTAAGAAATGCAATCAACGACAGCATCAACAGCAGGAGCAATATATGGTGGGGGGAGCTAAATGTCCTGCAGCTAAATGTCACCACCACCCTTCCTTCAGAAGGCCTGAAGGACACATGACCTCCCAGTTTAAGAGCGGCCTGCTTACTCAATGAACAATCCTTGGAAGGAAACAGGGTGTTTGTGGGTTTTCTACTCTTGGGTTTCAAAATGGCAAGTTTAAAAAAAACATGAAATGCAGCTCTTTCCCGAACTCTAAAGCAAAATGCTGACAAGTCACTGTCAGGAGAGTGCTGTCTGCTTCCCCTTCCCCCGATAATTTCCTTCATAAAACTGCAGTGCAGCAGAATCAAACAGTGACACAAACCAAGAGGGAATAGAGGAGGTTTTTCTTCTTCTCCTTCAAACGAGTATCTCTATCAGGAGCCCCACGTACACACTCAAAAAAACCTTCAGAGTTCAAAGAATATTTTTAACGTTAAAACTCAACCTTAAGAGCTCCCATCTCTGACTAAGAGACAACAAAGCCCTGAAGATGCTTCTAGCTTGAATACTATTATAAAGACGCTAGGGCTGAAGGGAAGAATTCTATCATGTTTTCCTTTGGGTTAATGTGAAGAAAGTTGCTGTTTTTTCTTCTTCTTCCACATTCCTCCTTTGTATATGGCACAATGAAGGGAAAAGTCCCTTCAGCTGAAGAAAGTCAAGCAGCACTGAGTAAGAGGGGCAAGATATCAAACTTTCCCTCATGGGCATACAACTTATGGCCAGATTCTGCTGCCTGTTACTTCGTCTCCACTGCAATTTAGTGCTATTTTTGTTTAAGAGAAACAGCTCTAAATTTGCATCTGAGAGAGAGAGAGAGAGAGAGAGAGAGAGAGAGAGAGAGAGAGAGAGACTGCCTGAGCCTTAGTTACATCAGTTTCATTTTTTCCAGATTAACCTTAGAAAATCCAAAAATCTCAGGCAGGCACAGCTCTCCTTGAGTGATTGTCCGCATTGCAGTGGTCTGGAAATGAACTGTAACCATATAACTGTTGATTTCTTACATCACTCTAGAACAATTTTCTACATCCAGTGGACCCTTCCAACATTTGCTTGACTGCTGAAGAAACCCCGTACATTAGAGAAGATTCTGGGGTGTGTTCTAAGACGCATGCACACAGTTTGCAAATGAGACTAGGCAACCTACACTGCTCTTCTGCATGAATAGTAATACACTCCCCTCCCCTGTGCAGGATAAAACAGTAGTGGTAAGCTCTCTTTCAGGGCTCATCCACACTTAATTTTCCTCCATTCTTTGAAGGTGCTTTAAAACTCCTTGTTTGAGCTCCTCCTCTTCTTCTTCTTCTTCTTCTTCTTCCAGAGATTTCCTTGCAAAAAACCCCAGCTCTTTAAAGCTGAACTGGAACAAACAGCAATTTGTGGAAAACGCAAATTGACGTTTGCTCTGATTGAGAACTAAAGAATGGTTTTCCACAGGGAAATCTTCAGGACAAAAAACAATAATACTGGGACTCAGAGCTTTTAAACATGGACCTTTGCTTGGAAAGAGCTGGGCAAAATGTAAGTGTGGATAAGCACGAAGATAAGCTTATCTGCCGGTGTCAGTCTCACAAAGAATGCTTCAGCTGTCCCTATTTGCCCAGGCAGGCGTATTATGTGATCCACAAGAGCAGCAAAATAACTAGACTGCACAACAGTGATGGGGGGAAATCAGGCCAAATCTTTATAGACAGCAGCAGGCAGGGCAAGGGTTGGCATGGCATTGGGTCCCAGGATCAGTTCATCATTCCACAAGCCCCTTGTTGATGGAAAGGATCTGCTGGGTTTGGATCGCTCCAAACCTGTACGACGGGAGTCAGCCAGTGTTGAATCTTGCCGTGGTACAAGCCAAGCCAAGGTCTCACTGGGGGACCAGGGTGCAGATTCCAACCAGGCAGATACTGAATCCAAGCTTGGGTTTGCTGTGGTCAATCCTCCCCTCCCCCCCATACTATGTTGATCCTACCCAATGCAATTTCTGCCACTCAATTGACCCTATTTACCAGGGACAGTCCCTGTTTTTTAGTTCTTGTCCTTATTTTTGCTTTGGGGAATTTCTTTATTAATTCCGCCCCCCCCCCCCCCGGGTATGTCTAGAGCTGCTGTTCTTCAGAATGAGAGAGTTAGATCTATGAGGTTGCAGTCCTTTGCATGTCTGATCAGAAGTCTGCAACCCTTTGCATGTGCTTTGCATGTCTAATCAGAAGTAAATCCCAGGGAAGTGAGTATAGAATTGCAATTCCCTATGCACAATTATTTACGAGTAAGCTGCACTGAACACAGCATGGCTTACTTTGGAATAAAGATGATAGGATTGCCCTGTAAATGGAGGTGGAGGCATCCTGTCTCATAGGTAAATACATGTGCATGATGCAATTCACAGCCTGCAATTTTGCATCCTACAGTTACCAAAATATAGTTTGAAGTGTTGATTTTTCAAAATATTGTAGGACATTTATTATAGACTTAATCAAAAGAACCGTAAATAGACACACATAGAGGAAGTAGAGATGAACCCTGTGTAGCAGCAGAGATGCTATTAGCAGAGGGAGCAGTTCACACAAGTAGGGGTGTATAAGCTTGCCCCTGTTTGTGAAATGTTGGGTGTTATTTGAGAAGCCCCAGGATTCCCAGAAGTCTGTCTGAAAACCACTGCTCTGGAACACTTCTCCCAGAGGCAACATTTTATGCCAGATCCTAAAACTTTTATTCTGGTGTTACTGCCAGTCTGAACAACTGAGCTCTTTGGATTCACTCAAAGGATGTGCTAACTCAGTTTTACAGGGAAATTTATGGTAACATCAAAAGCGCAATGACAAATCTCTCGGACCAGTGAGGGTACTACATATTTATCGGTCTAATTATGTCAACTCTTCTCAGAAGCAGGATAATAACATTATAGTAAGCAGTGCTCCGAGCTGTTTTGTTTTTTAAGCAATTTAAATGCTGGCCTCCTCTAGCTGTTGTTTTTTTAAGAAGCCATTTTTTACAGCAATTGTGGAGCAGGTTCCTCCAAAGCTTATCAAATAATGTCCAGCATTTCACAGATAAAAAGGGCATTGCTAATGAAGGAACAGTGGTAAAAGCTTTCTAAGATTGCAAATTGATCTGAAAAAATTATCTGGATGATGATGATTTGCTCTGGTATTCTGGGAAGCCACAGTTGAACAAGCCAGCCCCCAGTCCAGTAGACTCCCATATACCTGCTACACCTAAGACTACGGACTCAGCTATACAGCTGTAAATAAAACGATTTAGGCATGTTGTAAAACGCAATATACAAATGTAGCACTAGATGGCAATGGTGAGCTATGGCAAATTCAATGTTTTTCAAAACGTTTTCACTGCATTTTTATATGTGTGTATATTCCACCTACATTGCTGCAATCAGCCAGAGTCCAGAAAGCTACCTGTCCACAGTAACCTGGGAAAATACCTGCCCAGACATTATGCCAGCTTAGTCCAACACAGTGAGCCAGCTAATCATTCAAATAAATGCAGGGACAGAGTATGCTGTGAAGGGTATATTCATGCCGGATACCTACAAGATCCATGCAGCCTTTTTGCCATCTCAACAAGCAAAAGGTATGAGAAACCAACACACTGTGAGCCTTCCGCCTCCTGGTGACAGGAATGAGATAAAGATACAGATTGGAGAAAGAAAGAGGCCCTGAAGGAATGGAACTCAGTGCTCACCTCTTGGTATTCATTCCCACTTTTCTTCTGCTCTGTTCCATTCTGCTCTTGACTCACACTCTGTTAAAGAACACAGACGCTACATAGTAAAGTGTGCAGGTCAGGCATGGCCAAACTTGGCCCTCCAGCTGTTTTGGGACTACAATTCCCATCATCCCTGACCACTGGTCCTGTTAGCTAGGGTGATGGGAGTTGTAGTCCCAAAACAGCTGGAGAGCCAAGTTTGGCCATGCCTGGTGTAGGTAGTATCTCTACTATCCATCTCGCCAAAGAATAGTTACATGGATATCTTTGCACCCTTGGCAAGAAACTGCATCAGTGACCCCCTCCCCCCAATAAATCATGTTACAGTCGTACCTTGGTTCTCGAACACCTTGGTACTCGTACATTTTGGCTCCTGAATGCCAAAAACCCAGAAGTAAGTGTTTCGGTTTTCGAACGTTTTTCAAAAGCCGAAAATCTGACGCAGCTTCTGCTTGAGTGCAGGAGGCTCCTGTGGGAAGCTCCGGAAGCCACACTTGGTTTTTGAGCATTTCAGAAGTCAGACAGACTTCCGAAACAGATTGTGTTCGAGAACCAAGGTACGACTGTACTCCACATGTTTACACTTCTGATATGATCTGCCATATGCCCATGTTTCCCCGGAAATTTTAGCCACTTTTCTAAAATTCTGCCCAGACGCCATTTTCAGTGGATGAATCCCAGCTGTGTCTGGACGTATGGCAGCCCTAGTTTACAATTTACAGCGGACGCTCGGGTTGTGAACGTGATCCGTGCGGGATGCACATTCGCAACCCACAGGGTTTGCAACCCGCAGTGGCACTTCTGCGCACGCATGGATTGCAATTTGGCACTTCTGCGCATGCCCAAAGCACGATTTGGTCTTCTGCGCATGCACGACCACCAAAACCTGGAAGTAACCCGTTCCGGTACTTCCGTGTTTTGGCAGTTGCGTAACCTGAAAAAATGCAACCTGAAGCGGCTGTAAACCAAGGTATGACTGTATTGCAAAAAAGGACAATAAGTTTCTCCCACATTTAATCTTGTTGCGACAGCAGCATACTCTCTCTCTCTCTCTCTCTCTCTCTCTCTCCATATTCTGATAGGTGAGGGCTGGTTTCGCCAACCCTTAGATATGCCTCTGGATATTTGCCTTCCAGATCATTCCTGTACAATAGAGCAAACCATCCTTCTGCAGCTGGGCTTTTCAGCCTCTGCAGGGTTTGTATGCTTTCACACTGGTCTCTGACCATGGCAAATTAATTGGGCTCCACTCCCAAACCCACTCTTCCCCCAGACCTAGGCAGCAGAATTGTTTGTCCCAAGAATTGGCGGCCTGAAATTTCTCCTACCGAACAGGTAGGCGCTCCTCCCAGCACTGTAGGACACCAAATATGCTGCAAATGAACTCGAGAACTGGATAAAGGGTAGTCATGATAATGACGCCACTTATTTTCCCCCACTGATGAGAGGCTGCCAGCTTGCATGAAATGGTAAAATGCTCCTATTCCTTTTCACGCAAGGCAATATTTGATTACTGTGAAATTGTAGATGGCTCTGGCTCTGAATACCCTTGCTTTCATCTTGCAATAGCATTCAAGCACATGCTTAACTTCAAGCAAATTAATAATCACAATGGGATTACTCTTTGGTGGTTAAAGCTAGGCACATGCTTAAGAGCTTTGCAAGGTCAGGGTTAGAGCATTCAGCACCGCACTGTGTCAATCCCCTAGCAGAAAACAGTGCATAAGGGATCACAACTGAGTTTTTAAAGACGTGGGCAGAAAAAGAAAAACCTCTAATCCAGGTCATGCATCGGAAACGCAACTTTTCTCTGTGAGCATTGCCTCGCTCTTTCAGCCTCCTTCGTCCTTCTCCATGTATCAGCCTCTCACATTCTCACTTTGCACAAAATCCAGTCTAATCTCCTGCTTTCTTATTCCATATTATTACCTCTGTTAATCTCCCCTGCAAATAACCTATATTTGGTTAAAATTCAAAAATAGAACCTCTTCCACAGACTTAGGCTCTTGTGATTTAATATATGCTGCTCAGCCCTTAACAATCAAGCAGTCAAGAGACCTAAATATTGTGCATTTTGTGTAGCCAATGCTTTCAGGCTCCGGCATGAACTTCTTATCCACAACATATTTAGGTTTATTTATAACCTAGGAATTTGTGTAGCGATTTCATTTGTATAAAATAAGTGTCACTGAACAAACGTAGATGGTGGAAAAAAGAAAGCGAATTCAGGGCCTATTTGGAACAGAGGCTCATCAAAGTTGATCTCTGGGATCTGTTTTCAAGTCAAGGTTTACCCTTGGAGATATAATATGAACAAAAAAGAGCACCATTGCGCATATGCAGAATGCATTTCCTTTACCACTGAAGAATTAATTTGTCTTCCAGACAAGTTTGATCCTCTTAGAAAAAACAGAGACCAGTCTTGAACCACTGCCACATTATTTCTGGATTTTCAAATGGGAAAGATCTCAGAGGACTTGTTTATTGTAACAAAGAAACGTACATGCATGCATGACATATTGCTTTTAGGCATACAATGATTTCCTCTTCATTTTGAGTGGCCAACAATGTACTGTAACCCTATTCATGTCTAATTGGAAGCCTGTTCAGTTGAGCTTATTCCTAGTTATTTGGCTATAGGATTGTAGCCTGAAGAAAATTGCTTTTCAGCCTGGCATGTGTGTATCCAAGGTGTGGTGTGATAATCTACATTTGTACATCTCATTGCAGACTGTTTTTGGTATAGGACAGTGTGGTATAGGACACAAACACACCAGTGCTGGATTTACGTATAAGCTAAACAAGCTTTAACTTAGGGCCCCACTCTCTTGAGGCCCCCAAAAAAATTAAAGGGGGAAAAACCTGAATGTACATTTCCAAAATATAAGATAAAAAACAAATAAAATAAAACCTACATACAGCAAAAGTGTTTTGTGTTGTGTAGGCTCCTATGATGTAAGTAATGGACCCCACCTGCTAGCCTGCTCCCTAAAACATCACTGGTTTGCTCATTTCTGTATATAGGGTGCCTACATTCTGCATGTGCAAATGGCTTTAGATACCTATTAGGTCCATAAATTACCATATAGCATATATTCAACACAAAAAACAGTGACAATTTGTTGTTGACAAAGGACAGCTGGACATATAAAGGCCCCCATTACCTTCAGGAGCTTAGGGCCTCATCAAACCTAAATCTGGCCCACACACACACACACACACACACACACACACACACTTGTCACATCGGTGACAAGGAAGGTAGCAGGGAGGGAGAGAATCCAGACTTGTTCTTTGTTTTCTTTCTATTTTTCTTCTTAGGTCAGCTTGCCAAAAGTGTGTTTGTGTGTGTTGTACATTAGCAATTTTAAGAGAGGCAGCTATGCCTGCAAAGCCTACAATATAGGTGTATACTCCTACATAATAGTTTGAAACTGACTAAGTTCCACGATGCCCTTTTAGATTCCCTTAGGAATGTGAATAGCGGGTCCATCAAGCAAGCAGAGAGTTCAGCGCATCACATTGCCTGGAGCTGTTTGGCCATATTTGCATACATTCTGGGTTCTCTTTGCTTTGAGTGTTTCCTTCCTTCCCCTCCTCTCTCCCCCCCCCCCCTCCATTTACCCAGCTGCACTTGGTAATGAACCTGACAACATTAAAAAGTCACTAGAAGTAACCCAGCTGCCTCAAAGTGAGTTCATAGAGAGAGCGACTTTGTAGCTCCTCTCAGTCAGTCCATTAATTGCACATAATGAGGCATTTAGTGACAGAGGGATGGTTGATGAGCCTTAGCTGAAATAACAAGAGCTTGCCAGAAGCTGCATTTTCACTGTCAAGAAGGAAGTCGCAGAATCCTGACAATAGCGATGAAAGGAGCGGGTTGTTGAGTCATAGGGCCGTATGCTAACCTATTAGGACATGTGCTGCTCCATCCATCGCTGAGCACTGAAATGTGACCCTGGGGGTGCTTTGAGGGTGCCGCTACTCCATCACTCTATGGGGACTGCCTGTCCTGGGCTCACAGGGAGCCTAAGCTCCATCAGTAGAGAGAAAGCTATTCATGCTGATGCCTGGATCCTCAGTGGCTTGGAACACTATTTGAACAAGATGGGAAGCCAGCCCCCGTGTGCTCCATTTCATGCATCTCAAACAGCGGAATCTAGACCCTTAGTAACAGGTTGCCAATTATAGCCTTGGCAAGATTCGCTTGCTTTCCCATACATCCTGGCCTACAGAGGGCTGAAAAGAACAAGGAACGAGCAGCGAAGTCGGTAGCCAGGCCACGGCTATCCCTGTGCTCTGGTAACATCCAGTTTTGACTACTGAAATGTGTTACATTGTCCTGAACCCCTGGCCTACCAGGCAGCAAGTCAGTATGTCAAGTCCAAAGTCCAGGGGTTGAGCCACACAAGCATAGTCCACATCCAAAGGTCAGGAAACACAGTCCACAGTCATCCAAGACAAGATACAGTTCAGAGTCAGACCTGAAGCACAGTCCCGTAGAGGTCCAGGAGCATCTAAGCCAAGGTCCATCAACACGGGCAGTTGAGCAGACCTACCACCTCAGCTCTGCTTCCCTTTTGGACTTTACATGCTGATTGCAGCATCTGGGCTTGATGTGACATGTGACCCTCACCTTTCCCAAGCCTTCTCCAGCTGAGGAATCACACCCCTCCTCCCAGAGCTAGCAAGCCCCACCTGGCCAGTTAGTGAGACGGGTTGTGAGCCCTTGCTTGCCTCAGCCTCCTGGAGCACCCCACCAGCTGCTCCCTACAGCTCAGAACCTGCCGTGTTCATGGAGACAAGGGTCCCTCTGGTTCAGGTGATGGGTCCTGCGGCTCTGGTTCCTGTGCACTGACCCTCCATCCCCTCGCCATCCTCCATCATCCTGTGAGTACTTACTTCCCCATTCCCTGCTCGCCCCAGTGTGTCCCCGTCCCAGCTACACCCCTCTCCAGGATCCTCTTCCTCCTCTTCATCTGAGGTGGACATGCTGCTTTGTTTCCAATCACTGCATATCCCATAACTCCTCTACTACAAATGTAATGGACTTCCTGTCATTTTGTCGCACTGTAGACAGCAATAATGTGGTAACATTGGCAGCAAATAAACAACAACAACTCATAAAGTGGAATAGTGTGGGGGTAGTTAGATATACAGTAGTACCTCGGGTTACACATGCTTCAGGTTACAGACGCTTCAGGTTACAGACTCCGCTAACCCAGAAATAGTACCTCGGGTTAAGAACTTTGCTTCAGGATGAGAACAGAAATCGCACGGCGGTGAGGGCGGGGCAGCAGAGGGAGGCCCCATTAGCTAAAGTGGTGCTTCAGGTTAAGAACAGTTTCAGGTTAAGAACAGACCTCCGGAATGAATTAAGTACTTAACCCGAGGTATCACTGTATAAATCCACCATGAATGAATGCATCAATGACATGTTGCAAAAAAAGTGAAAGAAGAAAAAGCCCATTGTGAAGGGACCCCAGGATAGCTTAGTCTCTTCAACCTTTCCTGTGCTTGAAGTTCATCCTGAGAAGCTCGTCTACAAGTGTCTCCCACATACTAAAATAAGGCAGGCAGTAACCAGATGGTGGACAGGGCCTTTTCAGTAATGGCACCCCATTCTTTGAATGCCCTGCCTCAGTCTGTATTCCTGATGCTTAGGGTGCAAATAAAACTGGTTTTATTTGTCCAGATCTTTTAATCTTACTGTTTTATCTGCCTTGGTAGCTCAGTCAGTAGAGCATGAGACTCTTAATCTCATGGTTGTGGGTTCAAGCCATATATTGGGCAAAAGATTCCTGCATTGCAGTTGTGATCCCACCCAACTCTACACTTCTATGATACTACTAACAGTGGCTCTGGGGTTTTTTAGTGCTTTTTCTCTGTAGTTGTTTCACTGTTCAGTTTTGATCTTTTGTTTTTCTCATTGGTTGTGTTGTTTACTGGTGGTTCTGACGTTTTAATGTTTGTTGTTTTATTGCTTCGAGCCACCTCCAAAAGTCTTTTGAATACACAAGATCTAAATATATGAGCGAATGCATAAAATAAAGTAAAGTTGACTTTGTGAGACCTCCATTAACCCTCTTGTTCATAGTCAAGGGCAACCACTTCTGGCTTTTGAAAAAGCTATGCCCCCGCCCCCATTCTACACACACGTGCTCTTTTCACTCGATGGAGCAAATGTGTATTTTGTATTCAGGTGTATGCCACCCCCAAGTACAAAACAGTGAAGTGAGAATGTAGCACCCCTTACACTTTGAAATCTCCCAAGGGTATCTTCAGTATAAAACCCATTACTAATTCCAAGTGCTGTACTAAGTGCATAAATGGATTTGAAATTGTTCACATTAAAGCCCATAATTTTCATGTCAGAAAGAAGTCTGTGGCAAAACAAGAGCCTGAACGTATTTTGAAACATTTAACCTTGCACCCAAGCAAATGAGTACCTATCTGGGCTGTTTACATAAATTGCTTCTATGCTTAGCTAGACCTGCACATCTGTCCAAACTGAAGCTTTTCCACTGTTGTCACTGAATGAAGACATTGTGAAAATTAAACCAAAAAAGCCCCTACACAGTGGTGTAGCGTGGGTTGCCAGGTCCTGGGGCTGTGTGGAGGGCAGGGGGGATGGAGGGAAACAGAGTATGCATGCACACTTAACTGCCTAAAGGCATCCATGTCACCCAGGAGACTGCAGCTGCAGAGGTAAGAAAAGAAGAGTTGCCCCATTGTCTGGAGAGGTCACTTCCTGGGTGGCATGGAGAAGTCATTTTCAACGGAGCCCAGCAACAGAAGCACGCAGCTGTATTGAGGCAGCACCTGGTTTTGAAATTTTGCACCTGGGGCAACCACCCCTGTGCCCACCATGCTATGCCACTGATCTTATACCACTGACCCTACGTAAAAGAAAACTGCATAAAAATATGCCCAAGATCAGTGTTCTGCAACCTGGTGCCCTGCAGATGTTTTGTGCTACAGTTCCTATTAGTTCTAACCAGCATGGCCAGGGTTGATGGAAATGGTAGTTGAAAATACTTAGAAGAAACCAGGTCAGAGAAAGCTGACACAAGACGAGGACATACTTTAGCTTGTTTCAAGCAATAGAGATGTCCAGCATAACACAAATTACAGTATTATGGCTGGGACTGCAGAGCTGAAGAGCAGCACACTCAGACCCTCCAAGAGTCCCTTATTTTCCAGGAACATCCCAGATTTACAGAGGCTGTCCTGGCTTCTGATTCAATCCTGGAATGTCCCACTTTTTCCTATTTTCATTGGAGAAATGTTGGAGGGCATGGAGTTATCCAACCTCCAAGCTGTCTGAAGGCAATACTGTATGGGAAGTTTTTTTAATGTTTAATGTTTTATTATGTTTTTATATATGTTGGGAGCCGCCTAGAGTGGCTGGGGCAACCCAGTAAGTTGTGTGAGGTATAAATAGTAAAATTATCATTATGGAATGAGACATCCCTATTTTCATTAGAGAAATGTTAGAGGGTATGCACACTCTGACCTCTGCCATTGGCTAGGAGACAAAGGATTGCTGAGAAGCTGCTGCCTCTGCCTATCAAGAAGACCATCATGGCAAAAGGAAGACCGAACTGGACCAAAATCGAAAAGAGCTGATAGGTGCTTGCTCCCACACCCACAACAACAAAATACTCTGCTCCAATTGCCTGTTGCACTGGAACTGCAAAGCAGGGAGAAAGCCTATTCTAACCCCATCCATCGGTCAAAGGAACAAGAGTCACCAACTTCTAGTAAAACCGAAACATCAACAAGGGATGATCAGCCTGGCCTGAATTGGGTAGAAATCCTTTTAGCCCAGCACTCAGTTCTGGCCTTGAATAAAGGTTGAGGGTTTTACTCCTCATTCTTTTCATTCTACTCCCCTTTTGTGTTTTGACTTTCTATTTGTAAGCCTGACTGCAAGGCCTTTTTATTCTTGATCTGAGTTATTTTGCAAGATGACAATTGTCTGAAAAGCAAGATTAAAATGCTGTAAGTTAGGTATACAAGGAAGGGGAGGTGGTGAGCTTTCCCCAGCCCTAGCAAAGCATTCCACCCCCCAGCCCTCAGAGGAGAACTGACTAGAACTACTGTACTAGAAGAGTGAGCAAGCTGAGTATCATCAGCATATTCAGGACACCACTCACAAATTCCCCTGATGACAGCTTCCGGCAGTTTCATATAGATGTTAAACAACATGGGGGACAAAACAGAAGCACACGGGACCTTAAAGTGCAAGTGCCATGGGGATAAGGCAGAAGGAGAGGAACTCCTGTGACACAGTGTCCCCAGTTCCCAATGCACAGAGTTGCTCCAGAGTGACACCACGGTAAATGGTGCTGAATGCCTCTGAGAGATCAAGGCAAACCAACAGGACAGATATCTCCCTGTCACTGTTCCCAAAAGGATCATCAGTCAAGGCAACCCAGGCTGTGTCTTGCTGCTGGACCCAAGCTTCAAGCCAGACTGAAAAGGGTCTAGGTACGTTTGCAGCTGGCACTTTCTCCACCACTGATGGAACATCTCTGCTGATAAGAAATGTACAAGCAGCACAGAGCAGCCAAGAGCTCTCAACTCTTTTAAAAGCCAAACACTTGGAAACTCTCTCAATAAACATCCTGGCTAAAGCTGGCTGACAGCAGGAACCTGTTGTTTTTACTCATTAGCTTCTGCAGTTGCAAGAGTGTATACAAACAAGACTAGAACATGTGGGTTGGCAACACGGAGTCCCATGCCATATATAAACAACTGGGTTGGAGACCAGGAAACTGCAAACGAAGTGGAAGGGCTCTGACTCAGGGATGGACCACATGCTTAGCATGCAAAATGTCTCAAGGTTCAATTTCTAGCAACTCCAGGTTGAGCTGAGAGAGACGCCTCCCTGAAGCCCTAAATCGTTGCTGCCAGTCAGTGTAGACAACCTGAGCTAGATGAATTGAGCTTGATAAGAGAGCTTCCTGTGTTCCCTAAACAAGGTGCCAACGTGGTCCATTTGTTTGGATGGTGTGCATTTATTTAGAGGACTTTCCTACAAACTCGCCATCTGAGGCTGGCAAGTGGGTCTAAATTCCATTTGTCCACTTCCTAAGCACATCTGTTTGATGTCAGCTGCTTGATGCTTTCAGGCATCTGAGTTGGCGGGCGACTCGCTAATTTGCCAGCACATCACATTCCACATTTTGAGGCCTTGGAGGTATCTGCAATGCTCATTATCACAATGTTACTCATTATCACAATGGAACAAGTCTAAATGCACTTCTAAACAGCTGCTCTTCTCACACCACAAAGGCAGATGCCCAGCCTGAGCACAGTCATCTGCATTGGCACCACACTTTGTATTTCCAGAGTTGTTCCAACGGTCACACAAGGTCCTGTTGAAAACTTCCAAGTCCAGGTGCCTGTAACCAGCTGAAGGCTGCAGCTGTGGACCACTATAGAGATGCACTCACTTTACAGTTGCATTTTTTAAGCATTAGAATAATACAAAGGTAGCGTTTGGATAAGAAAGGTAGAGTATATCAGCTTATGGAACATTACTAAATCATACACTCCAATTAATTCAACTAGTAAGATTAAATTGACATGTAAAACGTTGCCAGGTGTTTTGGTGTTGTTTTTATGATGTTCTTCATTATACTGGTCTGTGTTTCTGTCTCTCCCATCCTTCCGGAGGCGGGAAAGTGTTTGCAGGATTTTCAGGTGCCCAAATAACTTTGCTGGCCTGGGGTACTTGGACCTCACAGGGGTGGGAAGCTGAATTGCTGCTCTTCCTCAGGCACCACAATGTTTTGGGCCATCCCTCAGTAGGCCTATGTGTTAGTGATGCCATGTCCCACAAGTGTCCCAGAAAAACTGGGATATCCCATTTTCCTCTGCAAGAGCACAGCAGCCATTTTTGGACGCCGTGAGAGCACACTCTTGAAAAAGCATGTCTTTGGGGCTCTATGATCTTGCACAGGTCATGTGATTCGCACATGAACATGGACAGTCCCTGTTTTGGGACTCAACATGTTGGAGGGTATGTAATACATGCTTTGCTTTACTATTTGATCTGTGTTAACATTGCCCTAATAATTATTAAGGTGGTATAAATATGAAAATAAGCATCACATGCATCCTTAAAACTATGCACTTCTTTTTGCAGTTTAGACTACAATTCTGGTCACACTTTCCTTTGACTTCCTACAGGATCAGGCCAATGGCCCATCTAATTCACAATGGCCAGCGAGATCCTTATGGGAAGTCCTCAAGCATGAACCGAGTGCAAGAGCATTCTCCCCACTTGTGATTCTCAGCAACTGATATGCTGTGCCATACCTATACCCTGTGACAGTGGAGGCAGAACATTGCCATCATGGCTAGTGGCTATTGATTGCTTGTATAGCTTTGCTCATGAATATTTTCAAGAGGAGCCTTTGGATCATACAGTCCCATCCCACCATCTGCAGTGGAGTTTCTGTGGCAACTAATTAAACAGTTTCTTCTTGCATATGTTGAAAGATATTGGCTATTTAGACCAATGATAGAGAAGTTTTTTAAAAAATCCTAATATTCTGAGTTGCTAGCAATCTGAAAAGACATATAAATTCTGGCATTTACAGCTCCTGCTAATATCACTAATTAACAGATGCTGTCCCCTAATCCCAGACACATGAGATTCCTCATTTGTGAGGGAAATGTGCTTGCTCATCTCCATCTAGCCTGCAGGTGTGAAGATAAACAACATCAACCAATACATGTTACGGGAGGTTCAGTTTTTGCAGGGACTATTCTAGTTTCCAGAAACGGGTGAAGCTGCATTCTCCGCTACCGGGGGTGGACAGCAGGGGTGGCGTGGCATGCACTCGGGGGCATGGCGTGCCACCCGCAGGGGCGTGGCACGCATTCTGGGGGCATGGCGCGCAAACCCATCCTTGGATACAAATCCTCATTACTAGTAGCAACGAACAGGCACCACATGTTCTACTTTTTGTCTACCGTCTCATCCACCAGCATAGTCCAGGGATCATATTAAATTACTGCAGCATAAAATATTAAAGGCTGGTTTTGAAACCTATCGAGGGCCTTAGCACCTCACACTGTGAGGCATCTGCTTTTGCAAAACTAGCTTTGCCCTTAAATAGCGCATTTATAGACATGCAGAGCCAAAAATATAAATTCAAATGGGTGTATTTTGAAAAGGCTTGGATTCTGTGATTAACAATATAAATTTTTAGCGTGGGTGAAAACCTATGCATACTGATTTCCGGCATTATTTGTGAGAGAGTTCACCTGAGGAATGTAAATCACAACCTTGAAGGAAGTGATGTTGCTTTAGAAGGTGTTTTTCCTCTGTGAATCACCACCAGCAGGGAAAGTTATGTTCATGGCAATTACTATTACCATCCAAGTGTTTCTCTTAACAGGATGCCACCCTTGCTGTTCCAGCATAATTCCACCTTTGACAATTATTCTGTGTCCTTTCCAGTTCCAAATCCATATACAAAATCCATATATATCTATATATCTATATCTATATCATCTATATATATAAATTTACATAACAAGTTTCAGTTTAAACATATCAATCACCTTTACATTTAGGATTCTCATAATCCCTTGACTCCCCCTCCCCCTTCTTTGGTTTCCATTTTCCATCCCTTTTTATTCAACTTATCCTTTCGCCCCCCAATTTGTTATATCTGTTATTAACTGTTCCCTTATATTTTGTCTTTTACAAGCATTACTCTAATCCTGCCAAAGTTTTTAACCATATACAAAATGTCCTTTTTACATATGTGTTTGTTTAACAAGACTGCTGAATTACAGTGTAGCTATGTACACTGTCATCCTTATCAGCTGAAGCAACTGTGGTTTTGCACATTACCAGATTAAAGCACAGAGAGGTTGTTGGTTTTTTCCTACTGCATGTCAATTGGTATTTGCATGTTGCTGTACACATCTGTAAGGTTGGATGTGTTTTCAAGTCACTCACCACCCATCCGCACCAGTGGGTGGAGAGGGGGCATGGATGTCTCCATCTGGCTTAACGTTTTCATATTGGATCAAAGCGGACTCGAGGGGAAATGCATCAGACCAAAGTATCTCTCAAGAAATTAAAGGATGGATGTAGATTGCGGCTAATGTTGTCTGTACATGGCTACATAAAACAGTGGTTGGAGCACACTGGATGCAGAGGAAACAGAACTTTGCACACGACCCAGAATGCTATTGCCAAGTCCTTTGCTATTTGTCTAGGAAGATCAACAGAGAGGACGATTGTTGGATGATTGTTGAATGTTACTTTTTTGATGTAGGTTGCTTGTTTTAAAGTTATGTTTTATTATCACAGTTTTGTATTGCATTAGATTGTACATTTTTTGTTTCTTCAGCTTGTAAACCGCCTTGAGTATTGTAAGATAGAAAGACGGTATACAAATGAAAAATGTTGATGTTGTTGTTGACGAAGGAGCATCCCTGGCACCTAGGAGCGTTCCTGGAAATATCGATCGGAAAATCTCTACAGTTCAGTGATGAATTTTAATTCATGCAAATTCGGTGACCACTTTTGCTCTGTCAAAAGCAGTTACAGTCCTTGGAGGAATGAGGGAATATTGCAAATGGTGTAGGTGACTGTGGAGTGAGTGGGTTCTGCAGTATTAATCACCCAGCAGCATGCCAGATCCAATAATACACTTGAACTGGGACTATGAGTGACTGGAAGTTAAGTCTGCCTTGTGTAAACATAATACTCCTTATCAACGTATCTGTTCCAGGTGAGTCTTAAAGCGGCATCTGTTCAGTCAAATGAGAACAGATGTGACAAAACACTGGAAGGTATTCAGCAGGGAGCCAATCTTGCCGTGTCACAAAGGCAGAAAGGAAATAATGAGATAGCTCAGTTGGTAGAGCATGAGACTCTTAATCCAGTGTCATGGGTTCGAACCCCACATTGAGCAAAAGATTACTTCATTGCAGGGGTTGGACCAGATGATCCTCATGGTCCCTTCCAAATCTACAATTCTATGACATCCTGCTATTGCATTTTTAACATATGTAAAGGCAGGGCTGTTGTGGCTGCACTAAGATGAGTTGAGAGCTGGGTTGATTTAACAAAGCACTAATCAAGAAATAATTCCTGTTAACTAAGGAGTTTCCACCATTGGGGAATTTCCTTGCAATGCTGAGCACTTTCCTCAGCACCACAGCAGAGAATTAAAAGGTTAAATTTCTCCTTTCTCCTCCACCATCTGCTGTAATCCCAATATTTATCAGCCCTTTCCGCTGATGCTATTTGCCTTTGGGGGAAAAACCTTTTAATGCAAAGATGATGCATTTAGTGCACACATCTAATTTGGCCCTGAACTGCTTGAAATGTGCAAACCCTTAAAAACAAAATAACTTCCATCCATGCTAGCTTCAGCTGATGTCGGGTGGAGTCCAAGAATATCTAGAGGGCTACAGATTTGCCAGCCCCAGTATAGACCATATTGAGTTAGAAGGGTCGATGGTTGGACCATGTATAAGATTACTATAAGGTGGAAAGGAATTGGTTTAACAGAACAAAGGCACACACTGTTATTAAACTCCCTCAAAGCTTGCTTGCAAGTTGTTCTGTGGCACTTGGTTATATCTGATTTTGTTAGGATAGTGTGGTGTGAAAGCTAATCAATAAGGGGGAGTACGGTCATGGAATAGTTGATGGTTGAGATGGGGAAAGTTCAGAAAAGGGCCACCAAAAGGATCGAGCAAATGTAGCAACTTCCTTATGTGGAAAGGTTGCAGCATTTGGGACTGTTTAGTTTAGAGAAAAGAAGAGTAAAAGGTGATAGGTAAAGGTAAAGGGACCCCTGACCATTAGGTCTAGTCGTGGCCGACTCTGGGGTTACGGCACTCATCTCGCTTTATTGGCCGAGGGAGCCGGCGTACAGCTTCCGGGTCATGTGGCCAGCATGACTAAGCCGCTTCTGGTGAACCAGAGCAGCACAAGGAAACGCCGTTTACCTTCCCACCGAAGCGGTACCTATTTATCTACTTGCACTTTGACGTGCTTTTGAACTGCTAGGTTGGCAGCAGCTGGGACCGAGCAACGGGAGCTCACCCCATTGCAAGGATTCGAACCACCAACCTTCTGATCGGCAAGTCCTAGGCTCTGTGCTTTAACCCACAGCGCCACCCATGTCCCTAAGAGGTGATAGACATTTATAAAATTATGCATTGCCTGGAGAAAGTGGATAGAGAAAAGTTCTCTCTCATAACGCTAGAACTCCAATGAAAATGAATCTAGTAAAATTCAGGATAGATTAAATAAAGTAGTTCTTCACTCAACATATAGTTAAGGCAGAATAGGATAGGTTTGGTCCAATATTGGCAAGACAATCTGATGTACCTTAGATCCGATTTGTATAAATGAATGTATACACTGAACTGCAGCCAATTTTTAATTGGTTCAGTTGTTTTTCTCTTTATAGCGTGTAGCAAAGGCCTTTGTCATGGCGTTAGAGCACCCTGCAAACTGGTGCAAACCCAAATAGGGAGCCTACACACAGCATCTGTTCCTGGTCTTCTACTCGTGCTTCATGAGAACAAGTGGAGATTTGTTATTCTATGACAGAAGGAAGGCAATGCAAAGTGTTGCCCTTGTTTAACTCTAGGAAGGCAAATGCAAGAGCCGGCGCGTATGCCTTTCATCCTGGAACAACACAAGATTGAACAAACAGTGTTTTTCACATTTGCAAATGAGGCCCAGTACATATCTCTTTATTTCAACCAGCTTTGGGGACATGACTTTCCATCAGATAAAGCACTGTTTGGCTATTACGGAGAGCCATCGACAGCTGCCGCCTGTAATTCTTCAAAGAGCTGCCCTTCATTGTACTGCGCAGAGGAAGCCCAGGAACATCCCAAGAAGAACAGTCTGTAATTGAATTTAAAGTTGCCTCACGCAATCCATCAAGCTCTCCTCTTAAATGGCTGTTGGATGGGGACAAAAAGGAGAGATAATGTTAAAATCAAACTTCTTTTATAAAGGTGCTCAGAGAAATAAACAAAATGCTGGATGAATCAGAAACCAATTTTATGGTGGTCAGTTAGCCTTTGTTTTCAAATTTAAGAGGTCTCTAAATTGGGGATCAATGTCTTTTACCTAGAACTAAAACTGCACCTCCAGCAACTGACAGTTGAGGAAACACAACCCTATCATTCCATCTATATTGTAGCAATTATTGTGTCATTGTTTCTTTTTCTGCTTCCTTTTTTCCCCCAGAATGAAACTACCACACACTAATGTGGGCTGTGGGCACCAGAGAAGATGAATGGCCAGGCCAGGGGCAGGGGTGGAATCAGAGGAGACATCTAAATAATTGTTTATACCATATTTTCCCGTGTACTGGACACCCCCTATTTTAGGGGACCCCAAATAAAGAAAATGGGGGAAAATTGCCCTGACTTGTTGAAATTTTGGGGGGGGGAGGATTGTCCAGAGGCTAACAGCCCCACAAGTCTAACAGGCCACCTGTCAGCTGTTCCCTCGCCAGCAATCACTGAGCTTTTGTGGGGAGAAGAGTTGGGGAAGTTTTTTTAAAAAATTACTTTTAGCACTTTTCACCTTTCCCGCGGGGCCTCCATACAGTATTCTGCTTGCCTCCTCCCACTCTGCCTGCCCTACAGCTGGGAGGGAGGCTGTAGGCAGTCCGTTTTTGCCGTGTGGTGTCTTAGTTAGAAAGCATAAAACGAACATTTCAAAGTTAAGCACAATTGCATGTTTGGGATTTTGTTATGACATCTGGTACATGAAGTTTAAAACATTTGTTAAATTTGACACTGTAGGTTCATTTGTAATTATTATTATTATTATTATTATTATTATTATTATTATTATTTATATCCCGGCCATCTGGCTGGGTTTCCCCAGCCACTCTGGGTGGCTTCCAACACAATATTAAAATACAGTAATGCATAAAAGCTTCCCTAAACAGGGCTGCCTTCAGATGTTGTCCAAAAGTCTGGTAGTTGTTGTTCTCTTTGACATCTGGTGGGACGGCGTTCCACATTCCACATTAGCATTGTCCTATGGGTAGTCCAGGATGCGGGTGGCACTGTGGGTTAAACCACAGAGCCTAGGATTTGCCGATCAGAAGGTCAGTGGTTCGAATCCCCACGACAGGGTGAGCTCCCGTTGCTCGGTCCCTGCTCCTGCCAACCTAGCAGTTTGAAAGCACGTCAAAGTGCAAGTAGATAAATAGGTACTGCTCCGGCAGGAAGGTAAACGGTGTTTCTGTGTGCTGCTCTGGTTTACCAGAAGTAGCTTAGTCCTGCTGGCCACATGATCGGGAAGCTGCACGCCGGCTCCCTCGGCCAATAAAACGAGATGAGCGCCGCAACCCCAGAGTCGGTCATGACTGGACCTAATGGTCAGGGGTCCCTTTACCCTTTATGGGTAGTCCAGAAGGCAATCAGTTCAGTAGCCCTCCTGGGCGTGCAACATCAGCCTGCTGGTGATGAGCACCCTGGACCAGATGGAAAAGTTCTCTGCCCCACCGAGGTCTACATACCCCTCAACCATCCTGATTTGAGTTGGGACATCCTGGAATTACAGAAGCCACCCCAGCTTCTGTTTGGATCCCAGAATGTCCCATATTTTGGTACTGCACTCTGGCATGAGTCAGCTAGCTTGAGTGAGAGCACTGGACCAAAAGATGCTCATTTTTTTGGTCCAACACTCTTGTATGAGTCAAAAAAATGAGCAGCTTTAGTTCCTGCACTCTCCTGCGAATCAACTGGCTCCCACAAGAGCTTGGGACCAAAAAACCTGAGTGTTCCAATTTTGATCAGCAGGATGTTGGAGGGTGTGAGTCTATGCCTCTCCCTTTGGGTACCCCTTCCCTGTGACACAGAATCCCACCCTCACCTATTAGCAATGATTCTCTTTCTCCCACATCCTGACCCGGTCTTTCATTTTGGTCCCTGGTTGTGCAATTCTATAAACACAGTACATACTGGAGTCCTGCTTAGTTGAATGGGCCTTATTCCCAGTAAACTGTGAGTATAGTATTGCATGTGAAGCAATCAGATGGCTTTGCAAATCTGATCTCACCTTCCCAGAGTGTGTTTGCTTGCATGTTTGCCCCCAGGCTTATTGTTGGTCCCCGGGGTACTCATTTGCAAAGATCAAGCTAGAGGTTATTTCTTTGTTTCCATATGCAGGAACAAGCCTCACCCTTTTAAATGAGTTTCAGGTAAAGAATGCTTATGGGAGAGTCGGAGCTGATAATGATCTGCCTGACCTTGCCTGGTGGAATTTCTTCTCTCTCTCTCTCTCTCTCTCTCTCTCTCTCTCTCTCTCTCTCTTGTAAACTAGTGATCCTCCACCTCTGTATCAACAAGCACACTCATTCTTTCCAACATTTTGTGCTGCAAATGCGTATATTATTCAGAGCCTTCAACTTTTATTGTGCTTTTCTCCTTTCCATGCACTCATCTTCAAATAGCGTCCCCTGACTTGTCTGCTGGGATTTTAGCTCCCCTTTCTCCAGTGGATTGTCAGCAGTAGGGTAGCCAAAAAGAGAAAATGCACCCCTCCTCCCATTAAAATGCATAAATTTTGCACATACTCATTGATATGTATATATGCAAATATAGGAGGGAAATACTGCAATTTAAATAGAAATATAGAAACTGTTCATAATGGGGAGGACTACAGCCAGGTCACCTGTGTGCCTGCTCACATTGGTGTTCAGGAGTTAACTACTGAGAGGCAACTTCAAGGCTCTTTTTCTGCCTTCCTATGCTTCTATATCTTTAAACTGGGCGAGGACTAGATAGCCCTGCAAACAGAGGACTATGGAAAGCAGGACACAGAGACTCGCTATTTGTCACTAGGGCCAATCCATTTTGGGGGGGACTTTATTCTGCAGTGTATTTTTATAGATTAAACCATCAAACAATTAAAAATCTGTGGCATTTCCAGGTCAAGCTGGGAGAGACCCCACTTGAAATCCCACAAAGCTGCCCAAGGACCAATAGTATAAAGTCTAAAGCAGCAGTTTCTCCTCTTGCATGACGATAAGAAGGGGTTCCAAACCATTCACTTGCATTCATTTATGCACTTATTGAATTAAAATGTATCCCTTGCCCTTCTTTCCAAAGGAGCCCAGGGTGGCAAATGTATCATTAATAAAACAATGCAGTCAAAATTAAAACAATTAAAAACAATTAAAAACATTTGATATCTCCCCCACCACCACCTTAATCACAATGTCACAGTTAACATTAACCACAGTTTAGGATTAGGGCAACACTAAACCGTGGTTAATGGAAAATACAAGCAAATGCTTCCAAATTGTTCCTTATGGCCACACAAGAAAAAATGAAGGAAGTGGGGAATGCATCGGCCTGAGGTTTACCCATAAGTTTGAATTTGATTAGTATTGGATATGGAAGATGCAGATTCAAATCCGCACTTGCCTATTACGCTCATGGGTTGGACTTGAGAAAGTCACTATCTCTCAGCCTAATTTGCCTCACAGAGCTGATGGGAAACAAACACGTTTCCCTGAGCGCCTTGGTGGAAGGCCAGGACAGAAATAAGAAGTAAATAAGCAGTGTGATTGATATTTAAGAATTATGACCCCAGTCATGTGAACTCAAAACTAAGCCTGCGCTCACTCAGACCTATGAGGTGACCTATAGAATCTTAGAATTGTAGAGTTGGAAGGGACCCCAAGTGCCATCTAGTCTAACTTTCTACAATGCAGGCCTGCAAGGAATGACACCATTAATGATGCCTCCAGGAGACCATGTGCAGACCCTAGCTCTAGTCAAAGATGTGAGGTTATTCGGCAACAGCAATTATACATATGAAAAGCCTGGGCAGTTATCTGTGCCTTTTCTTGCCTTTCTTTAAATTAGATAGATTTCTAGATCTGGGTGACTAAGAACTATGGGTGAGATATTGGCTCCTCTGTAGTCCTTGGCAAAAGTCCCATTTCCTCCAGTAAAGCCAGCATTTCATTCCATGTCTTATCTATGTGTTTGTGCTGCAGACAGTAAATACAACTAGGGGACACTTAAGCCTGACTTCAGCTACATTAACAATAATTCAAAGGACAGTGATTCCTCCAAATCATTCCTTTCACAAAAGAGGCAGGCCTTGGCCCTCAGCCTGATCTCTGCGCTAATACTGAATGTTTCATTACCTTATTTTGGCGAATGTATTTTCATCTGTTAGCTTAAATCTGATTCCGAGTAGCCCATGTGGTTCTCACAGCTGGGGGAATTTTGTGCTGTTGATCCGCTTGCTTCCTTCCAATCTAGGCTAAAAATCAATACACTTAAATAAATAAAACAATTGGGCTTGTGTCTACCTCCTGCTGTTTGGGGGTGTGGAGCTAAGCCGAGTAACCAAAGATTAGTTAAGTCATTTGCTTCCTTCTGTAAGGAAATTTAGTGCCAGAGAAACCTGCTAGATTGAAAGTCTATGAGGCTTTATTCCTCTGTTTATCTACTACATGGAAAACTACTGGGCAGTATTTTCAGACTGTGGTCAGCCCAAGACATTTTGGTGACTGAGGCAAAGGGCAAGATGGCGCCTTCAGCACCAGGGATGGGACAGTGTCTGCCACTTTACTATGGAGCTATAGGCTAGGTTAGGGGGAAGGGCAGGCAGCAGGCTGGGGACAGCTGCGAGGGGCAGCAGATCTACCCCCTCCTGCACTTGCCCACTGCCTCTGCGACAAACATCCCTGAACACAACCTGTTCCTTTTCGGCCTCCTTTTCTCTCTCCCTCCACCTTCAGCATGCCAAAGTACCCCCAGGCTGCCTCAAGTCACCTCAGGCAGTTGAGGGGCAGCAACAGTAGAGTGAGGAGCCTTGTCTGTTTTGCCTCAAGCAGCAGAATATCACGTGCCAGCCCTGGTAGGGGGCACACTAGGCACACACCGCTCTCTGACAGAGAATGACTCAGAGGGAATGGGTATAGGGGCTGCAGCTACTTCCCACCACCAGCCAGCATTTGCTGCCCAAGACAGCTGTCTCCCTCTGCCCAGTGACAGATAGAGCTGGCCCTGATTCTACCCTGAGTCTCACACCCATGTTAAGTATAATTGTTTAATTGACACTGAAATGTAGAATGCCTGTGTATTGCTAACATGGTTTGTTCGTTTTTCCGTAGCAGCATACTGAGCTCTAGCTGAGTTAATGATTAACTGAGAATGTTCTCTGCTCTAACCCATGAGTGTTTAACCTTAGAGCACACGATTAAGGTATTCAATTGCAAATCACCATCTTGAAGAGAGTAGCCTGTTAGTTTTTCTATCACAAAGGATGTGATCATGGCTGTCCAGGAGTTGCATAGCCTTAGGCAGGATGTAGCGAATGCGGGCTGGAATGGGAGAGAAAGTTTTGATTTCTGGAACAAGTAAAGTTATTTCTTATAAGAGGCTGAGTCTCTGCTGGACACGCACAAGATATTGTATGGAATTATTTGGATACATCACTTTTTTGTTCTGTTTTGAAGAAAGTTTGGCAAATAAAGTTTTATTGTTGTTGGGTTTTTTGTAAACAATTTTTTATTAATTTTCTATAGTTATGTTTTCGCAATTTAAAACAAAGTTAATTCACATTTCTATCAGATCTAGATTTATACAGATACATTTTCACAAACCTTCTCTTTGAGAGTCTTTGAATCTCTAGGCTTCCCTCCTTACCCTCTTTTGGTTCCTTATACAATGGTACCTTGGGTTGAGAACTTAATTCGTTCCAGAGGTCCATTCTTAACCTGAAACTGTTCTTAACCTGAAGCACCACTTTAGCTAATGGGACCTCCTGCTACTGCCGCACCACCACTGCCCAATTTCTGTTCTCATTCTGAAACAAAGTTCTTAACCCGAGGTACTATTTCTGGATTAGCAGAGTCTGTAACCTGAAGTGTCTGTAACCCGAGGTACCACTGTATAAACAAACTTCTGCTGCATTTCCAAGCTTATACTTTTCCAATTATTATTTCCCTTAATTTTATCTAATTTTCTGCTAGTTGCAAGTGTTTACTTAAAATCCTGCCAATGTATCAACTTGTTTACAGTATTTTTGCACATAAACAATAAACGATTCCCAATCTTTTTTAAGCTTCTCAAGTTTTGAGCAATACTTATGGTTCTGTTTTATTCCAAAAGGAGTTGGTTTTTATGCACCCAGCTGCTTCAAGCTGTGCAAAATTAGTATCCGCAATAAGCCACTCAAAGCAATTCTGTTTAAGGGATCCTGAAGGAAAGCTAGAAAGTCCATTCTGCTATTGATCCTACCCACCCAAAGGCTGCTTAATTGTGCCTTCTGACACAAATACCTGAGGAACTAAGAACTAAGCACCAACCACCAACACCCTTCACTCTCTCACTTTCTCTCTCTCTCTCTTATACACACACACACACACACACACACACACACACACACACACGTTGAAGTCTGAAATAGAAGGAGGATTTTGTGAGGAAGTTGGTATGTTCAGGAACGGTGACCTCGAGTTAAAAGGATGTGGGTGCCCACTTGTTGCAACGTTTTTCAGAGTCATCCAGTTCCATGCATCAAATTGTTCCAACAGTAGGGGATGCCTATCATTTCTGTGCGGGCGAAAGAAACTCCATTCCTGAGCTGCAGCTGCTTGGAAGAAGTGCCCCCTCTCCTTAATAGGATTCTGTGGCTGAGTTAAGTCAGAATGGCATGCAGAGCATCCTCATCACAGAATTCAAGGGAACAAAATCGGCAGGGAAACATCAGAAACTTGCAAGCGCTTAGTCGACACTGCGTTCGTTGTGGCTTCCCCTTCACGTTCATTTTGCTTCTGTTTCTTTTTAAATGGCCTTTGCCAGGCACAGAGAAAAGCTTGCAGTTACCCTGCCCTATCAGCCAAGTGTAATGCACAACTAGTTTCTTAATGACTCATTATATGTGCTGTGCGGGAAGGGGATTGCTTATGCTCCTTGTACACCACAATTTAAAGACACAAACAAGCTCCCAGTTTTTCCAGAACCAGAGGCTAATGACCGCCATGCTAAGCATACCTCTCTCACTCTTCTTTCTTGCAAACAATGGTATGCAGAAAGGAGCATAAAGACAATTTAAAGGCATGCATTGGCCCTTGTGCCTATCTCGCTTTTCTCTGGTCTCCTGGCATGATAGACCTGCTCATGGCATTCCCACTAAATCTCTGTGTCTCTCTATAGCTTTGTTTGTTCAGATTGAAGCCATATTGCTTCCTATAGGAAGAAATCAAAAGTGTCCCCTATTTCAGAATGGTATTAAAATAAAAATCAAATTGGGGGAAAGCTTTGTTATACCAAATTGAGCTACTTTTCATGAAACTGCTGTAGGAATCACACAGATAAGCTTGTTCAGAATCGTGTTTGTTATTCTTTGGAACAATAGTTTTTGAAATAATTTGCAGTCATGTATTTGCAGCCTTTTCAATGTTATAATTACATTTGAATAGCTATAGATATATATATTTCTCTTTCTGTGGGTTTTCTTTTGCGTTTAGGTATTTATAGTAAAAGATGTTTTCAGAAATAACATTACTAAGGGAGTAAACCTAAGCAGTTCCCAGGAGATGGGTGGCTAGAAGGGCACTGGATACTGGGAATCTTATTCTTATTCTTCCCAGAGGAATGATTTGGAAGGAGGAGGTCCACAATGGGAAGAAGAGCTCCAAGGTTGGAGGCTTCCTGCTTCCTTGTTGGAAAGCTCTGCCACTGCTGCTGGTCTGCCCTTGGTGTGAAACCAAAAAGGGGATGACAAAGAGGTCCTGCATGTGGATTTCCCATAAGCCTCCGGTTGACACCTCTAGAACAAGATGTTGGACCTTTGGCCTGATCCAACAGGGCTTTTCTGGTGTTCTTATGGTGTGTGTGCTGGGGATGTACTGGAGAATGCTTTGGATTTCCCAAACTCATCTCCAGAACAGGGACAAAACTACTGGGATACCGTATTAGCCTGAATATAAGCCGCACCCAAATATAAGCTGCACCTTTAAAATTGGGGGGGAGGCAATACCTGAATATAAGCCACTCCCTTAAAATTGGAGGGAAGGAATTCTGAAAGGCACCCGCCCAATGAAGCACAACCACACAATGAGGTACACACACAAGGGGCTTGCCCAGGGAGCAGGGGGGGCATCAAAAGCACCCGTCCCAAACAAGCACACTCTCACCACTGAAGCCCACGTGGTCGTCCACTGCTGAATACAGTAACTGGAAGACGCCTGCTGCCCAGATGTGAAGGAACCGCCTCACAGCTGATCGGAGATTGCAGCGCGTAGGAGAAACCTTGCGTGGGCAGCAGCTGCTGCTCAGCTTGGGGGAACGCCACCTCACAGCTGATAGGCTTCTGTGGCTCACCTAGAGCCCTCGTGGTCCCAAGCGCTGCGGCCATGCTCTGCCAGATCCAACACCACCACTGCCGCAGACCAGCTGAACGGCTCCCCGCAACCTCTGCCTCACAGCCGATCAAATAGCCGATTTTTGTAAGGTCATAAATATAAGCCACACTTTAACTTTTCACAGTCAGAATTTTTTGGGGGGGGGGGAGTGTGGCTTATATTTGGGGCAATACGGTAGTTATTTTCCATCCCATTGGTTCCAATGGAAAGGGAGGCATTGTAAAAGGAGTAACTGGTGAGGAAAAAAGTCAAACCAAGCAAAATGGGTAAAATGAAACCCACCCACCTGCCCTGGTCAATGCAAGCCCAGCAGGACTTTGGAAAAGGCAGTTCCTCTGGCATTGACTCTCAGCTGCCACCATAAGATTGCTCTGATTGTCTTTGGAAGAACTTGTTGACTGGTCATTATTCATCTGAGCAATACCCTACCATGCAAACAATCCCTTTCTTTACTGTCAGGTTATTTGTGGGAGAGCAAATGTGATTCTTGTTATAAAGGTGTCAGAAGCTGATCCTTAAACTAGTGGATGCAGCAGAGTGGAAAGGAAAGGGGCTCTGTTTACACACATATATTCTGGCAGTCGGCAACATCGGGGAAAGGAGGCACAAGAAAGGACATGACAGTTACACAAACCTTTTTATAAAATATTAACAATGGTGATTTTTTTATATATTTTTTTGTTCCAGGCAGTGGCAATGCTTCTTTCAGTAGGCTGTCAGATTCCAACAAAAAAAGATGCCAGTAGGTTAAAAGCCCATTGAATTGCTGCTGTTGAATTGGAACCACATGAAATGAAATAAATAAAGGAGGAACTGCGCACTGGAGCTCCCAAGGATCTTGCTGCACCCAGCTTGCCTCCTAACGAAGCAAAAGCTTCTCTGAGGACGCCTTGCTGGGGGGAAAGGTTCCAAATCGGCAGGCCTGCTTTCCATAATGCCTGCAGGCTGCCCCGATGCCAGGCTTTCAAAGCAAAGCAAAGCTGCAAGAGTAAAGGAAATGGTTTTCCTGCTGCAACTTAATTGGAGCCAGAGCTGGGGATGAAATCTGCTTTGAATGCTAGGAGTCCTCAAAAGCAACAAAGGGGCTTTGCAGCACCTTTAAAGACTTAACAGATTTATTATGCGATAATGCAGCCAGCATACAATAAGCGAATTGCAGTTATATAACCCAAAAACATTTTTAACAAGAGCAACTTTAAGATCTGTGTCCTGATACCTCACAGAGGCAACTATTAAACCCCTGGTCTCTTCCATTAATTACTCCAATTTCTTGTCTTTGAAGTACAGTATAGCCATTCCCCAACAGTGCAGTGGGAGGTAATGTATAAACTGGGTCTTCATTAAGCTAGAATTGTTGCCAAAGAGACTGAACGTTGTTCACTGGTTGTTTTGTAGGTATTACAGATATGGAATCAGGGCTGAGAGCGGTCACCTAGTTAGTAGGAATTTAGAGAGCTAAGATCCCGTTTCATTGCTCCGGTTATTGGTCTTCACCCTGGCCAAAACACCATTAAAACAGAGTCAGTTCCTGGCTTTAGCACTTGCTACCTGTTGGCAAAGGATTCCACAAAACAGCAGGCGGCTAGGAGGGCATCACCTGATCAGCTCCCCACCCACTCCCTCCCCGGGTCGCCTGTGCCCTCTCCTGTGCTGCGGCTTAGCGTGGCGATAAGAGAATTCTTCTAACTTGGGGTTGGGTTAATAAGTTAAAATGCAGAGACTTAATCCCTGCTGCTAAATCAGAATGTAATTCAGCTTATAACCAAGGCCCAATCCATGTGAATTACAATCACTTTAAATACATCCAGGAGTGGCCTGGATTTAACATTCTCCCAAGAGGCCCTAAAAAAGGAAAGTGGGACATTGGAAACACGGGGAGGGAATCACACACACACGGAGGTGTCGAGGTGCTCTCTGCCGAGAGAAAACAGAGGTCAGAGTCAGGTTGTGGGGGGTGGAATCAGCCTGGGTGGGACACAGAGACTCTCACAGCTGAGAGAAGTGGAAGGGTGCGTAGAATTCCAGAGCGAGGCATCTGTACATCTCATGCAAGAGCTTATCTGCCAGCGAGGGGGATGCTGCTGGCATACATGCCATGGTTTTGATCTTTAATTTAGACTGTTTATCCCAAGAGGTTCCTCAAGCTTTAAAATAAATGTTACAACCCTTTTGTTTGCCTTGCAGCAGCTGGTTTCTGTACGTGCTTGTATATTCCATGCTCAAGCAGGGCTGGGGGAGAGAGCTGTTTGTTGTCCGTGGACTGCTTCAAACGTTATGAATTTCCTCTGCGGAAAAGTCAGGGGGGAAGCTTGAAAAGGCAACGCATGGAGGTCATCATGTATGACCATCTCCTTAGGCACACACCAAACTGGAAGCAGTTTCTGTGGAGGAAATCCCTCATGTGTGGCAGGTGGCTCAGGTCTCAACAATTCGTTGTTTGGTTACCGAGAGTTCAATTGGTGCCCGGTAACCCACATTTCTTTCCCACAGAGGTGTCACGGTGTAACGACAGCTCTCTTTCCCAAGCCAACAAGCCCCCATGTATAATTCTGTGGGTAATCAGTGCTGCGGTCTGCGCTCGTTCCAGACTTTTGGGGGTCTGAAGTGCTGGTTCCCAAATGCCCCACAACCAACTAGACCAAAGTCTTTACAAAGGCTTGCTGCACAGTTTCAATGCTAATTCTTGCTTTCATAAAGTCTTCTCACTCCCCACCCCCTAACTTCTTGAAGCAGGTTGCTTCATCCTTCAGCACTACAGGGCTGGTTCAGTCTGATGGGTGCTTACATCAGAGCACCCATCACCCACAAGCCTCCTTGTGACAGAGGCCTTTAAATGACCAGAGCAATCGCAGTTGCCTGTGGATCTGTTTCTTCCGATCCAGTTAGGGTGGTTCTGTGCCCTGCTTTCCAAAAGGAAGCCCTGTAAGTGAAAGGCTGTCAATGGACAGTTCTTATCCTCTGAAGGCATCCTTTACCAAAGGGTGGTCCAACTCGCAGCCTGAGGGCCCTTGAGGCCTTTTTTATGGCCCTCAGCAACATTTGGTGGCCCCTGCCAGCCCTCTCACTGCCTTCCCAAAGCCTAGTTAGCCCCTGCCCAGCTCTGGGAATGAGGTGCAAGGATTCTAGGACCCTGCTAGAGCCTCGTGCCTCCTTCCCAAAGCCTGGCACCTCGCTTACCTGGCTTTGGGTAGGCAGTGCAAGGGCTGGGCATCAAATTTTTGCCTTGCTCTGCCTCCCCATGCACTGTGGCCCGCAGGTTCCGTGTCAAAGTACCTTTGCAGCCCACTTGAAAAGTTGGACCACCCTGCTCTACTGGAAAGGCTGCCTGGTTCAAGATAAATAATCACAAGAAGCCCTTAGATCTTGTGATGAAGGGTGGTATATAAATTAATTGAATAATTAATTGATTAATTAATTAATTAATTAATTAGGGAAAGCCTTGAAGCTACCACCAACATTGAGCACCTGGACAGCAGACTGAGCAGGTCCAGAAGTCACTTGATCACTGATGCGCCACCTCAATCACTTCTTGTGTCCCCCATGCCCCTGAGGTGGTGGTCCTTTGCAAGGGACTGAGGCTTGAGTGAGGCACACTCTGTCCTGGAGTCTTCCATGCCTTGTTTTAGATGTCTTTGAAAAACTGCATTGTGCAAACAGGCCTTTAGAATGTGATTTCTTTCTTCCATTTTTTTTTACCCAATTTACCAATATTTTTACTGATCTTTTTGTCATCTTATGCTTTTATATTTTTATGCATTTTTAAATGAAAGTGTGTTTGATAAATATTTAAATTAAGTGGCAACCTTCCCCACTATGATGAAATGCATTGAATTTCTATCTAAAAACAAAATACATTGGGGCAATACCTTTATTTGAATCATAGCAACCATTTCTAAATGTGCCTCTATACGTATAAATTAGCATATGCAAATGCTATGCAAATCCGTGTCCTTTTTGGTCTTTTTTGATGTGTTTCCTTCCCACCCCCCTTCCCCTCAGTATAATGTCAGATGTATGCAAAGCAATCCATATGCTTCCTTTTGTGGGAATAAGCTTTATTCAAAGTGGGGATTTCTCCTGAATACACATATAGGACTGGGCCACCCAATGGCTTGACTCCTAAAGACTCACAGGGTTCGTATCCTTTGTGCTTTTGTAGGCGAGGGCTGCCTTTGCTTCCTTCACTGGATCCCTGAAGGGGTCGAGAAAGGCAGAGGGAATAAACAGAGTGAGATAATGACTCATTCAGATAGCTGGGCTGTGAAACCTTACAATGCAAAATCTAAATGTAGTCTGTATCTTCATTTGCATTTGTATAGGTCCCTCGGAGACTGTCTCTAATTACTACAATTCTCAGCCATTTTGTAATTCTATAGTGAAGGGAGGAGGGGTGAGAGAGAGACAATTGCCTATTGTTAGTCCTGACCACAGACATAAGAAAGTTCCAGACTAACAGGGGTTTTGTTTGTTTTGCGTTTCCCCCCTCCTGCCCCGCAGACTGGTTTTCCTAGTTATTTTTTAAAGCCTTGGCAATGATGACAGGTGCTCATAGGAGACCAGTAGAACTCCTCCACTTTATCGGTGCGGCAATTTCACCACAGTCTGGGCTGTCCTAAGCTAAAGCAAAGAAACAAACAAAATGAAGGTCATGCTCTTTCATACTCAAGTCTTGAGGTGAAAGGGGTGTGATTTATTTATTTTACTGGCCCAGAAATGTTTTCTGCACTAGGAGACAAAAATGTTATTTCTTAATATCATTAACTTAATATTGCCAGGGCAGGCGCCATGGGCTGGGGAAAGGAGGGCTCAAAGTGTGGCTTACAACAGCCATGCAATGTTGACCTCATCCCCACTTCCTGTTGTCCCCCTGTTTTCCCACTGGGGCAGTGAGGGGGACTGCTCATTTCACTGCAAAGTTTGTGCAACAAAATGGCGTCCAGCATTCAAAAACCCCCTCAGCTTGCATTAACTAGCCACACACACACACAGCCTCCCCCCCTCGCCACGAGATCGCCAGTCGCCCACCATTTTAGTCAACCAGCTCCTTTCTTTCCCCCCATAAGTCGAAGGAGCTTCCAAAACAAATTCAAAAGCCCCCCCCCTCCCACGAGATCTCCTTTCCTTTTCCCCCACCATGTGCCCCCGCTCCAGACAGACCTTTTTGCCGGCAAGGGTGAGTGGGCCGTCAATGACGTATCCATCTGATTCTGATCCGAGCACTCAGCACACGTATGTTCAACTTCTGAGCCCCTCTGAGCCAAAGGCAGAAAGCCCAGCCAGCAGCCAAACGAAGCCTCAAGGAAAACCACCGTCACCTCTCCGCTGGGAAGCGCTGAGCAAAGGCGAGTCCCCAGGCAACACGGCCGATTTGATCAGCACAAGGCATGCAAGCTCTACCCCCCAGTCGTTCTTAGACTTCTTACTGGGTGAGCAACACAGCCAAGCAACACAGTTGGAGCCTCCCTCCTCCCTGGCCGGGAGGGAGAGGAGCTGCTTCCTTTGAAATTTAAGGGATATCATTTAAGGGACACCCATCAGTAAGGGACAGCAGCAGGACATGGCGCTGGAATAAGGGACTGCCCCTTCAAATAAGGGACGCTTGACAGCCAGTCCCTTGACATGGTTTTCCTTGGATTAACATTTGTTCTGATCTCTCGCTAAGGAGTAGTTTTTCCCTTGGAAAGGAGCGGGACATGAGGAAAACCTCTCAGACCCATGCCTGGAAAGTGCAGGTCTAGTGAAAAATCACTCGGACACATGCTTTCTAGGCACAGCACAGTTGCTGTTCTGTTGCCAAGGGACTGGAACTGAGAGTGGTTTATGAGGACTCTGCATTGACATCCAGTGTTAACATTCCCATATTGCAGGTAGCGGTGGGGTCTGAGATCAAGAGACAATATATTCTAGCAATCTTTGAAAGCGGGAGTGTGGCTGAATGTGGCTCTCTCAGCCTCTCAGGACCATTCACAGGCCGCAGCTCTCACCAGCCCTGCTCTTCACCCTCCTCTCTGGCTTTTGCCTGTCAAAGAGGTCTGGTTGTTTGATGTAGAGAGATAAGAAACCACTTTGCTCTGTCCACTTTTGCCCCTGGTCCCACCCACCATTGGCTTGCAGAAGGTTGCCTGCGAAGGAATGTGACCCTTTGGATGAAAGCTGCTCTGCACCTCTGCTTTCATGTAGCTCCATCCTGCAATGGAAGGGGAAGACAGAGGCAAAACGATTCACATGAAAAGGTGGAGAATATTGTTCTATTCCCGTTCAGGCATGGGGAATATTGTGTGAGTTTTCCTGTTTATAATGCTAGCATTTTGCCCCATTTTCTAATATTCTTTTCACACTGCAATACAGTGGTACCTCGGGTTACATATGCTTCAGGTTACATATGCTTCAGGTTACAGACTCCACTAACACAGAAATAATACCTCGGGTTAAGAACTTTGCTTCAGGATGAGAACAGAAATCTTGTTCTGGCGGCGCAGCGGCAGCAGGAGGCCTCATTAGCTGAAGTGGTGCTTCAGGTTAAGAACAGTTTCAGGTTAAGACCAGACCTCCGGAATGAATTAAGTACTTAACCCGAGGCACCACTGTACCTGTTGTGCTATGGAACTGTGGCTTTTTGACTGATATACCAGCATACTACACTAAAGTTTATTCACAACTGTGGATGCGGTGTGCCACAGCAAAGAACATCACTGGGCAATGTGCTCCCCCACACTTCTGTTTCCCCATGATTCCCTCATGAATACAGCAGCGGAAAAACTGCATCTGTCTGTCTCTAGAGAAAATGGAGTGCACCTCAGGGGGTGAAGTCAAACCACTGGGGAATCACAGCGCCTGCTGTAACTGCAGAGATCAGTAACACATGTATACTTCCCCAAATTCCATCATTTTAGTCCTGCAGTTTTCCAGGTTAAAGGGGCTGGAAACGGGTTTTTTTCCTAGAATCAAATAATATGGACATGAGCTCTATAACATGCATTATATTCCATGAGTTTTCTGGAAGTGGCTTTTACCTCAGGTGAAAGCTCAAATCTGAGATTACCACTTAGGGAAATGTCAGAGAAATGGAATAAACTGCCATGTGAATGTAGCCATAGTATGTTGTGACTATTCTACAGAAATAACAAATACCAGAAACCTGAAAGTATGTCATCTTCGGATGAAGGGAGGTATATTAATTAAATAAATAAATAAATAAATAAATAAATAAATAAATAAATAAATAAATAAAACTACCTTGCTCTAGATATTTTACATTCCTGTGTTCCTGAATCAGTTTGTGAAATAAGAAATCATGGAGTATACGGAGTGCAAAAGACTTGATGACCTGAGAAGTTTCACAATGCATTTTTCTCTATTTCTTCAGGGCAAAGTTTGGGAAGGGTGGTCAGCAGTGGCTTCAAACACACTAGGCTCCAGGGCAGATCTTATCTTCAGCCATATAGTTAAGGAGAACAAGCAGTGTCTTACAACCAGATAAAAGTCCTTGTCCTTCTAACAAACATAGATTTTATTAGCAGTGCCTTATTAGTTAAGAAAAAAACCTGAAGTATCAGTACTCATATCTTGATGGGTGCCAGTACAAAAAAAAGGAACTAAAAAAAGAGGTGACAGTATTTCATACCCGTGAATATCATCACAAAAAAGCACTGGGTTTTAACCTCATTCTTCTTGGGGAACAAATCACTGCCTGAAGGGTTTAATATGCTTTTGAGAATTCTTGGAGAATAGATGAGCTCCCTACAGACTGGAGGTGGGCAAAGGTCCACAACTTCAAAGCGGGGGGGGGGGGGGACACACCCAGGTAACTACCAGCCAGTCAGCTTGACGTTGATACCAGGAAAGATCCTAAAACACATAATCAAACATTCAGTTTGCAAACACTTAGAAAAGAAGGTTGTGATTACTAAGACTATTCATGCCAGACTAATCTCTTTTCTTTTTTTGATAGAGCTACAACCTCAGTGGATCAGGGGAATGCTGTGGACATAGTGTATCTTGATTTCGGGGGGGGGGTGCCGTTGCTCCATGCCGTTGGCCTCTGCACAAATCAAAATAACAAGTTAACTTATAACTACTGTTAACTGCTCTGTTATGAAGTTACAAAATACAATATTTTGGCTAACTGTCAGTCTTCTTTCATGGACTCCAACCAAATCCTGATATATGGTAACTTTTGCTCTGTCTTTCAACATCTAAATTACAAAGCATATCTGGAGCATGGACATTCAGGAGGACCTTGCTTATATGTTTGAATTATCCTCACACAGATGAAATTTTTTAATTCAGTTTTTGAAAAAGCACCCTATCCATCTATTCAAACTCTTAAATATAGATCAGACTAAGATTTTCTATTCTCTTTACCAACCTAACGTGCTACAATCAGAGAGGTCTTCCATCCTCATATGCTGTCTGGCTTTGCACTAAAAGGGTAATAGAAAATCTAGAACGTTATTTCCTGGAGAGTGAATTTTATAGAGGGAAAGGGATAAATGGATTCTCTCTGAAACAGAAAATATCTTGTTTCCTAATTCTTCCTCAAAGATAGCTTATCTCATGGGATAAAAAACATATCAGAATGATTGCCATCTTTGCTCATTTGGCAAATACTTGTAGGCAGCAAAGGAGAATCGAGCGTAACATTTGGGGATAGATCCTTCCATCATAGACAGGCAGCAATATTTTATTTGATAATACTATTTTTATGATTATTTTATGAGATGGTTATCCGATTTCTGAGATAGTATATCAGTAGGTTATACGAATGTTCTTTGATCTCAGAAATGCAGTGTGTCGGTGGAGGTTCTTCCCAAATCATGAAGAACTATCCTTTTGATATATTATATAGGTAGCAGAGAGGTGGTGTTGGCTGAGACACATGGTGTGGCCACTTTCCCCTTCATTCAACAGTTAATGAGGTTAAGAGGAGGAGGGGAGCGGAAATAGGGTTTTGGAGTTAATTCAGTTGCCTTCCTCTTTAAAAACCCAGAGCTTGTTTTTCCCCTAGTTGTATCATTCTGAATTCTTCTGGTACATCATATTGCATTTTTAAATTACTCCCATTTTAGTGGTGTCTGTTCCCTGCAGGAGGGACCACTTGCTATGATGTGTGCTGCTCATTTGATTCTCAGAGAAAGACGCTTGTAAATCTGGGCTAATAAACACGTAAAAATACTGATAAGTCCTTTGCAATTAGCAGCTGAAATGGTGAGTGCCACTTAGTACTTTCTAAAGTGGCATTGTGATATAGCAACACATGAAATAATTTCCTTGAAAGAAGCAAGATGCTTAGGAACAAACATTTACAGCATCCTATATTTCTGTCCACTGTTGTGAGCTCTTTTTCTTGATGCTAAGTCTTCGAGGGCTACCAAGTATGTACTGGCTAGTGTCTGTGAATTTCCATTTCATTTTTAATTGGGATAAATTTGGAGCCATTGTGGTTGTAGAAGAACACCAGAGTCCCATACAGTGACCCATATGAACGGCTCCTTCTAATGCAATGGTATGGGGGTTGTAACATAGGTGAAGCTGTGTGCATTACACTCAATTCAAGGAAGATGTGAATATCCTCCCCCCATTTTTTTACAGAACTACTCTTACAGTTTAGCAAAGGCCTAAAACAGGACTCAACAGACTTCTGGCAGATCTCTGAGTGATTTGCGGTAGAAGAGAAAGGGGTTCTGAATCCCCATTGTTCAACAGCATCAACAGCAATATGACTCATGATCAAGGTGTCTCCCCTGTCAGGTAAGACCTGCCAAGGAAACTAAAAAACATCTCCATGTATGTGACAAACGGCAGCAAGAGTCTTAATAGCACAAGGATGGAAGAATGAGGAAATTCTGACTAAAGAACTGTGGCAAGAGAAATTGATGGATTATGCGGAATTGGCGAAATTGACACATAAACTACATGATAAGGACAACTGTGACTTTAAAGAAGAATGGGAACCTTTTACAAAGTATTTAAAGAAACAACAAAATGAACTGGACTCCTTGGCAGGTTTTGAATAAACACTCACAAACTTTTTATTGGTAACATATAGATAAATTAAGGATCCATACAATGTTATAACATGCAGAGAATAATATGTGTTGAGAAACCAGAGAGAGCAACTGAGGGAAGTCTGGGTTTGGTGGGTGGGTGGGGCTTTCTTTCTTTCTTTCTTTTCGGGAAATGGGGGGGGGGGAGGAGGATGTCTTTTTTTGATAAATTGTTATGTTGAAATTCCTAATAAAAATATTTTAAAAAAAACAAGGCAAAGAAAACAGCAATATGACTCTTCCCACCAACAGTTGCAGACCTTGGGGTCTCAGATTTCAGCAGTGGCTGTGCGGTGCCAAAATTCAGTGCCCCTTCGCCTCTTGCACTCCATCCTGTGGCACCCCCAAGGCTCCGCGCCCAGTGCAACTGAACCGACTGCACTCCCCTAAACCCCCCTTTGTCATCACACACCAATTGGACTGATGGAATGAAGAAATGCTGTGAGCGACCAGACATATATTTTTGTGTGGAAAGATTGTGGCCACAGCTCAGTTCTGGGACTTAAAACAAAACCCCATTGTCCAGCAGATGCTCAGGAGCACCCCGCTATTTCAGCCTAAGCACATGACTTTTGCATCTGGCCCAAGTTAGTGGGTCTCAGGGTAGATCCCACAAGCCTGCCCTCCCCTGTTCTAGCTGCAATGCTAGTCAACAGGGGAGTGGATCATTGCTGCCACCCCTTTTGTTTTCTCTGGTCTTTTTAATTATTTGGTAGGTTAAAAGGAACAGCTCTGAACACTTTTGACAACAGATATGGAAGCAGTTAACAGCCAGTCTGAGCCAGTGTTCATCAAATGCTCTACTAGGTTGAATGGTTGAGCTAGTGGCACTACTGAATATTCCCAGAAGGCCGAACTGTGCCTATTAGTGGTTGCCAGTTGTTTTCATGTGCACAAATTCTGTTACACCTTTGCCTGCTGTTTCTGGGAGGGAAGAAAGGTAGGGAGCTTGTTGTGGCATTATATCTGTTTTCCAGTGGCAGAAAACCAGGAGCTGTAATTAGCTTTCTGGCAGTACTTGCCCTGATTCATATGTCAAATAAGATGCAGATAAAAAGACAAATGATTTCCCCCCTTTCTTGCTTAAACACGGACTGCTACAACACCCAACACATTGCTCTTCTCCTTAGAGAAGAGTTTTGCTTTCCTTTGATCAATGTCTTGTCAGGATTGATTTGCCTCCACAGTCATCTTGCTGCCACACAGTGGTGCCCTGCATAAAATTTCTTAACTTTTGATGGGGTCTCTGGAGATAGCTAATTAACAACCCTGGGAGATATGAAAGCTCCAAAGATTAAGATAGTCATGATATGCTAGATTTATAAAGCGCCTCGCTTAATACATTCATTAATCAAGCCTCCACACTCCTGGCAGAAAAAGAATTCACAATTTGTTCCACCTAATACAAGGGTGAATGGAAGTGCGGAGTAAAACCAACTTATCAAAGAGGCCAGTGGCTACTGACAGTTAAATGACTCTCTCTAAAAGAGAGTAAATGCAGGAGATGAAAAAGCAACAAGATCTGCCATGATTGAGTAAGGTCACTTTCTTCTCCTCCACATCCCAAAATGGCAGGGTCAGTCGAGTGATAACTAAAACAGTGCTGCTGTCCATCCCCAGTTAAAAGAATCAACAGAATGCTAGAGTCCTTCCAAAACCCATCTAGTCCAACATTCTGTGCCCACAAGCAGGATATGAGAGCAAAGGTCTTCTCCTGTTTATGACCCCCAGCAACTGGTATTCAGAGGCATACTTCTGAATGCTACACATTACTTGCACCAAATAGGGATGTATCCAAAAACAGTATTCTCAAAGCAATATCTTTCCCCTCCTTACTGTGGCATCTAGGGCTACATTCACACCATATATTTAAATAACCATGGCATCACTTTATGCAGTCATGGGTGTCCCCTCCACAAAAAAATAATGAGAGCTGTAGTTTAAGGGTGCAGAGAGTTGTTTGAATGGCCCTATTCCTTTCGCAGAGCTACAATTCCCAGAGTTCCTGGGAATAGCGATTGGCTGTTAAACCACTTCAGGAATTGTAGCTCTGCAAGGTGAACAGTGGTCTACTAACAACTCTCAGACCCTTAGCAAACTACAGCTCCCTGAATTATCATTTTTCGGGGGAGCCATTCATGTTGTGGTATTTAAATGTATGACATGAATGTGGCCTAGGCATACTTGCAAGCAGAGGCAAGGCCTTCCTTATGTTGAGCTATGGAAGCACTGTTGTTCTGTGGTAAAGCAAACTGCTTTTCATGGTGGCAGATGATGCATGCAAGCTTTGTGATGAGATGTTTGTTTAATGTTCCTGTTTTATTTCAAAAAAGCCAGTTGCCTTGGAAAACAGGGGATAAGTAAAATTGTAGCTAGGTAAGGGCGAGGCTGTTCTGGGCAGTCCTGGCAACTGTCACCATAGGAATTGTCATGTTGGAAAAGCGACAGTTGGGGCAGTTAGTCCAGGGAGAGGGAGGGGAGCATGAATGTCTGGCTAGCGGTATCAGTAAGTCCTGTTGGGAATTTGTGAAAGACATCTGGTGAGGGGAGACAGGGATCAAGGGCTGGGAGTGGCTGAGGCAGGTAGAGAAAGAAGAAAACAGAGGAGGAGGAGGAGGAGGAGGAGGAGGAGGAGGAGGAGGAGGAGGAGGAGAGAACAGATGTAAGGTGTAGGGCTAGTCCTTCAGCCTGCAAGGCCAAAGAGCAGTGTGAGAGGGTCGCCTCACAGGAACACCCAGGACATCAAAAACTGGGGGGGGGGGGATGCAGAATTGGTTTATTTTATAGGAAACAATATATGGTAGCCTTGAACGGGTATTATATTCTGGAGAGAAGTTGTTCCTTCCTTCCTTAATAAATAATAATAATTTAACCAAGTGTAGACTTCCAAGCTCCTTTCCCAGATCGTCATATGCAGAACATCTCAGTCTCTATCCCTGGTATATCTCCAGGTAGGGCTTGGAAAGTCCTCTGTTTGAAACCCTAGAGAGGCTCTACCAATCAGTGCAGAAAAAACTGAGCAAGATGGACCAATGGTCTGATTTGGTACTAGGTAGCTTCCTAAATTCCTATTGAACCTGTTCCGCATCATTGGCTGCTGAGGGGCATAGATGGGGGAACTCAAAATATATTGTGGCATTCAGGGAAAGTGAATCTAGACTTGATATCAGGGATGGGGAAGATCTATTACAGTTTCCAGTGGCATCTCTATTGTTGGCATATTGTGCAGCCCAGCTCTAAGTGGCAGATGGATTTCTCCCTAATTGTCCTATAGGCAAATATTCCTATGATTTTATGTTCCAATACTGAAGCCATTTGTCCAGATGGAAAAAGTTAGTTTCCTGTGATGGAAGCTGTTAAATAATCAGTTGCAACTACATGGACAGGGCAAACTGTCCCTAAAGCTACAAAAGTGGGGACCTCTGCTCCCTATTTAGATAATTGAAATCCTTTCAGAACAGCGGCTGAAAACAAGGCTGGAATGGAATAAATAGCCTGACCTCTTAGTCTTGCAGGTTCTGCTTGGATTCTATAGAACATGGAGAAACTGGGATAGGTGGAAAGGGGTTGACATAGCTTTCCACTGCTCTTGCCTGCAAGACCAGTAGTTTATGTAATCCCTTTGGTCAGTCTAACCATCATGTGCTTGTGGCTTCCCGCTTTTTAGCTGCATATAGGTAACATTAATTGGAGTCTAGAGTTATAGCCATTATTCTGCCCCCAGCTTTGCAGATTCATTTGTGTGTGGTGATGTCCCTGTTGTCACTGCCCATGGGTTAGTCCTCCAGATGTTATTGGAGTCCAACTTCCATTAGCCTCAGACATCATGGTAAATAGGGGAGATAGGAGTTGAAATCCAGCAACATATAGAGGGCCATAGGTTAGTCACCCCTTGTGTAAATAAAGGCTGGATTAACTATTTAAAAAATGAGCACACAGTTATTTGCACTTCTGAAAAACAATGGGGTTCCCCATAGCATGTGAATATCTTTTTCTCTTGTTATACTCTTTGTTCCTCTTTTGGCACCATTGCTATTGACACTCACCACCTGAGTTTGCTATTAGAGGGAGCATTTCCAGAGACACCCAGTGTCTCTCATGCTTTGTTACTCCTTTATGGGCACTGCCCCTGAGCAACCTGTTAGCATTTCTGCTCCATGATTGCAGTCATGGGATTTTTGTCTATCACATGACGGTGTATGTTTTGACTCCACAGAGTGGGAAGTGACGGAGACAGGATGTTTGTGTTACTGTGTTCTGTGAAGTGGGACTATTGTCCTTTGTTTTTTTTTTCTTTGCTGTCTGATGCTAGAGAGAGAGGGAGCCATGTTGCAGTGCTCCTTGTGTGTTTATATGTAAATAAAGTAGATTAGCCAAAATGCTGAGTTGCTGAGGTCTGTTACGCAAACTGCAAAGACTCTGTGGATCCCTAAGTATGCCGGTGTCTGTTGGCATCGGTCACTGTGATGTTCAGGCTGAAGAAAGCTAATGAAGCTCCTGAACGATTGATCAGAATGGGGGAACATGCCAGTTGGGCATGTGTCTCTGTCAGGGTCCTACTCGAGTGTAGGACGAGTGAAGTGGAGGTATCAAAGAGGTCATCTTGATTCTGCATTAAAAAAAAGTGAGAACAAAGAATGGCAATTCTAGAGAAAATTGCTAGACACAGAAGCAACCCTTGTTCAAGTGTTCATGTGATGCTGTTGAAAATCATTCTAGAACAGGTAGAGCCAGCGTGGACTAAAACTCCCATCAATCCTGCCATCATACTGAATAGTTAGGGATGATAGGAATTGTAGTGCAACACCATATGGAAAACACCATGCTAGGTACCTCTGCTCTAGAAAAATTCGCTGTGGCAGAAAGCTTTTGCATCGTTTAGGACGCCCTGCCATGGGCAATCTTCTCATACAGCAATGGCAGACCTGAATGCCATCTCTTCTCTGGGGCATCCAGGTCCCTTTGAAGCTTCCGAAAAAATTCCCAGGTCTTGTAATTAGGGGACTTTCATGCCTTTAAGGGAGGACAAAAACACACACACAACCTGCAAGCCTGGATTGCATGTCAAAGAGCTTTCCGTGGCTTTTTGTTTTTTAAATGCGTAGGCTCAAAGCTGGCAATGTGCTAATTAGAAATTTGTATCAATGTAAATGATTTCTGCATGCAGATTAGAGTGTATCTTGCTCTCCAAAGGTATTTTTCCCTAGACAGGTTTCAAGGGAGAGTCTGAGATGGAAGCTGCATTTGGTGCTGTTTGTAATATCCGAGTCACGATCAGTGGAAACTCATCTATCAAATCAAGGCTATATTTGAAGTACAAAGGCAGGGCACATTTTTGCTGAGGAACATCCCTGAAGACAAAGGCTTCCTGCATTATTTAAAAGCATCCCTGATGAATCCTTGTTAATAAGGCTAGCTCTCTCAGCAAGCCAGCCAGCAGGAAAAGCAAGGCAGCTTTCCCTTGCAGCTGAAAACTGGGTCTGTGGCATGCAAGGGCCATCGATTTTCACTTCTCATTTCAACACCCACAAAGGCTGGACGTGGCCTCTTCAAATCTGTTAAGCACCTCTCAGATGCATGTCGAACCACAGCAGGACATGCATTTGCCATACATTTGTCAAAGAAATACATTTATGGAAGAATGGATAGGGAGAAAGGCCTTTGTGGGTTTTGGTTTGCATGGAATAGATCTGGTTCAACCAGCTCAAATCAACTGACAGTCTAGTATGAATGGGGAGAAATTTGGTTTGGTTAGAACCTGACTAATTCTCGCCTCCTGACACAGTTCTTCAACCAAAATGCAGCGGTCCTTCAGAATTTGCTCTTCTCTGAATTTTGCAGTGCTGTTCTGCAACCAAAGGAAGTGTACAGAAATGAGCTTTGGGGGGGTGTGTGTGAAAAAGCATAAAATAGAAAAATGCATTACAGTAGTGGGAAATACACATATAAAAACACATATGGGGGAAAACATACAAAGATGTGCATATCCGGACAAATGTGCACTAAGATGCGGACCAATTTTCACGAGGACTTTTAAAAATTGCAAACTGATGCTGAAATGTGATGAACTGAACTTAAGTTTGTAATAATAATGATGATAATGAGGATGAAGATGATAATAATAATAATTTCTATCCCGCCCATCTGGCTGTGTTGCCATAACCACTCTGGGCAGCGCCCAACAAATTTAAACCACAGTAAAACTTCAGATGTTTAAAACTTCCCTATACAGGGCTGCCTTCAGATGTCTTCTAAAAGTCCAATAGTTGCTTTTTTTCCTTGACATCTGATGGGAGGGCGTTCCACAGAGTGAGCGCGACAACCAAGAAGGCCCTCTGCCTGGTTCCCTGTAACTTTACTTCTTGCAATGAGGGAACTGCCAGAAGGCCCTCTGAGCTGGACGTCAGTGTCCGGACTGAACAATGGGGGTGGAGACGCTCCTTCAAGGGACAAAGCCATTTGGGCTTTGAATGTCAACACCAACACTTTGAATGAAAGTCTGAGAAACCAAAAATGATGGATTAGATCTGTGCATTCTAGGTCAGGCATAAGCCTTAGGTTGGCACCAATTTGGACAGGAAGGAGAAATGTTGGGCAAAACACAGACACTGCACTCTACAGGGGCATAAGGAGACGGCTTCTGGGGGGAAGCCAGGTTTCTCTCCAATACACAATTGCAAATGTATTCAGGAAGAGTGGATTAACAGTGCATGGCCTGTTTAACCGCAGCCCAGTGTCCAGTCTGCTTCTTGGACTGTGTTTTGAAGCCATGCCAGAGAGCTGGATACAACTCGGTTAACAGCTGGTCTTTCCTTATCTTCATTGTATTTCCACCCTGTCAGTCTAAGTTTATCTTCTTCCCCTCAAGGGAAGGGTGCATGTCTCCTTACTGTCCCCCTACTACCCCATTTGGATCACAGAGTGGTTCCAGTAGGAGATACCCTTGCAAGAACGGATTGGCGAGGGTGTCATTTGCTCCGGCAACAACAAAGACTTGGATCCTAAGATTTGTTGTCAAGTTTACAAAGGGGGTGTTTCCCACCCTATCCTCCCACCCTACCCTTGTAGACATCTGAGATCTCCAAAAAAAATAGCCTCTCTTGAAGGTCAGGGGCCATCATGAATATTGTGGAATGGGACATGGGCACACAGGGGCTGCTGGGTGTGGGGCATAGGAGCCAATTCCTAGGGGCTGAGGTCCCTTTGGCCCCTTCAATAAAATATTTTAGAGGGACAGCCCCCCCCCAGCTGATGGACGTTGTCATTCAAATGGTGTGTATGCACCACATCTTGTGATTGATTACCTCCCCCCCTCCATATTTTATTCAAGTTGGCACCCCTGGTGGTGGGAGGTGGGAAATGTAACTTTCCTTCTGTGAACTTCATTAGGATCCAAGCCAAAGCAGAGGCTCAGAGAGACCCCAATAACCAAAATGTCTCTTTTACTTCTTGTTATTGGGAAGGGTGATATTAGAGAAGCTTAGGAGAGGAAGGGAGTGCCTCTCTTGTACCACATGCAGTATCTTTATAAGTACCAGAAGATGATTAGATCTGGTTAAGGGAGTTTGACGCACACACATCTTTCTTCCTGGCCAACTGTTTTAGGAGGGGGGGGAGCAGTAGCAGCAGCAAAATGTAATTCCCATTTACAAAAACATAATTTAATTTTCTCACATACTAAAGATCACACCCTTTGACTGAATTTAGTTAGAATAGCTGCTACTCCATGGTTGTCTGCACAAAATCACTAATGTCACTAGGGTTACCGCATTCTACTTATAAATCTGAATTGTACCCCTTTACTATTAAAATATCCTGATTGTGACTAACAGGATGGTTAAAGTGATGGCTAAGCTTATGAGTACTGAAGTTGTTTTATGTTTGTGATGAGGCTTGCCTCCAAGCAAAAAACGGTTGGAGACAGGCCATTAAATGTGAAATAATGTAAGTAGGCAATTTGCATAAGTAGACCATTTGTGTGAGCGGGAAATGTGTCAGGCTGCAATCATTTACCCATTTTCCTGAGACCATGCCTCCGGATGGATCAAGCTGTCACTTTCGGTTTCTCATTTTTTTCACTTCTTAAATTCAGCTCACCACATTTCTACACAAGTTTGCAATTTTAAAAAGTCCTCATGAAAATTCACCAGCATTTTCCCAAAACAGACACATTTTTGTATGTTATTTTGCTGGCAATTTCTCCCTAAGAAAATGCTGCTTTATTTTATTTTATTTTATTTTATTTTATTTTATTTATTGGTATGCTGTTTTCACAATTACATGCCATTTCCCACAATTCCCCTTAATATACACATTTTTGTACATATTTTGTTTGAAAACTTGAACAAAATTTCTTCTCCATCCCACAAACAGGGCACTGAAGTCCTTGCTCAACCACTGGGTGGACTTGCACACGTTATTATTTTCCAGTGAAATCTCTGCTTCACAAGGTTGTTGTGAGAAAATGATATAACATAGTCTAGGCAGCCCCGAGTGTCTTGGAGGAAAACTGAGTGTGATAATTTTTGGTGGTGGGACCCCACTTGTTCAGTATCCTCCCTAAAGAGACTCACCTGGTGCCCACTTTGTTACTATTTAAGTGTCAAGCAAATACCTTTTCCTGGCTTCTAATTTCTTAATTATTTTAATCTGCGGTGACTTTTGGTTGATTGTTGTTTTATCCTGTGCTGTTGTCTTTGTTTTATATATTTTCTAATAATTATATTTATATGTTCTTTTATTGCTCTTCTGTAAGCATCAAGAGAATGGTCACTGACCATTAAAAATGTGTGGTATAGATTTCTGCAGAGTGTAAGGTTCAGAAAAAGCAGTTATAATAGTAATAATAAAGAAATAAAGAAAAGGCAGCTAGGCACCTGGCCTACAGCAAAGAAAATAACTCTTTATGTATGGATAATTGAATCTCCTTGTTTGTAGAAATTTATGCAGTGTGAGTTAGACAGAGAAAATCCTGAGCAAAATAAATATTCAGTCTGTGGCTGAAGGTTATCCTATTTTAAATGAAGAGATATCTTTTTTACTCCTTGGAACAGTTAATGAAGCAATTAAATAAGGTGACACAGAAGATGGTGCCTCCTATCACCCCAATCAACACTTTTCTTAATGTGACACCTTCCTGGCTATAATTGTCTTGACCTCTTGTTTGCATACCAGTTTTCTGTCTATTAATGCTCATTGAAAAAACACATTGACTACAGATTTTACTAGAGCCATTATTCTCAAGCACTCGATCTCAAGTGACACACCGCCCAATCTAAATATAAGGCTGAAATAATATTCTTTTTATCTGGGAGTAAGCCATATTGAACTCATCAGGACTCTCTTTTTGATCAGACACCTATAATACTGCTCTGCAAATGGGTTGCATGCCTCCCCTTGTGTTTTGCGTTGATTGCTGGTTCCAGAAACCTTTGAAGTCACCTCTTTTTGTTTCTCTTCACGCAGCAAATCATTTTGCTTCCACTCAGTGTCCACAGATTAATTGAACTCTTACAGGGAATCAACAGGAGCTTGCAGCTGTTTGAACAGGAGGAAAGTGTGGTTTTGAGTTCTCTGCTATCAGTTCATCTGTGGCTTGACTTGTTTTCTTGGACTGTTCTCCTTTGCATAAGTTTTGAGTTCTCTGTCATGGTTTGTTATTTCAGCTAGCGTTCTCAGCCTCAGTGTTTGTCATCTGTAAAATGGGCACATTCTCTTCTAGAATTTTTAAATGTTTAATTCCTTAACAATGTGTTCTCTGTGTGTGTGTGTGTGTTGCCCTACATTTGCCTTAATGTTGTGATCTGCATCTGATCTCACCTGTGTAACTTGTATGTAGTTTTGCTTGCAACAGAGCTGGAGTTCACATTCTGTTCAGTTTTTAGCAGTGAATCAGCTGTGACAGCATACTCACTGCGTTTCACTGAGATGTACAATCACCTTGTGGGGCATCTTTAGGAGAGGAAAAGGCTAAGCCCTACACAAATACAGAGTGGAGTCCCTAAGACTGTTGGATGGAGTATTGTATGCCTCCTTCCAGCAACTCCTGGAGACCTCATGGTGCCGCATTTTGCCTAATGCAGCAAAAACAATGCAAGAGGCAGCAGTTACAAGTTGCCTGTCTCTGGGGCCACAGCAGGCGCTGTGATTCTCCATCAGATTGATTTTGGCCCCAGAGGCACAGTCCGTCTCTCAAGACAGATGTCAATGACAATCGCCTTTGAAGCATACCTGAAGCGTGCGGGAGGGCACAAAATAACAAACATAATCAGCATTTGATTTACTGATAAATATACGATTTGGGGCAGATTTTGTTTACCATTCAAACATGTCAAATGTCCAGGGATGGTGATTATTCCAGCAACTAAGGTTGTATTCAGTGAATTACTACTCTAGATTAGACCCTAAATTAGTTGCGTCCATTAACTCTAGTGGATCTGCTCTGAGTTTAACCAGCTATGAATACTACCCTTAAAAAAGTGGTCTTGTATACATGATTTGAAATCATGGTTTAGGGTTACAGTGCTTTTTGGTATGTGAAAGTGTGATAATGAAAACATGTGGGTACATCAGCTTATATTTATATCATCAGTTTTTGGGAGAACCAGGTGCCTTAGGATGAAAGGCGGCTAATAAATTGTCGTTGTCGTTCTCCTCCTCCTCCTCCTCATCATCATCACCACCACCAGCAGCAGCAGCAGCAGCAGCAGCAGCTCTGACTATTTCACTGTTGCATGGAGACATCTCAATTTAAGCCTCCCTACATTTTGCACATGGCATCAAAATTATTGGGGGTGTATGTGCAGTAACTGTATTTTATTTACTTGTAATTGGCATACTTTTCTGACAGTAGATTTATGGAGATTATACAATATTCTGCTGCTGGTTCCCTCTCCGCCTTCCACCCAACACTTTTGTGGTCCTGTGACAATGTTATCATTTCAAAAGACTGGCTGAATCCTTTTTAAATGATCGCTTCCCACCTTGTCCTTTTAAAAGGCAGAGTATGTATGTGTGTGAAAGACACAATCTCATCCCTGCTGAGGATGAGATTAAAAATAATTTGCATAAGTGTCCCAGGTCCGTGGCTGCACTGCTGCCGTCCGAATTGCACTTATAGCAAGTGTGATCTGTTTGAAGCAACCCCAGCAGTGATAGTCCTGGGGCCCCATTTTAAATTCATGTTACTATTTTTGAAGGGAATATCTGTGGAGCACTAAGGTAACCCATGGCAACCATCTGCTAAACTGCAATTCACACTGTCTAGTTTTATCACAGAGGTGGTGAGTTATTCAGGCAATTCTGTTTGTGTGTGTGTATGAAAAGGGGGTTGGGAATCAATTCTCCAAATCTTGGCAACACAACCACCATCTTACAGCAACTTTCCATTTAGTTAAATGGAACCATTCATAGCTAACTCCTCACTCTTTCTTTGTAATCTGTTTCTAGACACAGGTGTATTTTAAAATTGCAGAATGCATTTCAAGTTTTTCTCACTGTCTCCTTCACTTTAATGAGAAGGTTTCCTCTCTGAAAGGCTGAACAGTGTAGAAAGCACTAAGTTCCTATTGAATATGCCAAACTCATAATACATCATTTCCATAATGCATACATCATAATGCATACATCATTAGGAAAGGAGCTGAAAATAAAACTGCCAGATCATAATGCCGTTATACAAATCTATGATATGCCGCACCTCAGAAAGGATGCCGTAGAGTTGGAAAAGGTTCAGAAAAAGGCAACCAAAATGAGTGGTGGGGTGGAACGACTGCCCTATGAAGAATGGTCGCAGCAAGGCAAGCAAGAGGCAACATGATAGAAGTGTATACCATTATGCATGGCATGGAGAAGGGGATAGAGAAAAGCCCCCCCCCTCCTCAAACTCATGGCACCAGGACTCTTGCACATCCAATGAACCTGAATATTAGAAGATTCAAGACAGATTGGGTTAAACCACAGAGCCTAGGGCTTGCCAATCAGAAGGTCGGCGGTTCAAATCCCTGTGATGGGGTGAGCCCCCGTTGCTTGGTCCCTGCTCCTGCCCACCTAGCAGTTCAAAAGCACGAAGTGCAAGTAGATAAATAGGTACCACTCCGGCGGGAAGGTAAACGGCGTTTCCATGCGCTGCTCTGGTTCGCCAGAAGCGGCTTAGTCATGCTGGCCACATGACCCAGAAGCTGTACGCCGGCTCCCTCGGCCAATAAAGCAAGATGAGCGCCGCAACCCCAGTCATCCGCAACTGGACCTAATGGTCAGGGGTCCCTTTACCTTTACCTTTACTTCATATCACACATAGTTAAAGTATAGAACTCGCTCCCACAGGAGGCAGTGATGGATTTAAAAGAGGAGACCAAGTCATGGAGGAAAGAGCTATTGATGGCTACTAGCCATGATGGCTATGCTCTGCCTCCACAGTTGGCGGCAGCAATGCTTCCGAATAACAGTTCCTGGAAATCACAACGGGGCCGGGAAGTGCTGTAGTGCTCAAATCCTGCTTGCGGTTTTCTCATAAGCATCTGGTCAGCCACAGTGAGAAAAGAGTGCAGGACTAGACGGACCACTAGCCTGAGCCAGCAGGCTCGTCTTATGTTCCATACTGATGATCTTTCCTAAGGGCAAGTCCTCTAGAGTAGGAATAGGGAACTTGTGCCACACAAACCCCAACCTGGTTGGAGTACAGTTCCCATTATCACTGACCATTAGCCAAGCTGAGTTAGAAGCCAACCACACCATCCTCTCTAGAGGACAAATCTGATGGCACTTGAGTCCTAAGAAGTTGAGATTGGGCCTTCTTCAGTGCAACCCTTCCTCACAAGCCACAGAGAAGCCTCATTCACACATCATTATCATCTGAACTGTGGCTTACTGGAACTGTGCTGGCTTCATGGGACAAACATTGGCTGCAGATTGTGGTTGAGAAAGAGACCTTAACTGTGACCTTGGGCTCAGATAGCACCATAAGCCAACTTGTGGCTTAGATCAGGGATAGGCAAACTCCGGCCCTCCAGAAGTTTGGGACTACAATTCCCATCATCCCTGACCACTGGTCCTGTTAGCTAGGGATGATGGGAATTGTAGTCCCAAACATCTGGAGGGTCGGAGTTTGCCTATGCCTGGCTTAGATGCTGCCCATACTGACCAGGGAGGAGCAAACATGTTTGCACAGTCCGAGTAAGCAAACCCAGTGGATTCAGAGGTCTACCCCTAGAATTGCATTGGTGGCTACTAGTCATGATGGCTAAATGGAGATTCCAGGCAGCGTGCCACTGAGTGCAAGTTGCTGCAGAACAACAACAGGAGATAGCTATCCCCTTCTTATCTTGCTTATGAGGGAAAGGATGCCTGGACCTGAAGGACCTTTCGTTTGGTCAAGCAGGGCTATTCTTTACTTCATAGATTTGTGAACAGACACCTGTGGGGGAAACCAACAGAATCTGGAAGGAAGGTTGGGAAAGGCTCCTCACCATAGCTTCCCCTATACCGTCCCCTCATGCTGACTGCAAGAGACAATTATTATCCTGCAGTGGTGTTATCAACCTGCACTGCTGGGCCACGTTTCTGCCACTGCCCACAATGGAAGAAGAAAGCATTGATCCCCAGCTTCTCTGTATCGCAGCGATAGAAGCTGAGCCTGTGCCTATTGTGGTTATTTCCATGCCAGAACCAATACGGTTCCCTTATCTGCGTATGAAGATGTCACAATCCACGTGGAGTAATGTGAAATATGCTAAGCAACCTGGGCCTATTCTTTTGTGGGCCCTGCAGCCTCTCACGCTTCCATCAAAAGCACCAAGCTGGGAGCAAAGGAGCTCTTGTTTAGGTGCGACCAATGCACACCAGTGGCTTTTAAACATTGTTGGCATGCGCAAGGTATTGAAGATGGTGACTTTCTACAAGTGAGGGCACTCATGAGAGACGTTATGGTGCTGTACACATCCTGCCATTCCGTTGCAACTGCTGATAAATGTGAGATCCAATTCTATGTGGGGAAATTGTTGGTTTCAATGAGGGCTCTGGTACAGAAGCACAACTTTTCTTGTTTAAAATCGCAGAACACATCCTGCCGGTGTCTTCTTCTGTGGCATCCCACAGAAGAAGACACCGGCAGGATGTGTAGAAAGTCACTTGTAGAAAGTCACCATCTTCAATACCTTGCGCATGCCAACAATGTTTAAAAGCCACTGGTGTGCATTGGTCGCACCTAAACAAGAATGTGGCTCTCCAGACCTCTCTATCTGGCCCTCAGAACTCTGCCCAGGCTGCACTCTTCACCTATTTCACCCCCCACACACCCCAAGCTCTGTTCCTCCTTCTGAAGTGGCTGACAGCAAGGCACTTGCCAGGAGAGCTCCCTTCTCCAACCTTGCTTCCCACCAATCAGGGCTCCCCTCTGCTTCTTCTTCCTCCTCCTCCTCTTCCTGCATCAGGGCCTGTCAACTGAAGCCCCATCGCAACAGCACTGCAGGGCTCCTGACAGGCTTATTGTAATTTCTTTTCTCTCAGCTTAACGAACAATTGCAGCACAAAAACCTTCAAGTTCCCAGCTCTATTGTCTGGAGGTGTGGGTGGGTGTTGTGTGGTTGATGAGGGTGGTGTGAGTCACCTGCCCACCCCCCTCCCAGTCTTCTTCACCATGCCCACTCCTTGGCTCTGAGTTGAAACTCTGAGACAGTGTGGGGAAAGCCGTTTCAGCTTCGCCAATCTCTTATCACAGTGCTATTTTTCTATTTAAAAAAATGTTTAGGGGTACTCTCATTTTGTCTCATGAAAATCACTATTTTATAGTTCAAATTGGGGAAAATAAATACAGTAAATGGACAAAAGTACAAAGATTCACAAAATGTTTAGGGGTATGTGTACCCCTGCATTCCCCCCCCCGAAAAAAGCATTGCCTTATCAGTTACACCCCCACACCCCCACACCCATACAATATTACTTTGTGCACCATTGCTGGGAGTGTTTTTTTCCATATGGTACATATATATTCAAAGTGTCATAGTTCAGCACCTGCTTTTATTTGAGAATCCATACTATGTCATGTATAATCATCTCTCTATACAAAACTCCCCTGTGGATCATTTTGCAAAGCAAAGGCAATTCCAGCACCAGAACTATCCCTTTAACAGGGATCAGTAACGTGGGGTCTCCTATTTGTTCAATGCCCCGCCCTCCTTGTAATCTACTTATGTTCTTCCTATAAACTCATGATTCCGGTAATATTTCAGTTCCCGACATCTACTTATACAGGGTGTACAACATGTCAAAAAGCAGACAGCATCCAATGGCTCTCCTCCTCTGTCTCACCACAGAGGTTGCAAGAAATAACTGCACATGCACAAGAGCTAAATAATTAAATCCACACAGCCCTTCCAGTGTCGTGCATGTGCGGTGCATTAATGCATGTTTCACAAAGGTTTGTTACTACACCGTGCAGGTGCAAGATCGTGTAAGCAGACCCCTTTTTTGTCACTAGTGCTTTAAGCAACAGCCATTAATTTTTTCCCCAAATCACACCTTTCCCCCCTCCTTTTATACTGAAGGTAGGAGACAAAGGCATTCTGGTTTGGGCTTCAGAGAGACAGCGCTGGTGGCTGCAAACCCCATCTCTGGGAATTTTATCACTGTATAGAGAAAGGTGTTCTGCAAAGTGGGAAATAGGAAAAGTTCTTATCCCTCCCCCGCAACATCCCTATATAATACAGAATGGTTAGTTTTTAACCTCGTAAGGCTGATCGCCGAAGAATTGATGCTTTTGAATTATGGTGCTGGAGGAGACTCTTGAGAGTCCCATGGACTGCAAGAAGATCAAACCTATCCATTCTTAAGGAAATCAGCCCTGAGTGCTCACTGGAAGGACAGATCCTGAAGCTGAGGCTCCAATACTTTGGCCACCTCATGAGAAGAGAAGACTCCTTGGAAAAGACCCTGATGTTGGGAAAGATGGAGGGCACAAGGAGAAGGGGATGGCAGACGACAAGATGGTTGGACAGTGTTTTCGAAGCTACCAGCATGAGTTTGACCAAACTGCGGGAGGCAGTGGAAGACAGGAGTGCCTGGCGTGCTCTGGTCCAAGGGGTCACGAAGAGTCGGACATGACTAAACAACTAAACAACAACAACAACAACAAACATGCATTTCCCACACCCCCAAACTCTCATGCCTGCTCCAAAATGCTCAGCATACAGTAAGCTGTTAAGGCCTTAGCAGGTCAATTTTCTTTCCCTCCCTGCAACACCTTTTGTCTCTCTCTCAAAAAAAAAAAAAGTTTTAAAAGAACCAGTGGCTGAGTCACTGTTAAGGACAGTTCAGAGACAAAGTATGACATTTGGTAATGATTCATTTCCTGTCCCTGCCTAAATCTCTGCCTCCTTACTTAATCAGCCATGTTTCTAGTTAATATTGTGGTCAACAAATGAAAGTTATGTGAGTCCTTCTGTGGGTTTTCTTTTATCTATACCTGACCACTGTGAGAAGAGCCTTCTTGGAAGTTTGGTCATGCGGGTGACTCCTTCCAGACTATGCCAACAATGCTATAGACTGTGCGTGTCATTTCCTGGAACACATGAGGTAAAGGTCACTTGGTGTAGACACACGGCAGTCACCCACCCACCAAATTCCTTTGTTCAGAATTTTTCTTGAAACTTGGTTTTTCCCAGAGGTCTGCTGAACTGAACAAAAAAACAAACACCAATAGCTCCTTATTTTTGTACATTGGACACTGCCTCAAACCAGATCAGACGCTTTGTTCACCTAGCCCAGCATAGCTTCCTCAGATGAACAAAGCCTCTCTAGTGTCTCAGGGGACAGTCCTGCCAATTACCTGCAGTGGGCATATCCAGGATTCATGTTAGGGGGATAGGATTTATGTGGAGGAGGGGGGCAGAACTGAGCTTCAGTTAAGTATTTCTATTTATTTACTTGATTTAGGGGAAGGGGCAGCTGCCCCCCTGGCTACGCCCATGTGACCTGCTACCGAATTGCCTTTTTATAAAACTGATGATACCAGGGATTGAACCTGGGACTTTGGCATGCAGATCACTGAGGGCTCATCCACACTTACACGTGATTTCTAGGCATGGTCAGAGAGCTTTTTCTCTTGTCCTGCAACTTTCCCCTGTTGACTGCTGAATCGGAATACAGTCGTACCTCAGGTTAAGTACTTAATTCGTTCCAGAGGTCTGCTCTTAACCTGAAACTGTTCTTAACCTGAAGCACCACTTTAGCTAATGGGGCCTCGTGCTGCTGCCGTGCCGCCGCTGCATGACTTCTGTTCTCATCCTGAAGCAAAGTTCTTAACCTGAGGTAATATTTCTGGGTTAGCAGATTCTGTAACCTGAAGCGTATGTAACCACTTCAGGTACCAGGTACCACTGTAAACATCAATGTGGATTGACTTTGTTCCAATTCAGCAGTAAACAGTGGAGTTTTCCCAGGGAAGTGTGGACAAACCTTAAGTTATGGTCCATCCACCCTTATCTACCATCAGGCTGACCCAATTTGAAAGCAGGAAGAGGGGAGACACTTCCTCTTTAGATCATCCTGGGAACTAGTTTCTTAAGGGTACAGAGAATTCTATGAGGTAAACTACAGTTCCTATGATATTTGGCGGGGAGAGCCATGTGCTTGAAATGAATGGTGTCAATGTGACCTAAGTAAGGGATGGGGAACTGTCATGAAGGCAGCTTGGGATCAGAGAGGGAAGGCCCAGAGATCAAGACAGTGGCTGTCTATCTGCTTTTTTCATAAACCTCCCCTGTCAGTCATGTGCTGCTCCCTTGGAATACCTGTTCAAGGAAGTTCAGCAATCTATGCCTATATGTTTCATGAGCCCTGGGGCACTTGCTAGGAACCCAAGTTAACCCTATACTACCCCCAAAGAGCAGACAGGTAAAAATACACAATCTTGTTTTATATGCTAGCAGACCAGGATAATAAAGCCCAATTCCTTCTCTGGCCCTGTCAGGGTGTTTCTAGACAAATGGACATAACTGTCCTGTAATGTGACTTTTCTTTAAGTCCTGTTCATTTGAGATAGCCATCAGTCGTAGGAACTTGTTTTTCCTTTTTGGCAAACATGCATAGATTGACCCCTTGTTCCAAATATTCACTCATTGTTCTCAACCATTCAAAATCTTCAGATTCAACTCCCAACGTCACTGACCATTGGCCATGCTGGTAGGGACTTGTAGAAGTTAGGAATACAGCAAGATCCAGCGATCCACAGCTTCCCCAATCCTCCTCTAAATGATCCTGCGGATAATAAATTCCCCACCCATGCAGAAGTCCCGTCAGTGTTGATGCTCTTTCCCGTTTGCGGCCATAACATTTTACAAATCATACCAGCTACGATTTTCAGGCTCCCTGTAGACACACTTTTGGCAGCATTGTTGAAACATGGAGTACAGATCTAGATAGACTGACAGAAAGCAAAGTGTCTGTGTCACCAACTCCTTGGAAGTCGAAAAACACAAAACTGCCTTTCTTCTGAACGTAACTGCTGCGATAATAACAGTTTTCACAGCAGGGGGCTTGTCTGACCTCCAAAATCCTCTCAAATCCAGGGATGCTCATTGAACATTTCACATAGGTGGCATTGCACGCTGACACGGTTGTGCTATGTGACTTCAAAAATAACGCTATGCTGATGGGAAAGTGGAGGGCAAGAAACTTTTTTTTCCATTTATGGTGGGAGAACCCATTGGCAAAAAAGTTCTGGTCTAATCTGTATCAGGAGGTATCTGCTATCTTAAAGACTACTGTACAAATGGCCCTGCAGTTTTCACTTGTAAATATATGCAATGGTCATACTCAAAAGATTGCAACCTAAAGGACAGGTAACATGGCTGCTGGTATATCCATGGCACAAAAATGGAAGACTTTTCAGGATCTGCAGATATCCTTGTGGTATAAAAAAATGTATGGAATTTGGCGATTGCAGAAAAGATAACCCATAATATAAAGGTTTCCAAAGGCTCATAAACCCAGAACATTTTCATACTGTTTGGAGTGACTTCTTAGAATCATCCTCTTTGTCAAGGAAATAAACAGCTATCTGGCTTTTAGAAGACATCTGAAGGCAGCCCTGTTTAGGGAAGTTTTTAATGTTTGATGTTTTATTGTGTTTTTAATATTCTGTTGGAAGCTGCCCATAATTGCTGGGGAGGCCTGGCCAGATGGGCGGGGTATAAGTAATAAATAATAATAATTATCACCATCATCATCATTTTCCTAGTTCTTAAAGGCCTACAGCTGTACATTTACTTTGGAGAAAACCCACTAAACTCAATGGGGCTTATTTCCAAGTAGTCATTGCACTATATGTTACATCACAAATGTGTAACTAAATCATAGTGGCTTCAAGAAAGAAATTTGAAGCAGAGTAGCAGCATGAGGTAGGAGGGATGCTTAATCATTTATTGGCACATCTCTCTCTCTCTCTCTCTCACACACACACACACACACACACACTCCTCTGTAAGCAGTGGTGGAGATTCCTGCTCCAGCACCGGTGGGCGGAGAGCAGGTGGGGGCGGGGCTGGTGCGCGTCCCAGGGGTGGGGTGTGGTGCAGCGCCCGTAGGGGCATGGCACGCATCCTGGGGGCATGGCATACTGCCCGTAGGGGTGTGGTGCCCAGCGCAGGCAGGGGGGCAGCCAGAATGGCACCCCGCCGGGATCGTGCTGCCAGGGGCGGTGCGCTTTCCCCTCACGCCTCTTCCTCGGCCAGTGTCTCTTAGATGACCCTTGGGGTCCTTTCCAACTCTATGATTCTATGATCCTAAAGGTTCCAAACAGGTTTGGAAATGGAAACACCCAATTGGTTCCTTGCAGAAGAGAGAATTTGGAGCTAGAAAGCAACAGGCAGTGAAAGAGTTAAGTATTAAACAAACAAACAAACACACCCCACCATGTTTTTCTGCTCCAAATCCCTTTCTCAAAGCTGCCATTGGGCTCTCGTCATATGTGCTTCATGTATGAGGTATACCGAGGCCAGTCACGGATTCTGTAGGAGGCACCCCAGGTCGCATTCAGAATTCCATAATTAGGGTCTTTGGTTTGAGAGTCCTGATCTAGGGCTCATTGGGAGGATGCAATTTTCTGTCACCACAGATTTCTAGGCTGTTCTCGGGCCAGTCGTTTGTTCTCTTAATACCTCCATTCCCCTTGAAGGAACTGAGGGATAATAGGTTTCTCTCTCACCGCACTGTTGTGTGGATAAACACATTAAAGCATAAGAGACATTCATATGGGCTGCAGTAATTGGGCGAAAATGTATTAGGCATGAAGGAATGCAAGCAGGCGATGGTGGTGCACAGACAGACTATCCCCAAGGCAGTGAAGCTGGTACAGAGAATGATTTAGCAATATGAAACAAAGGGGGCGTGGCGCCCTGGGACTTGTGGCAGAGGAGGCAGAGTGAGGGTGGCAAGACTTGGCAGGTGGAGGGAAGGGAAAGTTTCCTTTGCCTCCGGCAAATGCATGGATCTGGCTGCAAGAGTTGGACAGCTGCTGATTTCTGCTTAGTGCATCTCTCAGTCCAAAGTTGTAACCAACGCCTAATCTGTCACTACAAGTCACAGGGGGCAGTCATGTGTTCAGAGATAACCAGTGCTTTTTCTTCTTCTGGGTACATAGTACCGGAATCTCCCCACCCCCCACCCCAAGAAGAAAAGCACTGGTTAAAAGTGTGGCATTCACTGTAACAACTGGAACATTTTTTTCCTAGAAGAAAAGCACTGATCTAAACCATGTGAATAAGTTTGATAGCTGCACTATTTATAGGGTGATTGGTTTCTGATTGGTTCAAGCTGCATCGTATTTATTTATTTATTTCCCCCACCCATCCTCCAGGGAGCCCACTGTGCAATATATCTATGGGTTTTCCCTCTCTCCCCCCCCCCCCCCCGCTCCATATTATCACCACAACAGGCCTGTCAGGTAGGTTAGATGGAGAACTGGTGAGCAGTCAGAGGTTACCTGGCAGGCTTTATAGTTCAGTGGGGATTTGAATCCTGGATATAGGATATTCACTTCCAGAAAGGTTAGCCTTTAAAAAATTAAATAGCAGGCATGGGTCTACATCCTGGATCTTGGTGTGAGGAGGTAGCAGGGGCTTTAATTCCCCCTTGTGATCCTGATCCAGATCAGAGGCATGCATGTTTGCTATTTGCATTGTAAGAAAAGCTGCCCCCCACCCAATCCAAATGGCTTTCAATCTGTATTGGGACCACTCTCAGATCAATGGTTTAAAGCCCTTCTACTTCCCAATCTGGATCAGGTCCCCTATGCCTGCCATTTGCTTGCTTAAAAGCCACTCACACAACTGCTAATTGAGTGTCATTTTGTCCAGTGTGGTTCTGAATGCCTTTAACTCTTCTTCCAAAGAATCCCGGTAGATGCACATACAGATTCAGTTTTTAAAGCCAGTGAGAATGCAGTGCAGTACTATGAGCGACCATCAGTCCCTCCTGCATGCATATCCATCTGATAAAAGATTATAGCAGCCTTATTAATTATAGTTATTGTACCAGACCAATTTGTCAGCTCAGAATGTGTCTCAAGATCAGAGTCTTCTGTTGTGCAAATAACCATTAATACTTGCCCCGTCTGTAGCAGTGGGAGACAATTATCCCGAGACAAGACTGCTTTGAACTGATACAATCTCTTAATTATATGGTACTCGGTAATATAGTCTACCATCATTATAGTAATAACAGAATAAATGAATGCTCTCTTCACCAAAGTCATACTTCTATCCTCCAAAAATGCCTCCAGACATCTGAAACTTATTCTACAAATGCTGACACCTGGAAGGATGAAACCCTGAGACTTCTTTCCAAAGTCCCAGCTGGCTCATCTCATAATAGCACATTTACTTTTTTGGGGAAATACCCCACTTTCCCCCCTATTTTTCCCTGGACTTTCCCCTTGGTTTCTGCCCCACCAATAGAAATAATGCTAACATCCCATTTTATGGGATTAACCCAAACATGATAAATCCATGTTAACCCAAACACCATGCCCTACTGACATGACAGTGACATACCACTGAAATATAAGAACTGTCAATCAACTAAAGAAGGAAATTATAAAGGAATAAACCTAATTGGTGTTGTGAACAATGGAATAGGATTCCCGCCTATCAGCTATTCAAACAGGTGGATGTTTTTGGAGCAAAGTACACAACGGGCATCAATAACTCCTTAATGCAGGTGAACACATGCATATTAGAACACACACTCATGATAAACCTCCAAGTATCACAATAATGGAGAAATATTTACACAGATTAAATTAATATTTATCTCTTTTCTTCCCCATCCCGGAAGCAATCCTTACTCTTTGTCAAAAGACCTATTAAGTTGACACTACAACCTGAGTTATTCATGGGAAAACATTATAGCTGTCCCTAGACAATCAGAACATGCTGAAACAGCTGTATGACAAGATGAGTCACCATTATTAATCACCGATTCTTTATTGCATGAGGTAGACACACACAAATGGCCGTGAAGCTGGAAGGTGATTGCTTCTTGTCTTTGATGTGATGACTAGCAGTGCCTTTACCACCGTCCTTCCTCCCAGGGCAGAACTAAAGACCATTGCTTCACCAACGTGACCGCAGCTTGTACTTCTGCTGGGCTTCTTGTTGTGTGTAATAAAAGGTAAAGGGACCCCTGACCATTAGGTCCAGTCGTGACTGACTCTGGGGTTGCGGCGCTCATCTCGCTAAATTGGCCGAGGCAGCTGGCATACAGCTTCTGGGTCAAGTGGCCAGCATGACTAAGCCACTTCTGGCGAACCAGAGCAGCACACGGAAACACTGTTTACCTTCCCGCCCGAGCGGTACCTATTTATCTACTTGCACTTTGACGTGCTTTCGAACTGCTAGGTTGGGAGGAGCAGGGACCAAGCAATGGGAGCTCACCCCGTCATGGGGATTTGAACCGCCGACCTTCTGATCGGCAAGTCCTAGGCTCTGTGGTTTAACCCACAGCGCCACCCGCATCCCTGTTGTGTGTAATAGACAAAGCCTAAACACAATCATGTCTTGTGAAAAGCCTTACATGGCTCAGGACCTCAATACCTTAAGGACCAATACAACCCATTTGTCATCTGAGGCTCTTCTCTATGTCCCCCTTCCCCAAAAGGTCTGGAGGGAGCGGCAAGAAGAGAACAGGCTTTTTCTGTGGTGGCTCCCCGACTGTAGAATGTTCTCCCCAGAGAGGCTCGCCTGGTGCCACATGTAATGACTTTAGGCACCAGGCAAAGACATTCCTCTTTACCCAGGCCTTTAGCCATTAAATAATCTATGGCCTGTTAAATAATCTATGGCCTAATGGGGGAAGAGAGCTGTTATTATGATTATTTTATTATTATGCTGTCTGTGATTATGCTTTTATTATTGATGCTCTCTAAAATGTATTCTTAATGTTGTACACTGCCTTGGGATCTTTTGATAAAGGGCAGTAGCTAAATCAAATAAATGAAATAAAAGGATAAAAAAGCACTGCAAATGCAGTTAATCATGGCTTATTTAAATTCCACTGATTTCAGCAGGGCTTTGTTGTTGTTGTTGTTGTTTAGTCATTTAGTCATGTCCGACTCTTTGTGACCCCATGGACCAGAGCACGCCAGGCACTCCTGTCTTCCACTGCCTCCCGCAGTTTGGTCAAACTCATGTTCGTAGCTTCGAGAACACTGTCCAACCATCTCGCCCTCTGTCGTCCCCTTTTCCTTGTGCCCTCAATCTTTCCCAACATCAGGGTCTTTTCCAGGGAGTCTTCTCTTAGTCACTGCTAACTGCTAACTTTGGCTAAATTGTGGCTACTCTTTGACGGTTGAGGTTACCTTTTCACAATTTTTCTTGCACTGTTGACAGTCTTTCAATGGGCAGTGCTGTTTCAAACTCTGAGATGTTGGAATGCTTGATATCACGTCTATTCAAAGTCATTTTGTTTCTAGACATCTTTCAAACGTGCCAAATCAAGTGGACTTGACTTCTTCAAGTACACACAATCTGCTTCTTCTCCAGCCTGCATTCAGGGCATGTGTTTCTGTGTGGAATTCTTTTTGCATCCCCTTCACCCAGCCTCAGTGCAACACAAGCTTGTTCAATGCAATTTGTTATAGCTTCACATTGTTCAATTTGTTTCTGTACATAGAAATTTTAAACTTTCCTCCTGCCTAAATCTCTTCTAACAGGGAAGGAAAATATTTGGAGCTGTCAAGTTATGGAGCAGTTTCAGTGCCTGACAACCTTCCTGGAATGATTTAACAACGTCTGTGCCACCATAAAATATGAAGAGGTATTACATTTCTTTGTACGATACGAGTGGAAAAGTTGGAGGGAGAAATAGAATGCCCTGTGATTTAGGAGTGGAAACCACAACAGCAAAACCCACCCGCACAATATGCTTCTTGGATCCCTGATATCATGAACATGATTTCCCATCATTTGTTTTCACTGCATCACAGTGTGTTCCAAGGTGATAAAAAGCAGATATAAATGAAGATGAGAAATCACATTCTAAAACTGAAAAGTAACCTAAAAACACAGCACTAGCCTCAAAAGTGAATTGAAAACCATTCCTGATGAGACTCCCATGCATATATGAATACTGCATTATTACTAATAGCTCATACAATGTATCATGTATCAAAAAAATACATTTAAACCGCCCCCAACCAATTATATTGAATGTATATAAATGCAATACATCATCCTCTGTATGGTTTATAATCTCGCTGTTTAAGAAATGCACGTAAATATTTTAACGGCTACAACATCACTATTATTGCACCAATATACAGTATACAGAAGAAAAAATCATTTAAAGGCCAGCTAGACTTGATGCCAGAACGATCCGACCAGGGTCATGATATGTTGGGGAGGGGTGTGGTCAATTTAAAACATAACAGAGGGAGGGGAGGGGTGCAACTGACCCACCTTTCTGGGGCTTCCACCTGCCCCACTGGGACATACTGGCCCTGGAGGCAGCTCTGCATGTCACATGCCTCAGAAAGCTGTTGGGCTCTCTCTTCTGGAAGCTTCTCCTTTTCCCTATTGAAAGACAGTGTGGTGAAGGTTAGAGCGTCATACTACAACTTGGGAGACCACCTGCCATGAAGCTAAGTAGCCTTGGGCCAGCCACTGTCTCTCAGCCTAGCCTACCTCACAGGGTCGTTGTGGGGATTAAATGAGCTCCTTGGACAAAAAGGTGGGATATACATGCAACAAACAAACAATCCTTTCTGTTACTCATGCCTCCCCTACCCATCACTGCTCCTTGGCCCTTCCCCCCCCCCCCCCATGGTGAGTGATATTTATGGTCCCTGAGTAGGAAGAAAATGGGAAGAAATTATTGTGGGGAAAGGGCAAGGGTACAGCACCATCTCCCCACTTAATGCTTTAAGCAACCATATTCTGACACACAGATATCTGTAATATCATACTTAACAAGTAAGCGCCGCTGAATTCAGTGGGACTCATTCCCACGTGTGTCGAGAATTGCAGCCTTAGTTTGGTCCTCACAGTTAAAAGAATGCTATCACTGAGGTACCTATAACTGCAATAAAACAGTGCTTTAAGAAGACTGCCCAGTTTCTGAAAATAAATATCTTAGCTGCACCACAATTCCAGTGTTGCAATTGCTTGTATAATTCATCCCGGGGGGGGGGGGTGTCCCTAGCTATAGTTTGCAGGAAGAAGAAAGAGCATACTGTGCAAAAAGTCAAAGTCAAGTTACAAAACTTTGAACATTTCTTGTCAAAATTATATGTCAGCTGAACAATTCCAGATCACATATGTAAAGAAATTGTAATTTAATGCTTTGTTGAATCCATGCCTAGTCCTATGATTATGCTTTCAGAAGTGAATCCCACTGAATTCAAGGCGACTTACTCCCTAGTCAGCATGTTTAGGGTAGCAGTCGTAGATGGACTGTACCAGTATATGTCTGCACTAGACTGCATCCTAATTGTAATGATTTCCAATATTCATGAAAAATAATAATTGGCTGAATAAGTGTTATCTAAATGCCCTGAGCAGAAAAATGAATTGATTGCAATATGTTATTTCCAAGGATTAGGTGATATATGCCTTACAGATTTCTTTAAAAATCAAAATTTCTTACAGCATCTAAAAAAGCACATCCCTTTCTGAACATAAAGCAAAGAGTATTACCTCTTAAAATTAACAGAAATGTATAAGGTTTGACTAGAACTGCAGTCTGGTTACAGAATATTGGGTCATTCAACCTTAACTCACAATTTCTTCAATGGATGCAGGATATTCGAAAGATTACATTCCAAAAGATAGCCAATAATAATAGAAGCCACCTATTAGACTTCTGACATGCAATATGTCTCATCATTGGTGATGCCTGCACAAGACAGAAAGTCAATGTGGGCTTTTTTTTATGTCAGCAATTGTGCTGCGAAACCAAACTGTGAATTCACTTCAACTTTACATTTTCAAGGGTTTAACTGGAGATTGAAGAACACTGAGCTAGGCTTTTCAATCATCTCTTTCAATCCTTGTGTAAGGTCTAATATCAATAATAGCATGGTATTACGTTTGCTGGAGAGCATATACAGTTCCATAGAGAAATACAGTGACCTGTGAATAATCTAATATATTAAACATGAAGTCAGGATTTGTTGCTTCAGGATAACAATCAATGGATCCTTATTGTGTAAACAAGGCCTACTTTAAAGCAGCACTGTGGCTCTTGTGCCAAGGTTTTGGTTATTTTTAGCTCATAGCATTTTACATCTTAGTAAGCATTTTCCTATATGTTTAAATGCAGATTTGTTTTAAGAATTATCGGCCACAGTCTAACACAGTAAGCCCACTTAAATCTCTGAATTTCAAAGGGATTGAGGGCACCTCTTCCCATGTTGAACTGAGACCATCATTATGTCCCAGATTGTGGTATATGATGGGGTAACCAATATATGTCTTCAGACAGCGCTGGCTCCTGGCCTCTTAAGCAAGATGAGCACGCAACCCCAGAGTCGGACACGACTGGCCCGTACGGGCAGCGGTACCTTTACCTTTACCTAACCAACATACGGTGTCCTCCAGATTTTGCTGGACTACAATTCACATCAGGGATGATAGCAACCATTGTCCAACAGCATTTGGACCATCGTCTATGCCTGCTTATCCCACACTCAATTTGGGGCACTATTATGTATGCAGAATTCTAGATACCACATGTCTTCTCTGCATCAAATCCTTGCTTTAGAGTCAGTTTTAATCTCAACAGACATTTGAAGCCCTTGGTTCCACATCTAGCTTCTTCTCTCTGATTTATGCAGCCTACCTTGCTCCCGATCCAGTGTTGGGTGTGGGTGTAACAATCTGATTTTATTTATTTCCAGTGATATCCAACTAAGTCCATCGGTTTCAGTGGATTTTCTCTGAATATGGCTTAGTCAGATAGCAACTTTAATTTCAATTCCAACTTTCTTCCAGAGAGCAAATTGCAGCGTTTATTTATTTTAAATAGGTTTCCACTCCCCTTCATCAAAAATATATCGGGACAGTGCACAATATATGTACAAATAAATAAGACAATAAGCAAAAAAATTAGGCAAGATTTGGTACATTTTAAAAGGCCCTTAAAAGGCCACCAGGACCCTGCTCAGACCTAGACCTGGTTAGCTTCAGCAACATTCTTATATCAGGTTGTTGTACAAGACTTTTTAGATGGAGTTTCCACTCTCAAAATCTTATGAGAGACTGGTTAATAAAGTATTCATGAAGCTGGGTATCTGAGCTCACTTAAGTTGAGGACATGTTTTTGTTCCACAGGAAAGGATGCAAGCCAGGGATAGATAGAAGAGTAATGGAAGACTGATGGCCTCCTAAATTTTTTTTGGAAGGAGGACATTCACACTTACACAAGTATGTCTGTCTTTTACTTGAGTTGATGTGAGTGAAAAACAAAATAACCTGCTTCTGGACTCTCTACTTGACTTTGGGGTGCCATATTCCAGTTCCAAATAGCCAATTACAAAGAAGTATCTGAGTGGCTCTTGTGACGGCATGCCAGACAGGGAGCGTTGCTAGTGAATTGTCTTTTTGGTTCTGCTGGAGAGGCGTGGTTGGCATGGTTGCCCAGACCCGGTGGCCATTAAGAGAGCCAGAAAGAAAGCAAAGCATGCAGTTGGACAAAAAGTGCAGCATTTGAGAGGCCGTGTGATACACCACCACCCTGCCATCACCTTTGACCAGGAGGCCTTGTTTCACGATGATGGGGTAGACCTTTCTGATGTCTGCAATGATAGCTGGTTGAATGATATTTTAGAGTGTGTCAGGGATTGGTTGCAGGTGTGAGGGTGTTGGCAGCGAGCCATTTGGGCATGAGTGAGGGTTAGGTGCTGTGTAAGTCTTTGTTTATAGGAAGGTTGTATCTTTCACCTGCCCTTCCTGTTAAAGGGAGCTGGGGGTGTGGATTCTGTCTGAAGCCCGGACGTGGGCTAGGGCCATGTCACAACCCCTATGTGGGTGCCCATTTTTTATGTAAGTCATAGGGCTCCCCCTCTCGGTGGTTTACACTTAGTTGGACTCCCAGCAGATGGACTGGAGTCGTGATATAGCCTGGCTTCACCCAATGCTGGAGAAGATCCTGGAGAAGAGTGACTAGTGGGGTGCCACAGGGTTCTGTCTTGGGCCCGGTCTTATTCAACATCTTTATCAACGACTTGGATGATGGACTCAAGGGCATCCTGATCAAATTTGCAGATGACACCAAACTGGGAGGGGTGGCTAACACCCCAGAGGACAGGATCACACTTCAAAACGACCTTGACAGATTAGAGAACTGGGCCAAAACAAACAAGATGAATTTTAACAGGGAGAAATGTAAAGTATTGCACTTGGGCAAAAAAAATGAGAGGCACAAATACAAGATGGGTGACACCTGGCTTGAGAGCAGTACATGTAAAAAGGATCTAGGAGTCTTGGTTGACCACAAACTTGACATGAGCCAACAGTGTGACGCGGCAGCTAAAAAAGCCAATGCAATTCTGGGCCTCATCAATAGGAGTATAGCATCTAGATCAAGGGAAGTAATAGTGCCACTGTATTCTGCTCTGGTCAGACCTCACCTGGAGTACTGTGTCCAGTTCTGGGCACCACAGTTCAAGAAGGACACTGACAAACTGGAACGTGTCCAGAGGAGGGCAACCAAAATGGTCAAAGGCCTGGAAATGATGCCTTATGAGGAACAGCTAAGGGAGCTGGGCATGTTTAGCCTGGAGAAGAGGAGGTTAAGGGGTGATATGATAGCCATGTTCAAATATATAAAAGGATGTCACATAGAGGAGGGAGAAAGGCTGTTTTCTGCTGCTCCAGAGAAGCGGACACGGAGCAATGGATCCAAACTACAAGAAAGAAGATTCCACCTAAACATTAGGAAGAACTTCCTGACAGTAAGAGCTGTTCGACAGTGGAATTTGCTGCCAAGGAGTGTGGTGGAGTCTCCTTCTTTGGAGGTCTTTAAGCAGAGGCTTGACAACCATATGTCAGGAGTGCTCTGATGGTGTTTCCTGCTTGGCAGGGGGTTGGACTCGATGGCCCTTGTGGTCTCTTCCAACTCTATGATTCTATGATTCTATGATTCTATGATTCTAATGCCTAAGCCAAACCGCTCACATCTGTAACCAATGAAGTTGTGGCCTAATTGAACCCATAAACCAAAATATTTGTGTCTGTGTGTTTGTTTGTCCATTAGGGAACTGTGGGTCACGGGGGCCTTGGAACGCAATTGTCTTTTTGGTTCTGTACACAAAACAAGGCACAGTGCATGACTGAGAGCTTACATGAAATATCTTATTGAGTTCTAAGTCTGTGGCTACAGGGTGGGTAGTAGCATTTCCAGGGACCAAAAAAGTTTACAGTGGCTGTCAGCTTTCATTCCTTTTCTAAGAAAAAACGATGTCAATATTAACTATCTAGGAAGGAGAGCTTGAGTTCCATAGAGAAGGTCCTATGTTCTCTAGATGAGACACTTCAGTTTTCTACTTCCACATAGCTGCTGCTCTTTCTTTCATGCACCCAAATGACATCAGAATGGGATAAATTCTTGACTCGGCAGGATTGAGTAAGGAAAGAAGAACTTTAACTGTGTGTACAAATAAAAGAAAAAGGAACAGGAGCAAGGTTTTAAATCAGAAGAGACTAAGCAGGGAAGAAGCGCAGCCAAGTGAGAGAAAGTAAAAGAAGTTCCTAGTGAAGGGAAACAAAGGGGGACATTATGAAATAGCCAGACCCAAGTGACAATTAAAATGCACAAGCTATGGATCCTATAACACAAATGGCTCAACTTCAGAAAATGTGATTTTCAAAACTGAAGTAATTGGGCCAGCTTAATTAGGCAATTTAAGAGATAAAGAATGGCTTCCGGGTTGACATAGAAACCAGAAGAAGACCAAGCGAATACTCTCATTTTTGCAACGGGGGATGCAGCAGACGATATTCTCCGTGACCTACCTCTCACTGCTAGGAACCAAAAGGTTTATTAAAATTCGAAAGAAGCTTTTGATAACCATTTTATAGGGAGACAAAATATCAAATATGAAAAAGCAAAATGGAACAGGAGGTGCCAGGAACGAGGGGAAGCTGCAGAAGCTTTTATCACTGCTGTGGGCAGCTGAACATTGTAACTATGGAACACTGAAAGAGAAGCTTATAAGGGACAGAATTCTGTAGTTGTGGGTGTAAAAGGTACAGAACTGTCAACCCAACTTGGGTTGGATTCTGGTGTCACATTAGCCAATATAATTGCAAAAGAGAGATTGCATGAAACCAAACCACTATTGGACTTACACACTAAGCTCACTAGCAGCAAGGACCCAGAGACTGAGGACTCAGCACAGTAAAAATCCATTGGAAAATGGGAGAAAAGGTGGTCAGACCATATGAGAACTCACTTTTCAGAAGACTGAAGCTTCTTCGACTGCACATTTAATATTAATTAGTCCAAATGGTTGCTTCATGTACCCATTCATTAGACTTAAATTGTGCTAGTTTTATGTTCCCTCCACTGAACATAGTTTATGGCTGGCACAAAGTAATTACCTACAGCATCCAGCCAAATTGAAGCACTCTTTATCGGTATTGATTTCAACAATAGCATATGCTTAACTCTCCCAGTGAAATCAGTGAGACATAGGAATGCATAAAGCTACAATATACACACTTACCCAAGAATAAGTCCCATTGAATTCGGAGGGGTTTGAGTGGACATGCATGGGGTTATGCTGTAAATTTGACTGGATTGTGCCTTGAGTATTTAAGAAAAAGCATTTCTTACCTAAGTTAAATAATTGTGCAAAACCTTTCCAGTTTTCGGTTAGGAGAAATGTCTGTGTGCAGCACAGTGTAGCCAGAACATGAGAAAGCTTTCACAGCTGTGTTGCAAGCTTTTGAGAATCCCTTTTTAATATAGATAATACATTCTATAGAAGTGTTTTGTGTTCTTGAGTTTAGTACTGGTTGCTTTTGCCTATCAGAAATAATATCCATCTACAGAATCAGGCCAAAATCACTTGCCCTCATTTGGCTTGACGCTACACAAGAAACTTGTGAAGTTTGACGTCTCCATTTTCGAGCAATTTTCTCTGTTGTGAAAGAGGCTTTTATTTTGTCACAGCTGTTATGAACCAAAATGAGTAAATAGTGAATGCAAGGCACAAAAGGGAAATAGAATGCCTGATGGTAGAGTATTATGGGATTCAAGGGTAGTTGAAAACTTCTTTCTGCTTGCAAGTATTTGGACCAATAGGGTGCAAAGGTGTTGGATTGGAACGCTGTATCGTTTTGGAGTCATCTGCCTAAAAGAAGCTTGTAGCAGAACTCTGTTGTATTGGGGCTCCATTACACATTGTTTAGCCATCCTATTCCATGCTTTGTCCATACAGTTTTCCGATGTTATTTGACCTTTTAAAAAAAGTCTATTTGCTTCACTACTTTGGTGCTTTGCTTCAGTTTAAGAATCTTTTCAACATTTCTCTTTTTTCTGCTTTGGTAACATACTTTGGAATCTTAAAAGGATTGTTCGTATGTATATATATATATATAGAGAGAGAGAGATGTTTAAGGCAACATTAAGCCCACTCACAAATCCAAAGAATTGTCCAAATAAAAGAAGGCAATGTGTGTAGAAGTGTTTGGTTTTTGTCTAAGGCTGCGCATGCACCTTATCTTTAAAGCACATTCGAAACTGATTGTTTCCCTCAAATAATTCTGGGCATTGTCGTTTACCTCTAAGACCATTTTACAATTCCTAGCAACCCAAGCAAACAAGGGTACCCATAATTCTCTGAGGGAAAGAGTGCGGTTCGAATGTGCTTTAAAGATACAGTGTGCACACAATCTAAGAAACAAAAATTAGTAAGCATAGCATCTTGCTGTATTCACCTGACAGTGGGCGTTTTCATCTTTTCAGAGAATTCTTATGAGTTAACTGAGGAATCTAATGCAATTTAGAGTTTATGAATAAGAACAATGAATAGTTAATTAATGTAGAGTCCACAAGCACATGATCTTGTGTGTGTTTGTGTGGTGCCAGTTTCATCCTGAAATTTGCAATTATTTGCAAAAATAACTGCAAAGCTCCATTTGCTTTTTGTGACAAATTTATACAAAATAACTTTGTTTCATTGACGTGCGTGATTAATAGGGATTGCCCAGAGAGTTGCTTTCTGCCTTTCTTGGCATAATAGTGTTAAACCGAAAGTGGGACAGAAAATACCAAGGGGTGGAGGATATGGGAGGGGGTAGAAGACGAAAAGGTTATTTTATGGGGGATTTTACAACTAGGGCTAATCCACACTTATCTTTTGCCCTACTCTTTCCAGGCACAAGTTTGTGCTTTAAAGCTCCATGTCTGAACATTTTTTTTTTTTTTTGTGCTGGATCTTTCCCTGCAAAAACCCACTCTTTAGCACTCATTCAGAGCAAACAGCAATTCAAGTTTCCCATGGATTGCTGTTTGCTCCAGTTCAGCTTTAAAGAGAAAGCGTTAATAGGGAAAGCTTTGGAGGAAAAAAGAAGAGTGCTTGGAGCTTTCAAGCGTGGACCATGTCTGGAAAGAGCAGAGGAAAGTTAAGTGTGGATAAGCCCTATTTTCCACTGTGTTGTTCTTGCTGATCATGCTCGTCTGTCATCTGAACTAGCAGTAGCTTCAGTGAGGACTGCCACAGTCCAATATACCTGAAGGATACTATCTGGAACAAGACATAGAACAGCTTATATACTGCCATTATAGATTTGCAATAAACCATTTTACAACCTTTGTATGCCTACTTTACTTTCCTGGGCATTTAAGATATTGAGAAGTAGAGACGTCACCTTGCCAACAAAGGTCCATATAGTTAAAGCCATGGTTTTCCCAGTAGTGATGTATGGAAGTGAGAGCTGGACCATAAAGAAGGCTGATCGCCGAAGAATTGATGCTTTTGAATTATGGTGCTGGAGAAGACTCTTGAGAGTCCCATGGACTGCAAGAAGATCAAATGCATCCATTCTTAAGGAAATCAGCCCTGAGTGCTCACTGGAAGGACAGATCGTGAAGCTGAGGCTCCAGTACGTTGGCCACCTCATGAGAAGAGAAGACTCCCTGGAGAAGACACTGATGCTGGGAAAGATGGAGGGCACAAGGAGAAGGGGGCGACAGAGAACGAGATGGTTGGATAGTGTTTTCGAGGTTACCAGCATGAGTTTGACCAAACTGTGGGAGGTAGTGGAGGACAGAGGTGCCTGGCGTGCTCTGGTCCATGGGGTCACGAAGAGTCGGACACAACTAAACGACTAAACAACAACAACAACAACAACATGGTTGCTTCCACAGAGTTTTACCTAGATTGAATTCCAGATCAGCCTCTCAGTTTCCAGATTTCTTTTTTCATTGCACGTGTGAGCTGCTATATAATAAATGTTCTCTGAGCAATGAACAGATATAAATAACAAATTAAAACAGAAATTATAAAATGCAATCAAATTAACACTAAACCCCAACAAACAAGAACCCAATCACACCAACAAGTGCAACAGTAATCTCTGAATAAATAAAGTATATACTTCTGCACTCTAGACTTTCTAACCATCTGTCTGGGTGTCTTCTATTTCCAAAAATGTTTTATAAGATTCAGCTGGGAAAAGTAAAGCTGTGCACACAGGATACAGACCAGGGTGAGGCTAAACTTGATCCATGCCCCTGGTGACTGCAATCACCCAATGTATCAAAAATGAAATCTAATCCTATCTGCAAAACTTCACCATTCATGTTGGGATAGCAGAACAAAATGATTTTCCTGTTGGTGGAACTGTTTGCTTTTGTTGTTGTTGTTCTATTCTTGCCAAGATACCAGTAGCTGGAAAGTGTGTTGCTTGTTGCAACTTCATCTAGTAGCCTTATGAAAATTAAGGCATTTTTACACCATCTTCAATGTTTTAATAATGGGGTTAGTTGCGCATATGTATATGCCAAAGTGCCTTTTGGCACATTGATGCATATGTAGCCATTGGCAGCAGAATCCCATAGCTTGATCCAGGCCGAATTCAAAGTATGGTAGGAAACATGTGCACAATCTCTTTGCAACAGACCAATTGAAAACCATGGCTACCATGGGCTAAAACCATTGTCTGAATAGATTCGTAGTGTAAAACAGGGACATTACTGAAGCTCTACAGTCTCATAAGGGACACAATGTACTTTCTGCATTTGCTGCCAAGGAACCACATCTGTTCTCATGAAGCTAGAACAGAAGAGCTCAATGTGCTCAAAAATGCCAATCCCTGCAATCCTCTATTGGCCCACTCCAATGTAACATTTTCCTCCATTGGATTCATTTTGGAATTATTCCTCTGAATCAAACAATATGTGTTGGAAATATTAAATCAACTGCAAATGTGTGCGGGTTTTTTATTTTATTGGGGATGTCCACAAGCAAGATAACTTTAGGGTCCCTTTGTTAGTTAGCATCATTTTTGGAAAGCTAGCAATTGCAGTAAGTTAAAATTTAAATTGCAGTTATCACAACCAATTTATATACCCAGGGGCAATAAATACATGTTATACATTTGTTTCCCCGTTCAATATATTACATGAATGGAGCTCATTAATAACTTACGACATTGATATAATAGTGCCTATTATAAACCATTATTCCATGCTCAGCAGAATTTGCCTTTCTAAATAGTATATGTCATGACCCTCTGTTCTTAGCAGTCTGAAAGGATTTGGCATTTCCTTCTCATATGAGTAAAACACCCAAATAAACTATGTTCCGATAACCACAATTATACAGTATCAGCAAAAAGGCAGAAGTCTCTGCTGAATATTCTCTCAGGAATATTTTCTGGGTAAAGATGCTATTTGGGGGTGGGGCAGGGAATTTTCCACCATGTTTGTCTTTTTTACTTACTGCTCATTGTCCAATTAACAGTTGCCTTGGTCCATTTTGTTTTGTTTATTTTTAAACTGCATTTTATTCCTCATAATGCAATTGTGGCCAACCAGGGATCATGTAGACATCACAATGATATGATCAGACACAGCTACATGATATCACAAAGCCAACTTAGAGCAAAGAATACGATTCCTGCCCTTCACTCTGAAGGTGAATTCCTTGTCTGCCTTTCACAGCACCCTTCCAAAAAAAATCAGTGAAACAGGATCACTTTTTACAGCTGCTAAAAGCTTTTGCAAAACAAAAACAAGAAACCAGTCCTCCCCTTTAATTTCATCCCTAGTTTTTAGCATCAGTGAAGTTTTGTCTCTTCTCTAGTCTGTTCCCAGTGGAGTTGTCATTTTCTGAAAGAATTTCTCCATAATTCCAAGAGATCTGCAGATATGAAAACAAGATACAACTATCTAATTCAGGAGTTGGTCTAACAGATTACAAAATAAATTACCTGATATTTTTCAACACTGACAACACAATCTCAGGCATGCTGAATCAAAAGTTACATTGAATTCAATGGCATTTATCCCCAAGAAGAGTGTTTAGGGCTTGTCCATACTTTTGCCTGCGTAGTGCCTAGAAAGCATGGGTCCGAGCCATTTTCTGCTTGACGCACACATTTTAGGCATGGGTTTCTCCTTGCCCTGCTCCTCAGCATTAGTGCAAGAGGATTTCCTCTCCTTTCCCCACCACACAAATACACACACACACCGTGTATGCCCTGCATCAACCCCCAAATCTGCTGTGGAGGGTTGTGAGAAGCTCCAGAACAGATTTAGAGGTATTCTGATGGAGTTGTATGCTTAACACTATGTTGAATGAAATTACGAAAGTATTTCATAACCAATACTTTTTTCAGACAATATCTTTCTGGTATGGTTTCAATGGGAGATTTTAGCCCATGTTTAACTCTTCTCCTTTCAACTATAGAGCATGGTGCAAAGGAGATCTTTTGGAGATGCTTGAATTCTACCAGTCTGGTGTTTGGTGAGGAAAGGCAGGAGGCCACAATCCAAACCCGCCCCCAGACGCCCTCCCAGAGAGCTGACCTATGCAGATCTACTGGTTAGTTCAGAAAGGAGATTTACACAGATAGGACCTGTTTTGCTCACCCAGGGTAAAAAGTTTCTCCAGAAAACTGCTTTCTTCTCTATAGGGTGCTGCTCAGAGGTTGTTACAAAGAACAGAACACTACTACCCCCTTAGGAATTGTTCAGTGGTCTGCTGAAATCTACACAATACACCGAAGAAGAAGAAAAAGAGAGAAACTAAAAAAGGCCAAGAGGTCAAAATGCAATCAAGTGGCTTTCCAAAAGTTTTTATTTTATACAGCATTTTGCAGAATAGAAAAATTGGATTCCTCGCTTTAGGATGCTGTTCGGTATTTGTTCTCTAAACAGCAGAGCACCCACCAGGAAAAAACACACAGAAAGAAATATCCCAAAATAGCAAAAGCTGCAGAGGGGAAAATGCGTTGGAATTGACAGGGGCTCTGTATAGTAGGCAGACGGACAGACAAAGAGAAACAAAGAGAAATCTGGCCTTTTATTTTTCTTTATTTTTTGCAAAATATAGAATACTAAACTATACACTGGATTCATAGATAAAATAAACATATAAATACATGGCATATATGGACAAACTAAACATAAAAATCTTAATTTTTACAGAATAATACAATTGTTCTGCTCTATAATGACTCCAAAGAAACTATAAAAAGAAAATTGTTATGTTTATATTTAGTTACTCAAAGTTTATGGAAAGATTTTACAAGAACAAAGTTGACTACATTTTGTTATATTATTCTGTAGCTGTTAATTTGAACTTGTGCTTTACTATTCGAATAAAATACAAATAAACTCCATTCTTCAATGAATTTATAGTCTTTTTGCTTGCCTTCTCTAACTCTGTTTCACCATATGAGCCATAACAAAACACCCTCATTCCCAGGAATTAGGAGATGGCGACATGGGATTTTCCCACTTTTGACAGATTTTCCTTTTATTCCTTAACTGCTAAGCTTACTCAGGAATCTTTGGTGAGGTACTTTGCCAAAAGCTTTTTCAAAGTCCAAACACACTATTAACTCCCTTGTACTGTTGGGCCATCCAGTAGGAATTTTATGGTGAATTGAGAATCTAGACTAGCTTCCTTAGGAATTATACTTTTCTTTGATTTTTGAATAGAATCTTTACCATTGTGTGTTTTAACCAATCAGAGGGAACAAGCAGGCCCCACCACAAAATGTTGCAGTGCGAAGTGCTCCTGTTCCATGTTCAGACCAGCCATAGTCTCCTCCAAGATACTCCATTTTGTTCTCCACTCACCAAACTCCCAGAAACATACATTCAGCACCCTGTGGAAAGTGGCCACGCTCAGTCTTTATTGGACTGCTTTGTGAGGTGCTTTGCCCCTTCAGGATTCTGCCCCTAAAGATTTGTTGTACTTCTACAAACTTTGGGACTCTCCTGAGCATGCTGATACCTCCTGACTTCTCCGTGGCTAAGATCTTCTCACCAGCTGAGCTTCCTATTAGCGAGAGGGAATGAAAGGATAGCAACCTAAAGGAAACCCCACTATGAAACATGATGAACAGAGGATGAGCCAAGAGCACTAAAACCTGCAAGGGGGAAGGAAATCTGCTTCCTTTTCAGCACACTGGATATCATACATTGCATTCCCCCCCCCCCGCCCCCTAAGGCCGCAGGTGAAGGAAATGGATGAGAATGCTGAAAGCATATTAGGCACCATTCCTTATTGAGAATGTGCCTTTCAAATCACATCAGAGAACCTATGACATATAACCCTGGTACCCTGGAAACGTGTGAAGAGTTCTATTCATATAGCTAACATATATTTATTCATATAGCTAACATTGCATCCTCTCTCTCTCTCTCTCTCTCTCTCTCTCTCTCTCTCTCTCTCTCTCTCTCTCCATGCCCCCCCGTGTGTGTGTGTGTGTGTGTGTGTGTGTGTGAGAGAGAGAGAGAGAGAGAGAGAGAGAGAGAGAGAGAGAGAATATGGGCTCCTCCCAAAAAACATTTTAAATAATTTCTGTGCAGGCAACAGTTTAGCATGGTAGAAATAATATTTGCACCAGGAATGCCATTTCTGCTCTTAAAAGTTCCTTCCTGCCTTTAACAGGGCAGTTTTGAGCTCTATCCTCAGCAATGGCATTTAATGATCATTGGTAAGGTACACGGAGCATTATGGATGTCTTCAAAAGCAAAGGAGTTTACAACACATGATGTGATCTTCACATTCTGGTTTGATTTCTTGGGACTTTATGAGGCTTTCCGTTTGCATATGGGTCTCATTTTCAGTTTTAGTGATCCAGAGATGCCAATTACGATTGCAGCACCGACGCAAGAGGCCTATCGTGTTTTTCCTCAACATTAACGTTTTTCAAAAGGAATTCTGAATGCAACACCAGAGTTTCAGAACTCCCCTGAATATCAAAACCAGCTTGTCAAGTATTTGCAAAGATTTCTGGAGGTGGGGTATTTGAGGTGGGGTGTTCATAAACCCTGTTATGCTGGCAAAACGTATTGCATGGCTGTCTTGGGATGCTTGAGGAATCTGACTATTGCAAACACCTGTGTGAAATGACCTGATCTTGGACTAGTGTGGGTAGGAAATTAGCTCCCCACTGGGTTTCATACTTCTGCAGATGCTGTGAGGCAGGTCTTGACAGCTTAAACAAATCAAAATACACTTAAATTATGTTTTTTACTCCTTCCCCTTCCCATGCTCCTTCTCTCCCCCCTCCCACTCTATGTTTTTTTTTTTAAATGTATTGGCTCAAGGAAAACAAAGAGTAGTCTTGCCTGTTTGTGGATTTATTTTATATGTTTTATCTTGGGCTTGTTCTTAATGTTTCCTGGTTTTAATAGTGTTGAGGTTTTAATTGTTAATAAACTGCCTCAGAAGGCCTAAAGACAATATATATATATATATATATATATATATATATGTATATATATATATATATACACACACACACACACACACACAGTATTGTTTAATAAATAAAGCTCAATACACACACATTAGAACTAGCTTGCAGGTTCAGATCAGGCTTCATCTGGTCCAAAAACTCTAACCATCTTTAGAAGCACACAGTGAAGGCATAAATTTACTGGCCTTCCCCATTGTCTATGTCCAGTATCTGATATTCAAAGGTATATAGCCCTTGAATAGGAAGCTCAGTATTGCTACCCTGGCTAAGGGCAGCTGACACTTCCCCTCATTATTTTTTTCTAATCCTTTTTTTAAAAAGCTGCCTACCTTAATGATTACCCACACACACACACACACACACTGCAGTAGTAGGATAAATATGTGAAGTGCTTCCTTTCGTCTGTCTCAAATCTGCCGCCAATCAATGTCAGTGGGTGACTCTGAGTTCCAGCCTTAGGATTAGAGAGAGTTTTAGTTTTTGTGTCTATAAGAAAACTGTAGTCTTCCTCAACATGACACCCTCCAGGTGTTTTGGACCACAATTCTCATAATTCCAAGCCAACATGGTGACTGATCAGGGATTACAAGAGCTATGGTCCAAAAACATCTGGAAGGACATCCGTGCCAGTCTGATTTGTCTTTAGATGCGTACTGAATTGCATTTTTTTCTGGAAGTTACTGGAAGTGGAGCTCATTCTGCTTTGTAGCTGCAGCATGGTTATTAAGACCCCGGAGAAGTGGGCACAGTATTTGGACACAGATAACAGAATCTTTGTTAGAATGGATCTTGCAGGTATCCACTTCAAACAATGCCCTAGGAAAGGATAACCCTTGCCTAAATAATCTAATCCATTAAACCATCCAAAAATGGATTTCCTTCTGTTTTTGAACTCTTCACCATCCTTGTAGCGCTCCTTGAACTCAGTTTGTCAAATATCAAGTTGTCTGCAAACAAGATCCTATTAGCACAGTGGCACACTGATCTGGACACTTTCCCACATTTGTCGCAGGTGTAGTTGATACGCATTAGATACCATAGCGGGGATGGCAAGTGTATGTCACAAATTCACAAAGGTAGTAAGGATGTCAGAGACTGATGGCAGTCTTAGCAGATAAATGACCATACAAAAACTGCTTTGACCTGAGGAAGACTACTGACCTATCTTGTCCTGAGCAGTCTACTTTGAATGACAACAGCTCCTCAGATTCTCAAGCAGAAGTATTTTCCCATCATTCTACTTGATTTAAAAAAAAAAAATACCCTGGAGAGATTAGGGAACCAGGAACCTTCTACCGGCAAAGCATATGTTCTGCCCTTAAGCTATATGCCCACTCCTAAGAAATAAAAGAATTGATCAGCAAGTTCCTCACATGATCAGAAAGTTCTTCCATGATGGAAGCATTGCATTGACAAGGAAGGAATATAACATTCTCTGCCCTGTGAATAAATAATAGGTATGAGATTGGAGCTCTTGCTTGGGTAATTTTTTCCACTGCTTAAAATTTAATTGTATTTATTCACAGATTTCTAATGCACCATATTGCCCATAGGCTCTGAGATATACACACAAATAACAATATAAACAAACCCTCCCACCTCTTTCCAGTCTCTTTAAACCTACACTCCAATACAAACAGCAGGGGTTTACACCCAAAGATGTGTTGCTTATTAAAAGGATTGCCAAGAGCCCAGAAGTAATAAGTTTCATAAGGAATGTCCCTGAGTAAAATCCTCTCAGACTGTTTCAGACAATAGCCCAGCACTGCCAGTTTTATGTTCACCTTGTCAGATATGAAACATCAAGCAACAATGACAAAGAGTTGCCTCAGTCTGTCAGCTACTTACAAAGAACAGAATATATTTTCAAGAGGTAGAATCCAAAGAATATGAACTGAAGTCCAATTTAGAATTAGTTTTGTAGATGGATGGCTTTTTTAAAAATTTACCTTGGACACTTCTAGATAGGAAGTTATTGTGGAATTGGTGCTGCTAGATTTTTCTGTAACCTCCACACAACAATGTCATCAACATTGGCCAAACATTTAAAAAAAACACAACAACATCTATTTAAAACATTTATTTCAGGTTTCTCTCTATCTCAGAAAACCCAATAAGTGAAAAATTTAAAGAGAATGGGCATAAGATACATGACAGCCTGACTTAGAGGAATGGTCTAAGGTCCTGTGTGATAGCCACAAAATTCAGTTTTCTAAGAAAACTTAGCTTGCAAATATATGATGCAACAACCTGCTGCTGTGTGATGAACACTGCCGCCATTTCTACTGGCAGCCGCTGATAGAGTTGGGCAATGCACAGTGTGACAATATTAAATTAAGCGCAACATGGGAGGAAGAGATTGATACTAAACAACCATTAACTGTGTGGGCAGACCCACGCCATACATTTAAAGCATATTTAGAACATATGGCTTCACCCCCGCCCCCCAATCCTGGGAACTGTAGTTTGTTAAGCATGGTGGGAATTGTAACTCTATGAGCATGATGGGAATTGCAACTCTGGGAAACTACAGTTGCCAGCATTCTCCCAGAAGTCATGTGCTTTACATGAGCAATGAATGTGCTTTCAATGTATGGCGTGAATCAGCCATGTCTCTCATCTAGTTCTGCCCTTTAGTAATCATGCACCACTTGGCTGCACCAGAGAAAATAGTGTTTGAGTTTTACGCTGCGTGTCAGCTATCGTTACCACACCTTTGTTGTCTGACATGTGATGTACTTTATCAGTGGTTCCTGACCATACAATATGGAAAGCCGGTGCCAGCCGGGTCAGAAGCGGATGTTTGGATGCTTCTGCAGCACATGGATCATCTATATTGGGGGTGAAGCATGAATGTTCTCAGTGTCAAGGAAGTGCCTGTTTCAATTTCACTCGACTCCTTTCAGCCTTTGACAGGAAAGACAGGATGAGAAGATGAAACAGCAAGAGGGAAAATCTCTAGCCAAACACTTTCTGACCTCATGAGGAGCAAGCTGTTTGAGAGGAAGAACATATTGTTGATCAAAGAAAATATGTTCCCTATACGCACGACTCTATGATTTTTTGATAGCAGCTACAGATTCCACCTTTTGCTGCAGTTTAAAAAACAACAAAGACTCTTATTCCTTTGGTTATGAAGAAACTACGCTGAGTAACATCCAGTTTCAGTTATATTTATGTGTTGTACCCAACACTTAGATATACTGCCTTAAGCCCAAAACAATATGCCTACTTGTGTGTAGGGCTGGGGAATATCTGGTTTTCAACTCTGTGATATATCACCAGCTAAACAGTGCAATAAACTGAAATAAGTATGGAGCTATGTAGAGGCACTGGCTGGCTTCACAGTTTCCCCCACATCGTGATTTTTGCATACCCCATACACACCATGATTTGCTATATATTGCCAGGAAAAAAATTATGAAATCGGTATCACAATATGGACTTCAAACTGGTTTTGGACGATATAGCAATAGATCGCTTAGCCCTACTTATGTGGTGAATATAATGGACCCACCAAATACAGTAGATGCCATCAGCAATCCATAGGACTAGAAGGACCAAGGTCCTTTGATTCAAAGGCAAGGATGCATGTTAGCTGAGCCAGCACAAAAGGCTTAAGAAGTTGTGCTGGCCTCTGAGTCTCCTATGGACTATAGACACTCAAAGGATTATAGAATCATAGAACTGTAGAGTTGGAAGGGACTGTGAGGGTCATCTTGTCCAACCCTTTGTAATCCAGGAATCTTTTATCTAAATGGGGCAGGACCCACAACCCTGAGATTAAGAGTCTCATGCTCTACCGACTGAGCTATCACATTGTATGAACATGGGCAGGACAACTAATATTGTCCCTCAAAGTGCTGCAAGACCCTTGCATGACACAGCTGTAACAGCTAAGGCTGGGATTGCCAGCCTTTTGGAGACAGTAAGCACGCTTGGGGGGCATAGCATAACACAAGATTTAAAAAAAGGAGAAAGGGACCACTAAATTGTGTGGACATGGCCACCCATCAGCTGCCCCATCAATGGCAAAAAGGCTCTCATTCACAGAGAGAAGTTCTTTGCATCTCTCCTCTGTTCAGAATAGATAACAGCGTGTTCAATTCTGGCTTCCATTGAAATGTGGACATACATAAGCAGTGTGTTCAAGGCAGAAGAGGCTGAGCCTGTGCAGACAGAAATTGAGCAGGGCAAGCAAACCATCCATTGTGTATGGTGGACTGTGGAAGGGATATTTACTGAGATATTTTGTGGGCGCCACAGGAAGAGTGGGCACACTGGGGGTCACGGGTGATTTCTAGGGGGAAGAAAGTAGCAGAGTGGTAATGCTTAAGTCAGCTCTTATACCAAGTTTGACAGGAGACAGATCTGGATGACACTGCCTCAGATACTGTAAATGCTAGTGAAGAGACTCATAAGCTTGAGCCTATTCACTTTAGAGGAGGCTTCCACCACAGAATCCAAGACTGCACACCAATAATTTACTTATCTCAACTCTAGTTGTTAACTTTTTAGATGAGTTATCTCAGGTGTAGCACATTTATCCATAATGCTTGTATTCCAATCTTCAGGGGACATATATAGGGTTATCCCATACTATACCTAGATGGAATCTTTCTTCCCAAAGCTACCTACTTTGCCTCTATTATCGATGGCCTATTGCTATTTTTAACTAGTCCAAATTCAAAACTGTATCCATGACTTCAATAGTCTCTAGCTTTTTCAGACCATGGGTCGACCTTGAACTTCAACCTACAATGTGGGACAACTTTTAAACATTTCACCATCCGTTTCTGTGTTTTTCTTTTTCTCCGTTTCCACCTTTTCCTACCTTCTTTTCCAACTCTCACTCTCTTAAAAGACAGCAACCCCTCAAAAAGTGACAGACAGAAGACAGTGAAAACATTGATGCAGCCACTGGTATGATTGAGCTGAGAGTCCCAGCCCATCGACTGAAACCTAGTTATGCCACATCACACCACTTTTCAAATCAGTAACATCAGAAAGATTTCAACATGTGTGGTTTGGCATCTGTCACGTTCATTAAAATATTACATTAATGACATGAAGTGAAATAAACAAATTAGCCACATTCCTACAGTGCGGTATAACTTTTTCGGTGTGGCAGTCAGTTCTGAACAAGCAGTTCTGAACATCTGCTCAAGAATATCCCTATAATGAACCACCGACTCCTGCCCTGCTCCTGAGTGATAGGATTTCTTACCTCAGTTACTAGTATAAACCGAGGATAAACATCATTCTTTCCAATCAGATTACAGTTCATAGCCCAAGAATGGCACTGGCGCAGGCATGATTAATGGCGGGTACAGACACATATTGACAGACTTTCCTGTCAAGAAATGGTTAAAATAAAATTTGCGGTGGGATTAGCCAGCATACACTGTAGTGCCTGGTGACAGATGCCCTGAAAATCTGGAAACATGTTGATTTATCTTAAAATAGTCCCCTTCTCCCCTATTTCATATGGTGCATTGCAGAAAGAATTTCCCTGGTGTCAACTGTGCCGTATGAGAACCATTGTCTGTCTGCTACTACAGGTCGAATTCCTGACCCATCAGTGTGTACCGCAAGCATAAATAACTCAGACATTCTAATTATAAATGCCCACATTTCTGCCATCACAGTGTTGCTGCTAGTGCACAGCTACAGTCACTGAGGTTTCTAAACATGATCTTGAGCTGCTTTCATTTCTAAGAACTTAAAAGATCAGTATTTTTTTTAAAAAAATCACTAGATGATACTGAAGCAGAACACTGTAAGCAAAGAACGATTTAAACTTGGCTATTTAAGGATGCTCACTTAAGAATCAGTGTACCCAGTTTTCAGTGGGAGAGTCACCTTTTTGCAACAATGGATTAGGTAATATTTTGGCGCATAATATTGAGAAATTGAAGCGTATTATGCTTGCTCAAGGTAAAGAGTTTAAGCACGTGTATGACTGCAAGATAGCAGTTTGAATAAAGTAAAGCAATTAAATTATTTATAATGAAAGGGATAGATGAACTTGCAATTTACTGAAAGATAAGGATGGTGGCTTCTTCAGTGTCAAACCAGCAAGAGGCCTTCATGTAGATAGGGTGAATGTTGACGAGGTAAGAGAAGGCTACCATCATTAAACCACATAGTACAAGCACCAAACACCTTACTCCCAACTAATCCTCTTTCACAAAGTCTTAGTGAGGAAGGATCAAAGTAGAAGCCTCCTTAGTTATATAGGTATCTAGCTCCATTTATTTCAAAGCGTTGCCTGCATCCAATGGCCTTTTAGAAAAACAAACAAGCTCTTGAATTAATGTTTCAAACAAGCGGGACCTTTATGTCAGAGTCATATCAGCCTATCTTAAATGAACATGCATTCTGTTCTCCCAGACTAATCATGTTTCTATTACGGCTACACATAACTACTGTATTCTAATTGTGATTGCACAATGTAATTATTTTTGATCAGATAACTCTCAATTTGTACTAGATTCTCTCTTTCCAAAAAGTATGCCGATAATGACGGCCCCATTATTCTTTACAGCTAAAATGAAAGGATATTGCTATGGATAAGGATATCTCAACCTGTCTTTCCCTGGGAGTCATTCTGAGTCCTCCATGCATCCACATTCCACTTAAGCCTCTGGGTTGTTAGAAAAAGTAAACTAGATGTGGGATACCTTTGGCCCTCTGGATTTGCTGAACTGGATACAACCGCCATCATCCAAAGCCATGCTTGCTGGGGCTGATGGGATTTGTAGTTCAGCAATATCTTGAGGGTCAAAGGTTATTCACACTTGATTTAGAGGAAACACCTTACCAAATGACCACTGGACAAGTACCTACTGTTCAGGGTGAGAACAGTAGTATCTCATTGCTATTTTCACTAACGCACATCTGACCGTGGGCCTGTTTTCTACTTGATTGTTATGTGGAAATATGTGTGCAAGAACAGCAGTAGCATTCTGGTATGCATATGCAAAGTGGTTCTTTAGTGCTTGGTACAGTAGTTGATGAAAGAGAAGATCCTCTTTGAACTCTCTAACCAATTCAAAACATTGAATTTGAAACTACATCAGTTTATGTTTGTGTTTAGGATCATAGTCATTTTGTATGCGGTACGATGGAAAATTGACAGATGAGGCATAGGCCAATGAATGCTTTGAGAGGGAGGTGGGGGGGGGGGCACCAAGCAGCAAAAGAAGGATTTCTGAATTGTCACAACTCCATTTTGAAATGGCCATGAAGAGAAGTGAATTTGCCTTGCCTCGTTTGACCCTTCTGTGCAATGGGAATAAACAACAAGTTGGGCTTTAAAAAATGCTTTTGAAAAATTAATGCCTACTTTTAAAGAATTCTGAAGGCAAAAAGAAGAAGAATGAGAGCTAAGCTATTTTTATGTTATTACTGAGGTCAGGAAAGAGCTGACAGAGATTAAGGGGATCCAGACAGAGCACACAGGTGCCTATTAACAGTCTTTAACAGACTGTGCTTATTATAATAATCTAATTTAACTGAAATGGGCTTAATATTATAATGCTATAAAGTCATTTCCATGGTCTCTTTATATATACTATTGTTACTATGCATGAATGCAATAGTCTGAAAGAAGACTGAGCAGGGTGTAACAGCTAAATAAGCTTTCTGACGGCACTTGCTAATTTTCTGCTTCTTCCAAATATCCTATAATACATATTTCTATGGTTACCCCTGGTTAAAAATATCAAATGCTCCATTAAAATAGTATAGGGGTATGCTACATAAAATATATACAATCCACTGGAGATCCAATTCTTTTTGGCACTGTCACTTGTTTCCTAACACCACAAATACATTTCTTTCTCTCCACAGTTCTTTCTAGGACCAGGCATCCTATCAATCAGTTGATATTACTGCACGTGCACAGTTTGTATGGGCTGCCACTTGCACAGCGGCCATACAGGCAAGAGTGGCAGTCCGTCCGGATGCCTGTACGGCCGGCGCATGAGAGCGGCAGCCCATACGGACACCACGTGAGCAGCGCCCATACGGACTGCGGGCGCCCTTGTTAGCTCTACAGCCAGGGGGAGTCAGGGGCCATCTTGTCACCCTGGGCAGACCACCCCCTCCGCCCCCTTCCTACGCCACTGCTCAGAAGATGATCGAAGCCTCTGGGTAGGTAAATGTGGGAGGAGACAATCCTTCCATTTAACCTCCTTTAAGTACACTTCCCTTAGAATAAATTTATGTTTATATACATGTTCAGAGTGAGTTGGCTGAATCCTAAAACTTGGAACTGGAAATTTAGCACTGGGCCAGGTTGGCTCATGTACCAGTTCTGTACCACCCTGCCCAACCCATCCCCTCCATCCCTTATTCATGTTGCGCCACTGCGTCATCCATTCAGCTGACTCAGCACAGAACTTCCTCCATCTATTTCCTAGGAAAAGGAAAGGCCCACTTTATTTGCACGAACTTGCTCTAAACCTGCTGTTTCACTCTTTCCCACATTAGACACATCTTACGTTATAACATCATGACTCAAAAGAACTTTGGTTATGGCCAAGTCAGCATATGGAATTTCAACATAGTTAATTCGCCCATGCTACTCAGTTGGAAGCATCCGTTTTCACTTCCAGAATATTTGGTCCCACAGGTAAGAACCGGTAACAAGTCTTTTGTGCTGTGCCAGGTCATGCTGCAACTTGTGTTTCATGCGTAAATGCACAGTCACCTTTGCTCTTGCAACATGCATGATGCAGCAGTACACCCAAGGCACACCACTGCACTGCTAAAACAGGTATCTAGGGATAGAACTTGTCCCATTATCGTAGCTCTTAACATCCCACTCTATGAAGTATCGCAGGCTTTTGTTGACCAGGTTCGCTTTTATTGTTTCACACTGTGCTTCAACACACAAGGGTTGTTAACGGGTTATTGAGTGGGTGGAACTTGTTGGCCGTTTGACAGCTGTTTTCTCCAAACCACTTAGCTTGGAGCAACTCCCAGCGGGACTACTCCAAATACAAAGCAGTTTTAAGTCATGGGGGCTGCAGTATTTTGCGTTTGTTATCAGAACTGCGGAAACAGGACTGGAATGTGGTGTCTCCTTTGCTCCCACAGCCTTACTAATTCTAAAACTGTAAATTTTCAGTTCAAAGCACCCCAGAAGGGACAAGCCCTATAACCTAATGGGGTGTGTGTTTTAATTATTATGCTCACCATATTGGGTTCTCGAAATTGTCCTGTTAGGACTAATTCTTAAGCGACAACACAAGAAGCAGCACTAGAGGGGAAAGGTGCCAACCCGGCCTTCTACCGGTCTAGCCTGACATACGTGCAGTGATTGCTTTTACTGGCCCGCAATGGTTAATGATTGAAAGGGAGGCTTATCCTTCTCTCCCGCCCTGCTCTATACCTCGCTGCCAGCTGGAAGCAAAGGCTCACAACAGCCTGGGGTGAAATATGATCCCATTCCAGGTTCCGCGGCGCACTCCCCAAGCCTCCTTCGCTTCTGGGCCATTGTGGAGAGAAAGAGAGAGAAGCGCGCGCGCGCTCTTTTCCCTGCCCCGTTTCTTTTCTCTCTCGCACCGGCCAGCGCCCGCCTGGAGCTGAAGGTGAGCCGGGAAAGAAGCGGGGAGGGACGCGGCGAGGGAACGAAGCAGCGAGGGGAGGACGACGAGTCCGACGAGGAGGGACGCAGGGGGGAGAAGGCGGAGCTTCCCGACCGGGAGGAAGCGCTTGGCACCCCCTGCAGCAGCAGCAGCAGCAGCAGCAGCTTCTGAGCAGAGAATGAAGCCCGAGCGGAGACGCCGAAGGAGAGGCGGCAGCAGCAGCGGCGGCGGCGGGCTGAGGGAAACAGCCAGAGCGGCCAGGTAGGCGCCTCGCGGGGCGGAGAGCTAAGCTGAGGCGAGCGGCGAGTAGCCGTACCGGGGAAAGAGTCCGAGGGGATGCCGGTGTCGCCGCGGCACGTGGAGCCGAGCAAGCCGGGCAAGGGAGTGGCTAGGGTGGGTCGGCGGCAGGAAGAGCGCGCGGGTGGAGAGAGACCCCCTTGAGGAGCGCGCCCTGGTCTCCCGGACCCGCCGGGCGCGCGAGGCGCTTGTTTTCAAGGGGTGTTTGTGGCGCGCGGAAAGTGGGCTACGCTTGGCTTTATGACCGGAGGGCGGGGAAAGGGGAGAGAAAGAGAGCGCCTAAGCTCCGGGCCGCCGGTCTCCCTTCTCGAGGGCGCCCTGCTCCAGCCCTTCCTCCAGTTTGGGGAAAGGGGAGGCGGCCGTCTTGCGCGTGAGGCTGAAACAATAGCGGGCTGGTCTCCTTCCCCGCGCGCAGATGGGGGTCTTAGAGGGGCGGCGGGGCGGGAACTGGTGCTCGGTCTGCCCCCACTTCTTCCCGCCCCTTCGTCTCTGTATGTACCCCCCCCCACACACACACACCGCGTGTTTGGAGAGGCAGTTAGCAGCAAGGAGCAACAATTTATGCCTTAGCTTTATAAGTTTCCCTGCCTCTTTTTTTCTTTTCTAGGGAGGAGCAGACCTGAGCTGTAGGCACCCGAGCGAGCGAGCGAAACTGAGCGCGAGCAGCTGCTGAACGGGGCCATCCCAGCTCGGGTTGCTGATCTGCCCCATCCTTACAGTTCAGCAAGCCGAAGAGACGAAGCCCCTCCCGAACTGTCGATGCAGTCCGTGCAAGAGGACGCTCTCAGCCTCGCTTTCCCTCTCGTCCAGGAAAACTAGCAAGAGACACCTACAAAACTGGTTCGGATGTGGGCAGACCTGACCCTTCGGGCTCTTTTTTGTGCACGTGAAGAGCTTGCAAAATAGCCCAGGTTGTTAATCCTTGGACACATAGCCACTTCTTGAGCCGAGAGACGGATCTTCCTGCACCTTTCTCTTTACGGAGAGGGTTGATCAAGCAAGGAACTGTGTACAGTACTTCTTTACCGTGCTGTGGGAGAGGGAGTAGGAGAAATCAAAGTAGATGCTGCAAAACACAATGTGTTGGAAAAGCAACGGTGTCTGTTTGGAATAATCATTTAGCATCTGAAGAAACATTCACGCCTCCCACTAAGCTTGCCCTTCACTTTGTCTTTTTAGTATTATTCCTTCCCCCTGCTGGTTATCTTCCGTACCCCCTCCCCGGTGTGTTTCGACTCTACCAAAACACTCTTTTCTGGAAATATAAACCAGGTGGCGGTTGACAGCTGAAGATAAAAGAATAAGCAAGAGGTGAACTGGGAATGAGAGTGATGCCCTTTTATCTCCCCTCTTCTACAAAGATGAGGTGCTTTCTGCTGGAGCTGACATCTCTTCTGCTACTGGGTAAGAGGCTGCCATTCTCTGTCAACAGTCCCTGGCAAGTTTTAAACTCACCATTAACCCCCCCCCCCCATCTAGCAGTGCTTTCTTATAGCAAGTCTGCCTTTTATCATAATCTTCTGGGCAGTTCCTTCTGGTATATAACATCATGTTGTTTCCCTCCAAAAGCAGAGTTGTTGTTGTTGCAACTTAAAGACAGGGGACTTCTCATCATGAACTCGCTTAATTTATATTGTTGTCGTTTCTAGCCCTTTTTCTGTTGTGCTTTAAATAGAATTGTGTCTGGTTTTGGGATGCCACATGCAGAATTGAATTCAGTCAGCAGGGCTTTCATGCTGAAGGAAGTATTTGAGTTTTGAGGACAAGTACGGAGCCAGCGGGCAACAGAAGATGTGAGGTTGCCAGTTGGTTAATGTATGTTTTGCAAGGAAAGCAACACGGTGGTACCGCAAAGACTTAACATGTTGATTGTGGCATGTGCCATAAGCATGGGTGGACTAGGGGTGCAATGCTACTCCCCCTATGTTGATGACTGGAGGGGGCGGCATTAAGATGGCCCATTGGTGCCTCCTGGCCTCTGCCAGAGAAGAGTAGTACTGCTAGTGGGGCCCCAGTTGGTGGAGAGTTATAACCCCAGTTTTCCAGATAATGTATCCTGTGGATGCCCTGAGGGTACCAGTCAGCTATACCAGCCTAGAGCTGACATAGAGAATATGTCTAAACCTTCCCCACCCCTCCTGTGCCAACCAGCATGAGCCAGCAGGACCTGGGATGTGATGGTGGGCCTGCTGTTGCGCACCCCTGACCCCAGGATAGCTCTGCCTGTGCATGAAGTGGGCTCTAGTCCACAAAAACGTACGCTACAATAATTCTATTGATGTCTAAAGCACCACAAGCCTTCTAGGCTTTTAAAAGTAAAACAACAAAGATAGCTGCCCTCTGGGAATTCCCACCCCCCCTCAACAGTAGAAGTAGTGATTTGGCTAAATTCCAACTCGGGGAACAAGGGACGCTCTCGGTACAATATACTTCGCTGTCTGCTATCAAGTGATTTGTTGCAATGCTTGCCTGTGTTCTTAAACAGCTGCTGTTCATATCCCAGAAGTGACTATGGGTAGATGAAGCGAAACTGTATGTAGTTCCGTAAAGTGCATTGTGATTTTTCTGGATGAGAGATGCTACAACGCTGTAATTGTTCTTGTACACGTTTAAGAGGGACTGAATGCAAGGCAGTGAAAAAATCCCATGTGTCTCCGGCGAGGTTCACATGGTTAGTCTGGCAATTACACAGTTTGCTTATTGAATAAAACCAGGGATAGGGAAAATGCAGCAGAATACATGGCTGGAATGGGGAGTGTGGTTGATGAAGATGAGCAAAAATGTTTGTGCTTTGTTGATAAGATCTCTCTTTCCCCATTCCAGCCATGGAATAATAATAATTATTATTATTATTATTATTATTATTATTATTATTATTATTATTATTTATACCCCGCCCATCTGGCTGAGTTTCCCCAGCCACTCTGGGCGACTATCCACTATGACTTTTTAAAAAGGCAGTTCTGAATACTTGAAGGAAAATGAGCCAAGCAGCTAGTGTGGCTTTTATAATATTGGTTTTAAAACAGCCGTGCAGTTAGTCACTTGCTTGTTTATCAGCAGTGAGTAGCTTTCCAGACCTGCTACTCAGACCTGTGACATAAGGATACACTCAGGTGGGTCTGCTGGTGTTTTGTGAATAAATCTTGTGCTTATTTGCAATGCTGATTTTTTATTTAAAAATCAGTAGTCTTCTGAGCAAGACACCTTTGCAAAACTGTTCTGTTTGATCTGCAAATCCTTTGACCTTATTTACTAACAGGAAAGTTTTTGGGGATCCCTTAATATGCATGTTTGCTTGGAGGTAAGCCCCCCTGAAATCAGTGGGACTTGCTCCCATGTAACTGGTGCGTACGGTTGCAGCCTAAGGCATAATCTGTCAAGTGATTCTATTGTTTTCTGATAGCTGACATGGATGAACTGGAATTGCTTATTCAGTAAACATGACTAGCTTGAGCACTAAATCCCTTTGGCTTAAGGACAATATCATTGTGAGTAACGTATTCCTAATATGGTGTGAATGCTTCCCTGATCTCCTTTTAATGTCAGTGTCCCAGCCCAACAGTAGAGGGCTCTGTGTTACTAGAGGAGCTGTCTTCTATGGTGATATAGAAGCAAGGATCTGACAACGGAGTTTTCAAATAATTTAAATGTTGGCCCCAGTGTCCTGGTTCAGTGCCAACCTCTTAACTGTCTTTCACTGACAGCTTCAGTAAAAAAGCAACAAACCACTCTGCAAAGCTCCCGTTCTTACAACTTTTATCTCAACCAGTGCAGCTGTATCTCGTGTTTTTTGTTCAAATGTCAAAATTCCTGTTTCGTCTCCACCTTGACGAAAAGAATGAATGCTGCTGGTGGTCTATGTGGAGTAGATTTGAAACACACAAGGCTGTTTCTGTTTCTTCAGGCACTTTTGCTAGGTATGCTAAACTGATGTTTTAAATTACACACAACAGATCTGGCGATGCCTTGAAGGTATTGTGATACTTGGAGGCTCTGCGCTACATGGAAGTTTTTCGGGTGGGGGGGATGGAGTGCATCCGTAAGCTAAACTTGATTTGCTTCTCCAAAGAGAGGTGGGTAATGTGAAGTCAAAAGCTTTATCTTGTTCTATAACTCGAATTTTCTAACTGAACGGTTTGGAAAGCCCTTTTTTGTTGAAGGTGCTCATCGTGTGGCTCAGAACTTGCAGCAACTTACGACGTCAGATCTCGGTGTAGTTCGTGTTTCTTTTACCGTTTCATTTCGCATTTTAGAATGTCAGGGAAGTAAGAAATTGGGAATTTTAAGAGGGATGGAGGATGAAACGCAACTCTGGTGTAACCATGGGAGAAGTCAGGAGGGGGAAAATGCCCTGCAGAGCCATGGATTGAAAAGTCTCATCTGGCATGTGGGCGTCGTACAGAGGGTACTGCTGAGTTTCTTTTCCTTGCCCAGCAGTGCTTCAGTTACAAGGCTTTGAGCAAGTGGCATTTCATCATGCTGAGTATATAATGGGGCGAAATAGGGTAAAGTATTGTAAATAACCCTTGCGCAGTAATGAGACTGCTAATGCCTCTGTCAGGCGCTGCTGGGCCTGTGTGTACTTCCGAGATTTACTTGCTTCCTCCAAAGATGCAAAGTCTGATACCAATATCAGCAGTGTAATATATAGGAAACAAAACATAATAGGCTTAGAGAAAGTTATGGAACTCATTTTCCCCTGGCTGGTTTATGAATAGTTTCCCTCTTTCTTTCATAATAGCTAGACTCCCACCAGTGACTGAACACCGAAGGACTGTAAATTGTGTGCTGTGAACAAAAGGGATTCTCTGAATTTCTATGTAAGCTCTTCTTCTGTTCCCTCTGTGCTCGCTTGCATTATAACGGTTAATTTGTTTTGTGGTTGTTGTTTTTAAAGTAGGCATAAAATAGGATGGGTGTGTTAATAGCTGTTTAACTGCCCCTTGACACACATTGTGGTCCAGTGGATGCTGGTGGACTTGGAATTTAGACTTCTGGATTTAAATGCCATTCCAGCCATGAGCAAATTGCTGTTGTAGAATGGAGACGGGACACTACCTTCTGCTGAGTCAGGCCATTAATCCACTGCCTAAGAAGCTGAGACGACAGGATGGCCATAGTGGGTCTTCTTTTTATTTAAATTTGTAAGAAAGTTTTTTTTTTTTTTAAAAAGCAGCTGATGGGCAGGATCTGGATCAGGGCTGTGGCATGGGGGGAGGTGTGGAAAGTTTTTTAGGACTCTGATTTATATTCAACCAAGTTTTATTCAGAGATGATCCATTGAAATTAATCAAGCTAAGTTAGACATTGGCATTTTATTAAAAAAAATGAGTGTACGCTGAGTAAAAGTTGAATGCAATTCTTTTCCACTCATGTCACCTTCCCAGTGAAAACTGTTCCCTCCAGTTGTTGTTTTGCCCATTAGAGAATACTTGGCATGCACAGGGACTGTGTGTGTAGGTTTCCCTTAAAGGTGCAAATAGCAGATGGGGGAATTTTTAAAATTGGGAAAATAGCATCCCCCAGGGAGCTCTTTGCCATTATTTATAAAGTTACGGAAGATGCCATAATAGATCCCTCTTGTTGTTTATGGTCTGGCCCTCACGCAAAAGACACATTTCTAGCCTTGTTGCATGTAATCCTTTAATTAGGGACACAATTGTTTGAGCCAATGCACTGTTGGCCTTCCCTTAATGAAATTAATTACTTCATAAGGATCTTTTGAGACTGAGCACTCCGTGGCACTAAAAGTGCTCTAATAACTATTGGTCATAATAATTCTGAAAGGCAGGGAATGGCTTAAATCAGTGTTTTGTGAAACATGAGAATCTTCACATCAATTGACTTTCGTTAACAGAGCTACTCAAACAAGGGAGACATACACTTCAGTCCCTCAGCACTACACTTTGATTTCATCTAGGCCAGACTCTTGATATTTTATGTTTCTTGCTATGTGCACAAGACCATAGCCCATGAAAAGCACATAACTCTTCAGTGGGCACTAACCTGTTCTAGAATGGCACTGGCAGCAAGCAGTGATAGTCCACTTTTCTCTGTATAAGAGGGTGCAACGAAGAAACACTGAGAGATATTTCTGCTTCCAGTGCAAGATTCCCCTCTGCATTTCTGCCAGTGCCTTAATCTATAAAACCAGACTATAAATCCAGTTAAACTTTCCTGTATGCATAAACATACTTCATCTATATGCTGGTGAGGTTGTGGGGGCAGAGGCAGCTATAGGGACTTGTGGTGGACATGCCCAAAGGTGGCATATTTGAGGGAGCAAGTGTTCAATGAAATAAAAGTAAAATCACTCTTCAGCATATAGGAGTCTCCAGAGCTTGCATTACTGAATCAGTATTTAAATGAGAATTAAGACTTGGTGGATAAACCACTAATTGGATTTCTCTTAATGGCAGCAAGTATGGTTGTAGCCACATTCTGGAAGGACTTAAAAGGTGCAAACGTGAGCACTTGTTACAAGAGAGTATGGCGTATTGCCGTTACTGAAAAATTGATGGACAAATTGAGACTATCAAGAGGGACAAAGAACAAGCACACCTTTTCAGGAGAATGGTGGAGCTTTATTTTGTTCACAAGTACCCCAGGAAACGGAAGCCCAATATCAAAGATTTAAACAAACGTGTGGATCATGTAATAGGAACGTGTTTTACAGATGTATGCTTTTATAAGGTGTGTTGTATGGATGGAAATACAGGTTTTCGTAATGTATTTTTGGGGTCTGTGGGAAAATTTCATTGGTTTTGTTGGATATGGGTTATCTTTGTGTATGCGATTTTCTGCAAATAATACAAATCAAAGTAATTAAATCAAAGTAAAACCAGACTTGAGTCTTAGCACCACTAACTAGGAAGTAATATCATTTGTCCTGGAACCCCTCTAACTGGGTTTGTTAACTCAGTGCTGAGAAAACACACTTTGTGTGTATACAAACATTTTTGCTAGATATTTTCCAAGACAAAGCATTGAATTTTGGTTCTGGAGCTTTAGTGGTGAGCTTTGATCTTGCTGTAGAGATCATTGAGATAATACATTTGTTCTAAACTGGAAGAGTGTATGTTGGTATACTGTTTATTGAAGTAAATGATTCTAGATCAGTAGGAAGACTTCTGTGAGGTGTCTTGCTTTCTGTGAGACTACTCTTTAACTTTATTAATTTGTTTCTAAGCCAACAACAAATTTGTTTGATGGCCAACAACAAATTACAGATTAATTCTGGAGATTTCAATTTTTGTGTCTTTCCTACTTAATTTCAGTTATATGTTTAGCAGTCATGTTGTAGTAATTCTCAATTATTTCAGTAGGTCTACTGGATGACTGGATCTAACTCATAGGGAAGTATTGGGCTAGGAGTCAGTATAGAAAATAGAGCCTCTGTTCAGTACCTGAGAAGCTGATGAATTCTTAGAACTATGAAGGCTCTGAAGCATAAGTTTCAGAAAAGGGGTTTTGTTTTTACTGCTGTTGCTTCTGCTGCAAAGTAAACTGCAAGGTCTATACAAACAGTTGCCGGGGAAGGGTAGAACACAAAAGTTATTCAACCTAACAATAAGTTAATGAAGCATACATTCTGACATGCCTTCTGTGGTGCAATGCAAACTCTGATGTTACCCAATTTCTAGGCTGCAGATCTTTTTCTCCTGCTTCTTGTGCCAGACGTTTGCATTCTCTGGTAGGAGGATAAACTTCCCAGATACCACTGATTGACCTGCCTGTGACCATCAAGGGCATATAGGGCCTCAAGCCATTGTCTGACATGAATTGCAATAGTATGACTGTCTTTGCCTTTTAAATGGCTAGATACCCTTTTGCAACCTGGTGTGTATATGGACTCCACATTTGTATTTGCATCCATTTCCTCTTTCTCCATACAGTGCTCTTAGATACTTGCTGGATAACTGTTCTGGAAAAGTTTTTATTAGCTGTTGGTTATCTGATGTAGGGAAGCAGAATAGTTTGTTTCCCCAGGCAAACTTGAGATTTCTCCATTCTTAAGGGGAATGGAAAGTTTAAAAACCGCTTTTCATCTTTCCTGAACATGTATCTGCTATCACATCTGGCCTAACTGTGGCAAAATATTCTGCCCTCATCAATCAAGAATAAGGGTCTTTCAGATAAATGCCACTGGGAAGTTTGTTAGGATTCCATGGACTACATTTTTGTCTGTCTAGTAACTACAGTGGTACCTCCGTCTAAGAACAGTCCTGTTAATGAACGATTCGGGCAACGCACTCCGCAAAACCGGAAGTAGGTGTTCGGCTAGCGAACTTTGCCCTGGAAGACAAAACGGAAGCCGACCAGTGGAAGGGCACCGGCAGTGGGAGGCCTCATTGGGGAAAGCGCACCTCAGTTTAAGAACGCTTTCGGTGTAAGAACAGATTTCCGGAACGAATTAAGTTCATAAATGGAGGTACCACTGTATTCAGGTTTACAGTTATGTAATAGCACAGTACTTTTTTAAAAGAGGTCTGGCATCTTGTCCTGCCACACAAGACCTCCTCCAATATGTGTACTGAGCAAAACCGTACAGTGAATAAGAAGGTGGCAACAAGTCCCAGTAATACACATGCCTAGCTCCGTTATTTGCTGTATTGTGGTTTTGCAATCTCAGGTCTTACTTGGAGGCTGGATTTGAGTGGACACTAGAGGCAAGCCTAGGGAGCTATGGCTGAATCCAGGCAAACAGAAGGTTTGTTGCCCTTGCAATCAAATAGAATTATCCAGGTAAGAAAATGATGGAGGTTGGATCTTGTGACCTAAATGGAATCAAAATCGGAGAAAGTGTCAAGGTAGCACAAAGAGTTTAAGATGAAGCCTGGGCCTTTCTCTTGTGTGAGAGACTGTGGTTGACAAGTGTGGTCAGGAGAGGAAACACAAAGCTGAGGTGCAAGTAGGCATAGAAAAAAGATCTGCAAACCGTGGTGCCCCATTATGTCCTTCAGAAATTGACCAAAGCTGACAGGAAATAAGTATCCTGGATTACTCCTAAGGTGGAATATGCTACCAACTTGTCTGTCCTCTCAGGGCTGATAATTTATCCACTAATTAAGACTTCATCTGAGCAGCTGAGGCACTAGTAGTTTGAACAGCTGTTGCTAGACCTATTGCAGCATTGGTGTCAATGACATTCTGCGTAGGTTTGTTCATGCATATTCTTTTGCGTTAAACAAGCCTTTAACTTGCTTTTGTGTGCTTCAGGAGCATAAAAACGAGTTAAAGCCTTAGTAATGTATAAGTAATGTATGGAGGTGTGTGTGAAAAACTGAAGGTTTTCTTAGAGGATTAGGCCTGGTTCACACGTTATGCTTAGCCAAACTACAGTTTAACATGAATGTGCAAATGTGTGGACTTCCAGAGATTGTTCTGCTGTTGCGTTGAACCAAGCCATGGTTTGGCTTAACAAATTGTCTGAACGCAGGCTCATGGTTTAGCTCTTCCTGACAAATCAAAAGCTGTACACCATAGGACAAACCTTGGTTGCAGCTTGTGGTTAGTCTTCAGAGAACTATGATTTTTGGTTTGAATGACATATTAAGCCAAACCATGGTTTAGTGAAACAGCGGAATTGACTGGGGAGGAGCAAAGTGGCTGTGATCTATTCTTCTGGAGCCTGCACACATGCACAAAGCCATGTTTTGGTTTAGTGTGAAGTGCAAACCAAGCCATTGTGTACCCTGAGAAGAAGCTTCTTCTGTGCAGTACTTGGTACAATGCAAGCAACGAGATACCTATCCTAAGGACTACTCTCTTCTTGGTTTAAAACAGGACAAATTGCATTTCCAAGATTGGAAAGAATTGTTCAGCTTGTATATGCAGTAGTATGCATTAAAATTTAGAAGGAGGAAGAATATACAAAAGGCAGCATAAGTTTGTGAATGCTTTCCACGTAATATGTTTCTCTGATTATATGTAGACATATATTCATATTGTAAATATTAGAAGAGTGGCTGCTTTAACTGAGGCATGTATTAGTGAGACTATTGCACTAAACTGCCAAAAGCTCACTCTAGCTGCTATAGGTAAAATTTGCTTTGATTTGCAATGGTAGGGTAGCAAGAGACTCTGTACTACTATAACAGTTTGCTACTGTTCTTGTAATCTATTTCTGCCTAATGATGCTCTCTTATTCTACAGCACTATGTGGGTGGAAAGTGCTCATACTTCTGTTCATTCCTGCAGAGCTTGCTCCTGTTTCCTCCTACTGCCACCATTCTTCTTCTCTGTTTCTACTCCTACTTGCATCTTGTGTATATCCTACACAGCCCTGCATCAGATACTGCAAATACATTCCCAATATTTTTGGGAGGAAAAAGCACAAAATGCGTTTGCATAGATATTGCATAGAACTATAAAGTTGGGAAACATACACATGGACTATCTAGTCCCTATGACTTGCATTAAGGCGGGTTGTCCTATACTTAATATGCACACAACTGATGTCATCCTATCTCACATGGAAAATCTCTGAGGGTAAATCTATATTATCATGTTTTGAAAAAGGGCCACATATTCACAATCTGAAACCCAAACTGCAATATATCAAATGCCCAGATCAGCTGTGGCTTGGGAACTGTTGTATGTGCACATCAGTAACTATAATTAACTCAGGTTGTTGACGAAGATGTAGATTGATGGAAGGATATATCTTCTACTGGTATAAATTTGATTTGATGTCAACGAAAGGTGAAAGTGAGCCCAGGATAACCAACCATGTAAATAGGTCCTACTTTTAGTACAGCTCCTAGCTCACTGTTGAAACTGTAGTAGTAGGAAAATGTATTTTTATTTTTTTTGCCAAAAAAAGAGGCGCAGTCCTTATGATTCATGTCAGAATAGGTCTACAAAAGCAAAATTATAAAAACTAGCGGCACAAAACTAATAACAGTTAACCTGTGTCATCACTTAAGATGGGACAATGTTGAACTGAGAAATTAAGGCTGATGGATCTCCAGTCAAGCCAACAGTGATGGCTTGTGAGTTAATTTAAGTTTGCCTAAACTCTAAAGTACAGTGTGGAGATATTTAAGAAGTACATTTGATCACAGTCAAGGATATTCAGAGTGACAAACATCAGGGATGCACAGAGAGCAGTAGTGCTCAAATGGGGCAGAGAAGTAAAGAAGATTTATTTACTGAACTTGGAGTGAAAAACTTCTGGCTGCTGCTGTATCTCTGGGAATTTTTACCCAATATGCTTCATAGAGGCAAAATGGCGGCTGTATACCAGTCAGCTTCCTACCAGTTGATGGGTGGAAGAGCCAGCACATGCAGGTTCCCTTTTCAAATATTGACCTTTATGTGTAGATGTTGGCAGTTTGATGGAGAGGTGCACTTGCCCTTGGGACTGCTAACAAATACTGGCTTTGATCATTGAAAAAGCTGTGAAAAACTGAATATTGTAGCGCTGTGAAACATGTTTTCATGAAGAAATGTATGAACTGATGAACTGGCATTACCTCCATGCTGTCTTTACTTCAGTTCTCAGAAGAATCTTGGAACAAAGGTGAACACACTGAAGTATGTTGTTGCAAATGTTCTTGCCTTTACCATGTCTATGAATTCCCAGCAGTGACAACATCAGGGACAAACAATATTAAGAAGAACATAAGAAGAACTCTTCTGAATCATACCAAAGTTCTCTCTGGTCTAACATCCTTTTTTCTAGCAGTTGTCACCAACATTTCTCTGGAATGCACACAAATGGACCACAAAAGCAGTACAATGGTACCTCTAGTTACATACTTAATTTGTTCCGGAGGCCCGTTCTTAACCTGAAACTGTTATTAACCTGAAGCACCGCTTTAGCTAATGGGGCCTCCCGCTTCCGCCGCGCAATTTCTGTTCTCATTCTGAAGCAAAGTTCTTAACCTGAAGCACTATTTCTGGGTTAGCAGAGTCTATAACCTGAAGTGTATATAACCCGAGGTACCACTGTAACCCCCTATTTTTGCTCACATTACCTGGGCTGGTTCTGACATATTGCTCTGAAAATTGGAGGTTGCACATCATGGCTCATATCCATTTATAGTTTTCCTCCATGAATTAATTTGTCTAATCTCCTTTACTACCTTTGTGGCAGCAAATTCTATACACTAATTCCCTAAAATTAGTGCTGCAGAAGCAGTGAAAAAAGGTTGGCAAGTTTTGAATGCACCTTGAGTGTTAATGTGCCTGAAAATATTTCAGGTATCTACTCTTGTTATCCCATCTTTTCAAGAGGTGGTCATGCAGATGAGTGCTGTGCAGATAATCCTAAGAGAAGTTACAAAGAGAACTACAGCAGAAGTGATACAAGTTGGGTTTGTATTCAAAATGAGAGAGGGTTTTGGACATGCCTACACAGAATGCCATTGATTGCAGAGAAAAAGATGAGTCTGCATGTTGTAATAAATTTTACAACAATATTATTGTTGATGAACCAACAATTTGTGAGATTTACACCACAGTGCTGGATTACCTTTTGCTACCACCACAATATCATTTTTACATAATGTGGCATAGTGAAAGAAATGCTTGTGACATGATGAAATAAATTGATGTGTTCACCCGCCCACCAAAGAATTATCTGCAGTGAGCAAAAACTGTGTTCATTAAATGCAGGTGTAACACATACAAGGTGTGTGAGAATTAGGCTTTGGATTCCTGTAAAGTGGCATTGCAGCCCAACATATTGGAACATTTGTATTTACAAATGGAGAAGTACTTTCATAATATATAATGAGAAAACATGAAATTCAAGATAAAGATACAGTGACTCAAAAATGAACAAAAAACCCAGAAAATTATGGATTCTAATTTCAGTTTTAATTTGTATACTGCTCTTTCACACACACATCGCTGTACTCAAGTTGGTTTACAACCTATCAACTTGACACAGACAATATAACTAATGGTTTCATAAAGCCTTTCTAGCTGACAGCAGAGATTTCATCATTTCCCAGCATGGCTCTTATGCACAGAACCTTGGTAACTTGCACCATTACAAGATGCTCCACAGAGAATGCGCTGAGCAAACTACATGATTATGAACAGACGAAGAAGAGCCATGCTACACTGCATATCTTGTATGACTGTTTGGGTTGCTGAAACCAAGTTAACAGCATTATGCAAAGTTAAAAAGTAGTAAAAAAATTAAAAGCCGATGCAATTGACCATGTTTCTGCTTTGAGAGTACCAGAACCCCAGTTTAGCCTCATGGTGACTCTTGAATTGTAGAGTTGGAAGGGACCACAAGGCTAATCTAGTCCAACCCCCTGCAGTGCAGGAAATTTTCACCCATGATCCTGAGGTTGAGACTCTCATGCTCTACCAACTGAGCTATCTTGCAGCCTATACACTGTTGCTGACTAAGCAAAACGAAAAGGTCTTTATTGTATTTTTCTTTATTATTTTTTAAATTTTGCGGGGGTGGGGTGGGTGGGTTCTATTTTAAAAGCAGCACATTCAAAATATTCATTTTAAATAATAGGGGGAAATGCAATACAGATTTAGTTTTTCCAGTAAACAACTAGGTTACCACGTTTAAAGATCCGAGTTATTAGGGTGCAGGGAAGGAGTTCCCCTGGCAAGGATTAATTTCAGTACCTGGTTGAGACTGTGGTTCAGTATATGCCTTTCATAGAATACTACTTCCTCTTGCATCTTAGGCCTCCCTATTAACACTTCCTCAAACTGTCATACAAATGGATCTGGAATAATCTGACAGTGATGCTAAATTTGGCTTTCTCCTCCATGGCCCTTGAGGTTAGCAAGGTTGGTGGTGATGCTCATAAGTTACCACGCAACAAGCTTGTAAGGCATAATAGCTACTTTAGAAATTCCATAGAGATGCTGCTAAAAGCATAGGGATGATACTGATGTAATAGATTTGAGCTTTGGAAATCCACTTGGAGGGATTTCCACAACATTGCTTTTGGTTACTGAAAACTAAATTTATTATACATCCAAATAGCTGGATAGATGAATGATGTTATACAGTGTGAAATACATTCTGCAAGCTTAAATATTATGGAAACATACCTCAGGCATGTGTATGTGTGTTGTGCTGGCATGTAACCAGTTTTGTTTATTGTATGGTCTCTGTGTGCTTAAAATCGCCTTCTCCAAAGGAGTCCTCTAAAGTTATGGAAGATGGGCACTTGTCATTAATCCTGGAAGTCATTGTGGTAGAGACCACAGCCCACATTTCATGGATAAATCTTTCAGCTAGGCTCTTCAATGTAAGAGTAGGAGAGAGAAAAATAGTAATAATAAATATTTCTTTATTGCTTTAAGATACAGTACTACATTATCTCAGTCCTATGAGTAGTTTACAAACATTGGTTGTTGTTGTTTAAAAAAAAGTTTTTAAAATAGCAGCCAAAATACAAACAGTACAGAACAGCAACTCGACACAAACATAGCAACATAAAATCCATTGAAGCCTCCATAAGGACATGCTTTGATACCTGCATTCATGTATTTTTGGATCTATTTTTAGATTTTTTTATGTTGCTGCTTTGATTAGGGGACCATCCACATCGCCTTCAAACAGCTGCGTATGTTTATTATGAGATGAGCAGCTTCATTTTAAAAATGTTCTTAGGCTATTTCTTTTTTGGGGGGAAATTAAGACTTGGTTGCTTTTGGAAAAGACTGGAAGAGATAGAATTAATTTTCTCAATTGCTTTGGATATATCTATTGAGACAGTACTGTTGGATAACCTTTGCACTCTGCATCTCATAACTGCAAACCTGTTGGGTATTTAAAAATCGCTCTGCTTTTGTTTAATGCTTGTTCTGGAGACCTGGTGGTGGTTTGTAACAGGTTAAAACAATGCTCTGTTTATAGCCTTTTGGTGAGGCAAACGCGTGTCCCCTTTTAAAGAAAGTTCTTAAATTCTGTTTTTGTCTTGCTCGCCCTGTACCCCAGGTCTTGTTGTCTGACTTTGTGATTGTGCTCTAGTGGGTAATTTTCTCTGCAATTTTCTTACCAGTCTATACACTTGTGGCCCTTTGCTGCGATTCCTCTTAACCGTGTCTGTTAATCAGTGCTGTGCATCTTTTTCACTTTATTTGTTTGGTGTTGAACTTAAGCTAACAGTATTTTTTTCCAGTGCACCTCAAATGTGCTATTGCTGAGGAGCAGTGATGTGGGTTTCCTGGGAGAAAATTGAATTGGATTTTTTTTTTTTTTACCAGTTCAAGTTACTGTACTTTACACACAAAAACTTACAATTTGCATCAGAAAATTTTCTGGTGTTCTAGAGAGCAAAATAGGTAAAGGTAAAGGTACCCCTGCCCGTACGGGCCAGTCTTGCCAGACTCTAGGGTTGTGCGCTCATCTCACTCTATAGGTCGGGAGCCAGCGCTGTCCGCAGACACTTCTGGGTCACGTGGCCAGCGTGACAAGCTGCATCTGGCGAGCCAGCGCAGCACACGGAACGCCGTTTACCTTCCCACTGGTAAGCGGTCCCTATTTATCTACTTGCACCCTGGGGTGCTTTCGAACTGCTAGGTTGGCAGGCGCTGGGACCGAACGACGGGAGCGCACCCCGCCATGGGGATTCAAACCGCCGACCATGCGATCGGCAAGTCCTAGGCACTGAGGTTTTACCCACAGCGCCACCCGCGTCCCTAGAGAGCAAAATAATTTAGCACAATTGTTTTACTCGCATTTTGTAAACAAAGCTAAAAGCCAAGCTTGCTGTGCCTAATATTGTGTTTGAATTGTCATCCATTTATTGTTAATGATGAACTTACAAAATGGGAAACATTCCATGGAGAAATTAAGTATTGGAAAAATTTTCCCATTTGGGAAAGCTTCCGCTCTACGTTGCCTCGGGGCAGCAAATGAATTGACTAGCTCTGAAATATATGAAGTTCTTGGTTCTCACTTACAAGCTATCGAGAAGGAAATATTAGGAGAAAGCATTACTTGAAAATTGCATATAAAACTGTTCACGTTTTAGGAAATAACAAGCACCTCTTGCTTTTAGGGAGCAGAAAGGGTTTGTTGTTTCTTAGCTCCTGGTAGTTTAAACTTGGTGTGAGTGTAGTGTGGAGAATGAATACCTGCTTATAGCTAAATGGGTTAATTGTTAGAGGAGTAGGCACCGTGGAATCTAACTATGATTTATTTATCCATTAAAAAATCCATAATGGGGGACAAATTTACCCACAAGATGGCTTTTCTACCATTACCGAACCTCCTCTGCAGGAGCTACAGGTATTCTGGGGTGTGCCACTTCAAATATGTTCAGGGGATTTGTGACAGATATTCATGATTTCATTGATTGGTGAATTGATGTGGAAAGTGCTCTTTGAAGGAAGGAAACTTGAAAACACTTGCCCTATCCTGTAGATGGTAGACATTTTCTTGGAACTTACAAGACTTGTTAAGTTCAAAGTAAGGAACAAGATGGGTTCACTTGTCCACCTTGGGAAATTCCAGGTGACAAAACCACAGCAAAGAATCCAGTTTGGATTTCAGCCTCCTTGTTTAGTAGCTGTGTTTTAACACGGATTGGTAGCTCAGTGTTCAGTCTAACATCTCTATGGATGTTTGCAACAAGGAAGTACCTTTCTGTCTTGAATCATTCAAGTGTTTTTATTCATTAATAAATCCCACTTGAGTCTGCTATATTGGATACACTGAAATCAGATAAATAAAAATCCTCTCTTCTTGTTAGCTATGTAAGCCTTGCCTCCAGTTTCTAATCAGAAGGGACCAAATATGTAAAGGAGTAGAGGATGATCAAAGCTTCTGTGTTCTTGGTATAACTAGGGAATTTAGACTGGAGCAGTCATCCTGTTGTTGTGGATCGTTTCTGCCTTTGTTTTGTGTGTGTGCTCTCCTTATCAATTGAAAACATATATCCTTGCTGTCAAGCGTATACTCAATCAGTGTTTTTCTTTTCTTTTAATTCAGTAAGCCTAACCTTGAGGGGTATGTCTGAAATATTGCAGAGGATTGGAACCAGCCTAATTAAGTTATGGCAAAATTCTGCTTTGTGTTGACAGGAGCAGTTCAGAAATTGTTTTTTTGAGCTATAAAATAATGGTTGTTGGAGGCTGAGGCCATGTTTTGACCATCTCTCTGGTCCTCTGTTACATCTGCAAATTTTAATTTTCTGTAGATCCATAGGATAGGCTTCACAAACAAGCACTATATATACCATCCTTTTCAGCTTGATATAGAGATGACTTTACTTGTCTAACTGCAAAGGAGAGTGTCTGTGCCCCCCCCCCCCCAGTTAGAATTAAAAAATAGCCATTTGTGAAAATCAATTGGGATTGTAGGAAGCTGCCTTATACAGAGTCAGATCATTGGTCCACGTTGCTCAGTATTGTCTCTGTTGACTAACAGTGGCTCTCTGATTTCAGACAGGAGTCTCTCCCAGTCCTTCCTGGAAATGCCAGGAATTGATCCTGAGACTTTCTGAATGCAAAGCAAATGCTCTTGTCATGGAGCTACATCCCCTCACCTAACTACAGGCAAACGTGATTGGAAAAGGAACTGAACATGTCCAGAGCATGAGATAATAATAATAATAAATGGATTGAGACCTCTTAATTCAAGGAAAGAAAGTATCAGGTTTGTAGTAGTACCCAGTGGTGCTACATATAGAAAACTCAACCTTGTACTTCAGCACTCACCTGGTATAGGTCATAGCTGATAAGGAATTGCATGCAGGCAAGTGATTGGATGCTGCAAGAGCAACAGAACTCTCCATCCTTCCTCCACCATTCCCCAGGAGGCTAGTAACTTTTGTGGACTTGTTTACAAAATATAGTCATATTTGATAAAAATAATAATAAAAAGAACACAAGGTAAGCACTTAATGGGTGTTATTTCAGCAGTTGCAGTGATGGACAGATCTAGCAGATGGAACTTGTCATGAAATTGTACAGGGAGCTGGAGGAATTGCAGTTCACATTTTAGGTTTGTAAGCTCCTTGTGGTAGGAACCTTTCCTCTTCTATCTGTTATGCATCATGCACACTGATGCTGCTGTATGCATTGCAAATAGCAGTAATTAAATCCTTAATAATCTGAGCAGGATTAAATGCTAGGACCTGGCTTTTTCAAAACTGCAAGTGTGGGGGTTGTACTAGCTACTTTTAAATTTTGTGTCTATGTAGAATCTGGTTGGTTTCCTCCTATTTGTGTTAAACTGACCGTAGCTTGTTTCTGAGAATGAAACACTTGTGGGTTAGTACCCAGAGCCATTTCTGTATTTCTAATATCCTCCTTGACAGATTATAGCAGTGCATCTCTTTCCCCTTCTGATAACATGCAAACCATCCCTGATACTGTCCTGTTTTGGGGGGGGGGCAGGGGAAGAGGAGGATGACTTGAAAGTAAGACTGGGAGCTCAGTTGGCACAAAGATATGGCCTGCCACATTCTATGTCAGTTATGCAAACTAACAAAGTTTATGCAAATCGTTTTAGTAGCTGAGGCTTGGCCGTTCATTGCAAAATCAGTTTATAGTAAAGCTTCTGTGATTGTAGCTCTAGCCCTAGATTTAGTGTCGAACCTTAAGCTGCTGTGTACAATGGGCGGCTTGGGCAAACAGCAATTGTGTTTTGAAAATACAAAAGCAATGTTATTCTGATGTTCCTGTGAAGGATTTTATTTGGGAGACCTACTGTCAAGGATATACAGTCTGCCTGGTGCAGTGAATCAAATATGGAACAAGCAGTGATAGTGTGAGATGGTTTTAATACCATGAGGGCATCTTAGAAAACAATAGAAAATTCTAACAATACAGCAAGACGTATTATCATTGCTTATTGAAGCAGCCTCTCACAGATCTCCTTTCAGTGCAGGTAGGAAAAGTGGCTCACAATACTCCTTGACCTGCATACATTAATTTGAAGGCTTTTCAACATGCAAAATGCAGCAGGCAGATTGCTGCCTGGGCTTGTCTTTAGAAATCCTATAAACCCCTGTTCTAAAACAACTGCATTGGCTGCTAATTGTTTCCTGGCCCAATTTAGGATATTCATGCCATTGTGGTTTAAGGTCCCATTTGGCAATTAGATTATATATCTGAGTTTCTAACACTGCAAATGAGGTGTGTGAGGTACTGCAGTTCTGGATCTCTCCCCCATCCTAGTTCTGTGCCAGGATTCAGAATGGTTAGGGTTTTTTGGGGGGGGGGGGTAAAAATTGAATTTTATAAACAAGAATAACGTTATACAAACAAGTATACCGAATTTTCTCATGTCATTTGTATTGTATTTTTCGCTCTATAAGACACACTTTTTCCTCTCCTAAAAAGTAAGGGGAAATGTGTGTGCGTCTTATGGAGCGAATGTAGGTGGGAGGCTCTGCCCAGCGCTCCCTTTAAAGACACACGCTCCGCACTCTCTTTAAAGGGAGGGTGGCTCTTGGGGGAGGCTTCCTACCGCTGTCCGGGTGAGGCTGTGTGCGGCTATCCCATAAGCCAGGACAGCAAGCCAGGACAGCAAGCAGGGGGAGCCTTCATCCTGCTGCCCAGGAGAGGTTGTGCACGGCTATCCCATAAGCCAGGACAGCAAGGGGCTATCCCAGAAGCCAGATCCCTCTTGATGTTCTGGCTTCTGGGATTCAGAATATTTTTTTTCTTGTTTTCTGCCTCCAAAAACTAGGTGCGTCTTATGGTCTGGTGCGTCTTATAGAGTGAAAAATATGGTATATCACAAAAATAGCATAATAGATGTGGAAAAATATCTGCAACAATATGTTTCATTATTAGTGGTCAGTGTATATGTTCTTAGTTTATGAATTGGTTTAAACAATTAGGAAGAAGAAGGAAAAAAGGGGAGGGGCAAGTGGGGTAGGGTGGGGTGGTTATGCTTCTATTATTCTATTCTATTCTACTTAGTGTGTGAGAGAGGTTGTTGTGACTGTTACTTGTGTGGGTTATCTTACTATTCACTTGTTGTATTTCCTTGGTGGTGAGAGAGGTTGGGTGTGGCATCGGGTGTGGTTGGTTGTCTTTGGTTGGCTGTAGTGAGAATTGTTTTTGTTTGTGAGTGTGTATTTTTGAATCTGGCTAACCTGATTCAGAATGGTTATTAAAAGGCCATTGAGCTCTCCTCTCTTCTCATTATCTGGCTGATACGTTTCCTTGCCTGTAAGTTACTTGCATCCAGTGGCTGGCTGCCCCTATGGTTTTTACACCTTTGATGGGCAGAGCTCCACCTCTGTCTTTTGCTGCGGAAGGCAGAGCCTTTCTCTCTTCCAAAATCATTGTGCTGCTTTTTCTCTCTCTGCAGCGTCTACAGCTGCTTCTGGTTCCTGAGAAAGCATCTGCTTCCAAGATAGTTTCTTCAGTACTTCTGGGCCTTAAAGTTTCTGTAAATGTTGTAGCTCTTCTGTGGATTAATTATAAAGTGTCTGGAAATCAAGTTGTATGAGTAACGGTTGAGGGAGTTGGGTATGGTTAGTATGAGTAGATAAAGCTGAAAAGTGGCCATTTACAAATATCTAAAGGGCTGTCACATGGAACAAGCTTGTTTTCTGCTGCTTCAGGAGCTGAACCAATGGATCCAGAGTACAAGAAAGAAGATTCCAACTAAGCATTAGGAAAAACTCTTGGGTTCAACAGCGGAATGAACTACCTCAGAAGGTGGTGGACTCTCCTTCATTGGAAGTTTTTTTTAACAAGTTGAATATCCCTCTGTCAGGGATTCATTGCTGGGGGTTGGACTAAATGACTCTTTGGTCCCCTTACAATTCTATCATTCTGTGACATTTCGGTGCCTGTCAGATATGGCCCCAGCCATGTTGAGGTCCAAAGGCTAGGAGGCAAGTCAAGGGTGCGGCAAGAAGCAACAGCACAGTTAAATCTGTTCTTGCTCATACCAAAAAACTTTCCATGGAAACTTGTTTTATTCAAAGCCTTCTTCAAGTCTATCTAGAACATGGGTAGGCAAACTAAGGCCTGGGGGCCGGATCCGGCCCAATCGCCTTCTAAATCCAGCCCATGGACAGTCCGGGAATCAGCGTGTTTTTACATGAGTAGAATGTGTACTTTTATTTAAAATGCATCTCTGGGTTATTTGTGGGGCTTAGGAATTTATTCCCCCCCCCCCCAAAAAAAATATAGTCTGGCTCCCAACAAGGTCTGAGGGAAAGTGGACTGGCCCCCTGCTGAAAAAGTTTGCTGACCCCTGAGAAGTCATTGGCATCCAGACTGAATCCATACCTATTACCTCTTGAGACTAAGGTTTAAGACCTGTTGTGATCTCTCTCAGAAATGTTGAGAAATGGACATGTGTCATGACTTTTGATTTGTTTTAAATTAAAGTATTGGTCTCCAGTTGCAGGTGGGAGGAATAAGAGTCTCTAATGCAGTACAGTGGTACCTCGAGTTACAGATGCTTCAGGTTACAAACTCTGCTAACCCAGAAATAGTACCTCAGGTTAAGAACTTCGCTTCAGGATGAGAACAGAAATCACGTGGCAGCGGCACGGTGGCATTAGCTAAAGTGGTACCTCAGGTTAAGAACAGTTTCAGGTTAAGAATGGACCTCCAGAACAAATTAAGTTCTTAACCCGAGGTGCCACTGTAGTGGAATATACACTGAAGCTCCTCCTTGTTTTCATGGCGTAGGTGAAAGATGTATGTACTTTTTTATTAAATATATACCTTGAATATGATACAGCACTCTGTACAGTGCTGTTCTCAAGTAAAGGCTACGAAACCACTCTGCTGTGCTCCTTTTATGGCCTCCCCTCTCTTAAGTGTTTCAGTATTATGGGCCTGATTTATGGCAAATTGACTGGTCAGGCTTTGCTTTCACTCAGCATGGCAAGCGTTCTCACTGGCCTCTGGTGAGCCCAAGAAGCCAAGCTTTCCTCCCGAAGCTGGCAAGAAAGATGGTCCCAGCTGCTGAACAGAGACTGCATTCCCTCCCTGGAGGTTGTTTGCCAGGTGGGTCAAACCAAGGCAGGGAAATTCAGCTGGGAGGATGGACTTCCTCTTGGTTTCAGTGCTTCAAGTAGCTGCCAAGCATGCTACCCACTTGCCTATTTTGCACAAAAGGTTGACAGGGAGGGCTTCCTTGGAACCACAGTTTTTTGCTCTGCTTGCAAAGCTGTCTGATACCTGTAGACCCCTAGGCTGGGGGGGGGGGGGGAGGTTCAAATTGGTCACTACATTATCTTGTGATAGATCTTAAAGTAGTATATCTGGTAGATGGTTGGACTTTGACTAGGAAGACCTGGGGGGGTCAGATGCCTGCTTATCCCTATAGCAGATGTGTCACACTTTATCAGTTCATGGTAGTTCTGCTGTGGCTCCTGTGAGAATCATATATGGAATAACCCTCATGTATGTTGCTCTGAGTTTCTTGGAGCAAGACTGTGGCTGTCCTGCATTGTGCTTTCTTCTCTCGCCCCTTTCACCTGCCCATCAGAAACTTAAATGTGACAGAGATCACATAGGAAAGTGTAGAAGCAATTTCTGTGTAGGCTTTTCACACAGTTGTGTAAGGTTTAAAATGATCTCATTCAGGACATATGTATGCAGCATTCTCGTGGCAGACAGCAGTTGATGCTGGTGTGCATTTGCATGGATTCGTTATGGGCCTGTCACGGTTGTGTTCTTACATGTTAATGGGATACCTTCACAGACAACACTTCAAAACAAGTGGTTTAAAGCGTAAATCGACACAGATGTAATAATAATAATAAAAACCTCAAGATGACAAAATTAAATATTGCTATAAAATAGTTTACCAGTTCTCTGGTTTGCTTTAAAAGGGGGGGAAAGAAAAAGACCACAATTCCCCCCCCCCAATCGCATTCTGTTCTCTGTACCCATTAGAATACGGCTTGGCAGCTTCCTATTTTTTATAGCAGTTATTGTATTGTTGGTATATTGTTCAAGGGTTTGCAGTGGGATGCCAGCTGTGTCACTGGCATATTAGCCAGATGTCACCCTTAATTGTAACCCAGGCTATTCAAACTCGCTCTCTCCTTGAGCTCTTCCCTCCTCTTTTCATTGGAGATTTAAAATTATCTGCCAAAAAGAGCCCTTATTCAAAGGAATGTGCATGGGCACAAACACCAAACCTCTATACAGTAAGACTGAGAAGTGATTTAATTTGGAAAATCTATTGAAACACTGCCCCCAATGATATATTTTGTTCCATGGGGTTTATTTTCTGCTTGTGAAATGTACTATTTGTATGTTTCCCTGTTGCTAGATACGCATATCTAACTCTGTCTGTAGTGACCTGTTAAAAAGCACTATTAATCCTGAGTGCAAAGATCCTAATTCAGTGTGCATTAAATTGGCTTTATTTCTTGTAAATGGGGACTTGGAGTATTAGTCAATCTAGCATAATAGGCTTCAAAGTAGCCTCTTAGACTCCCTTTCCAGTACCCATTAGCTAAAAATTTATTAACTTTTTTTCCTTGTCTTCCTCTTAAAACCACATTCTTTTATAATGAGGGGAAATATAATTTGGAGCAGCAATGTGTTCTACCCAGCATAATAGTTTGAATTGCACTCCATCTGTTCAACTGCATGGTCTGATGGATCTGCTGAGCCATTTTTCACAATTTATTTTAGAGTTGGTAAGAACATTTTCTCCTGGACCTGTTCCAAGGCTTCTGGTGGGAAAACTTAATATCTGGAGCCTATAGTCCAGCAGGAGAAGACAATTTAGCTAATAATCCTCAAATGGCAAACTACCCCTCTTTCTTTCAGTAGCTCAGATGTATTGTTAAAAAAAAACAAATATTACATTCCATAATTGTTTTTTTAAACATATTTTGCATGATTACACTACAATTATTGCAAATGGCTTATTTCTTTGTTAAAACCTCAACGAGAGAGAGCAATGCTGATTGGCTTCACCTGGGTTCTGTGTTGCAAGTAATTCAGTAGCTGAGGAGAGATCTTTATGAGATCCAAATCCCAGGGTCTCTGCTATAGCATAAGTTTCTGGCTTTACTGCTAGTGTGGTGGAAACTTCAGGCAATATATAATTGCTATACAATGAAGCAGATAGCAGCTGTCTTATTCTTTCCTTTTCTGCCAGTGTTGCAGCTTGCTTGATAATCTCACGTCCCAAAACACAATACTTAACTGTTGAGCCAAACAGCAAAGATTGGTGGGGGGTTTTGTTCTGCTTTTGTTGTGTTTGAGCCTTTTGTTTAAGCAATTTTCAAACTGGTTAAACCTACTATGCTTGAGTGCTCTGGGGGAAGAGTGGCATACAAATTGAACAAATGAATGTACCCATAATTTGTTGCCTTTAAGCATCCATTGGCATGCTGAGCAAATGCAGGAACTATTTTTTTTGGGGGGGGAGAGTAAAGATGTACAGTAAGGCTGCAACTTAAGCGCATTTAACTTGTGCACATTCAGCTTTACATGCTTGGCAAAAAATAATTTTAAAATGTAAAAGAGGGCAGAAGGGGGGTGGGAGTGAGTCTGGGGCAAAGAACCTTGGCAATCCCACTCACCATTGAACCCAACGTGTTTTGACTATACAACATTTTTGCTTTAGGTGGGATCTGCAGAATGTAACCCCCATGTACGTTGAGGCTTAGTGTAATAAAATGGGTGGGAAATACAACTTTAAAAAAACACAAAATTTTATTGGTTTTTTTAATCACATATAAATACAGTGGTACCTCGGGTTACATACGCTTCAGGTTACACACTCCACTAACCCAGAAATAGTGCTTCAGGTTAAGAACTTTGCTTCAGGATGAGAACAGAAATCATGCTCCAGCAGCAGGAGGCCCCATTAGCTAAAGTGGTGCTTCAGGTTAAGAACAGTTTCAGGTTAAGTACGGACCTCTGGAACAAATTAAGTACTTAACCCGAGGTACCACTGTACAATAACCATTGAACACTTATCCAGCAGTACAGCTAATTGAGTTTGTTTCTTTTAACATAATAAAGTTACCGCAACATATGCAGTGCTCCCCAACTATGTACACAAGTGTTTAGGACATGCAAATTTTACCTTTTGGCATGGATATGCTGCCACCTTTTGAAACCTCTTCCACTGTCAGTGTCCACCCCTGTCCTATATTTATTACTTAACATGTTGCTTTCTGCGTCTATTTTCCATGCACGTGAATGCTCTTTCAAGTCCAGCCTCATAGGGTTTTATATGTGTGTGTGTGTGTTTAAGATAATGTGGACTGGATGTTCATCTACTGGATTAGCTGAACATTCATAAGTAATCTTCATCACAACTCTTCTCTCTGTCACAGTTTTGCAAGCATCCTAGAGAAATTAATTGCTGCTTAACAGATATGTTAGAAATGAAACTGACATGCTTGCCTCTTGTTTATGCCCCCCTGGCCTTGGGGAATGTTCTTTGAACTGAGGAATGTGTGAGTTCAAACTCATTCTCAATGTGGTTCTAGCCCAAACTGCACCTTTCACACACATAAACCATAGCCATAGAGCCCATTGTGGATTCAGCATGCTCAGTGGGTGCAGACTTCACATTAAGTTTTTAGGGTGGGGTGGGGGGACGTTTAATGGAATGCAGTATCCCAGAAGAGGCATGTCTAGCTGGTTAAAACCCTGGTGCCTTTCACTTGTCACCATGGAATGTGATCCTCCGTATAATATCACTTCTATGGTAGAAGCTTGGTGCAAAAACATTTTACTGGCAATTGTATGTTAAATATGGAAATTGTAAATATATAGAAACTTATTTACAATTGGTTAAAATGGTTAAAATAAAGATAACGTTAAGAAGTCAGGTTTTTTTTTTAAAAAAAATGCAGTTTTAAGCATCTTTATTTGATATTGCTTAGCAACGTCAACCAGGGTACATCATGTATTAAATAGGCCTAGAGTTTATTTGTTCATAGTTTATGGACCACCTTTTGGGGCATAGTCCACCTAAGGTGACTTATATCCCACAAAACTCAATAACACCCAGAAACGAATACTTTAAAAGCAGTAGTACAACTAGTATTTCAAAACACAAGCGATTTTAAATCAAACAGCAAACAGAAATGGTGTCCATTCAAGAATAGATTTTCAAAATAACAGCCCATGGTGTGTGTTTTTAGAAAAATGATAAACATTGTGTATTAAGCCCTACTTAAAATTTGGAGCACTTGGGGTCATTTGCACCTCCCATGGGGAGTTCCATAATCTGAAGTTCAAGTTGCCTCTTTATTCTCAGATATCACATGTTATTGTTCAGAGGCATATAGCTTCACTTGGCTGATTAAAACTCTAAAAGCTGTTCAGTGTGTTTTTGTATAAGTTTGCCAGGTAGTATTCCATATATAAATCTGCATAGGATTATGCAGAGCACTACTTGGCCCTTCTTTGTTCAGCAAAGAAGAGTGGGTTTTCATAGGAGGGAATCCCACTAGCAAGGTAGTAGATGTTTTGTAGGCTAGTAGATTTCATTGATTTATTTTAAATATTAAAATTACTCAATTAAAGGCTGTTGACTAAAAATTAGAATGCTGTTAGTCCAGTAGTTTCCATTCCAAACACTCTACAATTTGACCATTCTACTGCTGTTGCATATATATTATTGTAACTTGGCTCTTTTCTCAGTCGCTATATAATTTGGGAGCATTTAACTACATCCATACATAGAATTCTGTCTTAGTGGTTTTATAATGTTTATAATGTATGCTAGTAAGGCATTTGGATTACGCATCTGATTCTCCAGTTCTAATTGAATGTTTCCCAAGAGATTTGAGAATTGGGAGAGAGAGATGCTGGATTGCACTAAGAGGAAAGCTGTATTGGTGACAAAAGTTACTCACAGTCAGTCCCCTGAGGAACTTTTGAATAGTACCTTGTAAGAAGAGTTAAGAGGGCATGTTGAAACTTTCATTTATTGATGTATGTGGGTGAATAAGGATAAAGGACAACTTAATAAAATCCCTGTGTTTGAAAATCCTAATAGGAGACCTACATTGATTGCATAGGGAATCTACAGATTTAGGGAGTAGAAAGTGTGGGACAGCAGTAGTTGCAGAGCAGGCTTCCTCAAACTCACCCCTCCAGATGTTTTGGGACTACAGTTCCTATCATCCCTGACCACTGGTCCTGCTAGCTAGGGATCATGGGAGTTGTAGGCCAAAAACATCTAGAGGGCCAAGTTTGAGGAAGCCTGTTGTAGAATAATCCTGCATGGATAAGGAAGAATTAAAGAAAGGCCAGGGCCTGCCCGCCCATGAAGCATACTGAGGGAGTTGCCATGGGCGTTGCCACCACAGATGAGCTCTTTTGAGCTCTGGTTGGTGCCACCATTTTTCCAGCAGCAGGGTGGGTGGGTGGGTGGGAGGTGCCTTTGGTGGTGTTGGATAAGTTCTTCAACTCAACCGTAGTTGCCTCACACCCCACCCTGTCACCAGAGAACTGAGGAGAAGCGGTTATGGGTTCCAGTGACATCTTGCTGGAACCCAATACTGAAACCATGTGATCCCAGCTTCAGCATTGAGGGTGGGGGAGCAGAGGAGGTGGGAGCTGCAGGTTGAGGCAAAATGAGACAGGCCGCCCCTGGGCACAAGGGCTTCACAATCCACATTAAGCCAGGATATGGACAGGCCCTGAGGTCACATATATGGTTAGTCAGCAGTTGTACATGTAGAAAACTACAAGGACCTTGTTACTCGCTTGGTGGGTATTCTTTTAAATCGGTTCTTTTTTCTGAAATTAAAAAAAAAATCCACACAAACATTCATGCAATTTCCTCTATGGAGCAAAAGAAGATTATGGTTAAATTTGAGTATTGATTGTATTTTTATGTATTGGAAGCTACCTTTTGAGGATTTGCCCATGAACTTCAGTATAAAAAAAAAATCAATCAATTTTGATGTTCATTTCTGCACAAGAGCCTCCTTTGCTAGGAAGCAGGTTTATTTATTGACTTAAGTGGAAATAGAAGTAAAAATGTTTCAATAGAAGTGTAAATGTTTGTAGCTTGATCACGGATCCCCTCATGACCTTGAGAAACAAACAGCTTTTCTCTTGCATCATGGATGTTGGCTCCTGTTATGGATACATGATCTGTATTATTTGGTACCATTGCTGCCATGGCCTTTGGCTAGAACAATAAATTTACATTGTTATACAAACAACTTCCCCTCTTTTTCTTCTTAAATGGACCTATTTCACCTGCTTTCTAATAATGGCCTTTTTTGGAAAACCTGAGTGAGTTGTGTAACGAAAGACACTACTTTGGAACAGTTAATTAAAAAGTAGTATATGTGTTTATTTTATTTAATAAGCTAGGTGTATCTGAACTCTTTTGTCGTTTTCTTCCCCTCAGGATTGGCATTTGCACAACGTCAAGTCACCGTTCAAGACGGACCTCTGTACCGCACTGAAAATTCCCACATCACTATCTGGTGCAAAGTCAGTGGCTACCAAGGACCATCAGAACAGAATTTCCAGTGGTCCATATATCTCCCATCTGCCCCAGAAAGGGAGGTACAAATTGTTAGCACCATGGACCCATCCTTCCCTTATGCGATCTACACCCAACGTGTCCGGAGCGGAGAAATCTATGTAGAGAGGGTCCAAGGGGATTCTGCTCTGTTGCACATCAAGGAGCTCCAAGACAGGGATGCTGGCGAGTATGAATGTCACACACCCACCACTGATGACAGATACTTTGGGAGCTACAGTGCCAAGATGAAGCTAATGGGTAAGTTGTTTTATTTTTCAGGTCGATGTTACCCTGCATGAAGACATTACCTTGTTTTCTCTTGTTTAAATTAAGATGGCAAATAGTATTATAATGACTATAAATTAAGGTGAATAAATTTTAGGAGAAATTAAACTGAACCAATTGCGACCAGGGAAAGCAATACCAGGAGCTACAGATGACAAAAACATAATTCCAAAGGTCAGTTCACTGTCACCATAGAATATGATGGTCTCCTAGAAAGTCTCTCCTGTAACTTTTTTCCTGTTTGTACTGTACCAGTATAAGTTGTTTGCATATTGTTGGCTAAACAGTAAGTACAGGGAATTATATTGAACAGTGAAGTGTGAATTCAGAAAATAAATACAATTGCAAGGTTTTTAACTGTGACAGCTTGCTCTGATCATATATTTCCAATTTCACAACAGTTTTGCTAGCTACCTGTTTGCTTCCAGCCCAGATTCAAAGTGCTAGTTGTTTGTTTGTTTGTTTGTTTGTTTGTTTGTTTGAATAATGCTTACATTTAAAGCCCTAAAGGACTTGGAGGGCCCAGGTACCTTCAGGAGTGCCTTCCTTTACCTCCTATTAGTGCTTTGTTGACTGTCCCAACCCCAGAATTCACTCCTAAAGCAGCAATAGCTTTTTATGTCAGTAATATCTACCAATCAGTTATAATTTTTTCAAGCAGGCACAGATGGGGTTCTTAAGAAAGCACTCTGGCTTTTAATGGAGAATTACTAATCCCCAGAAATGTGCAGTAATAAAGAGAATACAGATAATATAGACAGTAGTATTAAAATAGCTGTTTACACCCCCCATCTGTGCAAATGTGACTCTTTGTGCAGAGCTGTGTCTCAAAGTGTTTAATAATTCAGTATAAATCCAGATTGGTTTAATTAAATACTCGTGAATGGGAGCGAAATAGTGCAAGTACATGACAGGGGGAAAGAAGAGCCCCTGAAATTAGTGTAGAAGAGAGGTGTTGAATAATATAATGGTTCTAGATAAAGTGAAAGATTGATGCATCAGTAGATAATTACACTTGGGAGGTGATTGAAGGAGAAAGTATGCATCCAGTTGTTATAGAGCAGGGATGTCCAACCAGTAGATTGCGATCCTTACCGCGTACAAAAAGTTACAGGGGGAAAGCTAAAAAAAAACCTCTGTGTAATCCTCTCCCCACAAAGCTCAACAACTCTGGGCAATCCACCCACCCCACACACACTCCTCCTCCCACCAATGACAATGAGTAGATCACTGCCAGTTTTGTTTTTTTTTTTTTTTTTTGTACTGGGAGTAGATCACAGTCTCTTGGGAGTTGGACATGCCTGTTACAGAGAAAGCAGTAGAATAGCAAAAGCAATATGACCCACACTTGGAGGCACCAAACCCTTTGAGCTCCAGTATTTATTAGCATCTCTTGCAGTCTTTGAAAACTAGTGATTTGAATGTACAGAAACGCTTTTGGGGGTATTGCCAGCCATGCAGGACAAAACTTAATTTTAATGTACAGCATTAATTAGTTTAGCCTCAAAGCTCAAGCTGGATAACTAATACCAAACAGAAAATTATATGTTACAAGAATGAATTTGCTAACATTTTTACAAGGATGTAGGTGGTGCACAGTGTGTTCTTCTCTAGTACTCAATACCATCATGGCCTCTGAACAGCCTGTAGCCTTGATCTTTGGATGACTTGCAGAAAGGGAGTTCCATAGTCACATTTTAGAGATTCCCTCTGCCTTTCATATCTGTTGAAAATGACCACATGGATGATCCTCCTGAGAGGCAGTTCTCAGCTGTCCATATGGGCTGGTGACATGGCCCATGTGGAAAAGAGAATGAATCTCATGTGAATGCTACAAGCCTAGTAAGGATTTGTCTAAGGGAGGGGGAAAGACCGTGACCTTTTTTCCCTCTCCTGTTTTCCGTTTTGGTAAGAAAAGTGACAAGGAGAGAAAATGTAAGCAGTTTTATTTTGAAAATCCCCTCTCATGGGATTTTCATGTGATTGAGAATGATGCCGTTTGCTTTGAAGGTGATAGAAGAATCCCCCTTAGCTTGATCTGGTAATTATGAATTTTGTCAGTGGAAAAGCTTACCTGTTTTCAGAGTTCAGTCTGAGCTTAGAGTGGTTGCAATGCTCACAGAAGGTGCTGCATGCATCACTTAATCGTTCTAGCATTATAGTCATGGGTTGAAAGTTGCCTAGCAATCCAAAGGGGGGGGGGGAGAGAAATGTGTGGGAATTTTAGGTATGATTGGGGCTAGGGTAGGCAACAATTACAAGAAAAAAAAATATCAAGCGGGTTGCCCCCAAAGAAGATACTTGCCTAATAGAAAAACCTACTTGGTAAAGTTCCATAGTTCACAGTAATTAACTTGTGAGTTACAATGAAAGGAAGAGATTTAACATTAAAGGACTTTGAGGCTTGGCACTTTAAAGTAGCTGTCTTAGGGTATGTGGTCTGCTGAATCCTGACCACACATGCTCAGGAAAAAAAACCATTTTACGTTCTGAGCTGGCAAAGAACATTTGGGGAGATCGTTGCTTAGTTTGTAATCCATTTCATCATTATGAACTGGGCAAATTCTTATTCCGAACCAGGTAATCGTAGACTTTGACCACATTGCTCATTATTTCTGAAAAACCTTGGAATATCCTTTTCCTCTATCATATGTGGGTTAGCTAGATATACCCACTCAAGAAACACTTCTGAACTATGAGTGAATTACTGTTTTTCATTTTCTCAGAAGTGGAACCGAACTTTCTTCTTTCATCAAGTTATGAATTTTTAATTCCCTCATTAGGTTCAGCGGCTTTTATTTGGCAGCAGACTTGCCCAAGGGACCTTGGGGGAGATGGGAGTTTTAGTTTTTCTGAGTGCTCTGAAGTGTGTGGGGGAAGGGTGAGTAAAAAGGATTTAAAAAGCAAAACAAAAAAGCATGCACTTGCTGGTTCATTATACCACTTAGTGCCCTGGTAGTTTGTGGTAAACATTAAATGATTATTTTGTCTTTGTTTGCTGTTATTTAAAGATGGGGACTGATCCAGTGAAGCCGCAGAAATGCTAAAGCAAAGAGCAGTCTGCTTGTCATGAAAAAACGGCTTGAGACAGCATCCAACTTTTACACCATTATGGTGCTCATACAAATAGACTAAGCGAGGCACTCTCCATGTTATTGCATTATCATAAAGCAGCTTCCAGGTGAATGTTGCTCTATGTCATTTTCCCTGAACCTGGTTTCCTCAAGATGTTTTGAGCTACATCTCTCAGAATTCCATACTGGCAAGGGCTGATGGGAATTGTATCCCAAAACACCTGGAGGAAGACAGGCTGGGGAATACTGTTCCATAATGCTTCCATATAGTGATTGTAACAAGTAAACAGTCCTAAGATGGGTAGGAAATGGATGAAAGCACAAGTCTTTAATGACCACAGTCCAACAAACCTGGCAACCTACTTTCAGTCAACTCTCAGATGAGCTTTGCCAGATTGGGTTGTCTGTGATCAGATGAAGGTCTCTTTCTCTCACATTTGTCCAGTCTCTCCATATTCTATTTTCTCTGAACGCATCTTAAAGTCACAAGTAGAAAAAAAAAGATGTTTAAATCAATCACAAGAACACCTCCACTTGAAGGCTGAGAGGCCATTTTGGAGGGGGCATAATCACTCTCTGAAGTAATTTTTCACACAACCTTCCTCCATGTGACTTTTAACTATCCAAACTATAGTTTCCCTGCTTCAAACTACTTCGTTAGGCTTTTGGAACAAAGGATTACCAAGGATGATTTGCATGATTATCAAATTTTATGGTTTTATTGTGGGGCAAGCGCAGCCCGACAGCTATTTTTACTGTAGAAATAGGTAGTATTTTTATTGGAGATGTCTCCACAAATATTGAGCCAAAACCCAGAAGAGATTTATGGTTGATTGTGAAACCCAAACTACCTTTCAGGAACTTATTATTCATCTTCATTGGATGATTATTGGATATGACAGATGTTCAGCATCAACCACATCTGAGGCATTGCTTATCAGACCGATCACTCCTGAGGTACATTATGAGGGGTATTTGACTAAAGAACCACAGGAAAAGCATTCTAGTGGATTTGTTTTAGAAATGTGAACTGAAGTTTTTGCTGAAGCCTGTTGTTGGGGTCTTTCCCCTTCCTGGATTGGTGCATAAGAAGAACAGCTGGAGGAGTGCAGTACAATATGCCATTTTCCCTCCCTTTCTTAGCAATTTTTAAAGCAGCTTTAGCCAGGAAAATTGTTTCTCTACCCCAGTAAGCAGGGGTCTTCGGAAGGCTAAAAAGAAAGTGAGGAGAATTTGCATTGCTAAATGCAAATTCTCCTCCTCCTGTTTGAAGATTTGCCATGGGCTGATTCTACTTGGCAACCACTTTGAGCAGAAGGAATAAATCATGCAGCATTGTGCTCCTTGGCTTTATATCTCCTGGTTCTCATTAACATCACGCTGCCATTTGGACCTGAGCTATGTTTTAATGGGGCCTGTGGCCATGAATAGCTCTTTATTTTATTTGGGTTGTCGGCCAGGACACAGGTGGCTTCACTCAATGGAAAATTGGTGGAAAGATGATGCTGTAATTCAGAGATCCTTCCGTATCATTTTGGATTGTAACTGATCTTATGTGTTCTTGAAGTGTTCCATCCCTGCTAGAAGATATGTCTTTTCCTTAGTATGAAGCTTAAAAACTGGAAATCTGGTATGATGATAATTTACTATCAATAGAATATAGGCGACAGCTGTCTGTTGCGGCTGAAGATCAGGAACTTTGACCTATATGTTGTGCGCATCACATCTTGCTCTATTAACTATGTCGTTAAAAGAGCAGTCATAAATGATAAAATCAATGTATTACTGTTATTATTGCTGTTAATGTTAACAGTGCTGTTGATTCAGAGATACAGAGCATGGTCAATGGGGAGAAGTAGCTTAATCCCATAAACACTCATATTCTTGCATGCTAATAGAACTTCACTTACCTCAATATTTGTGAGCAAAACACTTCAACCCAAATGATATTAACACAGGTATGCTCTGATATAGTCAAATAATTAATTAGAAGTTTTGAATAACTAAGGTTTGACAGATGGACCTCTCTTTCACACAGACACACACACACACACACACACACACACACACACACACAAAATCCCCCTTCATTTATGTAGAAGCTCTTGCATTATCTAAGTCTGCAGTGAACATCAGAGTAAATCCTCTTGAACTTGGTGGGACTTAACTCAAAGTACCGTATTTTCCTGTGTACTGTATAAGACTAGGTTTCCCCCCTAAAAATAATGTCAAAAATTAGGGGGTGTCTTATACACGGATAGTGCTGGGGGTAGACTGGCGATTGGTTGTTGCCACAAGTGGGGGCGGGGTCTTATACATGGGAGCGTATTATAGATGGAAAAATCTGAGACACCAGTCAGCCAGATGGGATAGTTCTCTGTCGTCTTACACACCCTCCTCTTCATTCTTTGGTAGCTAAGAGATTCCTTGGCTTAATATCCTTGCAAAATACACATTCAGCAGACTAGGGCCTGGTTCAGACCTTGGTTTTTGGTGGTTGCAAATGAGGTGTGAGGAGCCTTGGCCTTGCATTCGCCCCTTCTGTGTGCAAGAGGAGAGTAAAATGTTTCACTTTCTTGTTTGTAAAAGCATTCACCTCCTTTCATGGACACAGGAAGAGAGTGAAGGGAGAGCACACGAGCCCAAGTCTCACTCTTTCGCATTCGTGATCACCTAAACTGGCTTTGGCCAGACTGGTGCCCTCCAGATGTTTTGGAACTCCCATCAGCCCATGGCAACAGGCATGGTTTCCCTTGATCGTGTGTACCAGGGACTCCCATGATTTTTGAGGAAGAACAAAATTAGCCACAGCCGTGCTGTTGGATGACAGTAAACTGGTGGTGACTGGAGACAGCCTGGATCACAGCTCTCTTTGCAGGGGCAATATTTCTGTTGTGTTTTTCATTTCTTCCTAGTTTTAAAGGCAGAAGAGAGCGCAACTGTGCAGCTGTTCTACTACTGCCACTGCTGTTTTCCTAGCTATAAAGAAACTTAGGGGGCAGGGAGGGTGAGGTAGGCAGATCCAGGGTACTTCTGCATCTCCTGACCTGAAATAACTGGGGTAGACCCTACTTTTCACCACACTGCTCTTCCTATCTATTTTTGCATTCGCGCAGCCTACTTTTCCATCTCTGTTTCTGTTTGAGCAAACTTGAATGTACACCTGGCACATGCCAGAGCCTATTATTTCACTTTTCCCCTTTCATGCTGTTTAAAGTTAAAAAAAGAGAGAGAGAGGTGTGTGTTAAATCTTGTCAACTCAACTCTAGTCATGGGAACCGGCCTATTGGGCTTGTATGGAATGCTGGCATTGAGAGTCTTCTGCGCTCAGATTTTTAGGTGTGGTGCTATGACTTTTTGTTGGCAAAAGCTGGAGTCCATCACCCCTGTTGTTTTCCTGCTTACTAGTGGGATATAGTACTTTGCCAGCTTAAATAGCAATGTTACGGTAACAGCAGAAGTTCTTCAAATAATGTGCAGCTGTTATGGCTAAATGGGACCCAGCTAAATGGAGATTTACTTCACCTAGGCTCCCTTTCTTTGTTTCTAGCTTTCTTGAGACACTTCACAGCACTTAAGTGCAGTAGGCATTCTGTTGGGAGTACAGGGATTGCTACAGCAGCTTCAAGCCGCGATCCATCTAGCTTAGCATTTTCGCTGACATTGGTGGATATTGGATGCTCCAAGCGGAAGTGCATGAAATTGCCTCATAACAGAGGAAGCGCCTTTTTAATTCCCATCAGCTAAGGGGTATGTTATGTCTTGGAACTGACATGTTTTGTGATCCTGCCAAACTTTTATGTTGGTTTGTTTTTAGATTCTCCTCTGCTCTTGATTTGTCTGGTAACCATGAATTTGCAGGCTAATGGTACATTGCGTACAAGAGGACTGGGGAGGGGGGTGGAGAGCTGCTGTTTCTGCTTAAATGATATACTGTTCAATTTATGGAAAGATGCTTTGCCGCTGCTCTGTGGAGGAAAAGAGTGACCCCAGGCTGCATTCTCTGTTCTGCTCATTAGTTTGCATGGCTTATTCAGTGCGCTTGTTGCTCAGCTGCTCTAAGCAAAACACACCCAGTTATTCACCTTTTGATAAAGTATGCCATCTGATATTTTATCAGATATGCAATTATATGCTTGATTTTCACCGTGTAATTTGGCAATCTTTTTCACTCCTTCTCCTCCTTTGCTTTTAAAAATTACATTCAGAACCTGTAGCAGCAGGTGCCTTAAGAAGCCATTTACCCTAAAAAGAGAACATTGCCAGAACTTGATAAGTATCACAGGCATTTCAGTCTCTTAATAACCAAGGTTATCAACTGCAATGTTAACTAAATGCGGTAACCAAATGAGGATATAAATAGCATACAACTGAACTGGGATGGAGAATATGTAATGCTGTAGAGCTGTAATACTTCCGGTAGCATTTGTGGATGACATCCTTTCAAACCTGATTCTTCGAAGAATCAAGAGATTGCCAATTCAGTGCTTACAAGTCAAGCATGCCAATTCAGTGCTTACAAGTCAAGCATGCCCCTCATTGTGGTTAGAATGTCAGATGGGGACTGAGGAGACTAAGGATCAAATCCCCACTGAACCTTGAAGTTCACTAGGTGGCCATGGGGTAATCAACATTCAGCCGGACCTTACCCTTTGGTAGAGTGAAGCAGCTGCTTCAGGCTGTGAATTCTGGGTAGCTGTGAGGTGTTAAGAGGACAGAGCTGCATCTGTACTATGTGGCCTGCCCTATGCCCCCTGGATTTAGTGAGCTGTCATCAGATTTGATGGAGGAAGCCATCCCATACCAGTGTTGAAGGAAGATTCACCTGCCCCTCTCCATGTGGTTTCTGTATGTGGAAAGAGAGTGTACCATCTTTTCATACATCTCAGATAGCAAAATATCCTGGGCCAGGCCTTTGAAGATACAATGTGGTGAGGGTAAAATGTGGTGGGAGTCAGTGAGAAGAGGACTTCAAGTCAATTGCTTTGAGCTCTTTGGAGAAAAAGTGGGATATAAAATTGAAAAATAAATTTATTTAAATAAACAAAATAGAGATTCTCCCTTAAGCAAGGAGCCATGAGGTTTTGTTACAATCAAGTGGTACATATAAATATTGTGAAATAAATTGTGCTCTCGAAGCAGAATAATTCTATTTCCCCCTGAAAAGTTCTAGTGCCACAGTTCTCTTTTCACCCTCTAATCCAACCCGAGTGGGGGGGGGGAATCTCCCCCTTGCTTTTTAAAACTATTTAAATCTGAAAACTACTTATTGTAGTCTGAAAAATACCTTGACGTGCGGCCCTGTTTTTGAAAGCAGCAGAACCTGAACTCTGCCTCTGTCGCTTGTGGTGGGGGTTCCCACTGGAGTGGCCTTTGGGGGCTCCTCTTACATTGATGGGTTCTGGAAGCACTCTAAATGAATGCTGCGCAGTGGAAAGCCATTTTAAGTTTTCCATTATGTCCCCATATTTAAATGGTCGCTCCCAGCTACTTAGTGCTGCTGCTTTGTGTGTGTTATAGGTGGGTCTGTTGGAGTGCTGGGGCCCCAGCAGCTGCCCAAAGATGCCACATGCTAAAGGTGGCTCTGAACTACTAGATCTGCTGGTTTTGCTGTTTCCTTATAACCTCCTGTGGTTTGTACCACTCTAGTTTCTTGTCTTCTGTTATTTGCAATGATTGATGCTGTTATCTTGGCTTCTACCAAAACAACAGGTCAGGGGTTTACAAATGTACACCATTTGATCATGGCCTTAAAAGATAAGCACATCAACAGCTGGTTCTTCCATTTTAGATTTTCTGCTTTGTCAACTGAATTTTACTCTCTTTAAATTCAGTACTGTAATACTATAGAAACTTATTTTAAAAGTCATAGTATGCTAGCATACGGTTATGTATGCACATCCCTTTGTGTGGGGTGTCTGCTCATGGTAGGATGAATTATGAACTGCCTGCCAAGGATATCCATTTTCATTCCTAAATGTTCAGGTTGCACCAGTGCTGTATTGAAGAGCTCAGATATGGAGATGGGAGATGTAAGCTAGATCCTTGAAAGCTGCTGGCTCTGTCTTTCTTCGTTCTAGGACTACCACTCTGCGGCTTGATTTCTTAACTGTGTGTTTCAAATCAGATACTGCAAATCTGGGGTTTGCAGATGGGCTTAGAAAAATTTCTAATATGTGTGATGTGATGCTTCAGTTTCACACATAGCTTGATGTCTCTCCAAATAACTAGTGGTGGCACATCTAACCTTTGTAATTAATTACAACCATCCTTTGCAGGATACAAATCCCTGAAAGGTGGCTTAAAAGCACATTGAAACACGCATACCCAACATGCAGCAAGTCAAAATGATCCTTCCCACATGACAGCTGGTGGTAAATGGCTGTATGGGGAGATGGGATGGTCCTGGTGGCATGCTTTTCTCCCTCTATTGCCTGCAAAATGGGCAAATGAATGTGAATTTGTCTGATACAATAATGTTCACAGGTTGTAGAATCCAGTTATGCTTCTTGCAGAATAAGAAAGCACACATGCAGAATGCACCCTTTTTGTCTACATGGGCACTGCCGTAAAGTTGGCAGGGTGGCACTTTGCAGCATGCACTGTGCTTCCTCGATGACAGCTAAGAAACTCTTGTCTCCTCCACCCTTCCTTCCTTCTTCCCTTCCTTTCTCTTGATGAGTGGTTGCAATGGTTTGGCAGCCCTCTGGTACTTGAGGCTGCTTGGGGATCTCTTTCAGCTTGCTGACAGGTCCTGTCGCAGTTCTTGGCAGATATGTAAGAATAATGGGTTGTCTGAGCAAGAAGAGAGGCCAGAGCTGGGCAGGTTTCTCTGCCTCTGTGCCTCAGAACAGTCTCTCAGCATTAAGTGGGGAAAGTGATAACCGTAAGTGCAGCTGGTAACATATGGCACCCATCCCCTGCCTTAGCAATTGCTCAGTGAACTCTGAAAGCAGAATGTGGTCCCTGTAGCTTCAGCCAGATGCAGCTCTGAGAAACCCTATAATGGAAAGAAGCCATTATTCTATTACCAGTGAAAATTTCCCATTTCACAACTTTGCCATTCTCCTGCTGTTTCTCTGAGGAGGCTTTAGTATACTTACTTCCCTCATCTCTATTCCCCCACCCAACACTCTCTTCAAAATTCATTTCCCCCCTGAGGCTGGCTCACTCTCTTGCTCTGCCTCCACTTTCTTGTCACCTCAGTCCTTTTGTATTAGTTTGCCTGTTGCATTTGAGGACGGGGGAGCAGGGGCAGCTGTTACTGCAGTTGATGCCAGAGTTTTATTTTGGCAACTGTGATTGATGTACTGAGCGAGTCTGCTTTGGCTCCCAAAGGGGTTGCAGGCAAGAACAAAGGTCTAGCCTAGTGATTTGTAACTGTGACCATATGTGGTCACCCCACCCCTACCCCGGAGCAATTACACTGGGGTGGTAACACATTCAGAACTTTTACAGGGAAATGGGGGTCATTTGGTATTCTGGCAGCCTCTTCTCCTCCCGTGGCAGCTTGTGACAGTGGGCAGAGGTGAGTTGTAGAATATGTGCCCCACTTGAAGTGGTATACAGCAATGAGGAATGAAATTCCTGTCAGTTGTCCTCAGACAATGAGAGGACCTACTTTTGCTATTGCTCTCATTGTACCTAGTCAAGTGTACCCATTGCTAATGTGTTTGGCAAGGAACAAGGCCAGATCATGAAGACTTGAGGCTCAAGCTGTCTACTAGTATTGATCCTAATATTAAGGAGTTGGCTGACAGCCATCAGGCACAAGGATCTCATTGAGTGTGTGTCTGAGAGGGATACATATATCATAAATATATACATATATAATATCAAGGTCATAGATATCATAAATTTGCCTTGTCTGGAGTTCTGTTTTTATGTACCCTCCTTTTTACTTGATCTTACATACTTTGTGGGAGATAGTGAATGAAAGAACCAACCTAACCATGTTAACCTATGTAGCTGTTCTATACAGTGTACCTTTACAGATCTGTTTAGCCTAGCATCATGTACCAGTCCTGGACCCTGAGATCCATAAATTGGAATTGTCTGGGGTTGAACCTGGAATTTGCTGCATACAAACATGGCACCATGCCCCTAAGACAGGGGTAGCCAGTGTGGGTTCCATGTTGTTGTACTACAGCTCTCATAATCCCTTGCCATTGGCCATGCAGGCTGGGGCTGATGGGAGTTGTAGTTCAAAAGCAACTGGAGGGAACTATACTGGCTACTCCTGTACTAAGTGATGGCTCCTTAACAAGTGACAAAAAACAGCTCCTGTTATAAAATAACTTTACTACTACTGTTCTTTACTTCACCCTGTTCTTTACCTTTCCTCTATGACTACGACAAATACATTTGGTCAGAAACAATTTTGGACAAATTTTGGAATATTTACATCTGCCTTAACCCTGCTTCACACTCTAGTGGGCATATGATTTTTCCATCTCCACCACACTTTCCAGGGGCAGCAAAACAATCAGGGATTATTCCTCTTTTCTTGTTGCTTGTTCTAAGCTTTCTACCCCACATAGGGAAGTGAAAGTCAGATGATTTGGAGGTGTGATAAAACAGTGCTGATGAAGGACCCCTGTGGTGTTCTAATTCTAGCCTCAAGGAACCCAGTTGACATCCAAATGAATGCCGAGTAATTTTAAACAGGGAGGTTTCTGAGATGAATTGGGAGGACTGAAAACAGAGAGACCAAGCAAGGATGTGCTACTGAATTGTTAGGACTTCAAGTAACTGGTGTCTTCTGTTTCTGTATGCAAAATGAGAATTTAAGAGTGTGCTGAAAAACAGAGTTCAGACAGAACAATCTGCCGTAAGACATTATGTACGCAAGACATTACATATTTTTACATCTCCCTTCAGCTTCCATTTAATAACCTGCCCTCCTAGAATGGAAGAGGCCCTGAAGGCAGCCATTTTGTCCACGCCTCAGACAGGTGCTTCTGTTGACCAACTAATGCCCACTCTGCAGTAAAGAGCAAGCCAAGTATTCCAATCTGCACTGTGTTGTGAGCAAAGAGCAAGTGCAGTGTGGAAAGCATGTTTATAGAGAGGGCAAATAGCTCTAGATCACTAGAACCTCTGCCATACGAAACACTGGAGCAAATCCCTTTGGTCTCATTGCGCCACCTTGGATAAAGGGATGTTCAGGAACTGTGGCCTGAATTATTAGCAGTAAGCTGCCCTCTTGGTGTTGAGAAACAAATGGAAGATGCTTTCCAACTTGCTGTAGCTGTCCAGTGAGCTTAGGATGATAACAGTTTTACAGTCTTTATCTGATATGGGTTTAAGAGGATTTTTCAGGGCCATGGGGAATTACTATAAGTCAACAAGCAGCCTCTAGCTGATAATATTCCTTCAGAGATTATTTTAAAATGAGCTTAACTGTGTTTAATTTTTTTCCTGCAATGGCTATCATTGAAATGTTTATGGGGAGTCCAATATCAGAAGAAGTAAAACATTGAGGGTGAAGGAAACATCATCTGAGAGAGGAGGATAAGAGATCTTGGTTCTACCCCCATCTTTTTTTTCTTCAGCAACTGTTCTCTAACTTTGACATAGAACCCTTCACATCCATTTAGGCATCACTACGGGGAATCTGTGGCTGTCCAGACATCATTGGACTACAACCCCCTGTATCCTTGGCTAAGCTACCTGGGTCTGATGAAATTTTGGAGTCCAACAGCATCTTGAAGATGTTCCCCATCCCTGTGTTAAGAGGCAAGTCCTTTTGATGTACTAGAAGACTTTATGGCATGACTCATGTGCCATGAAGTTTCTTCTACTACATCAAAAGGACCTCCAACAGATATAATAAAAGGATCTGTGTCAGACTTCAATAAGTGATGGAAGTTTTTTGATCTCTCATGCTGTTGAATATCTCAGAGATACGTTTGTAGAATTAATAGTTGCAAAGAAAAGTTTTTTAAAATACGGAAGTACTGTCTGATAAATGTTCGGAGACTTATGTGCATGCATTAGCACAATAGCTTTCATCATTCCATTTTCACATTACATGTAACATTACTGACGATTAAGAGGAGTCCTTTCTGTTGGGCATGGGTAACAAAGGTTACATATGAAGCAATACTCACATAGAGTATTGCAGCACATGTATTAAAGTATGAACTCATTCAGACTTTTTTTGGAGTAATTTCAGTTTGTACCTATGCATTATTGGGTCAAATTTCAGGAAATGTCTGGGTTATAGCAATCTAACTATTCTGTAATGGAAGGCATGGATGCCATGTTTGCAACAATTTTTATAGTCCCTTAAAACACATCTTAATGTTTTCCTTCTGGCATTTCAGATTTATATCAAAAATTCAATATTACAAGGTGGCCCCAGCTAGTTAGGGAGAATCCATTATGAATTCTTAAAGTTATATCTCAGAGTTATTATTGTAGTAAGTTATTTTATCAAGGGCAGTATTTCAGCTTGTGCGTGTGGCAGAATGTTGCTTCACTCTTAGAACTTGCTACCCTAAAGAAAAATGGCCACCACTAGAAACAGCCACAGTGGTGTGTATTAATAGAGGGATGAAGGCCTGCTTCTGTGTGTGCTGGGTTGCTTTGTGTGTTGTGCAAGTTTTGTCTGTATGAGTCCTGCAAGGCTTTGCTCCAACAAGACCTGCAAAGGTATGAAAGTTACTGTGTTTTTTGCCCTATAGGACGCACCTAGATTTGGGGGGGGGGGGGAATAAAGGGGAAAAAATGATTTTCCCCCCCCAGGCGTGGGGCTGGGACGGGGGAAGCTCGGGCTTCCTCCGACGCCAGCCCCCATAACAGGACCCAGAGTGATGCCGAAGCTGCGTGCAGCTTTGGCATCGCTCTGGGAGCTTGCGGGGCTGGAGGAGTGGGAAGCCCTCCGCCAGCCTTCTAACCAAGTCAGGGGACAGCGGGAAAGGCGCGCTGCGCCTCCCGCTGTCCCCCGAGTTTGCGGGGCTGGCGACGGGGAGGAGCAGGCTTCTCCCCCCTGCCAGCCTCCTAACCAAGTCGGGGGACAGCGGGAAAGGCGCGTTGCGCCTCCCCGCTGTCCCCCGAGCTTGTGGGGCTGGCGGTGGGGCTCTCCTGAAGCCTGGAGAGCAAGAGGGGTTGGTGCGCACCGACCTCTCTCGCTCTCCAGGCTTCAGCGAAAGCCTGCATTCGCCCCATAGGACGCACACACATTTCCCCTTCATTTTTGGAGGGGGAAAAGTGCGTCCTATGGGGCGAAAAATACGGTAACCACAATTATACAAGCCAGTACTGTACAGAAATTGCCCATGTAGAAATAATTGCATAAGGAATTGGTTTGAACAAGAACAATACAGCCAATAGTCTCCCCTAAGTCCAAAGGGGAAATTTGCAAATTCTTGTTTGCAAACTTTGTGGTTAGCCAGTCCAAACATTCCTGTAATGCAGGCATGTCTTTCCCCAAAAAGCTCAACAGTTTTGGCTTCCTAACAACTTTGGTCCATCCAATGACAATGGGTAGTAGATCACTGCCAGCCTTTTTATACTGTGAGTAGATCACATTCTATTGGGAGTTGGACTGCTGTACTGCATTAACGTGCTGGACACTTCACAGCTGTTCCTTCTGCAGACAGCTTTCGTTTCTATGACTTGGTGCGAGTGTTGGAGTCAGAGCTGGAGGAGGAGCTGAGCCAGGGAGTTTCAGAGCTAAGACACTTGATGAGCTTGAAGAGGAGCTGTTAACCAAACAGGAGTCCAGAGGAGACTGAAAGACTTATATACTCCCTTCCTGGTTCTCTGTGGCCTCATTGCTTGCAGCTGGATCTTCATGTGTGATTGAGCTTCACATATTTGCAATGTGGCCCTTTAACTATCCTCTGTGGTAAAATGTATAGCTATTTGCATACAATGAACTGGAAATAGTCTATCCAGGAGGCTTTCACACAGAGATGTAACAGAGAATTTAGTTGGTTAATTCTCTTGTTTTTGTCTATAAAAAGAATGGCACAGAGGTTCTTATGGTTATTGCTATTGGGGGAGCTCTATCCCCCTGGTTGTTCCCCTACCAGCTCCCCACTACTTCCCCAGTATTAACTCCCCACAGCTTTGCCTTTCTATCTCATGCAACCACTAAGGCTCCTTTCACCTTCCTAACCCTATTTTTGAAGCCACTTCTATCCTGCATCACATTGGTTCAGTTGCTTTCTGTCATTAGCCCAACCTGCTTCCCAAAGTGGATGTGAAGGTAAAGGAAGGACTAGATATCCCATCCCAAAATCCTTGTAGAAAGAGCAATAGAAAAAGGCAGATAATTTCTGGGGCCTGCCATTCTGAAGGACTGTGATTGGTATGATATGGGGAATAAATGCCCAGTAGAATCTCATAATTTTACCTAAAACAGATGGATAGCCATAGAAACAGTGCATGTAATACGAAAATGTTGTGCTGCAAAGGGACCCAGGGAAACAGTTAAAATCTCAAATGCAGATTTAGAGATGGAAAACTCTGTAGCAGGACATACCATCTGTGGAAGGTTTCTTGTTGCTTGGAGACCAGGGTTACCAGGATGCAACATGTTCTTTGGACTAAATTCTCCTTCAAACAGCTTCAGGAAGACAGGGTTTTAAGCTGGGGTGTAAAGAAGATAGATTATTGTTGTCTGTAAATGTGCTTCAAATTTGCTTTTAAGGGAGTGCTTGAAATATGACTGCAATAGAATGAATCCAATTATCAGATGTGGATAGTGTCATTATATAGTTTATTCATTAGGTGGCAGTGGACTTTGTTGTACGTATCTGGATGGTGTCAGATGTTTCCTGGTACTGTTCTTTTCTTGTTTGAGAGAGTCAGTTAAGTTTTTGTCTAGCTTTCTTTGTCTAGCTTTGTGCGCCATAAACATTCAGCGATAATATTAATTTGTTCTCTCTAAAGTTTTGTGGTAAGGTCAGCAGTTCGAAACCGCACAGCGGGGTGAGCTCCTGTCGCTTTGTCCCATCTTCTGACAACCTAGCAGTTCAAAAGCATACCAGTGCAAGTAGATAAATAGGTACCGCTGTGGCGGGATGGTAAATGGCATTTCCGTGCACTCTGGCTTCCATCACGGTGTCCTGTTGTGCCAGAAGTGGTTTAGTCATGCTGACCACATGACCTGGAAAGCTGTCTGCAGACAAATGGCAGCTTCCTCAGCCTGAAAACAGAGATGAACACTGCACCCCATAATCGATTTCGACTGCACTTAATCATCCAGGGGTCCTTTACCTTTTTTACCTTTGTCCACTTGGCTGATTACCAGCAGTAAGTAAGAATCTGTCCTGCAGTGAGGGAAACTTGACTAAATTGGTTTTCTCTGTTGCTGCCTTTGTTGGGTACAGTTACAGATAGGTAGCCGTGTTGGTTTGCCATAGTCAAAACAAAAAAATTCCTTCCAGTAGCACCTTAAAGACCAACTAAGTTAGTTCTTGGTATGAGCTTTCGTGTGCATGCACACTTCTTCAGATACTTCTTCAGTGTATCTGAAGAAGTGTGCATGCACACGAAAGCTCATACCAAGAACTAACTTAGTTGGTCTTTAAGGTGCTACTGGAAGGAATTTTTTTGTTTTGTTGGGTACAGTGTTAGAAACTCAGATATATAAGTCAAATGGCACCTTAAACCTAGGTTACAGGTTGTTGGGTTTTGTTAGAAGAGGATGATGATTATTGTTATTCATTTCATTTCTACATCACTTTATATTTTAAAGAAACAAGTCTCAAAGTGGTTTACAACATATTAAAATATCAAATAAAACAATCCAGAATAAAACAGTGATAAGACATCCCCACAAATTACCTGGCTGGCTGGCACACAGCAGCATCTTTTGATGCTGGGACACATGGGGTGGGGGGCGCACAACAACAGAAAACGCTGTTGCACCAGCCAGATGGTGGAGATGTCAATCACCATACCTGGGGACAAAATATCTTCACTTGGTCTCAACTGGACCTGCGCCACTCGCAAAATGTGCCTGGTGCCTGGGGAATTTTGAATACAGGTTCAGTACACCATATATAACCTCTAGAAGTTTGGGTATGTTTGAGAGAGTGTGTGCTAAAAAGGGATTGGTGGTGTTTAGTTCTTTACAGATGTGACACAAGTTGGTTTTCAGCAGTTGCAAGCGACTTCAAAAAGTTTCTCTAACTCAGCAGTTTTTGGAAATAAAGGTTAGCAGATGCTGTAGCAATAATGTCGGAACCTCTCGGAGTCGTTCTTTGTTTCTCAGACTACTCTGTTTTAAGGTGAACAACTTGTGGGTTGAAACAAAAATCTATGCAAAATACAGGTTCTGGGTAGATGCAGTGTTACCACAACTGGTGGTAACGATGAACAAGAGTCCAAGCCTTGATACGGTGGTTGATGAAAATGCTTTGGTTTGTACATATAAGGTTATGACTGATCCAGGAGTCAGAGTGAAGGGGAGGATGCAGATAAAGGTGCACAGCTGGTGAAGCTCTCCTCGCCCCCCGCCTGGTGAATAGGCAGCATCAATAGGAGTATAGCATCTAGATCAAGGGAAGTAATAGTGCCACTGTATTCTGCTCTGGTCAGACCTCACCTGGAGTACTGTGTCCAGTTCTGGGCACCACAGTTCAAGAAGGATACTGACAAACTGGAACTTGTCCAGAGGAGGGCAACCAAAATGGTCAAAGGCCTGGAAACGATGCCTTATGAGGAACAGCTAAGGGAGCTGGGCATGTTTAGCCTGGAGAAGAGGAGGTTAAGGGGTGAGATGATAGCCATGTTCAAATATATAAAAGGATGTCATATAGAGGAGGGAGAAAGGTTGTTTTCTGCTGCTCCAGAGAAGCGGACACGGAGCAATGGATCCAAACTACAAGAAAGAAGATTCCACCTAAACATTAGGAAGAACATCCTTACAGTAAGAGCTGTTCGACAGTGGAATTTGCTGCCAAGGAGTGTGGTGGAGTCTCCTTCTTTGGAGGTCTTTAAGCAGAGGCTTGACAACCATATGTCAGGAGTGCTCTGATGGTGTTTCCTGCTTGGCAGGGGGTTGGACTCGATGGCCCTTGTGGTCTATTCCAACTCTATGATTCTATGATTCTATTCTATGATTCTATGACTCTCCAGTGTCTGAGAATATGACGAGAGTTCTTTGCTCACAGCATGGAAGCACACAAGAACTTTTTGAACAACTTACCTGCAAGGGATCTAATCCCCCAATGTTAGGCTTTGGCAGCTTTGCTCATCGGTTTGAAATATTAGCAATTAATACTGTTTGTAATTATGCCTGCCTATCCAGAAAAAATAAGCCAAGGAGAATGTAGCTTTTAACCAATGCTTCTAATAGTTTCTTAAGCCAACCAGTTTTTCATGCTTTTTTTCAGCTGGAAGAATAGCCAGATAAGCATAGTTATTAGATGACTGCTTTCTTGACCCGGCTATCTTACTTTCTAGAATACGTTGGTAATGGATCTGCAAGAAAACCTAGAGTGCAGTTCCTGACCTAAAAGCTTATCAGATCTGACACGATAGCAGCCTACAGCAATGTTGCTGCAGGCCATTTCACTAGAAGCCATTCCCACTACAACCATAGCGTTAAATAGGGTTTGTCATTGTGTACACTGTAAGTAAAATATGTTTTTCTGTTGGAGATAGGCCTTTTCTCTGTCTCCTGAATAAGAGGACTGGGACCCAACTTGGCCAGTTGGTTAGAAAAATAGTAAGATGCACTCTTTCCCCTTTAACATTCTCATAGTTCGTGACGTGATCTGTATGTTCAAACAGGGGGGCTGTCAGCTTGTACTTCTGGTTCTTAGTCGTCTTGGAAGGGTCTTTCAAAAATAATTCTTCCCTCTTTCTTACTCGAAAGGCCATATCTCAGTGGTAGTGCACCTGCTTTGCAAGCAGAAGGCCCCAGGTTCAGTCCCTGATGTCTCCAGGTTGGTCTAGGAGAGAGCCCTTTTGAAACCCTGGAGAAGCCACTGCTAGTCAGTGAAATAAATGGTTTGACTTGATATAAGGCAGCTTCCTATGTTCTTTCATCAGCTAGCATTTGAGGCAATATAGTATACCACAGAATAAATACTAGAATTTTGAAAAGGAGAATTCTTATAGCGATCTGGAGAATTGTGTCCTCTGTAAGATCCGTAGAAGGCTCCCCATTGGACTAGCAGCTGCTTAAACTCTTGTAGAGAAGCCCCACAGCGTAATTGTGGCTTTGCAGCTGATGTTCCCACTCTTGTAAACCTGGATGTTTTCCATGGGTTATGATCCCCACCAGAAGGATGTCAATTTGAGTTGTCCATCCCTTGAATACAGCAATTATTGTTGGGGTATGTGCCTCTTTTTGGAAGGGGTGTGTGCATTTGGATCATTTCTGTGGAACCTGATAATACCATAGTGAGGGATCTCTGCCCTATGGGCCTAGGACTCCCCATTTATCATGCAGGATGTGTAGATGGGTCTTCTAAAATGCTGATATCTGACACGAAGATGGTCAGGTGTACTGAATGTGTTCAGGACAAAGCAAAAGGGAGAGGCAATATGGGTATCTCACAGAGGCACCCTATTGGTAATGGGGATTCTGATGTGTGGATTCAGAAGCAACAGAGTGATACGCTCGGCAAACATAGTTTGAAAGGCCTTTCCCTGGATTCAGACAAAAGTTCTGATAGGTTCTGTGACAAGGTAAATCCAAGATGTGCAAAGGGACCAACAGATGGGTCTGACATGTGGGTGGAGACGTCACAAGGCAGGAAGCATTGATTCTTCCTCAGGTATGGAGATGGCTTGTACAAAGTACTGAGGCCTAGGGATGTTGAGTGCAGTGCGATGTGGGGAGGAAATGTGTGTATTTTCCAAGGCTATCCCATTTCTAAAGACTCAGATACTGAGTCTACTGCTGTTGCTGAAAGTGAGGTGAGTTCCAATGATACAGTGATGGACGTGCGCCTGATGCGCAGATCTGAGACAGCTATCACCAGATATGATCAGGAGTTTGCTAACACGGCTGTTGCAGATTTAGCTGTGGCTAGTAGCTCGAGACAGGTCTTGGAACCCGAAGTCTTGAAAGGGGTACAGGGTTTGTCCTCAAAGGACAGGAAACCACACCCAAAGGCTGGAAGGGTAGACACTGTTTCCTTGGAGAAGGAAGCTGAACCATGTCCAAAAGCCGTGTGTGCCAACACTGATTCCTCAGAGAGGAACGAGACTAGAGTTCGAGTCCCGACGAAGCCAGGTGTAAAACTTTGTGATAGTCAGGAGTGCTGTGACGCCAAGACTAGTCAGAAGTGCAAGATGGTAAGGCCCAAGGCCAATCCATTTGCAGGTAGTTCCAAGGGTGGAACGGGTGATACAGGGGTATACTATGTGTATGGCATCTATATGGTTGTTGCAGTTACACTGATCACTACAACACAGTTCATGAATCGGGGGAGGATGTTAGGATTCTTGCTCCGTGTTTGCAGTCATGGGATTGTTTTATGTCACATGACGATGTATGTTTTAATTCCACAGTGTGGGAAGTGACGGAGACAGGATGTTTTGGTATTACTGTGTCCCGTGGTATGGGACTATTATCCTTTGTTGTTGTTTTCTGTTTGCTGTCTGATGAGAAAGAGGAAGGAGCTAAGTCAGAATGCTCCGAGTGTATTATATGTAAATAAACGTAGTTTAGCCCAAATGATGTGCTGCTCAGTCTGTTACGCAAATTGCTAATACTCTGCAGGATCCATAAGCGTGGTAATGCCTCTTGGTATCAGTCACTGTGATGTTCGGGCTGGAGAAAGCTTTTGAAGCTCCTGAACCAACGACCAGGAAGGAGAGAACATGCCAGTCAGGCATGTGTCTCTGCCGGGGTCCTACAAGCGAGTAGAATGATCCTAACAGAGACATGTATGCCACCTTGAGGTCCTTGGGGGAAAGGTGAGAAGTAAAAAGCAAAAATGAAATAAATGACTAAAATTAAGAGTGGCCTCTGATGGCTTGAGAGAGCAAGGAAGTCTACACACCATGTGCCAGAAGTCCTTCACTGTCATGACCATTTGTGTTTCTTCAGTCTCTCCCCCCCCCCCCTTGTGATTTCCTCCTTTACCATGGACAGTAGTGGCAGACAGTGGCAGAACCAGAAACATATTGGTGAAGGCAGCATGTTTGCTTTGGACACTTCATATTTCTAGGAGTGCAGACAGGAATATTTTGAAGAAGTTTCAAGTGTCTCAGTTCATATGTTTCAGCAAAATAATTTTAAAGAAGTGACTCTATGGAGAAACGATAGTGGGGGCGGATAAAGCTATGAAGAGCATGAATTTCCTTTCAAATCACTCTAGTTTTCACTGGCTATGAGGCTATGTTAGATTGGTGGTACCTTTTTTCCTTTTCTTCCGTTGGCATGCTACAGATATTCTGCAAGCTACAGATGTTCTTGTGCCACCTGCCAGCTTAGATTCCTTTCAGGCTGAATCCTAATTGATGTGGTCACATAGCACTGGTTCCTTCCAGGAAATGTCTAAAATAATAGTGTTGGGTAATACAGGTTGTTCTTTAAAGGAATGGCAACTACTGTTGCAGCTCTTGTAAACAATCCTCATATGTGGGTGGTTTTGAGTGTGTTTTTATTGAAAGCACGTTCAATGATTGCCATCCTGAAACCTCAACAATATTTCAAGAGTCCTGAAAGTCCACATCAATATCTTAGACGACCAATACCTGGAGTTTTCTCCTGCCCTCATTTCCTCTCTCTCGCCACCCACTGCCCCAGCCTTCTGTACTTGGTTTCTATGGTTATATCCAACACAGTTGTTGTGTGAATGGAACAGAGCCAGTGTGGTGTAGTAGTTAAGAGCAGTGGACTCGTAATCTGGTGAACCGGGTTCGATTCCCCACTCCTCCACATGCAGCTGCTGGGTGACCTTGGGCTAGTCACACTTCTTTGAAGTCTCTCAGCCCCACTCACCTCACAGAGTGTTTGTTGTGGGGGAGGAAGGGAAAGGAGAATGTTAGCCGCTTTGAGACTCCTTCAGGTAGTGATAAAGCGGGATATCAAATCCAGATTTTGGCTCATGTAGTGGGACATCCCCTTCCTCTTCTCGTCCCTGAAGCCACCCACATTCTCCCAATTTTTTCTAAAAGTAGGAGAAGAACAGGAAAAGGGAGTCTACCTGTGCAGCATATGATGCAAATCTGTGTTCCTACATTGCAAAAGAAAGACTAATGAGAAAATCTAGTTGTTCTAGGCAGCCTAAAGACAAGCAGTTGTGGGCCCTGGAGTGATCACTGATAGTCTCATTCCACTGAACAGGTGCTAGCGTTCCATTTGAAAATGATGGTCCATTTCTTACTTGGCCTTTTTCTTTCGGTTTGGACATTTGCTTTGACTTGGTATATAATAATACGCTTATTAGTAGTTGCTGTCCCTTTAAAAGCAACCTGTATCCCTGTGCTGTCCTTTTGGATGTTGCTTCATATTCAGACTTGCTCCTAGAATCCATATTTTAAGGTATAATGAGATCCTTTAAAGGAAGAACAGGACGTGTATGTGAAAGATTCTCTCCCTACCCAACTCATACTTTGATGGCTTTTCTGTTGAAATCTGTGTTAGAGGTCCTCCTGTGTGTTGCTAAATTTGGTCATGCAAAGTGAGGAGGAGGAAACAGAGCCAATTTATTTAGCTGGATATAGATCACTAGAAGACACTTAATTATGGTGCAAGTTTAGCTTTCCCTTTCTGTGCTTCAGCTGCCAGAACTGGCTGCTAGCTATGAAAACTCAGACTTTAAATATCCCACAGCTAAGCTTGATCATCTCTGTCTTAACTTTTGTCCTTTGATTCCTCAACATATTGTGGTTTTTGGTGGTTGCGTCTTCTGTAGTGCCAAGAGTGTGTAACCCGTGACCCTCCAGATGTTGCTGGACTCCAGATCCCATTATTCCACAAGTATGGCCAGTGTTCAGGGATGATGAGAGTCATGATATAGCAAACATCTTAGAAGGCCACAGGGTCTTGACCCCTGTTATATAATCATATTTGGAAGTTGGAAATATCAGCTAAAATTATGCTGTCTTTGCAAACAAGCTTGGGAGAATTTTCATAGAAGCACTTGTTTCATGTCAACAATTTTTTGTGGGGGGGGGGTTACTTCTTTAAATAGCATCTTTGTCTCAAAATGATGCCTTAAGAGTTCGAGAAGATAGATTGATCCTAAGTTTCAGTATCATAAGATACAGAAAGAGAGAGAGAGAGAGAGAGAGAGAAAGAAAGAAAGAAAGAAAGAAAGAAAGAAAGAAAGAAAGAAAGAAAGAAAGAAAGAAAGAAAATTATCCATAGTACCATAGTACATACCATGCAAATTTTACAGTGGTACCTCGCAAGACGAATGCCTCACAAGACAAAAAACTCGCTAGACGAAAGGTTTTTCCGTTTTCGATTTGCCTCGCAAGACGAATTTCCCCTATGGGCTTGCTTCACAAGACGAAAACGTCTCGCGACTTTGTTTTCTTTGTCTAAAAACAAAGACATGTTTTGTTTATAAAGTTAATTTATTTTCCCTTCAATTTTTGAACTGCTCTTTACAGTATGTGTGACTTTAAAGAGCAGTTAATAAACTGTTGTTGTACCAAATTTGGCTTTGTTTGGACTTTTTTTGACTATAGGAACGCATTAATTGATTTTCAATGCATTCCTATGGGATTTCGTGCTTCGCAAGACGAAAAATTCGCTAGACGACAAAAATTGCGGAACGAATTAATTTCGTCTTGCGGGGCACTACTGTATAAGGGTCTCTAATGATGCCCTTCGACTTGCAATCCTAGGCACACTTACTAGGTATAAACCTCATGTAGCACATTCCAGTGACAAACATGTAAAGGGTTGTGCTGCAAGTGTTTTTCCCCCATACCCACTCCCCAAATTTAAAAGCTCCAACTGAGTTTAGCCTTTCTTAAGGCACCCAAATGTTTTGAATGCCTTTTCCTGTACATTTTCTAGTGTTTTGGTGCCCAGGACTGTATACAGTGTTCCATTATAAATTTATATTAAGGCATCAAGATACTGACTGTTTTATTTCCGAGCTAGCCCACGCAATCACCAATATAGTTTTCTTCGTTAGTCACTGCCAGTTGAGATCACATCAGTATGCATGTCAGGTTACTTATATTGAGCCACATTTTCCATTTGGTTGCCCACTCACCCAATTTGGGGAGCTCCTTCTGCAGTTTCATTAGAATTACTTGCAAACTCCTAATTCCTGAGCGCTAATCATTTATGATTAAACAGTGGTATATTTAGAAGTTGCTCCTTCAGATAGCCTGGCCCCAAGCTGTTTGGCACTTCAAACACTAAAACCAGCATGTTATATTCGGCTCAGAAACAAATTGAATAACCAGTGCATATGGTTCAGTGCTGGCATAGTATTATCATATATACCGGTTATATAGCCATTTAACTTGGACAAATCTGAAGCCAATGGGATTGTAATTCCCTGGATCTCCTTCAAATCCCTCTTTTAAATAAGCTATCATTGTATCCTCTGGTAAAGGTAAAGGTACGCTGACAGTTAAGTCCAGTCGTGGACTAAATAACTAAATAAATAGGTACCGCTCTGGCGGGAAGGTAAACGGCATTTCGGTGCGCTGCTCTGGTTTTGCCAGAAGCAGCTTAGTCATGCTGGCCACATGACCCGGAAAAACTGTTTGTAGACAAACGCCGGCTCCCTCGGCCAGTAAAGCGAGATGAGAGCCGCAACCCCAGAGTCATTTGCGACTGGACTTAACTGTCGGGGGTCCTTTACCTTTACCTACACACACACACACACACACACACACACACACACACATACACACAAAATTCAGCTAAACACCTGAGAATTCTTAAACCAAGAACTTGCTTGTTCTAACCAAATAGTAATATTTTTAAAGTCAAAGACCTCATGAAAGAAGTCAGATACAACAAGGGTGTGAAGTAAGAGAGAAAGAAGTAACACCATATTATGAATTTGGAACATTCTGTGCAGAAGTGTTATTTGGTGTGCTCCATGTGCAGCAAGTGGTTTTTTTGTGCTGAGTGTGCATGTGTAGTAAGGTAAGACAAAATGTCACAGTATTTACCATGTGTTGTAATTAATCTTCTTAAGCTATTTGTTAATGTTGCACCTTTTACAAGTCTGGCATTCTCTGCTTTCTGTAATGAGATAATCACTCAAGTTCTTTAATTAATCACAAAGCTGACAGCATTCCTTTTGTTTGGGCTTCTTGTTCTCTTGACTGACTTTCTGCTTCAAATAGCCACAATGCGATTTCCCCTGGAAAGTCAGTCATCCCTAATCAAGAGTGATTGAGTGGTTGCGAGAGTGACACCCATTAAGCATGCTAAGACTTGGCACATGTCCTGCTCTGACTCATGTCTGAAGTCTACAGGGCAACAGATGGATGGCAGGCCTCAGGTAGCCAGCAGCAAAAGCAAGAGAGCAGATTGCAAACAGGCAAGAGTTAAGACTGTGTTATTTAGGAGCCATGCCAGCAAAACGGACTGTAGGCAAGTGCCAAGAAATATGAGATTTGTGGGGGGACGGGGACCCACAAGTATTTCTGCCCATGACTGACCCATTCACAGATAAAACAAGGGGATGCACTTCTTACATAAAAAGGAGCAAACGGATGAGGAGAGCTAAACTCGTTTCCACCTTTCTCCCTGCTCTCTGCATCCTGATTCACTTCTAGTAGCAGTGCTGGACTGAGAGAAGTACCTTCACTGTTGGAGGCAGTATGCTTGTGGGAAACTGCAGGAGAGGAGAGAGCTGTAGCATTCTGGTCCTGCTTTATGGGCTTCACATAGATGTTTGGTTTGCCACTCTGAGAACAGGATGCTGGATTAGATGAGCCCCTGGCCTGATCCAGCATGCTTTTTTTATGTTCTTAGGTGCTACAATGGAGGTCAGGGCCAGGGTATATAGCCCCTCCTTATCCAATAAAGCAGGTCCATCTCCACACCCTCATCTATATTGAATAATATATAAAGACCTTGCTGTATGCATGAGTGGGTAGATTCATGCATCAATACTTCACAACACTGAATTTAGTTGGCCCCTAAGTTTAGTCGGGACGCAGGTGGCGCTGTGGGTTAAACCACAGAGCCTAGGACTTGCTGATCAGAAGGTTGGCGATTCGAATCCCCACGACGGAGTGAGCTCCCGTTGCTCAGTCCCTGCTTCTGCCAACCTAGCAGTTCGAAAGTGCAAGTAGATAAATAGGTACCGCTCCGGCGAGAAGCTAAACGGCGTTTCCGTGCGCTGCTCTGGTTTGCCAGAAGCAGCTTAGTCATGCTGGCCACATGACCCGGAAGCTGTACGCTGGCTCCCTCGGCCAATAAAGCGAGATGAGCGCCACAACCCCAGAGTCGGCCACGACTGGACCTAATGGTCAGGGGTCCCTTTACCTTTAAGTCTTAGTCAAAAGCAGCAATAGTACTCTATCATCAGTTCATTCTTTAAATAAGTAATCCAAATGCTATCTTAGGGAACTTAGGTATAAATGTTAAAGAAGCTTGAAAGAATATCTGGCTTGCATTATCCTGGCAGGAGAACAAATTAGAAATTGTTGTTGACTGTATGCCTTGGTTAGTAAGTTTCTGGAATGTGACGTTCATGTGGGGGAAGGGGTGTGGGAGAAACAGCAGATGAAGCTCTTCACGGAGTAGTTTCAGTGGGAATTTGCCTCTGTCATCTCTTAGCCTGCCAGACCATTTTGGGTTAACATACGCTGCGCTACCTTTTAAGGAAGGAGCTCTAGAAATTCCAGTGAAATGAGTAGCTGTGTGAATGATCTCCTCAGCCACATGTTTTGTATCAGATTGAAGTAGCTGGTGGACAGATTATATAAAACAAAGGCCTACTGTGTTTTGCGCAAAAGCGTGGCATTTCATTTTTAACATGCACGCAGGGGCAATGGGGAGGGCTGAAATTCTGTGTATCGAATTCTGGAAGGATGACAAATGATACCTTCACAAATTATTTCTACACGGTTGCAGATGTTCCAAGTCAAAAACAACATTTTGGAACAGATAGAACAGATAAATCTGTACACTCTGACAGTTGAGTTGCACTATTATTATGGGCCGTGCACAACCTGTACCCTGATTCCATTCTTTGCTTGCACTGTCAAGAATGGAAATTGCAACATTCAGGCAGTACATCCAAAGAAAGCATTTGTGGAAGGACCATAGCTCAATGGTAGATCATTTGCTTTGCATGCAGAAGGTTCCAGGTTCAACATCTCCAAGTAGGGCTGGGAATGTCCCCGGTTCCAGTCAGTGTAGACAATGCAGAGCTAGATGGACTAGTGAACTGACTTGGTATAAGGCAGCTTACTATGTTCCTGTAGTAGAGGTGCTTAAAAAACATAACCGATAAATCTCATTACACTCATGTGCAAGAAGGCTTTTATAACTTACTGCAAGGGGGGGGGGGGACATTTACACCTAGACCAGGTAATTGCTAAGCTGCAGGTCTGCAGAATACTAGCGTTAATTGGCATTGCACAGGAATAAAATTGTAGACTGTGTAAAAAAGTGCCCCCCCCTTTGTGACATTGCAGGACTAGAGCTAAGGCTCATTATGAAGCTTAAGACAATTGGCCTGTTAAGGCTAACTTCCTCCTTTGTTTTTAAATTAATAGAACTTTTCATCTTTACTACTAAGATTGGTTGAGTGGTACAGCTCAAGATAAATGTAGGGAGTATTATCAACAAAGGTTGACTGCCTAAGGTGGGAGAAGCAGGAAAGAGTTTAGGATACTCAGCTGTGCTTATTTAAAAATCGTAGCAGAAAATAACAGAATCCTCGTACTCACCATGGAATTTTTTTACCCGTCCTGGTGGTTCAACAAAAATAATGAGAATGAAGGAATCTCACTGTTACACAATAAAATAAAAATGTTTGTGGAGGCTGAGAAAGCCCTAAAACTAGCTATTGTAAAAGTCTTGTGTATGCTGCTGTTTTTTTCAAGAACATTTTTTTCAATCAATTAGGGAAAGAAAAGGCAGGGGCATTGGCTTCATTTTATTTCATGTGCCTCCAGAAACCAATTTTCAATACCATAACTATTTCTGATGCATCCTTTACCAAACTTTTTATTTTATGGTAGACAAAAGCTAGTGTGGGCTGTGCCACTGCAATGAATCCTCTAGGAATCATAGTCTAGGTGGCTTATAAAATGAAGAGTATATTGGGTAGTGGCTGTGTTGCTACCTCTCCAACAGTGTTGATCCGTTGTCACTATGATTATATTTCTTCCACCTAGAAGATTAACACACACACACACGGATGGAGGTGGCATTTCCAGGCTCAGTCCCTGGGAAGATTTCTGCCTGCACAAGATGGACAATTGATTTGGATGCTCCAGCCACGTGGCCAATGGTCCCAGATATTGGAATCTGTGGTCCAAATCAGCTATAAGTTGAGAAAGGATGATCTATATACACAAAACAAAGAAATGGCCAGGTTAGATATGTCCAACGGTCAAGAAGGCGATTTTTGCACCTGCTGTAGAGGGAAGTGAGGGGCAGATGGGGCTCATCAACCTGGGGCTGTAGCCCATCTAGGAGAAGGAAAATTCTGATACTAAACCTCTGCTGCCTTGTGGGATATCTTTGGGAGAAGTAAAGGCTAAGGAGTAAACCCTACACAAAAGCAGAGTAGAGCCCCTAAAATGGTTGGATGGCGCCTTGTACACCTCCTCCTGGCAACTCTTGCAGTCAAGCTGTTGCAAAAGTTATTGCTCTGCTTTCCTTTGGACCACATCAGCGAGGCCAGCGGGGCAGGAAGGTCTTGTCGCCTGAGCAGCTCAGGACCTCTGTACACACTGCCCAGGCTTGTGCCCCGGGAAGGTCACTTCGGTGCTGCTAACGCAGCAATTCGGCTTCACCCCCGGAGGCACACTCCATTGTCTCTTAAGACAGATGGATGTTGACAACTCTCCTCTGCCCTTCAAACCTCATCTGGCTGTAAAGTCTAAACCAACTGGTGGTTCTATTACAGTAAGAACTGCAGATTAATGTAATAGACGAGAATGCTGTTAAAGATCCCATGTTCCTTGCTCTCAGAATCATTTTCTTACTTGCAATACTTAAGCAGGAAAAAGGAAGCTGCCATGTGTGTAGCGTAGTTTTATTTCTCCAACAGGTTGAATGGCATTTGGACTTGAGGTGCAAGCTGATATAGAGGCTAAAACAGGTTTTCTGTGATTTTTCTTTCTGTCCAGGAGGTTTATCTACCTTTGCTTGAAAATATCCATCCACATCGTTTACACACTGCCCTCATTCCCACAAGATCACAGCTGCTTTTCTCCTCCCCATTCACTTTGACGCCGTGCTGTCATTGTTCAACTTAACCTGCCAGCTGAAGCTGGGCTCATGGTTTAGTGCTTTGCATACAAGCCACAAGCTGCAACTGAGGTCTCTTCTTACGTTATGAAACCCAGAGAAGCAATTGAAAAAGAAATACAGTGGTAACTCTAGTTACGAACTTAATTCATTCCGGAGGTCCATTCTTAACCTGAAACTGTTCTTAACTAGAGGCGTGATTTCGCTAATGGGGCCTCTTGCTGCCGCTGCACCACTGGCACACGATTTCCGTTCTCATCCTGAGGCAAAGTTCTCAACTCGAGGGAACTCTTCCAGGTTAGCGGAGTTTGTAACCTGAAGCATTTGTAACCTGAGGCGTTTGTAACTCGAGGTACCACTGTACTTAAGCAAAAGCCTTCCTAAAAAGGAAGCTATTTAGAATGCAACGAAAAGCCATTAAACAAATAGCAAGGTGGTCCTACCTGGAGAGAAAGTTACAAAACATCTAGAATTCTGTTGCCAAAATCAGTCATCCCTTATCCCTCAGATCTCACCTTGGTCCTCTCAAAACCCTTTACCATGTCTTCCCTTCCCCTTCCCCTTCCCCTTCTCCTCCCTCTCCCTCCTGTACAAACACAATCTTGTCCTTAAAAAACTCTCCCTAGCCTTGTACCTTGAACTATCTGCAGTTATGATTTTCAGTTTTTCCAACTTTGGGAGCCTCAGTCTCCTACTGCCTTACGACTCCACTCATTTCCTTCCCCTTTTCACTAAAACTGCCTCCCAGAACACAATATGATGAGATCTTTCAGTCCCCTTCAACCTTTCCCCCCCAAACTGAATCATTTCATAAAGCCCCTGACTTAATCCCTTAGTCCAGGAATGGGGATCTTATGGCTCCCAAGATGTTGCTGGACTCCAAGCCCCATTAGCACCAGCATGACCAGTGAGCCATGGTGGGAGCTGTATTCCAGCAACATCTGGGCGGCTGCAGGTTCTCCATCCCTGCCTTAGCCCTGATTCATATTCATAGCTTTGCTTCTTACATTCCTCTCTGCCCTGCTGCATTCTAAATTTTGATTGCAAACTTGTAATAAATAATAATAATAATAGTGTTCCACATTCCCTCATCGAGGAGGAGAATAACAAATTATGTAATCGGTATAGAAAGAAAATATATTTTTTTCTGAGTTGCCAAAATTGGCAGTGGGCATGAAGGAAGAACCCTCCAAGCGCTGAATTTGTGAGTCAGAAAACTGTAATTGAGATAACATATGTTCATCTCATTATATGTTGCGTTAAAATATTCAAGTTTTAAACAAAAATATTAGAACTAAAATATTTTAACAAGCTTACATTAAGTGTATATGCACTCTTCAGTCCCCCCCCACCCCCAGTATTCTCAGCGTGATTTTCACTTGTCGTCTTCTCTTTCCCACACAAAGGAAACTTCAAGGACACACACCTTCTAGTAAAGCTAGCTAGCTTGCCATGTTTCTTATTAGAGTCAGCCATTAGTGCCACATTTGCACTAATCTTTCCTCTTTCAGAATGGACAGATCTTGTGAAAGTGTATGTAGGTGTGAAAGCCAGTTTCCTTGTTAAAGGGGTGTTCCTCTGTGGATAAAACACTGTAAGTTGTTTCTGGAGGGATCTCCTGCTGCTCAGGAGTGCCAACTTGAATAAAATACCACCCTACCTAATCGATTACAAGATGTGATGTGTACATGCCATTGGAATGGCAATGCCCATCACCTTTTTATGGGGCCTGCCCCCCGTCAAATACTTTGCGGGGGGGGGGGGGGCACGAAGAGACCAGCCCCTAGGAATTGGCTCCTAGGCTGCTGCTTAATTTTTTCCCCTTGAGAGCCTTTGTCTCCACTTGTTCATGGTGTACACCTGTCCATTTAAAAACATTTGGACACTTTAAGGGCCAAGTTCCCACATATTCCCACTGCCATCCTACATATTCCTCTTATCTCCAGTTTTGTTATTGAGGACTTAACCTGCGGTGACCAAACTCATTCCATACCCATATAAGCAGACCCCTTTACCCTGAGGAGATTGTTTTCAGAGTAGCACCGCATTATTCAGTTGTTGTTGTTTTTCCTAACTTTTAGTCAATTAACAATGCCTTGATTAATTTTTTAAAATAGTAATAATAGATGTAAAAAAAGAAAGAAAACTTACATATACTGACCACTATCTTAAAAGAAATAAAACTTACATATGCTGACCACTATCCTAAAAGAGGTAGTATTCCCTTTTCCCTTCGTAGGAATATCTATTTTTAGAAAATGCACGCGTTTATCACAGTACATATCATCTTAACCAAAGGCGAGCTTTTTTGTTTCAGAGTTGTTTCATATGCACATTTGAGACTATAAAGATAAGCTTTGCTGGATCAGACCAAAAGCTGCTCTACTCCAGTATTCTGCTCTCTTGGTAACAAACCATAGGCATAGGCATATGGGAAGCCCAAAGGCAGAAAATGAGCACAATATCACTCTCCAACTTGTCTGCCCCAGCAGCGGGATAATTAAATTAATTAGATTGATTAACCAACTAAAGTTCATACAACTAATCCACTAAGGTTTCTTTAATCGACTGACAGCCCTATTTAGGATTGAATATCGAAGGTTATATTGAGTTGGGAACAGGTAAAATTGTAAGTGTTGATACTCTGCCTCCCAACGCTTTCTGATACTTATTTCAGAAGCTGCCTGGAAAATGGGCTGAAGCATGAAGCACAGATATTGCTCATCAGCAGGATAATAGGCAAACTTTGGCCCAAGAATGTTGGTTATGGGCTTGACAGATGGCAGGAGATCTTAATGTGCCTCAGAGGTACAGACACTGATGAGGGGGAAAACAACATAATCTCCTGGGTGTGGCACATTTAACTATATGTCCAGTACATTACACAAGAAACTAGGCCATAGATCATTAGCAAGGTACTTTTATCACGTAACTGTTCATTTCAGCATTAACTAATGAACTGTGAGGATTCTCTCCCCCCCCCCCCACCCTGCATTTCCTAGTTGAGAGACTTCTATTTGTATATCAAGGTAGGCATTGGAAAAAAGCCAGAATTCAAGCTGCATGCATTTATTTTCTCATTAAACATGCTTAGCTGGAGCCCTTGGGCTCTTGGCAAGTTGCCAGCGTGATTCGTGAGTGTCCCCATCAGAGATAATCATCTTAACTCCAGAGGAGGTGTTGCCAGTTTATGATCCAGTCCTGGCCCACGTATATCATTTGTGGCTACCACTGAGATAGCAAATGTTAGCTATAAATTTATCTTTTAAACTTTTATCCAAGAAGGCCTGGTGGCTATCTCAAAATATGTGCTGTCCATTGTATATACACCGGTCTTTGCCATCCGGGTACATTCCAGATGTTTTGGGCCACAACTCCCATGGATTTGCTGGCTGGCACTGATGGGAGTTGTAGCCCAAAACATCTGGAAGGTTGGCAAAGGCAGGTACGCACACAAACAAGCCTAGCTTCAAAGATATAATGCCCATGATCTTGCTCCTCTAGTGGGAGCATTCCAAACACATATTTGTATTCACCATAAACAGTGCCGTGAAAAAGTTCCAAATCTTGTTACAAAGATGATTATTTATTGCTGGTGGTATTGATGCCAAGCTAACTGTCCGCTTTCTTGGTGTTGCTTGCTGTTTGTTTGGAGCCTCGATTTCCCAGTGGAGCAGTTGCCTTATAGCTTCTGAGTAAGCTGTGTTTATTCATAGAAAGTGATTCCCCTGTGCCTTATACCTTATACCAGTTCGCAGAAAGCAGAGTCCAGCCAGTCTTGCAACAGATGCTGATCCATAGCCCCTTCTTACTGTGTTCATACTGTTTCCCCAAGCTTCCACCAACAAGGGTCTTAGGCAGATTAGGGCCTGCTTCAAGCATCTGCTGTATTGTGGTGCTGTAATGTTTTTTAGCAGATTCAGATTATAATGCACTCTTGTAAATGCTGGATATGGTTGATTTAATTGTGTTAAATGAGCATGTGGATCAGGTATAGTGCATGACTAACGGGATTGTAACATCACGGGAGGAGTAACTCCTTCCAAGGCCTTGAGTCAGAAAGCTGACCTAATTTCCTGTCTGAAAAGAAAGGTTCAGTCAGTTGCCCATCCCCCTTTTCCTCAGCCATTTGACCACATCCAGTTGCTTTGGCAGATGCATTTATTTCAATCTAATCATTTGACACAATCATTAAAGCACAAACAAGGAAGCTGTTGTGATCGAGGCTTTATCAGCAGTACTCCTGTACAGGAGCAGCCAATTAATTTTTATCCCCTTCCGGAAATCTAATAAACTACAATGTATTCTGCTGTAGCAGGACAGTAGAAATTTATAATAAACTGCAAAGTTTACTTCTGTTTGAAAAAAAGAAACTCTGTAAACTTAAAAGAGTAGTGTTCTTGGTTTTTTCTTTTTCTTTTTAAGAGCTAAAACAGTTGCTAATAAGTGAAAGATACACTACCCTGCTCTTAAATGTGCTATTTAAATATTTGTGCTGCAAAATAATCTGTGTAGTAAGTTTGGGTTCAATAACTTGAGGCAAAGATTATCATAGTCTTTGTATTAAATAGTTACAACAATAAACTGTTTTCTTAAAAACAAAAACAAATTTGTATTAGCTTTTAAACAAATACAGTGGTACCTCCAGTTATGAACAGGATCCGTTCCACATCCCAAAAACTTCATAACTGGGAGCGCCCTTCTGCGCACACATGTGACGCGACTGAGTGCTTCTGTGCATGCGCGCATGGTGAAACCCAGAAGCATACACTTCCAGGGTTGCTGCGTTCGCAACCCGAGGATTGCGTTACCCGAAGGTAATGTAACCCGAGGGTCCACTGTATGGTAACCATTAAACACTTACCCAGCAGTGCATCTAATTGGTGCTTGTTTTATCCATTTCCTCTAGAGATACTTACACATTCAACAACAACTACTAGCTATTTGTACCCTGCCCATCTGACTAACTGAGAGCTTCTTCTGCCAGTCAGGCTCCACCCCCCCCCCCAGACCATTTTCCAGGGATCATTTCTTTATTTTATTTTTAAAAAACCCTCCCAATGTTTCTTGTTAAGAAATGTCTCTAAACTACTCTCATTTCATCTTTTATTCTCAGAAAAACTTAGCAGACACCAACAGCCAACTATAAACTAAATTCTGTAGAGGAGAGGTTACTAGGAATATTCCAGTTGATCTGTGGCCAGTACACCACCTACTGTGTTCTCCTCAATTCCCAGATGATATTCAGGAACTTTTCTGAGCATTTCATGCCAGAGGGTCCTTGGAATAATCACCTTGCTGCCTTTGAAAAGCTGCCCTTCTTTTACCGACAGGTCATGCCTGCAGTTCCAAAAGTCCTATAGGCTTGTATCACAGCTGCTGCTGTCCTCTGAGCAACCGTCAAACTATAAGTTCTTTCAGGAGCCTATCATCATTCTCTGTCTCTGCTTTAATAGTGTAATTTATAGTTTTACGTGTGTGTTTATACGTAAATATATATACATATCCAGTCAGCCCCCCGGTGTTTTGGATTTCAAACCCCATTGGCCCCTGCCGGCATGGCTGTAGAGTTTGCAGCGCAAAACATCTGGAAGCCAGCAGGGTAGGGAAGATTTGTATATATATATAAACTATACGCTTTCTCAGAGAGCACTGGAAAATGTGGCTTTATTGATGGCCCAAAAGAATGTATGTTAAGGATTTAAGGCTGCAATACTATACACACTTTGCTAGAGCAAATCCCATTGAATTCAGTGAGGCTTACTTCTGAGTAGCCAAGTAGAGGGTTGTATTTCATTTCTCCTGTATAGAACTATAGTTTTTTCATGGTTCCTGAAGAGAAGCCCCAACAGTAAACATTCCCGTAGAAAAGGTTAATCTCCAATTGGAAAACTTGTCAGCAAATGATATACAGCAAAATTACAGGATTACCGATGTTTAAAAAAATTAATCACTGGGGGGATTAAAAACAAGTTAAAGCAACTTATACTAATTATTTCTCCCCCTCCCTCAGCCCCCACACGCTCACGTCTCTCTGACTCTCTTTAGACATTTAAAGGATGCTTTAATCTCTGGTATAAAAAGTGCATTAGTCATCTATATGTTGAAAGAATTCATAGGTGTATTTTATTGCATCTAAAAGCAGAATGAACTTCCATATCATTTATAATTCACCAGAGCACAAAGAAATGTAAGGTTAATGAGAATATGTGTTAATTACCTTTAACAAGTTGCACTTTCCTAATGTGTAGTGACTCTAGGAAATTCCTTTAATCGTTTTTAAGGTGGAAACATATTTACTTCTTTAGCTCTTGCTTCCCCTGTGTATGAATATGCATGCAAGGTATCCTTTCTCAACCCCCTTTTCCTGCACCATGAGTACTGTTAGGTTGTGGGTGAACATATCAGACGACGCAGCGATTCTTCAAACAGCTCTTATTTATTTACAGGCCAGGACAGAACTGAACTGAAGGGTTCAGTCAGCCTGCTTATATAGAGCTCCAGTACAACGTAACTGTAACAATTTTCTAAAACTATCCAATCACTGAACGTCACTTTCGATCCCTTATTTGCATAACTATCTACAGTATCCCCCTGCTGGCCCAGGGTGAGAACTTCAGTACATAACAAGTACCTATACTGATTTTCATGTGACCTGTGTGGGATGATATTCCACTAGGCTCTTATTTGGTGTTTCTCTTGTTTTGTTTGCATGAATGTGTGCTTCTCACTAATCTATCTCATTCCTTCCCTTCTCCCACTGCTCTTCTGCGACTCAGCCATGATTGGCAGAGAGTTGGCAATGCAGAGGGGCAAGGTGATGGTTACATCACCTTCCCCTCCCCCTTATGGTTTGATTTCTCATCAGCCAAATTCTGGTGCAACAGTAAGCCATGAACCAGGGGGTTCTCAAAACCTATTCAAGGGCCCACGTGAGATGGCTAAAATTTCCAACTACAGTGGTACCTCGGGTTAAGAACTTAATTCGTTCCGGAGGTCCGTTCTTAACTTGAAACTGTTCTTAACCTGAAGTACTACTTTAGCTAATGGGGCCTCATGCTGCTGCTGCGCCGCCGGAACATGATTTCTGTTCTCATCCTGAAGCAAAGTTCTTAACCTGAAGCATTATTTCTGGGTTAGTGGAGTCTGTAACCTGAAGCGTATGTAACCTGAGGTACCACTGTACAAAATGTTTGTAAAGGAGAGCAGAGGTTGAAGTTAGCATACTCAGCTGGCAATTGTTGACATTTTCTTCGATGTCTAATATTTCTTTCAAAATTGCTAGCTTCTTTTGTAATTTCCTTCTGGCAGGGAGTTCAGCTTTCTTAATGCTAAGTATAAACATTGGCTCTTGGAGGTATTGTGACTTAAACCTCATTTTGGGCAGAATTTGCTGCTCTGTTGGGGGGATGCCTTTTTATTTTAAGTTTTCTCCCCACACACATGCCTCTCAAAGTATTTTTGTTCCTCCTTCTATTCTTTCGTCTCCTTTCACACTTGCACGCTATTCCTGTCTTTTAGCCCTTCTCTGGGCTCCTTTTAGAGTCACTTCACTTCTTCCTTGTATAACAGCTTCCCTTTTTATCCTCTTCCTCTGTATTCCCAATTCTTTTTAATGATTCTCAATATTCGGGCTGCATTTTCTCCATGCAAATGCGGAAATATATATACCATGACAATTTTATTTATCGGGCTCTAAAATGAGGCTAATAATTCATATAGTGTATTTTCAGAGTGCACACAGGTTTTCTTTCTTGGGTGCTACTTTTATAAGAGATTTTTCTAAGGAAAATAAAAGTGGTTAGCTGTATTCAAAAAAGGCCATTTCTCTCATTTGTGTTAATTCCTTCTTGCAGTTTTACTTGAATCTCTTTGCTTAATTACAATCTTTTCTACCTTGACTCCACCTAGTGGTAACCTCAAACATTACAAAAGTTGTCAAACATTCTTAATGTGGACTCGGGTCTTTAATAGAACAGCATGGCCCGTCTCCCTCCCCTTGTCTTGTCTCCACAAAAGTACTAATCCTCCTTTCGCCTAATCAGACTGAAAATAGCAGCAGCATCTGTATTTTCAGCTTTCCTTAATATCTCAAGTGTTAAAGTGCTGTCTGGTTTAGCTCTTTTGAAGCTCGTGGTTAAAGGGGGTGTCCAATCTGCTCTGCTCTCCCTTTCCTGTCTCTTTCCCATCAAAAGCTTGCTTGCTGCCCATGTTCCACCTTCTCTGGTGGCTCACAAGCTTAATAAAGTGGGGACATCTTTCACTGAAAACCCATTCAAATGAATGAGAGCTGTCCAGAAAGATTCCTCAGCTCTGCCAGTCTCATTCACTTCAGAGGGGCTTGTGTCATGTTTATTAATTTATTTCAATGTTTTACATATCACTTAACGCTGTAGCTTCTGAGGCTATGAAATAAATACATAAGGAAAAAAATCAGTTAACAATAACCACAGAATCAGAAAAGCTTACTATAAAAGTTCAACAAGGCTGTCTGATCTCAGCCTTGAGGGTGTTCTACAGAATTGGGCCACACAATACTGTGTTCTGGATGGGAAAGGTCCTTTGTTAGTCATATGATTTATCAGCCGGTTAATGGTTTTTCAGTTTATTTCATTGAAAGCAGATGACCTCCCTTTCCTCCCTCCCTCTATCCCTAATGTACCTCCTGTTTGTAGCTTTTGACCCATTTAAACACTAATCAGGTGATCACTATTTAGTAGACAACTTGTTGGACTAGATCTGAGCCTTCCTTAAATACCATCAAATACAGATATGTATGAGTGAGACCTGAAACCAAAAGTTTGCAGTGTCTTCAATCCTAATGGGAATGTTCCTGTTCAGGCTTCTGACCTGCCATTCTTTTTAAGCTGGTCACCCCACTCTCACTGGTTTTCCATTTATCTTTGATCTACAACCATTCTTGCTGGGCTGGTGTTTTTTGCCCAGAGAGGGGTTCCCCTTAAGTTCATTCTTATGTTTTTAATGTCTTTCTGTAAATGCCATGGTTCCCCAGGGCATGCCAATACCTCTGTCTCGGTAGCTCCATTTTTGGTGGAATCCTGTCTGTTTACTTATTTTATCCAAACTTGTTGGTACTTAGGATCAGAGTTTGCTGTTAGACATAACAATACAGTCATACCTAGGGTTACGAACGCTGCGGGTTGCGTGTTTTTGGGTTGCGGACTGTGCCGAACCCGGAAGTACCGGAACAGGTTACTTCTGGGTTTCGGCACATGCCGAAGCACAAAATCGCGTCACGCGTGTGTGCAGACGCAGCGTTGTGGGTTGCGAATGTGCCTCTCGCACGAATCACCTTCGCAACCCGAGGTATGGCTGTACTTGGATTCTGTGCAGTTTCTGCTTTTAGGTTATCTTCACAAAGGCAAAGCAAAGGGTTGTGTCCAAAGCAGTTCTGTATTCCAGGATGGAAATGTCTCTTGGGTTGTGGAAAGCCACACATTGTTCAGTTTTACTGTCCTTTTAATGTATCAGTCGAGAGATCAGTGAAGTAATGCCATATGCTGCTGTACAGATTTTGCATCTGACTTAATTGATTTATTTATTTATTTTCTTTAAGTTCGAAGCGAGTGTCATGGCTGCAGGGCAGAAGAGATCTAATCTGCTTTTGAAATTATTCATAGTTGGCTTTAAATATGATGTGAGAATCATGGGTAAAATATTGAGTTGCAGCCTGATGAATTTATTAATAATCTGGATAGGGGAAATGGGTGCACATGACACATCCTGCAAAGTGTAGGGAGAAAAGAAAACCAAATGCATCATATTCTGTTTGAAAATATAAATATATTTTTGTACACCAGAATTAGTCCCAAGACAGCATATCGCTCGTGTTTGCTGTTCAATTACAAAATTAAAAAATACTCTATAAAGTTCCACTGACTCAAGGTGGATTTTGAATGTGTAAAAGTATCCCCATGGCCTAAGCTTTCTGTGACCACAGTTTACTTCATCAGAAGTGTAATCCTCAATTGCCACTCAGGTCTTCCAACAAGAAGAATCTTTGCTGATGCCATATCAACAAGAAAATAGTGATGGCCTCAAAATCCCTGCATGGAAGACAAAGCATCTGGAGGGTGCTTGCATATCTTCTACAGCCAACGCCATAAATTGCAGGAATATTTCCTTGATTTTGTAATTTTCTCTCTTTGCAGTAGATATTTTTCCTGTGAGTGCAGCATCTTAATTTTGCTCACAGGCATTGTCAAATATTGAAAGGACATAAGCAAAAAGGAGAGAGATTTGATCTCGTAGCTTTTTTGGAGAGAAATGAAAGAAAGAAAACCTAGCTAAGGTAGTATAAATGTTAAAAAGAAAATTCTGGAAAGAGATCCTTTTGAAGGTTTGAGAACATAATTGGAATTTTAAAGATTACAGTGAAGTTTCATAAAATCATAAAATAAATCTCTAAGAGTAAGTGGGCTCTCTTAAGTTCTGCAGTAGCAATGAGGTGCTGTGTGCACACATTGGTTTAGTATATTGAATCATTTGCCAGTGGAGATATGCAGCCAGTGCTCTGTATTTGCTAACAGCTTTGGAGAAGCAGACTTGAGGATTAAATGTGGCTTGATATACGATTGTCTCAGACAAGCTGTCCCTCATATCCAATAATCCCAACTCAGGTATTCAGAGCCTTAGGAAGAGAATATAAGAGCCTCCTGTATCAAGTCAAAGACCCATCTAGGCCTGTATTCTGTTCTCACAGTAGTCAACCAGATGTCCATGGAAAACCTACAAGGAGACCCTTTCCTGTCCCTGCCACAGATGCCTGTAATTGGAGTTGTTGGGTATTGATCCCAGGACTTCCCCAGGGATGGGGAGCCTCTCACTGTTCAGATGTTGTTTGGCTACAGTTACCATCGTCCGTGACTGGAAGTGATGGGAGTTGGAATCCCACAACATCTGAATGATCATGGATTCCACCTCCCCGATCTGAGGTGATAACAGACTCTCCTATTTGAGATACAGTCCCACTGAGGGCTTTCCCTTTAGAGATCTAAATGTGAAAATATCTTCATATTGCTTTGTAAAGTCTTAACTTTTATTTGCTGCACATAATCCTCTGTATAAGACCCATTAAGCACCAGATGTTAACTTTTGTCCTTTCTCTATGTCTCTCTACTGCAGTTATTCCTGACTCCCTGAGAGTGACCTCAGAAGCCCAGACCCTAAACAAAGTGCAACATGATTCTCTGGAGCTAAAGTGTGAGGTATCCAAGAGTACCGTTCAGCACAGCCATATTTCTATCGCCTGGTATCGACGGAAAGCAGATGAGCCTGCCGTGGAGGTGATCTCTCTCAGCCGGGATTTCGTATTGCGTGCGGGAAGTGATTATACCCAGCGGCATGCCAGTGGAGATATCCGCCTGGATAAAGTAGGCGAGACTCAGTCCAAGCTTACAATCTACAACCTGCAGTCTTCTGATGAAGGCGAGTTTTACTGCGAGGCAGCAGAGTGGATTCAGGACCCTGATGGCACTTGGTACGCAATGACCCGCAAGCGCTCGGAAGGCACCATGGTCTATGTGGAAGGAACTGGTTAGTGTGTCAAGCTTCTTTTTTGTTACCTCTCTCATAGACTGTAATATTCTTTGTGTTTTTGTAGCAGTGTTGGGAAGGAGGGAGGTGGAAGGAGAAGAGAAGGTGCTCTAATCATTATGTCTTAGAGTAGTCCAGTTCACATGCAATATTGAGTTGTGGTCTAGTACTATGTGGATGAGTGAAGCATCCGGCTCCCACACCATCACCTTCTTTGCAATTGGAAGAGGGATTTCTGCTGAGAATTTAGATTTCAAAAAGTTTTGGTTTAGCATTACCTATGTGCTAGGTGTTGTGGTTTATAACAAAACAATTTACTGCCAAACTACACAGTTTCATAACTCAACGGTTTGAAGTTGGCTTATTGTGAAATGGATCTGTTGGTTTTAAACCAAGATCCTTGGTTTTTTTAAATTGAAACTTAACTCTGCAGATGTCTTCCTGGCTGTGCTGGAGGAGGAGGTGTGGATGCAGCAGCCTAGTCCTTCACTCTACCTTGGAGGGAGGCCCATCCATGTATCATTAAACCTGCCTCTCCTGGTCTTGGGTCCAGAGTTATTGCAACCCCTATCATCCCCAGAAAGCATGGGCTGGTGGTCAGGGATGATGGGCATTCTAGTCCAAAACAGCTGAGGATCCAAGTTTAGGGAAGGTTGCACTAAACCATGGCTCAGCGTTAATGTTTGAATGGATGTTGGGGCTGGAGTCAGGCGTAGGTCAGCAACAAAAGCAATATTCACCCGAGGCCGGTGAAGTTAATTCTTTATTCAAGGAAGCAAACCACAGTTCCAGCCTAGTGGTCTCAGCAACTCTTTCTAGGAGGTCTTGCCCCAATGAAGGAGTTGTGAGGACTGAAGGTCCCCACCTTCCCAGGAGCCCAATAGGACTTCTTCTCTCTAGGGTCTTTCCCACACAGTTTCAGGCCGCGTCTGCACACAACCACCCTCTGCTTTGCTCATTTCATATTCTAGGAGGGCAGGGGAGAGGGGAGGTGTTCGCAGCAGGAGCGGGAGACTCCCTGGCTTCTTCAGCATCTTGCATCTCCTTGCTCCACTCCTCTCCAGCCCCCACTTCTGCCTCAGAGTCTGAACTGTACTCTTCCTCAGCCTCTTCCTGTTCACTAAACCTTGCCTTCTGCTTCTGACATCTCCTCCTCCCAGTTTGCTCCATCTCCCTCTGATCACCAGTCTTCTCCCTCTGACCACTCATCTTCATCCCATCACCAATCCCTTGGCTCTGAGCCTTCTTCCCCTGGGGTTTCCCTAGAGGGTTCTCCGGCTGGTGCGTCCTACCACTGCTCTGCATCCAGCCAGCCCATAACAGTGAAGCTAGTGGGTGCAATTTTGTGGGAAAGACTCATTTACAAGGAAATGTTTGATAGGCTGGGACTGCCTTGCAAGTGACTTAAGTTCCTGGACGTCATTTTCTGCCAACAGATACTGAGAGCATTTGATTATTGGCTGAATAATTTCTCCAGGAAATGTGAGTGGAGCCCTGAAGCCATGATCATTCATTTTTATTTTTAAACTGGTGATGCATGAGTAAGATAAAGCTTTGGCACACCAAAATCTCTCTTTCTCTCCGTTTACCATTTCCTGAGCCCTAATTGGTTTGAGTTTGCAAAGTTAGGCCATCTGGGGTGAGTTTACACAATCACTTTTATTGGACAATACCTTCACATGACTTTTCTCTCCCTCCTTTCAAACAAAGATATTGGAGGAGCTGTATGAGGAGTCAGTCTGTTTTTATTAGTGAAAGAGAAGAGAAACAGTGGGATAACAGCCATCTCACCTGCTGTTGGTCCTCTAATCATAATTTCTCATATACAATAGCATGACCCTAAGCATATTTTCCTTGAGTTAATAACATCCGCTTGACTACCGCTATTTAGCCACCAGGGTTGTGGGTACATCACACTAGTTAAAAGGCACTGGAGGAGTAACTAACACACACTAAGTGATATCTCAGCATGGTGATGTTATGCCTCTTATTTCTTAGATCAGAAGTACTGTTTTGGCACTCCCAGTCCCTCCAGATTTGCTTTCTTCTCCCTTTCCCTAGTCTCATTTTTCTTCCTTCCTTTAATTTATCTTATTTCATTTACCTGTTCATTCTCTCTGTATCTGGCCTGTTAGTCTCTTCCCATTAACTCAGAACTCAGGCTCCTTTCTGATACTGCTTTTGAAAAGGATTTTGGAATGAGACATTCTACTTGCACGTTATTGTTGTTCCTCCCTCTGGTTGGAAGGAGCTACCAAGGAGTGTTGCTGTCAGTATGGAAGACGTGGCGCTACACTTTTGATGTATCAAAAGGGCCTGCTCAATTAACGATACACTGGCCGGACATGACCTAGATATTTCAGGTGTTAGTAGCTCTGAAAATGTATTAAAGTCTGCTTATGAAAGTGCTTTTGAAAAGATGACAAGGAAAAGGAAACTGTTGAACAGCCCACATGTATTTTAGAGCAGACATACACTGATTGTATCATTGCAAAATAAAGGTATGTTGGCATTAAAATAATCACCTGGAGTTTTTGCAGGGAACTTCAGTTGCTGTTTGAGAAGCAAATTTGGATCTTGGGAGAAAGTGTAGTGAAAATAAGTAGTTTGGCAGTGTACAACTCTTTCAGTATAGCCTTATACTTGTCCACTCAAGAGTCAGCCCCATTTGGTTTAGTGCGACTTTCTTCCAGGTAACTAAGACTTCAGCTTTCAAGTATGAAATGTGTTCTTGAATGGGTGGAATAATATTTTCCTGAAAGGCAGAACCAAGATTTCCAACAATTGTAAAGTGTACCTTTTTACTTTAACAGCCTTCACCAACCTAGTCCCCTCCAGCTGATTTGGACTTCAGTTACCATCATCCCTGTGCATTGGCCAACTGGGCTGGGACTGATTGGAGTTGGAGTCTAAAACATCTGGAGGGTAGCAGGTTGAGAAATACTGCTTTAAAGTGTTTAGTACAGTCCAGTCATTCTTGTCAGATTAAAAACAGGTAATGTTTGGAAGTGATGCATTGCATATATTGGACCACGAGCAATCCTCAACCACTACAGCAGGTCATGGCTTTTGCGCATAGGTGTTAAGAAAGGAAATTTCCAGTAAATGAAGCATTAATTAATGCTCAAATAATATTTATCTATATCGAACATTTAATACCCTGTTTTCCTTAATGCAAAATCTAGACGAGATAATTATTTTCAGGGTCTTACTAAGCAGTGTTTTACCTTTTGTTGTTGTTGTTGTTGTCCTTTGTTGTGCTCATGGTGGTGTTCTTTTGGCCTATCAGTCAGTACTCGCTCTAGTTCTGGTAGGTTTTCCTGATTTATAAATAAAACTTGTTTCCTGTATCTTGATACTTTCAGCGGGTGAAATCTTATTTGACATTTTACAGACCAAGACCTCTCGATAAAGTTCACAACCCGTAAAAGGTCTGTTGCTAAGTTGGTACACAGTTCAACCTTTGAATCAAAATATGTAAACTGAGGCACATCAAAACCATACATTTAAGGCATATGGTTTCCCCCAAATAATCCTAGGAACTGTAGTTTGTTAAGGGTTCTGGAAATTGTAGCCCTTTGAGAGGCTTCCAATGATTTTTTGGAGAACGCCATGTGCTTGTAACATACAGTGTACCTAGAGGTTGGAATAATCTCTCAAAACAGCAGAGAGTAAGACACTAGGAAAGAAAAATCAGATCTATTCCCTTTTCTTTCTTTGCAGAAAATTAGTATATATTTAATAGGCAATGGTGCCAAATTAACTTCTACTAAGAATTGTTTTTAACCTGTGCCGCCTTGAGCATTATACAGATGACACAGTTAGAAGAATAGCATTTAAAGAGGTGGATAAAATCAGGGTGGGTAGGTGGAGTATGAACTGTCTTCGTTTCCAAGTTCTCGTTGGTTTTTTCTGTGTGTTCAGTGCTGTGACACAGTTTCATTGGGAATGTGTGTGTGTGCGTGCTTGTGTGTGTGTGTTCTATTCCTTTGTAGATATGGATATCAATGTCCGGCTAGAGACAGAGAAGAGGACTTACACCGTGGGGGAACCAGTGGAGTTCAGGTGCATTCTGGAGGTACAGAACGTTGCCAAGAGATACTTTTCCATCTCATGGGCCTTCAACAGTTCCCTGATTGCTAGTTTTGGGGCAAATGCCGTGCCGGTCCTTAACAATGAGTTTGCCCAACGAGAAGCTCTGGGACAACTGAAAGTGGCCAAAGAAAGTGACAGCATCTACGTCTTAAAAATTTACCGACTCCGCCTGGAGGACAGCGGCAAGTACAACTGTCGGGTGACGGAGCGCTTGAAGACATCGACTGGTGAATTTATTGATGGGGAGAGCAAACGACCAAAGAACACACCCATCACCGTCCTGCCCCTCAGTAAGCAGAGATGTTGGTTGTTTCTGTTGTGTGTGTGTTCATTTGTAGGAGTTACTGGGCCTCAGGCATGGTTATGAGACAGAGCAACTCATGGGGCTGACCTCCTTGGCTGTTGTTGAACATAATGAGCATAGGAAGTTCAGGCTCATTTGACTGGTTAGTTATCCATGCCACTTTCCCCAAAAGGCTCAACACGTAATAAATTCATTAACATTATGCAAATAAGCAGTGCCAGCAGAAATACAACATTTCCCTTTGATAAAGGGGGAAATCATAATGTGTACTCCCCGTGCTGTAAATGTCGTATTACAACAAACCCCAACCTTTTCTTGGAAATTTTTTTTATTGGAATATTTGCAAATGTGTAAGGCATGACAGCAATAGCTTATATTTTCCCTATGTTAACAACACAATCCTATTTATGTTTATTCAGAATGAAGATTCATTAGGGCTTACTGTCTACTAACTATGCTTATGTTTGCAGCCCAGGGAAACAAAAAACAAAGGTGCTGAAAAGTATTTCGCATACTAAATTTAGCATCCCTAAAGAGCTGTTCATGTAAATATATGTGTTTCCAAGGATAGTTAGCTGAAGGAAGCTAATTAGAAGTTTTATTTTAGGTTTGACTGGTGTTGAATCCATTCCAGTTGGCCAATATAACTTGCATTTTGTACATTCGTTACATTTCAAATTAATATTATGCAAAATTAGAAAATTATTTGCAGAAAAATATAGAAGTGAAAAAAAGAAAATAAAAAGATAGACGTGGAAATGTTCTATTTCAGAAAATTTTTCCACCCCACATAAATTAAGGCTGGATCACAAACTGCATAGGGTTTTAAAGGTAAGCCATCACAACACTATGAGTTGTGAATTCACTAGCAGATTCTGAAGTTGTTCAAGAACTGATGGTAGATGTGCTGTTCAGCCTGTTCTGGTCAACAGTTCAGCCATTTTTAGCACTGGCTAGCATTCATCTAGGGCTGGCAGCTTAACTTGTGTTTTTAGACATATCTCTATTTAGCCTTGAATGTTTATGTTTCATGGTTTGAATCTGAAATGAAAGCAGAGATTCTTTAGAATCTGCAGTATCTATCAAAATTGGCCCCCATAGCTGCTTTTCATACATTGTTCTGTTCCAATTGCAGAACTGTAGAAGACAAAATAGTGGTTCAGATGTTTATATCACCTTCCACATTTGTCCACATGATTTCCTCTGAACATTTCCAGGTACATAATCCCAGCATTACCAATACCAATAGCACTTTGTAGACCTGCCACATTCATAGAAATCAGCTACTGAGTGTATCCATTTACTGCTAGATCACATGTTGTATTTTTCCATGCAGTCCCTAGGGAGCTGTTTTGTTCAGAAAAGCGGCCAGTGAATATATGTACGGGCCCCAGGCAACCCTAACTATAATTGCATACACTCTCCTTTAACTGCAGAGACCAATATTTCTGTGGAGGTGACCAACAATGCCAGCAGTGTTTTAGAAGGAGAGAGCCTGCGATTTGGCTGCAGTATCCGCACAGGATTTAGACCTCAAAACCGGCTCTCTGTCACCTGGCAACTTGTGGACAAGCAGAACCGGCGAAGTGACATTGTTCAACTTGACCGGGATGGCACCCTACGCCCTGGCCCGTCTTACGCTGAGCGAAGCAGCTATGGTGGGATCCAGATGGAGCAGATACGTCCTGGATCCTTCACGCTCGAAATTTTCAACAGCCTCAAGGCAGACGAGGGCCACTATGAGTGTCGCATCACAGAGTGGACACGTAGGCTGGATGGGGAGTGGCAGATGATCGGGGAGCGACATAATGGCTCTGCAGTATCCATCACTGCCCTGGGTGGGTATTAAAAGTGCTATTAAATATATGCAATGCTGGTTAAGCGTTTTGTGTAACCATTTCCCCACTTTCAGTTATTTAGACACCACAAATGTCCCGGTAAGAGAAAAAATTAAGCTCAGTGATTGATGACTGGAGATAAAGGAGCCTGTTATCCTATTCACAGCTTGCACACTTCTTTCCTTGTGTGTTCCCCTGGAAACTCGAGGATGAAACTACCGTATTTTTCGCTCTATAAGACGCACCCAACCATAAGACGCACCTAGTTTTAGAGGAGGAGAACAAGAAAAAAAAATTCTCTCCCTCTCTGCTCAGCGCCTCTCCAGCAAAGCAGGTGGAGAAACGGAAGGGGCTCCGTTTCTCCTCCCGCTTCGCTGAAGTGGCGCTGCGCAGCTCTCTCTGCGCACCGCCCCTTCAGCTAAGCGGCAGGAGAAGCGGAGCCCCTTCCATTTCTACTCCCGCTTCGCTGAAGGAGCGCTGTGCAGAGAGGGAAAGCTGCGCCGTGCCTCTCCAGCAAAGCGAAGCCAGGAGAGCAAGAGGGATCGGTGCGCACCGATCCCTCTTGCTCTCCTGGCTTCGGGCAGCTATCCCTGAAGCACTGATCCCCCTTGCTCTCCTGGCTTCAGCGATAGCTGCGCAGCCTCCATTTGCTCCATAAGACGCACACACATTTCTCCTTACTTTTTATGAGGGGGAAAGTGTGTCTTATAGAGCGAAAAATACTGTAGTTGTTATTGAAACATACTCTGCCTGCCCCCTGACCTTCCTTCTTCCTGGCAATATGTAGCAGCAGGGAGCCATAGCACTATGGCATCATAGCACACATGGTTTATTTAATAAGATTTTATTAAGACTTTTTTATTAAGACTTTTCATAATACGTTGCAATAATAAACAAACTAAACAAAAACAAGGAAAAGAATACAAAGTCCTCTTTCACAGGTAAATCTTAACTTGTCCCACACAGAGATAGGTGAACCTCAACTAGGAGCCTCCCTTTTTTTCTCCCATCCTCCTACCCCAGGAGATATTCCCTTCCCTGCCTCTCACACAGGGTCCCTCATCAACTATCTATAGTATCCACTAATTTGTAGTTCCCTTGAAATAACAGCACAGAAAAGAGGAGGTTGAGCAGAGAAGGAAAATCAAATTTTGTGAGATTTGCAGAACTAAGTCTCAGTGGGGCAGCTGGAGTGTAGGAAGGCTACATAATGCAGATTTAAAGAATTTCTAGTGAAGTGTTGGGGGAAATAAGTAGCTGGCAGGATTTAATGGTTTGTATGTCACTGAGGTTTTCAGAAAAGTTTATGAAAGAGTCAGGTTAAGAGGTTGTGTTCAGTCTGCAGCGAGCTCCACTTCAAATGTCTATGGAGCCAAGGTCCAGAAGCAATGATCTGAAGAAATGCTATGCAGTTAAAAGGTAGGTTCTAAGTAGCTCTGGTCCTATAAAACTACCTGTTTGGAAGGCTACCTGGAAACATATGTAGCCTTTGTGGAGCTCTTTGCTAGAAGAGCAAGAATGTAAGTGTAATTAGGTGAAAAAGGAAGCAAGATGTTTACCAATTCTAAAAGCTTGTTTAGGTCAGCCACACGTTCCCCAGGAAAACCAGCAAGGTTAGTTCAATTGCCTGGTGACAGAAGTCTGGAATAAGAAATGGGGAAGTTTTAGATGCTAGAATTGTTGCAGGATTGCAGGAGTAGCTTTCTCAGCGAGAGGAGCTGCCACTTTGTCCATCTTTTGTCAGGAGGCCCCCGGTGCTTAAACATCAGGTGGTTCATCTGATGCACCTGCAAAACTGACTGCCACTCCTCAGCAAGAGCAGTGTGTATATTACACGCACAGAGTTCTTCAGAAGATAATTTAGGCTTGAAATCGTCAAGTATAGTGCTGCCTCGCGTCTTCTGTATTACCAGTCTCTTGCAGCTGTGTCTGAAATACCTAGGCAGGTGAGACAATTGCCACAAGGTGCCTGGATTTCACTTGCAGTTCAGTGCTTATGTGTGTGAGAGAGAGTGCTTAACTCTCTCCCTCCCCTAGCCTCTTCCTCTTCTGGATAACCATTAAACACATTTTCAAAAGGCTTTAATCCCAAAGATTGACCTGTTTTTGCTGTAATTACATGGGCCGGAGCTGTGCCATAGTGACGTCCTTTGATGATTAGAATCCCTGAGCCCTTTGCTGAAAGTGTGCAGAGATCTCTGTAGCAGCTCTGGGGAAAGGTTGGCAGGCTAAAATTAATCTGCTTGCAGCAATTAATGTCCCAGCTGCCTGGCCATTGTTAATTAATATCTTGTAGCCTTTGGGTCAAGAGGTACAGGCTTCCTGAACAGCACAGAGCCAAAGGCTACTGCCTTCACACCGTCCTGTATGGTCAAACAAATGGAATTTGCGAGCACACAGAAAACCTTCCTGTGCTAGTCTTCTGAACAGTTCATATTCCGGCTGGAAAGTCATACTGTAATAATTGTGGTTTGTGCAAGCTTATCACCTAGTTCAGAGAATGGTGTTAAAAGTTTCATTGAATTCACAGGCATGTGTTGCATATTGGATAGCATTGTGGATTAAAGCTAGCCAGCAGGAACATTTGGTGCATATATATCTGGTGTGAGCATTTCAAAAGTTGCAGAGGATTTTTATTTCAGGAGGGATAGCCATGCTCGCCTCTTGCAGCAAAACCATCAAAGATATCTGCAGCACCTTAGCAATTCAATACATTTCTTATGGCAAGAGGTTTCAGGGACTAAAGCCCGCTTCATCAAAAATATTGCCTTCTCAAGAGCTGCATAATAGGAATTTCCAAAAAAAAGGCGGGGGGGGGGGTTTACACTGCAGTCTTTGGCAGCAACTATCCCAAGTATTTAATTTATAATGGTATCTTAAAGGTAAAGGGACCCCTGACCATTAGGTCCAGTTGCGGATGACTCTGGGGTTGCGGCGCTCATTTTGCTTTACTGGCCAAGGGAGCCGGCGTAAAGCTTCCAGGTCCTGTGGCCAGCATGACTAAGCTGCTTCTGGCAAACCAGAGCAGTGCATGGAAACACCGTTTACCTTCCCGCCGGAGCAGTACCTATTTATCTACTTGCACTTTGACGTGCTTTTGAACTGCTAGGTTGGCAGGAGCTGGGACCGAGCAATGGGAGCTCACCTCATCACGGGGATTCGAACCGCCGACCTTCTGATCAGCAAGCCCTAGGCTCTTTGGTTTAAACCACGGTGCCACCTGTGTCTTATTCTCTCTCAAATTTTTGATTCCATTCAAGTGGGGTGACTTAATAGACATTATTTATTATAATACGTTAAGGCGAATAAGATTGATACAATTTGGAAAAATCAAACCAGAGGGGATCTACAGCTGCCTACTGCAAGAAACAATCCAATTTTATGTCTGATGATTCTTTTTAATATATGCATGTTCATTTTACATGTAATCTTAAACTGTTAACTCAAAAATAACTTTTTACACATTTTCATTGCTTTTTGGGCTTCCTGTGATTGTCATTTCTCACCTTAAGGTCACTTACAGTGTGTTCTAGGAGGCTGAAATGTCTCTTAGTATTGCCAGATTTGCAAGCATTTTTTCTATTGTGCAGAGGTTGTCCTGTTTGCCCTATATAGAACGTAAAAGGAGATTGCTGGTAGCACTGAGGTTTGTCAGTAGATTTTTGTATGTTGCCTGCTGAATTTCTAACTCCAAAATTCAGGGATTGGATTGTTTTGTAGAATCCTGGGGGGCAGCTTTGCCCATCCCTGTTTTAATGTGTGTGTTTATTTACTGAGAATAAGAGTTTACCAGACCCACCTCCTGTGAGCTGCTGTTAGGAAAGCACTTCTTATTGTAGTTGCAGAAATGGTATTACAGTTACTGTTGAAATATTCACTTTGTGTGTCTGTCTTTTGCTTTTTGGTAGATGCTGGCTTTGCAGTTACAGCCATCTCCCGCACCCCTGGAGTGACCTACAACGAGTCGTTTGATTTACAATGCATCATCAAACCACATTACCCATCCTGGGTCCCAGTGTCTGTGACGTGGCGCTTTCAGCCAGCAGGCAGCACCGAGTTTCACGATCTGGTCACCTTCACTCGGGATGGAGGTGTTCAGTGGGGAGATAGGTACGCTGGGTTTCGAACCAGGACAGCCATTGAAAAATCGGAATCCAGCAACAACGTGCGCCTGAGCATTAGCAGGGCCAGTGACACAGAGGCGGGAAAGTACCAATGTGTGGCAGAGCTCTGGCGGAAGAACTACAACAGTAGCTGGACACGACTGGCAGACAGAACCTCTAACCTGCTGGAAATCAGGGTCTTACGGCCTGGTAAGTATCCTATTGGCAATGCTGCCAAGACTCTACCTAGTGCAGAGACTTCGGTACGAAAGCTTGCCATTCCAGCTGCATGGAATTACTCATCCTTTTTTAATATTGTGTTTAGGGTTATAGGGCTTTTTGCTTTGGTACCTTTTTTTGGAGATGCAGTTTTTGTTTGCTTTGTGTTGGTTTCAGAGCAGGAATTCTCGGGTTTTGTTTTTTTTTAACCACAGAAACAAAAGAGAAATCTCTTTTGACCTCCCTGAAGTTTTCACTGTAGAGAAGTGTAGTGCCACTGTGCTTGTTCCCGACTCCATGAGGCAGGTGTAAACGTCTGTTAAAAAGCAGTTTAAGATGTGTTCTTAGCTCATAGTTGTATGAGCAACTTGGTGGTACCTATGAAATGTGTCTCCAGGACCAATTTCATTCCTCATTTCCTGACAGGGACTCAGTTTTAAGCTTAGACAAGCCATCCTCTCCCACACGTCTTATCTTCGAATCTAATGCGAATTACATAATGGTTTGAAAAGCTTGTCTGCCTATTAGTTATGTTTTGTGGGGTGTTTTTTTCCAGAAAACATCCAAATCACAGTTCATAGCACTTGTGAAATGTTTGCAGCCTTCCTAGTTTGTGCTGTGGCTTAACACATTAGGTTTATGAGGATTAATGACCAATCTTACACGTCCAGAAAACACAACGGTGCATCTGTTCTTGGAGTACAAAATGTACATGCAGGATTGCATGTGTAAAATTAAAATCAACATGTTGGAGAAAAGACAAAGCTAGATTTCCACAGTCAGCTGGTTTGGAGTTAGCAATGAAACATGCAGCCTCAGATGTGCATTCTGAAGAAGCACTGTCACCGGAGTGCTTTCTCTCTGTGTGTAGATTAACCCATAAATGTCTTGGCTCATTTGAGTAATCATGAAACTAATCAGTTGAGAAAGGTACGTTTTAAGAGGAGCTCTGGTTTGAGATTGGTGGTCTGGTCACATTGATGAGGGATATGTACTATTAAGGTCAATAAGACAGACTTCTAATGAATGTGATCAGTAAGGATTCAAGGAAGTGCCGTTTAAAGGAGAGATGATGTCAGGCACAATATTGTGGCTCTGCTCCAACATCAATCAGTAATTCTGTTTATCCAACTCATTCAGTCTAATTTCAGCTAGATACTATTTTTGTGTATGGCATCTATTATGCAAGTCTCATTCCGTGTCTCATACAAATCAGACACGTACGTGTGTCTAGGACATGTTGTTTTTGCCCTTCAGTTGCATTCTTGCAACTGCTCCTTTATCAAATGTGTTCCTTTTGCATTTGTGAGTGTGGGATCTCTTGATGCTTCCTGTCCTCCAGACAGATGACGTATTTGAGGCTTCTCAAGAGTATCAAGTTTTGCATGTTGAAATCGCTTTACAGATAATTATATAAAATGAATGGGACATTGATGCCTCTTAAAATGTAGATAGCAATTCCTTCCTCACATCTAGTGGTGCAGCAATAAAACTGCTAGCACATCCGCAAAGCTAAGTGGGGTCCTTTATGATCTCAAACTGGATGGCGGACCATGTGTTAAGATCCCTGCATTGCAGGGGGTTGGACTAGATGACCCTCAGGGTCCCTTCTAATTCTGTGATCTCAGATTTCACTGCTAATAGTGAATAGTAGCTAGACAAAAGGACTCAGCACCATATCTTGTTCAGGACTGTAACCTATCCAGTGCACAACCAGAGACAGTGGTTTTTAGTCTGCAGACTTCTGAAACCTTTAAATCCCTGTGCTGAGTGTCCATATCTATCTATTGAACTATGCAACAAACAGTAGTGGCAGTAGCAACAGAATCCTAAAGTCAACTAACCAGAGCTAGATACAAAATAATGGGGCAGGAGGCAATCATGAAATTAGGATTAACTAATACATTGCCTCTAAATACCACTAACTCCCCAAATTTAGTTTTCATTCTGGACCTAAACTTTGCCTTCATGCAAATGCAAGCCATCCTAGATGGTGGCAAACATTTGTTGAAAGGAAAGGAAATAAAACTTCTAAAGTTATTCCAATTAGAACCGGCTTCTTTACAGGCTTGGCTGATTGCCCCAAATGGTGCCCCCACTGGACATGTCAAATTAGCCATCTCATAAGTATTCTCCTTCAGATGACTGCAATGTCTAAATTTGATTGAGGGAGCGAAAGATGGTTGCACTTAGGCTGTGTAGATCTGGGGTAGAGTTCAGGTTAAGACTTGAAGACTTTGGTTGAATCCAGTGGAATGTCCTGTTCCATTTTTGCTTGATGTTTATTGATTACCTCATCCTCTTGCAAAACATTTCAAGGTGCGATCAGTGCCACAAGCTGAAGCACAGACGTCTGAGGGACTCAGACAAGGACAACAGACCCACTTAGGGAACTGAGCACATGACAGCTGGCTGTGTTGCAGACAACAGATATATATGACCCCCAGCAGGGAATTTTGTCCGATGATTTGTGCCTGTATCAAATGCTGCCGACCTCATCATCATTAGTGCACTTAAGTTTTCAAACATGAGCAGCATTAAGGCTTGGAAAGGACCAAGGGTGAAAGGATGCTGCTTATACATGCAAATCAGCAATGTCCCCATCCAGAGCAGGCAGTAACCTTTGTTGCTCTTCTTTTGTACGTGAATAATTAAGGGAAATGATTTGAGAAGTACTGTAAGCTGCTGTTTTGCCTCATCTAAAAAGGGCACTCTGGTTCCTTTCTATAAACTGAGGAAAACCACAAGACTGCTTCATACTTATGAGTTACCTGCACAGATAATATTTGTGTAGGAGAAAATGCGAAACCCCATGTTAGAACTGTTTCTCACATGTTCATGTAAGACAGTGGTGTCCAAACTTTTTTCAAAGAGGGCCAGATTTGGAGGAACTTGTTAATCTTTTTTTTTAGGATTGAAGTTGTTGAGCTTTTTTTAGGATTTTATTGTTCATGGTGCTAAAATGGCCTGGTGTATAAGAAGTGATCATGTCTGAAATCTGGGTTTGCCCTTAAGCTTTTAGGACTCTGATCTGGTTTGAGTGGCTTCATTTGCCCTGCTTGGCTTTTCCAGGTTTGCTGCTTTTAAATATCTTGAAGGTCACTGAAGACTACTGCTAACAGGGTTCACAGGAGGCTTGTTTGCTAGTAATGTGCAACAAGATGCCCACAGGCCCTTTTAGCACCATGAACAATATGGCCCATTAACTTAACCAATCGCCTAATCCCTGGTTTATCCCTACACAGCATCATGCTGTAGCTGCTTGCTTGCTTTTTTAAATAACTTGGGCGAGGGGGTCATAAACAAGGATCATGGGAATGATAAATGATACAAGTAAGTAGACCAAGTCTCCTCATTTGTATATCCAAAAAATAACATAATAAATTTGCTGTAATATCTATGATATATGCCTCATTATCAGTGGTCAATGTTCAAGTTCTTGGTTTGTGAATTGGTTTAAGCAATAACAGCAACAATGAGGAAACACGATAGAAGAGAGTTAACAAATAGCATTCAACATCACATAGCCCTTGTGATTGTGCTTAGGCTAAGTGTGAGTAACAGTCATTTTTCCTTTTATGCTATCAATGAAAACAGTTTGTGTGTGGAAGTGAAGGTAACAATTTATGTTTAAATTTAAATTTAGATCAACCAGTTTGAGCCAAATGCTGATGGGGGAAATTGTTTATTTTCTGGGATACTGGCATATGTTATGAAATTAAACCACACTGGAGTAAAGCCATCTTTCTCGATCTGTCCACATCAACTGAAGTTTTTCTTTTTTTTTAATCTCTCAGGGAGGGCTATTTCCCAAACTGTTTTGTACCAATTGTCTACCATTGTGCCAGAAAAATCCAGTGTTGGCTTACGTTCTGTATTGCCACTTGTAATAAATGGCCTATTAATTATTTATTATGTAAGTCCATATACTCTTGAAATATATATAATGAAGCTAATTATGGTTTGACTTCCAATTGTTATTTCAATATTTTATTAATTTATTGGAATATGGAATTCCAGAAAGGCTAGATTTTTGTACATTCCCACCACACGTGGAGATATGTACCGGGTGTGGGGCTCCCCTCTAGCAACATGGTGAGGTGCCATTACCAGGTTCTTAGAGATTAGGGATTAATTTCCTATGGCTCACTGAAATGGATTTAAAGGTTTGTTGTTGTTTTTGTCTAAGCCATTGACCTGGGTCAAGTTCATAGTTGAAATCTCATCCCGTTGGTATTCAATAGCATCAAGTGAACCCACTGATGCACTGAGTAGAATTTTATAGATTGCAGATTTTATACCTGGGCCATGTCCTTCTGTGGATATTACAAGTCTTTCAGATGGGGTTAATGGTCTTGTGACTGCCTTACTGTTAAGCTGGGTTAGCCAGGAAAAGTGTGGATTTGGTGGAGTAGCAGCCAAGGGGTTTTAAATTTTCCTAGTTTAGTCCATATTTCTTGGTCTGATAGTGCTATATTTCTGTTATAAAAGTCAGATAACCAGTATAGACCCTTTGCAACATAAAATTGTCATGAAGTGTTGTAAAATAGTGGGTGGAACTCAAGGAGTGTCAGTGGAGACTGTGCTAGAGTTAGGAGTCCTGGCTTCTCTTTACATGCATTAAGTATGGTTTGTGTGAATCTGTTTTGAACGTTTAGCCCAGTTCTAAGAAGTGGTTTGCAGAGGTTGGTATTCTTTTGATAAGTTCCTTTTCCAACTGGAGCCATTGCTTTGAGGTGTCATCTAAAATAAAAGGGACAGCATGTCTTACTTGGTTAGCAATAAAATATAGATCAGGGTTTGGGATACCCCAGCCTCCTTCATTTGGCATTTATTCTGGGTCTTTTGCAGGAGTAATTATTTTTCTGCCATTTTCATATCTGTTTGGGGGAGAGGTCATGAAATAGGCGGACCATATATGGTAATGATATTTCTTTGAATCTTTTATAAAACTCAGAAGTGAAAGCATCAGGTCCTTGGGCTTTATGTGGTTTCGGTTTTTGTCAATTTCTTCTATGGAGATGGAGCTATCTAAAAAGGTTTTTTCATCATGAGTTAATGATGGTATGGGTAAGTTTTCTAAGAAATTGTGGATATCTCTTTTTTTTAATTTGGGCATCGTGAGGTATATAATTTAGAATCAAAGGCAAATTCTGAGCAGAATCAGGAGAAAATGTTTTAATGCCATTGCTTTTTTTTGCATACTGTGTACCCCTGACTTAGATTTTTTCTTTTTACATCTGCCAAAAGTCTAGAGTCATTAATTTCTAAGGAGTCTATTTCTTGTCTCTTTTGTTCAATTCCTCTAAGGAGGTATGAACCTGAACTTTTATATTTAGTTAGCAGCTCAGTAATTTCCATTTCTAGTTTGGCTATTGTTGTAGAGACTTGTTTTTTAATATATGCTTTTTCTTTGATACAGATACCTCTTGTCACTGCTTTCATAGCCTCCCAAAGGTTGGTAGAATTGGTGTTGTCATTGTCGTTTTCCTTGAAATAGAATTGTAGGGTTTCTGCTATCTTTTCCTTTAGGTAGTTGGCTGGTTAAATGACCATGATGTCAAGGTTTGGATTTCATTGCTCGGTCATATGGTCACTTCTACTGGAGCATGATCGGTGATGTTATCAATGTTCACTGTGTGAATGGAATTAACTTGTGGAGTAAGCAATAAGGGACGTGGGTGGCACTGTGGGTTAAACCACAGAGCCTAGGACTTGCTGATCAGAAGGTCGGTGGTTTGAATCCCCACAACGGGGTGAGCTCCCGTTGCTCGGTCCCTGCTCCTGCCAACCTAGCAGTTCGAAAGCACGTCAAAGTGCAAGTAGATAAATAGGTACCGCTCCAGCGGGAAGGTAAACGGTGTTTCCGTGCGCTGCTCTGATTTGCCAGAAGCAGCTTAGTCATGCTGGCCACATGACCTGGAAGCTGTCTGTGGACAAACGCCGGCACCCTCAGCCACTAAAGCGAGATGAGCGCCACAACCCCAGAGTCGTCCACGACTGGACTTAACGGTCAGGGTTTCTCTTTATCTTTTAAGCAATAAAAAGTCTAATACAGATCAGGAGTCATGTTGGGGTGAAGGAAATGTCAAACTGAAATCTTTTGTATTTTCTCCGTATCTTGTATAAGCCCCATTTTTGGAAGAGCTGTAGTAAGTCGTAGGAGGTCTTTTATCTTTTAAAAGGTTCTTCCAGGTGTTGCCCCTTGCTCAAGGCTTTTAGAGACACTGCTTGTACATTAAAGTTGAAGTCTAGCTTCTCCCTCAGCCAATTTATTTAATTTACATAATTCCTTCTGAATAAAGTCAAGTAGCTTTGAGTTTGGTGCACATGCAAATCTAACAGTTATTTTTAATTGCCGTCAATTGTCCCTTTAATAAAAACGTATCTACCATTCTTGACTTTAAGTATTGAGTTTGAAGTTTATTCCGTTGACACATTGTCTCAACCTTTGAGATAGGTAAGGATTAAAAAATGTTTTTGGGAACTTGGGATCTGGCTCTGGAGCAATGCCCATTGTCACTGTGTGTTTGAGTATAGAGTTGAGAATGGAACATCCTGTTTCTCAGGGTCTCTTTAACTGTAGCAATCATTTATACTCTCTTCTCTTGCTACAAACCATAAAACCTAAGTGCTTCTGGAATTGCTTTAACAAAAACTACTGCAAAGCCCTGTTGGTATCAAAATTTAAGGGTCAGTTTAGATGTGGCAACACTTCTGATTGGACAAACACCTGCTGGCTCTCAGGTTTAGAGATTGGCTGGGCAGGGGCATTGGGTTATCAAAGGAAGCCCCATATAATGGCGCAGCTAATAGCGGCATTTAACGGAAATCAGCCTCTGTGCCAGGGATATGGATTGTGGTTAATGTAAAGGCAGTTCAGTCTGTTAAGGTATCTCTGAAAACTGCAGGCCACTGAACAGGCAAATTGATTGGAACTGCAGTAAAGAGCAGAACAGTCAGAAGCTAAGGGTTAGAAAAGGTCAGCAGCATGGTGGTGGTCTATCATAGAACTTCTGGCTCAGAGAGCAATTTCATTTTCTCAGCTAGTTCAACTCTTTGGCCAATTAATTTAAGAAGCCCTGCCGGTCAGGCGCTTCCCTGCACCAGCGGCCATTACCTGATGGTACCAAAGTCAGCGGTACCAAAGTCTGCCATTGTACAGTCCTTATTGCCATGGGATGATAAGTTTGTATAACTGTGCTCAACTGTAGAAAAGGAAAGGACTATGAAATATTATTTAACTTCAGCAGTAGGGCCTACAACCTCGCTTTCAATATGCTGGTTGAGCCTCTAATTGGTGGTGAGTGGCTGGCAGGGACCAAAACCCGTTTCCTAATTCCAGTGGGCCGAAAAGAATAGTTATTTTAAGGCAAGTAATTCCAAAATCTGTCCCGGGTATGGACTACCAAATTAAGATAATCTCCCTGCAAATCAGTGGGTACTAAAGCATAGCCTGCAGTCAGCCAGTTTCATGAAAGAAAGCATAAATGTGTAGAATTCAAAGTTTGTTTATGGAGCTTCTCAACGGGATCTTTCTTAAAGACTTATTTCTTCCTTCCAAAAGTGAAGCCTACAAGCTTTTGAGATATTATCTATTCTCCACTGACTCTGGGAGGCATTTCAGTTACTTCAGGAGTGGTCCTTCCCCTTCATTCACAAGGAGGAGGGGCTATAAACTTGATGATTCAGAAAGGGAAGGTTCTCTTTTTCTGGTGTAAAGGGCACAGCTTTCAGGAAGTAGAAAGAAAGGTATTCCTTCCTTCTCTTCTCTGCCTGACATGGGTGAATCGCACAAGGAGGACACCAGTAAAGGGAGGGACAGATGGTTACCTCTGTATGGCTACCGCTATATCCCCTCTATCCAGGATTGCTCAAGGCAATCCATGCTCTACAATTAGCTGCTGCTATGGCGACTCTCCCTTGAAAGTTGTTTGCCTTACCTCTTGAGACGGACACTTGTTCAGAGCTAGTGGTAAGTGCAGCAGCTGTCTCCCAATACACCTGTCAAGGGGGTGAAATGTACTTTGCCATAACCCAGTCATCTCCCACCGTATTTCTGCGCTAGCCCATTGCATGTTTGTGTGACTCACCCACCCACCCTTTCTCTGCGGAATGGGTGTAGGTGCAGGGGTTGGGTTCAGAGTCAGCAGTATTGGTGTGAGTGTGGGGTTTTTGCTCAGTGCTTTATGGTGATAGTACAGCATGGGAAGCTAGCATGGTGAAGTGCTAGTGGATCTCTCTGTAAACTTGTATCTGGACAAGGTTTTATTTCTAAGACCAGAGAACTGCATCACGGTAGATTAGTTCGTGATGTACTAGCATTTTTTTATGTTTATGTTTTAAGTTTATGTAGATAGTCTGTTTATGCTTATCTTGTGCCATGGGACAACAAACACTTTGAACCGAACTGAGTGGGTAAGGAGTTTTCTCAACCAGGAACTGTTGGGAAAAGCTGACTGCTGGGAAGCAGAAACACCCTGACATTTGCTGGGTGACTCTGCTGGAGCTGTGCATACTCTGCTGGTCACACCGGTCAGTGTGCAGTGTAGTATCAACAGCAGATGGTGGGCCCAGTATAACAGGTTATGGGCCGACTGACTTCAACAAGTCCAACGGAGGGAGCATGAAGCAAGGAACGCTCGACAAATATACTCTGGTATATTTGTGTGACTTAGAATTGTTTTGGCTGGAGAGAGCAAAATGTGCACGAGCAGGGTCGTTTTAGTCCATGCCCTGCTTTTGTTTATTGCAATTATTCCAACTCGTCTTTGAATAAGGATTTCTAGGGTTGGGGCTAGAGCACAGTATCATAGCCAGAGTTTCAGCTCATCGAAAGGCAGCTTTGATGGGACTGAAGCATAATTTTTAAAAAATGGTTTAATAGAAGGCTCCCTACTCAAATCCTCAGGAGCAGAGGAGGACTGTCCATCTACCTACTGCAGATCCTCCTCTGCCATTTGGGTAACCATAAGCCATGACCTTAGTGAGGTGTTTTGAAGCCCAGTAGTTCTGTTTGCCTAAAATTGACTGAATGAGAGATATCAGGTGCTTCTGGTGATTGAAATGCTTTTCATGAAAGGGGCATGTGAGATCAGAAGCTTGATTCTCACTTTCTAACACCTTGTCGGAACAAGGCAGTATGTTTGCAAGTAAGTTGGAAAGGAAGACTCACCACAGCAGGGATTACCACTCAGTCCAGCATCATAACAAGCTCAAGGTTTTATTATTGAGCTAAGTTGCCAATGCAGCTGTTAAACACAGTACATACTTAGCTTCCTGGAGAAGAGAGAGAGAGAGTTTACATATTTTTCTTCCATACCAGTGAAGGGAGGGGCTTTTTTTTCTTTATCATGTGATTCCTTTGATTAATACCTTGCTTTTCTTTTTCCCACTGGCCCTTGGGTTTTGTTGCTACCATCTGTTCTACCCACTATGGACCTGTGAATGACAGTTTGCTTGAGTGGCTTCCAGTAGAGGCAGACAAATAAAGATGTTTTCAAGACTTCATACCTGGGATTGCATCAGTGACTGAAAGTGATTGACTTTCATCTGGTTCACGTGTGTTACTCCTACCAACCTTATTGGAAGGGTTTTGGTTTTTTTGCTCTTTGTTGCTCGTGCACTTTGCAAAAAGTCATTTCTCCAGCTTGAAACTTTATTGCTTAGATGTACACAGTATAGTGATAAATAGTGAAAACCTGTTTCTGAACTTGCATACAGATAATTTTGAAAAGTTTGGCAGCACACAGACTTTACTTCTACTTTTCTATTTTTAAATGACTTTTTTTTACAAATGTTGGCTCTTAATGAATAACCTGCAGAGTAAATAAGCATATTTCTTTATAGGATGACTTATTCGAATAGAGTTTAATTAAATGTTTTCCTATTTGTGCCAGCGCCATTTATTTTGAAGGCTTTTTGATGAGCCATTGATGAAACAGCTCAGTGTGTGATTTTGCCCTTTGAATCTGCTGCTTGATGCAAGTTCTGTTTTCCATTTTTCACATCTCCATATTCTAATTCACCAGCGATCATTGAGGCGTACACATTTTCTGACGGCAGATGCATCTTGCACTGGAATTCTTCCCTCATAGCCTTTTTATTTATGTGTGCTTCAAATTTTGACATGCTGTGAAGTCTTCTATTTTTCACAGACACAGACGTACATATATGAAAAAGTTATAGATGTTCTTTTTCTTCTTCCCGTCCAAATTTTATAGCTGCCTTCTTCATATATGTGTGTGTGTGTGTGTGTGGCACCTGTTTATTTCAGATCAGCTTTTGCTTTTCAAAATCAGAGTTGACCCTAAATCTCCTTGATGATTTCAAAACATGAATTTCTGTCAAGGTTTGAACTCAAGCCTAGAGTATCTCATTGTCTTGTGTGACCTGTGGCTTCCTAGCTAGTACTTGCAGCAGGCTGTTCCTCCAACACTAACCACATGGACAGATTCTGATGCATCAGTGCTTATAAAGCACTGCTTATCTTTTTAAGGACCATTACTAACTGTTCTTAGTGTAGCCAATAACAACATCCCCTAAACTGACTCTAAGTGGCTTGGTTGGCCCTCCCAACCTGTTGGATTCTTCCCACTCTCCCATTATTTTACCATGTATGTCTGGCCTCGGATGTTATATGAAAGGGTCTCAAATAACTATGTGATAATTAAATGACCTAACTAAGGAAATGGGTATTTTAAAACATTGGTAGTGTCTAGATATTTTAATAGTTCAGATGGGTTTTCTTGCTCATGCTTCTTTCTTGTGAAATTATTTTGATGTAAGTTGCTTTGGCCAAAATCACCAGCAGCACCTAGTTAAACGATGGAACTCCCAAAGGAGGCAGTGATGGATACCAGCCTGGGTGGTTTTAAAAGAGGATTAGACAAGATCTTGGAGCAGATGGCTATCGATGGCTCTGAGTAATGCTTCTGAATACCAGTTGCTGGAAACCACAGAAGAGTGCTCTTGTTCTCAGAGGCTGCATATTGGTTTCCCACAGGCATCTGATTGACCACTGTGAGAACAGGATGCTGGCCTGATCCAGCAGGCTTTTCTTATGTTCTAATCAGTGACCGTTTTCTTCCTCATCTCACAAAGGATGTTCACTAGTAGCACCTAGCTGCCTGAACTTTCCTCTCCATCCTGCCAACATAATTTATCTTACACTAATTAGGGGTGGGTGGAGAGAGAGGAGAGAGTGAGTTATGAAAGTATTAAGCACCACTTCATGTCATCTTGCTCTGAATCCATTTTAGGATTCAGTTAATCACTAATATATATGTTATTGTGATTAACAAAACAGAGAAATAGAGGGAAATGGGACATTCTTCTTCAGTACTACCCCCAAAACCCCACCGGGCAATCATAGGGCCCAAGGTGGCTGTTATAGGGACAGGCACACCTTTAGGTACTTGGGTCCCAAACCATTTAGGGCTTTATATGCTAGTACAGTGGTACCTCTGGTTACGTACTTAATTCGTTCCAGAGGTCTGTTCTTAACCTGAAGCACCACTTTAGCTAATGGGGCCTCCCACTGCTGCCACGCTGCCACCGCCACGATTTCTGTTCTCATCCTGAAGCAAAGTTCTTATCCCGAGGTACTATTTCTGGGTTAGCGGAGTCTGTAACCTGAAGCGTATGTAACCCAAGGTACCACTGTACCCGCATCTTGAATTGGGCCCAGTAGCTCAGTGGCAGCCAGTGCAGGGCTTTCAGGGCCTGTGTCACATTGTCCTATAGGCTGCCCCACCTACCAATCCAGCAACAGCAACCTGCACCAGCCTCTGCCACTATCTTCAGGGGCAGCCCCACATGGAGTGCATTACAGTAGTCCAAGCAGGTTGTCACTACAGGTGTGCAGAAAATTCAGCAAGCAGTTGAAGTGGGAGTTTTAACTGCAGCTTTTGAAAGCTGTTCCATGGTAGGTACACTCAAGACAATTCATTTTGTTTGAACTGGCTTAAGAAATCACACTGTCAGCTTCCCAGAGTGAGGGATGTGCATTCCATGCTGTCACAGGACTTTTGAGAGCTATTACTTCAGGAGCACAAAAATGAGAAGGCCTAAAAAAGTGGGATACAAATGCATTCAATAAATTATAAAATAAATAAATTGGATTCAAGGGCGGGGCAGTATTTTGCCTAGCTGAACCTACTGTGGCAGTACTGTATGCTAAAAAAAGAGAAGAAGGTTGGAATATAAGTCCTTCTCTTGTTAAGATTCTTTCATAATGAATCTGCCTTAGTGGTTTTCTCCAGCTTGTTGGGGAAGGGGTATAGGGATGGGGGGAAGCAGGGAGTAGTTGTGAGAATCTCAGGAAAGAGTTAATGTTGTCATATTTACCAAGAAACAGTTCTCCACTCTCCTCTCCAGTAATTCAATCATGTTGGCCTGCTTTCAGGCAATACTACGGCAAAGTGACAAGTTAATAACGGCAGTAATAATAGTCGCAGAGCCTAATGTTGTTTCCCTTGCTCATACTCTCATTGCACCATCCTGCCGCCCATGTTGCCTAATGCAATTTCCAGTATTGTTAATCCAGTTTGAGTAGGAATTTTATTCTGCTCTGCAAGAGAATAGCACATGCAGGAGCCGGGGTACCATGTACCTTAGGGACCTGGCCACATTATTTGTGACTCTGCCCTTCCTTGTAATTGTATTATTTTTTATTTGTCCTTGATTCTCCAAGAGAGTAAATTAACCTTGTTGTGAATTAACTCCCCCTCTCCTTGTTCTTTTCCGTAGTCCTTTCATAGAAAGGATTGCCCCCAGAGTGACTTCTGCTTGTTTTTCTTTAATTATTCTCAAGCACCACCTTCCTTAATGCAACTAAATGTGCCAACTTCCTTCTGTAAAAAAGATAAACCATAATGACTTCATGCCATTTCATAAGCAGGTAATCACAAAATGGATTATATTGTGGAGGTGCACACCTGCATTGCTTAGTACAAAGTCTCCAACATTGTCAAGTCCCACTGCATAATTTTCCTAACCTTTTCTTTCCCTGTGGGGACAAAACCACAGGAAGTGAAGCTGTAATAATAATATTATTTTGAGGAAGGACAGGCTTAGTACTCTCTCACTCAATGTGTTTGCACAGATTTTGTGGGAATTCCAATATATTTCCAAAGTATTGTTGTTATTTATCTACCACCCTTCATCCGAAGATCTAAGGGCAGCTCACAAGATAAAAATACAGGATAAAAGCACAAAAGATATATAATGGTACAGGGTTACAGACACTTCAGGTTACAGATCCTTCAGGTTACAGACTCTGCTAACCCAGAAATAGTACTTTGGTTTAAGAACTTTGCTTCAGGATGAGAACAGAAATCGTGCAGCTGAGGTGCAGCAGCAGCGGGAGGCCCCACTAGCTAAAGTGGTGCTTCAGGTTAAGAACAGTTTCAGGTTAAGAACAGACCTCCAGAACGAATTAAGTTCTTAACCCGAGGTACCACTGTAGTTAAAACAAAAACAAAACAACACCCTTTCCCCAAACACATTTAAAAGGCTGTAGAATATTAATCGGGACACGGGTGGCGCTGTGGGTAAAAGCCTCAGCGCCTAGGACTTGCCGATCGAAAGGTCGGCGGTTCGAATCCCCGCGGCGGGGTGTGCTCCCGTCGTTCGGTCCCAGCGCCTGCCAACCTAGCAGTTCAAAAGCACCCCTGGGTGCAAGTAGATAAATAGGGACCGCTTACCAGCGGGAAGGTAAACGGCGTTCCGTGTGCTGCGCTGGCTCGCCAGATGCAGCTTGTCACGCTGGCCACGTGACCCGGAAGTGTCTGCGGACAGCGCTGGCTCCCGGCCTATAGAGTGAGATGAGCGCACAACCCCAGAGTCTGTCAAGACTGGCCCGTACGGGCAGGGGTACCTTTACCTTTTAGAATATTAATCAGCCAAAAGTCTGGTTAAAGGGGTACATTTTTACCTGGCACCTAAAAGAAATAGAACAAAGGCACTGGACGGACCTTCCACAAATGGGGAGCCACTGCAGAAAAGGCCTGTTCTCATGTTGCCACCTTCAAAACCCTCTTGGACGAGGCACATGAAGAAGGGCATCAGAGGATGATTGCAGAGTCCTGTCAGTTTATATGGGGAGAGGTGGTTTTTGAGGTATTGTGGTCCTGAGCCATTTCAAGCTTCATAGGTCCAAACTAGCACTTTGAATTGGGCCCAGAAGCTAATTAGCAAGCCAGTGCAGTCCAGCCAGGATCATTGTAATATGTGCAAACAGTCTTGCCCCAGTGAGCAACCTGGCCGCTTAATTCTGCACCAGCTGAAGTTTCCAACCATCTTCAGAGGCAGCCCTACATATAACGCGTTGCCATAATCTGTTGGTGTAAAGCAGAGTTCCGTGCCCAGCGGAAGGATGAGGAGTACGTACTACATACTCTATATTGCTTTATTTACAGTTCAAAGCAGTTATATTACAGAAAGACATCTTGCCTCTGCCGGAGCAGATAATGCATCCTCTCTCCTCGACAGCTTGGAGAGAATCACACAGTGAAAAACAGGAAACCAGTGTACGTCACATCCAGTCTCCCTTTCCCGTGAGAAACTCCAACAGTACAGACTGTGGAATGTAAACACCTGTCTCGTGACAAGCCCTTTCGCTGCACAGTGAAGGAAAGCAGAAACCAACATCCTCCCCCTTTCTGTGAACATCACTGGGCAGCGTGTTCGTACAACATCAGTACAAACCCAACTTCTGCACATAGGTACAGTGTTGATCCCTTGATACAACCTTGGACAATACATCAGCAGGAATTTCATTACCTGGCATATAGGACACCGTCACGAGTCCCTTCTGAATACATTCCCTAGCATGCTGCAACTTTAATTGCAAGTGCTTCGTGCTTTGCTTACAACCTTCAGACTTCAGCAAAGCCAAACATGCTTTGTTGTCCTGGTAAACCTGGATTGGACATTTGACAGGAATCTTCATATCTTTGCACAATTGTAACAACCATTCACAATCCTTAAGTGAATAAGACAGTGCATTCAGTTCAGCTTCACAAGTACTTAAGCTAACTGTTGTTTGCTTCTTGCATGACCAATCAAACAGACCCTGATTGTACATGTAGCAAACTCCAGACGTACTTTTCCTGTCTGCAGTGTCACTTCCAAAACTTGCATCTGCAAATATTTCAAGACCACCAGACTTCTTATTGTTAAATCTCAGTCTGTAATGCATAGTGCCTTTCAAATACCGCGCTATGCGTTTCAGAGCTTTCCAATCCTTGACACTAGGATTGTTGACTTGTCTGCTTAGCAAATTACAGCTAACAGCAATGTCTGGTCTTGAACATCTGGCAATGAAGTTTAGCTTGCCTAGCACACTTCTGTACAGTGTAGTGTCAGAAAATGCTTCTTCAGTGTCATCTACCTGATAACCTGTTGTCATCGGTGTGTCTACAGGGTTAGCATCCATCAGATTTAGTTTGCTTAACACATCAGCAATTTTCCGTGACTGGTGTACTAGAATGTTACCATCTTGATCTCTCTCTATTTCAAGAGATAGGTAGTTGTTTACCTCACCAAGATCTTTCATGTCAAAGTGCTCTTTCAGTTGAGCTAGGGCGTTATTGTACATTGCGACATCTTTCCAAAAGAATAATAAATCATCAACATAAAACAAACAGTACAGTTTCTTTTGCCCCTCCTCTTTGACAAATACACATGGATCAGCTTTCCCTTGCTGAAAACCTAGAGAAAACAATACTTCAGTGAGTTTTGTGTGCCAACACCGTGCACTTTGTTTGAGACCATAAAGGGATTTCTTCAGAGCACAAACAAATCCCTGTTTTACCTGTACGCCATCAGGTGGAAGCATATAAAGTGATTCATCTAGAGATCCGTACAGAAAAGCTGTATTAATATCATGGTGACTAATGTGTAGATTTTCCTCTGCAGCTAGCTTGAGCATAAGCCTAATGCTTTCATACCTCACTGTGGGTGAGTAGGTCTCATGATAGTCTTCACCTGGTACCTGTGCAAAACCTCTGGCTACCAATCTGGCTTTGTGTCTGACTATCTTGCCATTTTGATCAGTCTTCGCTTTGAAGACCCATTTGCTTCCAAGCAGTTTCATTCCTGGAACTACTGGAACTAGCTCCCATGTTTTGTTCCTTTCTAAGGAATCAAGCTCAGCCTTCATGGCATTTAACCATGGCTCAGCTTCCTTTGAATCCAAACCCTGGATTTCTTGGAAACCTGAAGGTTCAAATACCTTCTTGGAGCTTTTAACAGCTGTTACTGCTATCGTAGCAAACTCAATAGGAAATCTCTTTGGAGGTTTGCCCTTTGTGGCTCTCTGTGACCTACGAATTAGTCTTAAGTCTTCAACACTCTCCTCTTCCTTCTTGGGAGAAAAACGTCCTATTGTGAACAATGGTTCCTCCAATTCTTGATCAGAGCTTTCAGAGGGTCGCATAGAGGCTTTCGCACTCTTGAAATCCTCTGAATCACCTGATTCAGTTTCAGATTCAGACTCAGAACCTTCATCAGTGGGTGTGGGTTGTTGTGGTTGCTTTTGACTATCCTCAGTCTCATCACCGTCATCAGGATAACATTGGAAAATTCCCACATTCTCCCCCCACTTTGCATTGTACTCAACACTTCTCGTGAGCTTAATTGTCTTAGAGTCAGTCATCATTATTCTGTAAGACCCTTTCTGATAACCTAGAAAGATACCATGCAAACCACGCTTGTCTAACTTGGAGTTTTGTGGTGAATGAATCCACATGTCAGAACCAAAAATTTTCAGGTGTTTGATATATGGCTTCTTGCCAAACATCTTCTCATAGGGGGTACAACCAATCGCTGAAGATAACCTGCGATTGTAACTGTAAACAAAACACGAGAGAGATTCGGCCCAATAACTCTCTGGAAGATTGGCATCATGCAGCAAGGTTTTTAACCCTTGAAGCAATGTCTGATTTGCCCGTTCCGCAAGTCCATTCTGCCATGGCGAGCGAGGACTAGACAAATCGTGTTGAATTCCTTTCTCAGTCAGAAAAGCTTCAAACTGCTGAGAAGTGAATTCTCCCCCGCGATCACTGAAAAGAGTCTTTATCTTCTTACCATGCACATTTTCCAACCAAGCACAGAATTCCTTGAACCTAGGAAAAGCCTCTGATTTCTGCTTGAGATTGTACACAAAAATATACCTCGAAAATGCGTCAATGAGAACCATGAAGTACCTATTTCCACCCAAAGAGGGCGCTAGTGGTCCAACCAAATCAGCATGAACAACCTGGTATGGTTCCGTAGCTTGCCTACTAGACACCTTACCTTTCGCAGCCATTTTCACCTTGTTTGCTGCGCATGCTTTGCACTTCATGTGGTACTTGCAGGGTTTAATAGTCATACCTTCAACTAAGGCAGGCATTTTAGATACTGCCTCAAAATGCAAATGACCAAATTTTCGATGAAAATCATGAATACATTCTGCATGCAAACTTTTGTTAGAACCTGCAATGCAACAAGTGTCATCCTGCACAACATCATCATAATACAAAACAAACAAACGATCAACATATTCAGCATGCAATTCATAGTCATTTTTCTTTGTGATGATGCACTTCTTGTTCTTGAAGGACACGTCAATGTTCCGCTCATTCAGCTGTCCAACGCTGAGAAGATTATGTTTGGCGTCTGGCACGTAAAGGACATTCTGTATCGATAAGTCCAAACTGTGAAGAACAACAGTTCCGTAGCCTTTACTGGGAATAGTGTGGTCATCCGCCTGGTGAATCGCACCTTCCTGCGGTGTAAAAGACACAAACAGTCTCTTATCGTTGCACATGTGGTGGGTCGCCGCCGAATCAACAACGAAGAAAGATCTAGACGTCTTCTGGACCTCTGCAACCTTTGGAGTGAAGCGTGAAACCATAGCCTTGTGCTGCGTTGTCCTAGACACCGGACCTTTGCCTTTGCCTCGGCCTTTTCCACGCGATGAGCTTTCGCTGCGCTGCTCTGTCTTGGCCCTGGGATATCTGCATTCCCTCTTCATATGGCCTAGACGTCCACATGAGTAGCATTTCACTGCCTTCAAAGCTTTGGCGCCATCTGGTGGTTCCACTGCACTATGGGATGACGTCTGTGAAGACTCCCCCTTGCCCATGCAGCTAGCACCCCGGCGATCTGCTTCATTTAAAACCACGGCAGTAACATAGTCCACTGTCAGCTGAGCTGTTGGCTGCACAGCAATCTGGGTTGCAACAGACTCCCAACCTGAACCCAAAGATTGTAGTATCATGAAAGAATACACAGCCTCTGGAAAGTTGAGTCCTCTCTGTTGCAGCTCATGTCTCAGATTTTGCATCTCCATCAGATGTAAACGCACATCTCCACCTTCAGCAAGAGCCATATTATGCAGCTTGTTGAAGTAAAACATAGTAGATCCAGCTTCTGTCCTTAAGTGAGCCTCCCTCAAAGAATCCCAAATTTCTCTGGCTGAGGTCTTATCACGCAATAGACAGAGCTCTTCTGGGGATACTATCAATGTAAGTGTTCCCCGTGCTTTGGAATCCTTAGCTTTCCATGCATCTGTAACTGGAGCTGGGGGGGTTTCTGTAATCACCTCAAACAAACCCTCTTTCCGCAGAATTGCCTCTGCATACAAAACCCAGTCCGCATAATTTTTCTTGTTGAGCTTAGGAATCCCACAAGCATCCTGAAGGGCCATCATGACTCTGGCATTAGCCTTCAGCGTCATATATGCTGCTTTAAATCTTGCTGCGTCACTGCTGCAGCTGCCTTATTCCAAAGGCGCTTTTAAAAGTTACTTTCGATTTCCCCAGCATAGTAACTTGTGCCTGGGAGCCTTTTGCGTAGTCCCGGCAAAACGGCTTTAAAAGTTCAAAGTCCAGCCATAAAGCCATTAACTAGAAGCTGGCAGGCTGCCCGGAGCAGTAGCACATACCTCATCAATCATGTTTACGCGCAGAGCAGATTCCGATCCGATCTGTCCCTCTGCATTCCGATCCTTTGCCGGCACTCCGATTCGACTTCTGGAGCCCATAACCACGTGTTGGTGTAAAGCAGAGTTCCGTGCCCAGCGGAAGGATGAGGAGTACGTACTACATACTCTATATTGCTTTATTTACAGTTCAAAGCAGTTATATTACAGAAAGACATCTTGCCTCTGCCGGAGCAGATAATGCATCCTCTCTCCTCGACAGCTTGGAGAGAATCACACAGTGAAAAACAGGAAACCAGTGTACGTCACATCCAGTCTCCCTTTCCCGTGAGAAACTCCAACAGTACAGACTGTGGAATGTAAACACCTGTCTCGTGACAAGCCCTTTCGCTGCACAGTGAAGGAAAGCAGAAACCAACATAATCTAGCCTGGAGGTTACCAAGGGTTTAGGCATTGCAAGGCCTGTCTTTGTGCATTACAGCAGAACATGGGAGCAGTCAAGTCGCTGTATTGGGACTAGTCTTTTTTTTACTCTTTCATAAAGAGTTGGGTGTGAGCAATGTGGTGACTGGGTTTGCTGAATGACGCCTAATTGGCCAGATTGGTAAAAACAAAAAGGGATTTCAGCGACCTCCAAAAAGATCTCTCCAAACTGGTAAATGGGCATTGAAGTGGGAAGTGTAGTTCACCACAAATATTACATACCTTGGAATGACAGCTGTTGGGGAACATGAGCAGGACAGTGCCATTGCTAGGGCCGGCCCTAGTATGAGGCAGTGTTAGGCAGCAGCCTCAGATAGCAGATCTGCAGTATCGGTTAGTTATTTTAATTCATGGTGATTATGGTTGTTGTATTTTTACTGCCGTTGTGATGGAGGAACGCTTGTGGGACTTTTCTGCCTCAGGTGCCAAAATAAAGTGTCTAGCCTTGGGTACTATACACCTTGAGCTGAGTGTGGAAGCGCATTTGCTTCAGGTAGCTAGATGGTTTGGGGCCAGCTCTGGCTATTGCACGAGGGCTTCCCTTAGGCCACTGTGAAAACAGAAAGCTACAACGATCCCGCAGGGGTCTTATACTCTTAGGTTCATTTTAGTGTTTGAAGGGCATTCTCACGTCTGCAAACAAGCTATAAATACTCCTGGAAACCTCAGCTGTGTTTTACTGCATATTTTCAAATGCCTTTTCAGTGTGAAACCTGTAGTGGAAATCTGTGGCCTTACAGTGCAGTGCTTACAGAATGTCTACCTAGCCTGTTCATTGCAGTAAGTGGCAAGTGGTTCTAGGATTGTAGCCCAAGTCTTGTAACTTCACATCAGAATAATTGGACTAGCCATGGAGGGTGGGGTGGGGGTGTACGTGTGCACGTATGTGCAAGGTTGTCCTGTGATTCGCAAGAACCGCTCTGTATCTTTTTCATTTTTGCCTGTTGCCCTCCCTTCTCTTACATCAAAAAGGCCAAATTCTGTCAGAGGCTCCGAAAACTAGGGCAAGCTCTGGGAAACTTCGTAATATTTCATAAGTTCTCTCCAGGAGAAGGCTGTCTTTGAAGATTGCTAGCCTCTGGGGAAGAGTGCCTTCAAAGTGGGACAAAGCAGCCTTTGACTGCCTCCCCTTCGAGCTCAGATGTGGTAACCCATGGGACTCTTTGCTGGTTTTGGCGCTGCTCTGCGAATCGTCATTCTGTTTCCCCCTCTCCCACCCCAGCTCCCCTTCAGTTCTTGACCAGTTCCTTCTGCTTCCCTCCCATTTCTTTTTTAAATAGAATGTTTTGCCAAGGGTGTCTTTGGCAAGATTAATCATCTTAATAGTTGAATTGTGTCCTGCCTCTGTAGTTTATCCCTAGCAGAGAGCTCGCGGTATTTGATCTGATTTTCTCTTTCTTTAATCTTGCAATATAACATGGGAGGGATGTTATTGTTTTTTAAGCATAAAAGATAATATGCTTCGTGTCTGGCACTTCTGCCCTACAGATCCAAGTATTTTATGAGAGCTGGGTCACTCTAGGGGCAGGAAGCTGAAGGTGCATCTACACCAACATACTTATTTTAGGAATTGGTTGCCCAAGGGGTGATGCATCCAGTCACAGATGGAGACATTGCTTTGCCCAGGCTTCCTCAAACTCGGCCCTCCAGATGTTTTTGGCCTACAACTCCCATGATCCCTAGCTAGCAGGACCAGTGGTCAGGGATGATGGGAATTGCAGTCTCAAAACATCTGGAGGGCTGAGTTTGAGGAAGCCTGGCTTAGCCCCTTGCAGTTCAGAGTGTCTTGCCTGTTTACATGGCTGACTGAGGAAAATGCAATTTGCACCAAAGACTGCATAGCCTTCCTATTTGCTCCTTGCAGCCCATGCGGGAGTGATCCAGGACAAAGAGGTGTGGCCCTTTCCTACTGAGTATACAAACATGCAGTTTTAAGTTTGTAAATTAATAAAAATAGAGTGCTCTTACTCTGGTTCCTCTTTGACAGTGGAACGGACTCCCTCGAGGGGGTTGTGGACCTTGGAGGTTTCTAAGCAGAGGTTGGATGGCCATCAGAGCTTCAGGGCAGCAGCTGAAGAAGGAACAAAAAGGGTTTTCTTCTAGGACCACTGTAGTCACCCCCAACGACACGTTCCCAAGATGGAGGGTGAGGGAACAGCTGCAGTCGCCTGTGGTTCCTGCGCAATGTTTGCCATCTTGCCAAAGGTTGCAGGCAGCTTTACCTGCAGCAATTGCATGTTGATTGCCCTCTTAAAAGACAAAGTCCAGCAACTGGAGGAACGTGTAGCTACGCTCCAAAGAATTAGAGAGCTGGAACTCTTCTTGGAAGCAACAGAGCACACCGTCTCCACCAAGGAAGAGACAGGGGACTCCCCTGAGAAGGTGGCTAGTTCACCAACACAGGAGCCAGATATATGGAGAAACGTGACTCAAAGAAGTAGGAGGCCCAGGGTTCGCTCTGATTGTTTAGAAATACGCAATCGCTTTGAGGTCCTTTCCCCTAGCATGGAAGACGAAGAGCAGACTCCGTTTGAGGATCTCTCCCTCATTACAGTCGATCAGGTATATGAAGACGAGGAGCAAAGGCAGTCCTCTGGGAATGTCCAGGCGACCTTGGAACCGACAGCTCACAGAAGAACCCCGACCAGACCTAAGAGGAGGCGTGTAGTGGTGATAGGGGATTCCCTACTGAGGGGAACAGAAGCAGTGATCTGTGGGCCTGACAAGATGTCTCGGGAAGTGTGCTGTCTCCCCGGGGCTAAGATCCAAGATGTAACTGAACGACTGCAAGGAATCATAAAACCCACTGACAAATACCCCTTCCTCTTGGTTCATGTGGGAACCAATGACACTGCAAGCAATAGCCTCCAGAAGATCAAAAGAGATTATGAGGCTCTGGGCAGGAAATTGAAGCAATTAAATGCACAAATTGTCATCTCATCTGTCCTCCCAGTTGAACGACGTGGCCCAGGGAGAGAGGGAAAAATAGTGGAAGTGAACAACTGGCTTCGCAAATGGTGCAAACAGGAACGGTTTGGATTCTTAGATCACGGAATGCAGTTTCTTGAAGATGGACTTCTGGCAAGCGATGGGCTGCATCTCACAACGGTTGGGAGGAATGTTTTTGCAAAAAATCTCAGAAACCTCATCAGGAGGGCTTTAAACTGACTAATGTGGGGGAGGGAGACAGTGCTCCTGAAGGTAGGAGTCTATCAATTGATGAAGATGATCATCCAAATGTCATAGACCGAATGGAGCAAAGAGCATGCAGACCTAGTGGTGGGAGGAGAAAATCCTTAAATAAGAGACACGGGGGAATGATTAATGGACTTCAATGTCTGTACACTAATGCGCAAAGCATGGGAAATAAACAAGATGAGCTTGAGCTCCTGGTACAGCAAACTAAATATGACATAATAGGAATCACTGAAACCTGGTGGGATAAATCCCACGATTGGAATGTAATAATGGAGGGATACAATCTATTTCAAAGAAACAGACCAGACAAGAAAGGAGGAGGAGTGGCGTTATATGTCAGGGATGTGTATACCTGTGAAGAGATCCAAGATTTAGAACCTCAAAGCCAAAGTGAGAGCATTTGGGTCAAAATTAAGGGAGAGAAGAATAACAGTGACCTCATTGTGGGAGTTTACTATAGATCCCCAAGCCAAACGGAGGACATAGATGATGCCTTCCTGGAACAGATGGCCAAGCATGCAAAAGGAAGGGAGATAGTAGTAATGGGGGACTTCAATTACCCGGATATTTGTTGGATGTCAAACTCAGCCAAGAGCATAAGGTCAAACAGATTCCTCACTGCCCTTGCAGACAACTTCATTGTCCAGAAAGTGGGAGAAGCAACAAGAGGAACAGCCATTTTAGATCTGGTCCTAACCAATGTTGATGACCTGGTTAGTGGGGTAGAAGTGGAAGGATCATTAGGCGCGAGTGATCATGCTCTTCTGAAGTTTACTATACAGCGGAAAGGAGCAGCCAAGCATACTAGGACTCAATTTCTCGACTTTAAGAAAGCCGACTTCATAAAGCTTAGGGAAGTGCTGGGTGAGATCCCATGGACAGTAATACTAAAAGGAAAGGGAGTTCAAGATAGCTGGGAGTTTGTTAAGAGGGAGATAGTAAAAGCACAACTTCAGGCAATACCAATGAGACGGAAACATGGAAGGTGCCTAAAGAAGCCAGGGTGGCTATCTAAAGAACTTTTAACTGAGTTAAGATTAAAAAAGGATGTGTACAAAAAATGGAAAAGGGGGGAAACCACCAAAGAGGAATTCAAACAAATAGCCAGCACGTGTAGACACAAAGTCAGAAAAGCTAAAGCACAAAATGAACTCAGGCTTGCTAGAGAGGTTAAAAGCAACAAAAAAGGCTTTTATGGGTATGTTCGTAGCAAAAGGAAGAACAAAGAAACCGTGGGGTCACTCAGAGGAGAAGATGGTGAAATGCAAACAGGGGACACAGAAAGGGCTGAACTCCTCAATGCCTTCTTTGCCTCAGTCTTCTCCGATAAAGAAAACAATGCCCGACCTGAAGAATTTGGAGCAAATGATTCAGCAGAGGAAACACAGCCCAGAATAACTAAGGAGATAGTACAAGAATACTTGGCTAGTCTAGATGTATTCAAGTCTCCAGGGCCAGATGAACTGCATCCAAGAGTATTAAAAGAACTGGCAGATGTGATTTCAGAACCACTGGCAGTCATCTTTGAGAATTCCTGGAGAACAGGCGAAGTCCCGGCAGACTGGAGGAGGGCAAATGTTGTCCCTATTTTCAAAAAGGGGAAAAGAGAGGACCCAAATAATTACCGCCCAGTCAGTCTGACATCAATACCAGGGAAGATTCTGGAGCAGATCATTAAGCAAACAGTCTGTGAGCACCTAGAAAGGAATGCTGTGATTACCAATAGTCAGCATGGATTTCTGAAAAATAAGTCATGTCAGACTAACCTGATCTCGTTTTTTGACAGAATTACAAGCCTGGTAGATGAAGGGAACACAGTGGATGTAGTCTACCTTGATTTCAGCAAGGCATTTGACAAGGTGCCCCATGATATTCTTGTAAAGAAGCTGGTAAAATGCGGTCTTGACTATGCTACCACTCAGTGGATTTGTAACTGGCTGACTGACCGAACCCAAAGGGTGCTCATCAATGGTTCCTATTCATCCTGGAGAAGAGTGACTAGTGGGGTGCCACAGGGTTCTGTCTTGGGCCCGGTCTTATTCAACATCTTTATCAACGACTTGGATGATGGACTCAAGGGCATCCTGATCAAATTTGCAGATGACACCAAACTGGGAGGGGTGGCTAACACCCCAGAGGACAGGATCACACTTCAAAACGACCTTGACAGATTAGAGAACTGGGCCAAAACAAACAAGATGAATTTTAACAGGGAGAAATGTAAAGTATTGCACTTGGGCAAAAAAAATGAGAGGCACAAATACAAGATGGGTGACACCTGGCTTGAGAGCAGTACATGTGAAAAGGATCTAGGAGTCTTGGTTGACCACAAACTTGACATGAGCCAACAGTGTGACGCGGCAGCTAAAAAAGCCAATGCAATTCTGGGCCTCATCAATAGGAGTATAGCATCTAGATCAAGGGAAGTAATAGTGCCACTGTATTCTGCTCTGGTCAGACCTCACCTGGAGTACTGTGTCCAGTTCTGGGCACCACAGTTCAAGAAGGACACTGACAAACTGGAACGTGTCCAGAGGAGGGCAACCAAAATGGTCAAAGGCCTGGAAATGATGCCTTATGAGGAACGGCTAAGGGAGCTGGGCATGTTTAGCCTGGAGAAGAGGAGGTTAAGGGGTGATATGATAGCCATGTTCAAATATATAAAAGGATGTCACATAGAGGAGGGAGAAAGGTTGTTTTCTGCTGCTCCAGAGAAGCGGACACGGAGCAATGGATCCAAACTACAAGAAAGAAGATTCCACCTAAACATTAGGAAGAACTTCCTGACAGTAAGAGCTGTTCGACAGTGGAATTTGCTGCCAAGGAGTGTGGTGGAGTCTCCTTCTTTGGAGGTCTTTAAGCAGAGGCTTGACAACCATATGTCAGGAGTGCTCTGATGGTGTTTCCTGCTTGGCAGGGGGTTGGACTCGATGGCCCTTGTGGTCTCTTCCAACTCTATGATTCTATGATTCTATGATTCTATGATTCTATGATCTGTCATGGATGTAGTTGAGATCCGTACATTGCAAAGGGCTGGACTAGATGACCCTTGGGAGCCTTCCAACTCTACAATTCTGTGATTCTCTCAGATAGACTAGGGACTATAAAGGAGACAGATGGCATGCCACCCAAAACTATACACCGGCGAAGCAAAGTTGAACAATGTGTCTGCAGTTATAAAAATACAGTAGAAGTGGGAGTATTGCTTTGTTCTTGGGTTCAGATCTTAGCTAGCAGTGGGCTTGCTTAGATGCCTTCTGGAAAAATAATGAAATTCTCCGCCTGTTTAAAAACAGGAATGGTGACTGCAGAACTTTCACTGTTTTGTGACCATGAACTCATAAGTAAGTAAATTTTTATTTATACCCCGCCCTCCCCAGCTAAACACAATCAAACAATTGATTAAAATACAGCTTAAAAATTAGAATCAGGATAAAATTAAATGACTGCCCACGAATCACAACCATAGGGATCAGGAACCTCAAGTATTCATCAGGGCCAGCTATCCATGTTGGTCCCACATGAGCCAATAAAAGGGCCAAAGAGGTACAGGGTCCCATAGAGGGGGGGTCAAACTGGGCCCAGACCGAAGGCCAGGTGGAACAGCTCCGTCTTGCAGGCCCCGCGGAAGGACATCAAGTCCCACAGGGCCCTGGTCTCCTGCACATTTTTTTTTTAAAAAGGAACACCTAAGTGAAAGAGCTATTTAAAAAACAACAACCCCACACTGAATACTGTTATAGCCTGTTCTGGTGACTCTGATATAGCCCCCAAACTACTAGTACAGTGGTACCTCGGGTTACATACGCTTCAGGTTACATACGGTTCAGGTTACAGACTCCGCTAACCCAGAAATATTACCTAGGGTTAAGAGCTTTGCTTCAGGATGAGAACAGAAATTGTGCTCTGGCAGCACTGCGGCAGCAGGAGGCCCCATTAGCTAAAATGGTGCTTCAGGTTAAGAACGGACCTCCGGAACGAATTAAGTACGTAACCAGAGGTACCACTGTACAGGCATAACAGAGCTGCTTGCCAACTGCAGATGATTCCAAAGAAATCTAAACTGTGTGTGTTGGCCACTTGTAAGTCGGAGTTCCTCTCCTGTGTTGCAAGAGCAAGGATGTGTGAGGAGGGAGTCTGAATCCCTGCGGACAAATTCCAGTAGATAATTACATTTCTCCTTGCCAAATTCCCTCAGTAGCTTCCGATAAGATCATTCTTCACTTCTTGGTCCCCAGACGGCCTCTTTTGTGTGTAGAGAGATAGCAATTGCATTCTGCCCTGGGGCCAAGGGAACCATAACTGCTCACAGCTAATCTTAAATCCCATATTTAACATGTTTTGACTTGTTACACCTTGCCAAGTTTAAGCAACCTTGCTGCTTTGACCAGAAATAGTTAAAATGGTGCAGTAGCAGGTGGCATTGGGAATAACCTAATGTCCACATAAACTGTGCCTAATGCTTAACTACTCCTTTGCTCAACTCCTCCAGGTTACCAAGTGATGGTGTAGCAATTGGATTAGGAATGAACGGGCATAAGTATGATTTCCTCTCAGGTCCTTGCTTTATTTCCCCAGAGCTTATTGAGCAGGTGTTGCGGAAAGGCTTTGGTCTCCTGGCATCTCAGCAGCAGCCACTGGTTAACTGTGTTACTCCACACGTGAAATTGGTTTGCTGTGTAGGAGAAGCTGCTACAAGCTGAGCCACCTGAAACACAGAAGCAGCTATGGCTTTTGATGTGCTTGGTGTCTCTGTGCCTTTCAGATACATCTGCCCAAAGCAATGTGCAGCTAGTGGCTCTTCACATTGTCTCCCTGTTCTTTATTTCTTGGTGCATGGCTAGTTTCTTAGACAAGAGCTGGTGTTCAGTCATGATTCCATCGCTGACTACAATGATACAGGCAGAAATAAAATCCCAAATTTGCCACCGATACGTGTCAGTGTATAACTCAGCATCATACCTTGATGCGTGTCTGGAGTGAGTAATAATTGCAAGCACTTAAGTGGCAAAGTGTACTTGCCCCATGGAATATGCCCTTTTCCATAACGCTGATGTGTTTCTGGCACAGTATTATGATAGGCGTGCATGGTTTCTCCTTTCAAACCTTGGAAGAACTGGTATTGTGTTAAAAGTGCAGAGGCTCAGAAAGCAGAGCTAAACGTGCAGCCAGCTCAGTGCTGAGTTTAACATGGGTTGGAAATCAGTGCTGGCTCCAGGATGTTTGTTTGTTTGTTTGTTTGTTTGTTTGTTTTAAATAAAGTTTCGTTAAAAACAATTCACAGTACAATAAAAGACACACTAACTCACACCAAGATAACAAAAAGAAAAGAAGAAAGAGAGAAAAATATAAGATTCTCTATCACAAGTATACCCCATTTTTTGTCCCATACAGAAAATGATGTACCCTCCCAGTTCTCCCCTTCCCTGTCTCTCACACAAGGTCCTGCAAACTATTGATCATCTTCATCTGCATGCAAATATAACGAGTAGGAATATTAAGAGAAATCATTCTGAGCCCGGATAGCTCACTTGGTTTGAGCATGGTGCTGATAACACCAAGGTCGCAGGTTCAATCCCCGCATGGGACAGCACCATATTCCTGCATTGCAAGGGCTTGGACAAGAGAATCCTCAGGGTCCTTTCCAACTCTACAATTCTATGAAATAATAATAGAATGCCGAAAGACAGAAAGATAAGAATAATAACAAAATACTAAGAGAAAGAGAGATCGATAGAAATGACTTCCAGCTATCCATCTGTCGGTTGTGTTCGCAAGTGTTCCTCATCCTAATCCGATGTTCAGTTTAGAGTAATATCCATTTATTCCTCCCTCTGCTGATGTTTTCCCAGTCTTCAATCCAGGCAGCGCTTACTCGTTCCTTTTGCTTTCCATCCAAGAAAGTCCAAGAGAGGTTCTTTAGTTACATGTAATTATAAGAGTCATGGCTCCAGGATTTTGGTTGTCCTCTGTCTGAAAAGGACCCTGGGGGCCCCTGAAATTGAAAGCGGCGAGACATGTCTGATCTCACTACCCCACGGAGCATGCTCTGCCCACCATTTGCAAGATATGTTTTTAGCTGTTCCCAATACAGTGGTACCTCGGGTTACATACGCTTCAGGTTACAGACTCCGCTAACCCAGAAATAGTGCTTCAGGTTAAGAACTTTACCTCAGGATGGGAACAGAAATCGCGCGCTGGTGGTGCTGCAGCAGCGGGAGGCCTCATTAGCTAAAGTGGTACCTCAGGTTAAGAACGGTTTCAGGTTAAGAACAGACCTCCGGAATGAATTAAGTTCTTAACCAGAGGTACACTGTACATGGGCACCTATAATTGAAAGACGTGGGGGGCTTATGGTGTTAGGCCACATGGTGGCGCAAAGCAAATGCTTTGTACATCAAGGGGCCACCCCAACTCAGTATGAACGAATAAACCTTGCAAAGTCTGTCTTTTGCCAGCACAGACAGCTTATTAGCTCAACCATTCCAGTCTGGAGAATGTGAATGCAGAACAGAGACTGTCACATGTTTCCATCTTATTACAACTCAGAGGAAGTAAAATGGAAGAGGACTTCAAAAATCTTGAATGCCACAGCAAAATGCCCCCCCCCCCAAAAAAAACCCAGAGGGGCAGATAGCATGCTCAGCATGTGCACATGTGTGTGAACACACACCGTTGCTCCGCTGGAGTGTGTGTGTGGTACTTTATTAGCAGATATAGGCTGCCCATTTAACATATACAGTTACTATAGCAACTGAGGTTTCCTTAGCAACAGTGCCAGAAAATAATCCGGTACCAATTAAAAATAAACTGTTAGCAAGGGAGGGGGGGCAGCAGTGGGAGGAGTAGAATTTCTGTGAATTGGTTCCTTTCCCTTGTTGCTTTTTCATCCCAAGGACTCCCAGGCACTGGCAGAGACATGAAATAACGTTTTTCTTCTTGGCACCAGCCAGGAAGGTGCACTGGGTCACGTTGCCCCCTCTTGGTGGCTGAGGTTATTCTCCTAAAATTAATAAGGTGGAAAGTATCTACTCAGCAGTATGAGCCTAAGCCTCCCTATTAAAGCAAGCTCCCTAGAGAGAGGAGATGAGGGCTCCTTTCCTCTATATGTCATGTCATTGCAGAGCACAGCTATCTAGTCTTTATTAGCATACTGATTAAAGCCAGCGGCAATATAGGCTCCAGGGGAACTTCTTAATGTGTTGCCAGGATGCATAAACCTTGCATGCTGTATTAGGAAAAGCAAAGTTCTATTGTCACGAGAGTGCTTTTTTATCAGAATGTTTTGTGCCTCACCGTATCTCCATTCCCTCCAAAGCAGTCTGGCATGGAAGGGTTAACGGAATTGGGGAGCTTTTGAAAGACTCCAGGGAGGGTGCCCTCTCTCCTTTTGAAACTTGTAGCAATGTGCTGGTGTCAGACTGTGTGTGTGTGTGTGTGTGTGTGTGTGTGGTGGTGTTGTTGTTGTTGTTGTTCCATATTATATCATTTTTTTTGTCTTCGGTTTCCTTACGATGAAATCCCAGACCTACAGTTAGAGAGAATTGTGAGTTCCATTTTTTGTAGCGTCTGTTCCTCCAGGGAACAGTTTAGGAACAGACACAAGTGAGATGGGAATTGCATTATATTTCCTGTTTTGCCACTGCTGTAGGATTCTCTGATATATTTTTTTAATGATCAATGAAGAACTGTTTATAAAACTTGGGATGATCTACATATTGACATGGATGGGTGTAATATACAGGGGTTTCTAAACACACACACACACACAATTATCCTTTCAAACTCACAGTTAATTGTAAAGTCTGCTAAGAGTTTGTTTACATTATCCTGGAATAATTAACTCCTCAGCTAACTCCATCTTCTGTTTGCTGACACATTGAGAAGTTAATCAAGGCTGAAGCAATCTTAAACGGAAGAAAAGTAAGGTGTTAAAAAGAGGATCCAGTTACACACCTTTTTGTCCTAAGAAAGAAACAGTACAAAATGCTAAAGTAGCAACTTGCATCCACAAAAGCTGATCAGATAAGAAAATGAGGGCTAATGCCAGATGTGCAAGTCTAAAAATTACATGAAAAAGTAGAGAGAAAACAAAGCACAAGGCAGATATAACTAAGCTAAATGCAGCAAGCAGCAAGAAGTTTAAGGAAGTGATGCTCAAAGGACTTAGCCTAGGCCTGGCCAGCCCAATTAAGATAAAAGACGAGAAAGAGAGCACTCTATAGGTAGGTAGATGTAAGGTCGGCAGTTCAAATCTGCCTGACAGAGTGAGCTCCCGTTGCTCTGTCCCAGCTTCTGCCAACCTAGCAGTTCGAAAGCATACCAGCACAAGGAGATAAATAGATACCTCTCCAGTGGGAAGGTAAATGGCATTTCTGTGCACTCTGGTCCTTGTCACGGTCCTCTGTGCACCAGAAGCGGTTTAGTCATGCTGGCCACATGACCCAGAAAGCTGTCTGTGGACAAACACCGGCTCCCTTGGCCTGAAAAGGAAGATGAGCGCCATACCCCATAGTTGCCTTTGACTAGACTTAACCATCCACGAGTCCTTTACCTTTAGGTAGATGTGTATAAACCCAGGGTGAGGAACCTCAAAGCTGGGGGCAAATGTGTCCCCCAAGTCTCTCTCTCTCTCTCTCTGTCACTCAGGGCTCTCTCCAAGCACTGCTGCTCATCAGCCCAGCTCTGTGCCCTTATTGGGTGCTTTTGTCTTTCTGGGATGTGCCTTTGAACTGGGAGAAACACCTATTGCTTGCTTTGGTGGAACATGGAACAGGTGTGCCTGTAGTAGAAACCTTGTGGCTGAAATGTAGCCCTCTGTATCAGGCATAGGCAAACTCGGCCCTCCAGATGTTTTGGGACTACATCATCCCTGGCCACTGGTCCTGTTAGCTAGGGATGATGGGAGTTGTAGTTCCAAAACAACTGGATGGCTGAGTTTGCCTATGCGTGCTCTGTATGAAGGCGAATCACATCCATAGCTTCACCCACTTTTGCTTATGGCCTCGCCCATCACTGGCATGTATCCCCTGAAAGGGTGGCCTTGGACCCCAAAGTGGTTCCCTACCTCTATAAACAGATGCAGATAGAAAAAGAAAGAAAGAAAGAAAGAAAGAAAGAAAGAAAGAAAGAAAGAAAGAAAGAAAGAAAGAAAGAAAATTCCCAGACATGGCGAATTTTGATGAAAGAAAGGCACTCTTCACATGTACAGAGGCATCCTATACATAGGTTGGAATGTTAGTTGCTGTTTGCCCTAACCTTTCTGTCTTTTGTGTCCCCCCCCCCCCAAAAAAAATCCCCTTCCTCCAGTGACAAAGCTGCAGGTCAGCAAATCCAAGCGGAGCATCACCCTCGTGGAGAACAAGCCCATTCCCCTGAACTGCTCTGTGAAGTCTCAGACCAGCCCGGACTCCCACTTTGCCGTCCTGTGGTATGTCCACAGGCCATCGGACACAGACGGGAAGCTCATCCTGAAGACCACCCACAACTCTGTGTTTGAGTACGGCACCTATGCTGAGGAAGAGGGGCTGAGGTGGAGGCTGCAGTTTGAGAGGTCCTTGTCCGGGGGGCTCTTCAGCCTCACAGTCCAGAGAGCCCAGGTCAGCGACAGCGGCAGCTATTACTGCCACGTGGAAGAGTGGCTGCTCAATCCCAACCATGCCTGGTATAAGCTGGCTGAGGAAGTGTCTGGCCGGACGGAAGTCACTGTCAAGTTGCCAGGTAATATCTCACTTGCCATGTCTGAAGCTTGCCTAAGACTTCATGTCTATAGCTGTTTCTTGAACCGCAGCAACTTCCTATCTGCACACTCTGCCTGGCAAATTCCCAAAGGAAAGTTAAGCCTCTGTTCCCACCATAAGCATGTATCTTGGCCCCACTGCACATTTGCTGTACGGACGCATCCGTGTGGGAGTGTCACTGTAGCCCCATTTCCATTCTTCCGCACGTCACAGGAACTTTAGGAGAGCAAATCTGAGAGAAAGAAAGGGCAATATGCCTTCAGTAAATTCTCACAGCAAAATCATGTTCTCCTGCATATTCGTACTCTGGCAACCTATGTATAGCTCAGGATCTCCTGCTTCTCACCAGCAGTCAGTGGGGCATCACAGACAGGGTGGTGTTGCTCTCTTGCCTTCCCAGTGCCAAGCATCCATGCCAGTTCCCGAGAGAGAGGAGGGCGAGGCATGGGTTGGCTCAGCGCAGTGCAGGCTTGCCAGCAGGAGCATCCGAATAGCCCCACCGCCATACCCGCACTGTGCTGAACTCCCCACACTTCCCCCCTCTCCCACTCAGGAACTGGCATTGACACTTAGGGTGGGGAAGGCAAGTGAGCAACACCACGCTGCCCTGCCTGCACCAGACTGCTGCTTTTGCTATTCGAAAGTATTTCAGGACACAACTGATAATACTGTTTGCAGACTGTGGTTCATGGGGAAAGCCTGTAAATGGCCTTCTGCAGCCTAGTTCCTCACCTGGACATTTTAGACTCCAGCTGCCATCAGCCTTCAGCCAGTGTGCAAAGATGGGAGTTGTAGTCCAAAACATTTGGAGGGCACTAGGTTGGGGACGCGGGTGGCTTTGGTCTAAACCACAGAGCCTAGGGCTTGCCGATCAGAAGGCTGGTGGTTCGAATCCCCGCGACGGGGTGAGCTCCCGTTGCTCGGTCCCTGCTCCTGCCAACCTAGCAGTTTAAAAGCCTCCGGCAGGAAGGTAAACGGCATTTCTGTGCGCTGCTCTGGTTCGCCAGAAGCAGCTTAGTCATGCTGGCCACATGACCTGGAAGCTGTCTGCGGACAAATGCCGGCTCCCTCTGCCTATAGAGCAAGATGAGCGCGCAACCCCAGAGTCCGTGACTGGACCTTTACCTTTAGGTTGGGGAAGGCTGTTATAAAACCTCTGGCTTTGAGAATGCCAGGAGTCTAGATTTTCATGAGCAAGGAAGTGTTTCCCCCTGTTTGCTCAAACAGGCTTTAATGGAAGGAGACGTTCTTCTATGCCTCTGAGATGGTATCTCATTGATAGTGATCAGATGGAGAGGTATCTGTTTGCTTGGGAAAGCTCTGTGTCAGATTCCTCCCCTCCTGTACACTTTAATTTTATTTATTGCCTGGGTCCCAGTGGTGATGTGGAGTGATGGTTTCTGTTCTCATGTGCTGAGCTCTTAGAAATGAGAGTTTAATGAAGAGGGAAGTTGGCTGCTGAGGGGCGATCCTTTCCCTGACAGGAATGGAAAGTGAAGGAAGTAAGGAAGTGTTGAATAAATCAATGAACCGCCAGCCAACAAATAGAGAGGCAGAAAGGTGAGGTCTATTATAGAGCAGAGCCTGGGAGGGCTGGCAATTCCCAGCAGCTAAGCATTGCTCCAGAAAGCTTTGTGTTGACATCTAAACATTTTGTCCTTGAAGGACAACCTGCTTTTTCATATCAGGCCCAGCAGAGTTGGGAAAGAACAACAGGTCACAGTTTTGACACAGGAAGCAAAGAGGAAGGAGCCAGGGCTATTTGCTTTCTCAGCATTGAAAAATAATCCTCAATATTACAAAAGCACATAGGGGAGTTTCCCACAAGTTAGGCTGAGACCTGAATTTCCAGACCGTACAATATCAGGGTTTCTGAGTATGCCAGGGGATTCAGTAACAGGCCCAAGGTGTGGCTAGTCCTCAGTAACTAGCTGACGCTGCATTTGGAGAGCTTCAAGTGGTGTTTAATGCTTTCACTGCGATGGAGTACATTGTGGCATTTTGCATTTCAGTCCTTGCATTTGTTGAAGAAAGTCCTCTGAACCTCAGTTCTGTAGAAAGAGGTGAGAAGCTTGCAAGAAAAATCAGAGCCTATGCTATTCAAGAAATCACATTGTCATGTGGTTGGCACTGTGGAGCAAATCACACTAAATTGGTATAAAAGAGCCCCAGGCAGCCAGTCTGGAGGAAGTTGTGTCCAATTAAGGCCAGCTGTAAAGGAAGTTCCTAATCCCTGGTGATGACCTGCTGCTGATATTCCAAATAGTCTGGTTGGTACATTTGCAATCCCTAAATCTTATTAGTAGGTATTGTGTCTGCAGATTGCATGGAGGACAAAAATGCCTTATTGTTCTTCCGATTTCAGGGCCACCCTGAACAGTGTGCGGAGCACAAAGGAACCCAATGACCTTCCCCTGGAGGGATCTCTTTAGATTAATACCATTAAAAGCAAATATATAATGCTGAGCTGAAGCAGTATAAAACAAAGACTACTCCTTAAGTCCTGTTGCATTGTCAACTGGTTTTCTTTTTAATTTTATGTTGTTGCTTTTCCTCTTCTCCCCCCACCCAAAAAAAACCCCAGATAACCTTTTGGAAGTGAACCAGACTCAGAAGAACATCACGATCCTGGAGAATGAATGGGTGGCCTTAGAGTGTCTGGTCACCAACCGGAGCAGCCAGGCTTCCCAGTTGTCTGTGGAGTGGTATGTGTGGAAATCGGGCCATCCGGAGAAAGAAGCAGTGCTCAAGCTGACTCGCCAGGCCACCCTGTTATACGGAGAGCTGTCAGCCCTGAATGATCTGAAGAGCCGGCTGCGCTTGGAAAGCCCCTCTCCAGGCCTCTACCTGCTCACCATCCAGAACATGACTGTGCAGGACAGCGGGACCTACGACTGCCGGGTGGAGGAGTGGATACTGGGTCCCACAAACGCATGGTACAAACGGGCAGAGGACCTGTCTGGGCTGACAACCATTGTGGTGAAACAGCCAGGTAAAGTTATCTGTGGGTCTGGGGCTTTGGGCCACCAAGAAAGAAAAGCTCAATCACTGCTTATGGTGAGGGAACTTGCTGTGAGAAACATCCAGCTGCTATAATATATAGAATGCCTCTCTCTACTGCTCACCCTATATATACAGGAACTGCAGCTTAATATTTGGAGAAAGACAAGTTGCCTAGGCTGAATATTTAGGGGCAGCTGTACCTTTGTTCTCTTCCTACTTCTTTCCTCTCCCCTTTCCCCCTACCCCACGGTCCTTGCTCCCCTTTCCAGGTTTCGGGAGCTTTTTGCCTCCTCAGTTATTTTTCCGTTTGTTCTGCAAATCTTGAGGCTTTCCTCCAAGCATGCTTTTACCACCCTCTTCTGCATGGGCGGTGCTCTTTTGGCTACGTAAATATTGGCACTCACCCTTTAGGCTGGGGAATAGGAGTAGGGACATAGTCAATATCTCTCACCTTTCTTTTTCTGCCTAGATTCATCACACCTTAACATTTGCAGCTAAGCCACTAGGATGCAGCTAGTAATACACACTTTAGCTTCTTAAGGACCCTCCACAACCTCTGTTCTAAATATGAAACAGCAAATGCAGTCGTGTTCCAAACACAGAGATCCTTTACTAGGATTTTGAAATTTGCCATCTCTCTTCTCTGATACTGAGGAAGGATCTGTCATCTCCTTCCCCCTTTGCAAGGTCTCTAAGCCCCTAAACCCCAGAGCTTGACAAGAGCAAAGGTAGCTTAGGCATGTTTTGAAAACAAGGCCATCTTGTTTTGATTTAATGCATTTAAATGGGGGGGGTTGGGGGGGAGAGGGTTATAAAACAGCTTTCTGTTTACAAACTCACATTGGCTTGTTGTGATATTGTGTGTGAGTTAATGGGAGATAATTGTATCCTTTGGATGCTTGGTTGGCAGCTCAGGTTAAGATTTTAACCTCAGAGTTCATAGGATGGAAGGGTGAGGACACAGTCATTTTGACTGGTGAGATGTCCATGCGGAAAGTTTGACAGTGAATTTACTGGCAACACAATTTCCCACAAGGGTAACGTTTTAAATTAGGTAAAATGAAAGTACAAAAGAAATTTCTAAGAACTAGGGAAATAATGTGGCTTTGAAGTGCTTAAATTAAGTCTGTACGCATTTCAGTCACAGCTTCTAACGTGCAGCACAAGTTTAAGATGGTGAAATTTGGCCTCTGAAATACCCTTCAAATTGGTGCAGCTGCTTGCAGATGCCTCTCACAGTCTCTGTGTGCTTCAGCCAGACTGGTTGGTGCCTGTGGAATGTCCAAAACGTAGCTTGCAATTGAATAGGATTTTCCAGGGCTGAGGACAGGATTTGCAAGCCAGCTCTTGGGAGAACGTGAAAATCTTATCACTAACATCTTTGCTAGAGAAACATTTTTCAGGCCAAAGAAGAAAGAGCTAAGTGTCTCTGTGGGGAAAGAGTTGTCTCCAGGCATTAGTAATTGCGAACGCTGCACACATTGCAACTAAGCTTCCAAAATCTTCCTTTTGGGCTGAAAGTTCTCAGATGACCTGTTACAGCCCCAAGATAGACCCAACGGTTCTAATTTGAGGGTGGAAACCTTAACAGCTACTTTTGAGTTGTGAGGAATGGGAAAGAGGTGGTGGGAATCATTATGCCCCATAAACTTTTTGACTCATTCACAAGGTTCAAAAATAATTAAATGTCTTTGTACACACCAGGAATTCTTTGTCCTGTCCATTTACTTTTATGAATTCTCTGCTTCTCCCAAAAACATCCTTTGAGGCTGTTGATCAGATTTTCCAACCCTGAGGCCATTGAAATAGTACAAACTCTGAAGAAGGGGGAAAGATTGATGAGGCTTTATTAATATACAGTTGGTTGTATTCTTAATTATATAAGAAATGCTTTTGTTTTTTAATTAGTGCAATGTGAATGTATAAGTACTGCCATATTTCTAATAACATAGCTTATATCCCCCCCGTATGTCTTGGAGCAAATGATACCAATGCACTATATCCCTCTGTTTTTGTATGTATTGAGCAGTCCTTGTGCCTATTGCTATGTGCTAGGGCTTATGAAATTCCACCCTTGAAAATGTTTGGCTGCATTTTGGTGCCAGTTCCTGTGTCCCAGGAGTGGCATCTCTGCTGCTCCCTGGGGTCCTATCCCACACACCTCCGGTAATGGTGAACAAGACATGGGGGTGAGGAGGGGCTGTGTTATAAATATTCACTTACTGCAGCCCTTAGTCATGATCTCCCTCATTTGAATGTTACTAGAGGTGTCAGGAGCCTAGTAGCTATGCCCTTCCTGTTAATGCAAATACCACCCTTCAACAGGATACCTCAAGCTTATTTGTAAGCGACTCTAGGAGCTCTTTCTGGCTAGAGAGCAGAATAAAAAATTTTGCAGTCTACTGTTACATCATGACTCTCTATAATAGTGGCTCTTGGAGTAAGGAATAGGCTGCACAGCAACTTCTTGTCTTTCCCAGAGGGTGTCTTGATTGGGACAGAGACATGGCCTTCAGATCATTGTCAGCAAGTTGCAATCAGTGTAATAAAAGAGCCTGCACAGTCCCGCCCATTGTGTTGTTTGTGTCATGGGCTTACTCTCTTCTCAGACACTTTGTTTCCCTACAGTTCCTTCCTTAATGATCTAAAAGTATCCAGTGCATCCATAAAGGCTGCTCTTTTCCATTTCTCCTCCTTCTTTGGATCTGTTAGTCCTGAAGACAGGAGAGAGCCCTCACAGGCAAACTCCGTTCCAATTTCAGGGAGATTAAGTCCTGCTTAGCTGGCCAGTGATCAGGCCTCCTGAAGAAGCCATGTCTGTGTATTTATGTCTGTACAGTGAGAGAAGCTAACCAGTCTCTGTGCATGTTCCCACCATCTTCAGATGCCTCGTTGCAAGTGGACACAACCATGGCCAACCTCACCGTGACAGAGCAGGGGCAGTTCCATCTGGATTGCAACATCCTCTCCCTCTCCAGCCGGGACTCCCGCTTTGCCGTGACGTGGTTCAGCGTGAAGATTAAAGAGAAAAGTGGGCCTGCTGGTCGCAAGTATGCGGAAGAAAGGGAGGCCTTGTTAAGAGTAGGCCAGGATGCCATCTTCAGCAGAGAAGCCAGCCCCTGGGAAGGCCGGCTGCGCTTCCAGAGGCTTTCGTCTGTGCTCTATCGGCTGACTGTGTTGCAGGCAGGGGCTACGGATGCTGGCAATTACTCCTGCCGGGTGGAAGAGTGGCTGCCCAACCCCAGGGGAGCATGGTACAAACTCGCAGAGGAGGATTCCGGCCTTATGGCTGTTTATGTGCAAGACTCAGGTGAGGTGATGGTGAGCATTTTAGGAGGGGGGAAGATTTTGTGTGTAGAGGCCCAGGGGCAATACAGCTTGAGGGGAGCGAAATTGGCTAAGGTGTTTTCAGCTAATGGAGAAGATCTTGGAATTTCAATTATGTAGGGAAGCCAGAACTTAACAGAGACAGTGGTTCTTTTGGTTGAGAAGTTCCCAATTTATCAATGCTGTCAGGGCTCACTCACCGTTGATTACAGTTGAGCCTAAAGGCATGGGCTTGGCTGAGTCTCCTTATTCTTCGAGAATGTCCCGTTTCGCATCTTGCTATAATCCCTCAGCTGTTCCTGGTAACACTTGCAAATTCTGCTCATGTGTTTAGGGTTGAAAATTACATATATCATGCTGCGTGTTGCGAAGGTGAAACCATATGGAAGTTCTAAACTTCACTGGGTGGAGCATAGAGGCAACTTGCAGAATAATAGTGACTGTGGCAGTCTGTGTAGCTGATTAACAGCTGAAGCTTTCCTTGAATCAGCTGAGAGGGGCGAGTATGTATTGTGATGACACTGAACACATGTCTCCTGCAGCCCAATGAGGCACCTGTTGCATTCCAAAAGTAGGACAGCCCACCAGCTTTCAGACAAAGAGGCTTTGTAATGAGTGTTAAATCTAGTGTTATGAAAGTGGGCAACCTGTGGCCCAATCCAGGCTGTTGCTGGGCTACAACCTGCATCATCCCTGACCATTGGCATTGCCAGCTAGGGATGATGGGAGTTGGAGTCTAACAACAGCTGGAGGACTACAACCTCCCTCCCCACCTCTGTGTAGCAGGAGCTCTCTCTTTATGCTGTAGTGGCCCAGTGCCAGGCAAAATAGGCATGACACTACTCTTGTTCTCCAAGGCTCGGCTCAAGTTTACATCCTAAAATTCTGAGTATAACAGGCTGTAGCCTTTGCACTGTGTTTTTTAAACAGATTAGGGCTAGGACAGAGCCCTTTTCATAGGAGCAGAGAATCTAAAAAAAACATTCCCACTTTAGTGCCCATTCCACAGGGTAAACAAAATAAAACTTTGGTGTATTGAGGCAGAAAAGCCAAGGGGGGGAAATGGCAGCTGCTTCACATAGTTCGGCTTGTCTTGGTCCCCCATTTAAGCCACTGTTGCCTTTGCTTAGTGGCCATTAGGCTCAGGTGCTCAGAAAGTGAAGTTTCCTTGCTCTGAATGTTTTAACTCTTCCCCCTTTCCTGTGTGAACTTCTTCCAGGCTCGTCTCTACAGTCCGTCATCTGCTCCAATGACTCCCTCTTCTACTTTGTGTTCTTTTACCCCTTCCCCATCTTTGGCATCCTCATCATCACCATATTGCTGGTGCGATTCAAAAGCAGGAATTCCAGCAAGAATTCCGAAGGCAAGAACGGAGTCCCCTTGCTGTGGATCAAAGAGCCACACCTGAACTACTCGCCCACCTGCCTGGAGCCTCCTGTCCTCAGCATCCACCCAGGGACTATAGATTAAAAGTGAGAGACCCACAGAGAGGTGAAGATGCACCTGGAACCCAAAGGAAGTGTTTTTGTTGTCTTTTTATTCAACCTTTGTACTTTTTTGGATCCCAACTCAGCTCCACCATGAGGTCCCTCTGAACTTCTGGGACTGGAAGAACTCAGGCACCCCAGAATGCTTGTGAAGACCCAGCCCAACTGCAAAGGGAGATGGAAGGTTCATGTGTTCACTGTATATAGTGGTTTTTTCTAACTGGGCTTTCCCCCTCCATCAGTTCTCATCAGTTGTCCTTCATTCTGTTGCTCAAAGACACACAATATTCTTCTTGTATTATTATGCAGAGGACAATCCCCAGAGTGCATTGATTTTGTTGGAGCTCTCGTTGTGCCAAAGCTGGGCGCGTTGTTTTTCGAGGAAGCTTGTTTTATCAAATGGGCTGGGTTTGACAGAACTTGAGCCTTGGTATTGGGAGAAGGCCAGAAAGGACTCAATGGGCTGCCTATTGCTGTGGGAGAGAATAGCACCAGAACTGCTCCTATAGTCCAAGCAGTTCTTCCAGGGCAGAGAGCCTCTGCCACCTCCCTCCGTCTCCAGGTGTTTCTGATTTGTTTTGGGGACGGAAAATGCATATAGGGTTGTTTTGCCGTTGGCACCACAACTGAATCGCTTGTGCCACTTGCAATCCAGCAACGACCTGTGTGTGTGTGTGTCACTGAGGTACAGCCCATGAGCCTTGACTCCCCCCAGTACTGCTGCCTATACACAGTTCTGTTTACTAGAAAGGCATTTGGTTGCCCTCTGGGTTTTATTAAACCCCACTGCCACGCCTCTGGAGACTGCAGGGGTGGAAACCTGAACTTTTTAAAGACATTCAAACTGACCAAAGTAATGATTTAGGAAGTGGGGAGGTGGCTGCCTCTTTAAGTGGGCCTGGCTCTGACTTGGTTCTGGGATACCGAAACACAGGGCAGAGAATGTGTGGACACATTGACCCAAGTTTTACTTCCAGTTGCACTAACTACCCCAAGGAATTTTCACCAGGCAAGCAAGGGCCTCTGAATAGCCTCCTCCCTCTCTCTCATTATGTGTGTGTGCCATTTTGCTTCTTCAGCTTTATTTCTCCAGGTGCAACACCCTTCACCACCATTCCTCACAGCCCTGCAGAAGCCACAAGAAGTGGACTTCAAGGACACGCTGTGGCCAAAAAACAAAACCATCCCTGCTGTTCTTTCTGTGAAAGACATGGTGTTAACAATGTTGGGGCTCAGTAAAGGCAGGGTGCCTACTTTCTGCCAGAGTAAGCCAGCTGTGCTCCTCCTCTGCTGTTTTGGAAATGCATATTCTACCTGGTGGACCAGCACTCTTACATCCCCTCGTTCTGGTCTCTAGGATAAAGGGGGGAAAGTTGTGCTTTCTAGAAAATGGCTGTTTTGCTGTCTTCCTAAAAGTCTTCCTGGCAGCTAGTTGCAACCTTTTTCATGAGACAACCGAATCTACGCAAGGGCACATGCTGCCAGCCACACATGCCAGTCTGCTTAGCTGCTTTGGCAGGAGGAGGCGGGGGGGGGGGCAGCAGAGCGCGCTCTTCCTGTGGAGTGACATCGTAAATTTTGATTGCCCCTATCAGAGCATCTTGTGGAGATAAACGCATTTGCTTTAATTAATGGTGCTTTGCGAGTGGTATGTGTCCACGCAGAGGTTTTATGTCACCCATGTGTTCTGCCAGGCGGCTGGTTGCACATGTTCACCTCACTTACTCTCTGGGTAAACTTGCTGTATTTACCCAAGCTTTAATGCTTCTTCAAAAAATCATCTTCTTTCCTTCGCAAAGGAGGGCTTTGTAGCATTCCAGTAAAGCATTCAGAATGTTCCCCGGACCAAATCTGCCTCTGCAAACTATTATTCCTAGATTAAAAACCCCTCCGTGTGTGTAACTTGAGAACGCACACACCCTTCCACCCTCCTTGCCTTCCTAGTGTATTCAGAAGGGAGGAAACAAAAAAAGTGAATGGGAATGAAGAGCAAAGCAGAAAGAGAGCCCCTAGGTTGTGTCTATTGTTTTATAAATGTAAAATGTCCTGTACATATACTGCTTCGGGGCAGGAGCTCTAACTCAATTCAGCTCTTAAAAAGGAAACAAGTCAGCAAGATGATTTCCTGCCCTAAAGAACATTGCTCTTTATCTTCGCGTTGAAAAATCTGTTGTACTGACCTAGTAGCATCAATGCTTCTCTATATAACCAGCAGTCCTTCCCTTCCCCTCCCAGCTCCTTCTGTCTACGGAAAGCTGTCCCACAGCGGCCTCCAGCGGCCAGTCATTCCAGTCTGTAGCTGTGGACTCTTGGAAAATATGCAGGTGTTTTATCAAAGCCAGTAGACACAAGTGGGAGGATTGTCCCTTTAGCAGCACCGATGATCACACAGGTTACCTTGCAGAGGACTTGTCCATTACGCTGCCAAGTTGCTGCCCAGTTTTAGGATCTCGTTTCTTTTCAAAACGTTGGACACTGCCTATAAGAAGCTTTATGGACAACTTTTTCTCTGCCAATAAACCCAGAGGAAAAGGAACAAGCTACCTTTGCATGATGTGGGGAAACAGTGTGGGATTTTTATTATTATTATTATTAAAGAACTTTGTACCATGTTGCACTAAATGTTTTATACATTACACGAGAGAGCTGTAGTAAACTGTGTTGAAAGTGTGACTTCAATGTCCTGTGTTGATGGCTTCGAGGCGCTGCTACCAGAGCTTCCCTCCTCTTCTCCCTGTTGATGCCACCCAGCTGTCAAAAGGACGACTCCCTACCAGGCCTGCAATGTCAAATTGTATGCTTAAATTGTCGCAGGCCCCGAGGTTCTTGCTCTAGCCATGCACTTGGCTCAGCTGCTACGCATGGGAGCAATTCCTCATGAATGAGCAGCTGTCACATGCACGGCCAGTGCCAGCACTTGGACTAGTGCCTGGCCCCAGGCGCTGCCAAGTGGCCTAAGATGAGAGCCACCTGCAGTGCTGGAGGGTGGGTTTCATTAGCCTGCCCTTCCCCTGTTGTGCTGAAAGCTAATGCTGTGGACACCCGGTTTTGCTTGGGATTAGAAGTGCCTGGCAAGTACTTAGAAGGACAACCTCCCCTAAGCCAGCAAAACAGATTGCTTGGGAGAAAGGAGGAGGAGGAGACTATGATGATGATGGTCCATAGCCAAGCCCCATAGTGGGGTGGGCATCGGACTGTATGGTCAGTAACTTTCATCATTTTCCCATGAGAGGCAATCTTAAACTTTCTTTTGTTTAATGTTTCAAAAGTATTAAAATGGATCCCTTTTCCTTCCAAAAAGGCAACAGATAATTCCCACAAGAACACTGAGAGCAAAAATAAGTACTTAAACAGCAACTCCTCCTTATCTGCCTGATGTCTTACAGTTCAATAGTAATATTTAACATGTGCGCAGCAATTTCAATTCTTCAGAACACTACATGTTAATCTAGTAACCTCTGCAAGAATCCTGTATGGGAATTTTCACAAACCTGGGGCCCTCCAGATGTTTTGGCCTACAATTCCCATCAGCCTCAGCCAAACCAAACATCTGGAGGGCTTCCATAAGGTGAGTCAGTATTCTTATTGCCCATCATGCAGATGAGGGGACTGGAGCAGGAAGAGGGTGGCTTGCCTAAGGGCTCCAACTGAGTTCATGGCAGAGGTGAGATTTGAAATGGGGACTTTTGGATTTCTGCTGCTTTTCGCCTGCAAAGGATCATTTGAGTTCTTTATATTACACATTTTCCATTTCTGGACCCTGTCTAAGAGAGTCTTGGAAATTAATGTTATGAGGAAGAGGTTAAAAGTTCATAGAAAACTCCCCTTAGGAACAGTGCTTACAAGTTCAATGTTCTTTGGGTTTTATTCTTGTCTTCAAGTGCAAAAACTACTCTGGAGAAATCCACATGTCCTAAAGCCATTCTAATTCAGATGAAGGTCTTCCATAAGTGGCAGGGATAGGGGGAATTCTGCCCTTCCAGATACTGTTGCTGATTGATTGTATTCCTCATCACTCTTTATTTATTTATTTATTTGCTTGCTTGCTTGCTTGCTTGCTTGCTTGCTTTTTATTTAATTATTTACTGGGTTTGTACTGCACAACTTTTTCTCCAAGGAGTTCAATGTGGCGTGTATGGTTCTCTCACTCATTTAACCCCCACAATAACCCTGTGAGGTAGGTTAGGCTGTGAGGAAGTGACTGGCCCAAGGTCGCCAAGTGGAGATTGGAACCCTGGTCTCCCAGGTCCTAATCTGACACACTTTCTGTAATTAATAATTTTTATTTTTTATTAGTTTTCATCTAATCTGACACGCTTAACTTCCATATCACATGAACGGTCAGAAAAGAAATTTCGCAAAGTGACTTAATAAAAAGCATATAAAACCAGCTGAAAGGCAAACTGCAAACTATGTCTGATACACTTCACCACCAAAATCCTAGGTAAATAAAAAATTGTCTTAGCCTTGCACCTAAAAACTGACAGCGGTGAGGCCAGGCATCTAACCCTTGGGAGAAGATTCCACAAATGGGTAACTAGACTCCAAATCCCATCAGCCTCAGCCAGCACCGCCAATGGCCAGGATGATGGGAGCTGGAGTCCAGCAACATTTGGAGGGCCACAGGTTCCCCACCTTTGCCTTAGCTAATCAGATCTATCAACCCATCACTTAGAAGGCACAGTTTCCACTTTGAAGTTTGATGCCTCAACCCTTACTGAAAAGCCTTATACCAGCTTTAGAAACAGAGGCACATTGTGACTATGGCAACTTTTTGGTAGGGTCTAGCACACAACTGGCACGAAATAATACCCGTATTACTGGGGAAAGATGTGCCCGTAGATTCCCAATCTTGAAAATGTTCCACTCCCAATCAAGATCTAAGGAAAAACATTTGTAGCCTACAAAGTACAGTGGTACCTCGGGTTAAGAACTTAATTCGTTCTGCAGGTCCGTTCTTAACCTGAAACTGTTCTTAACCTGAGGTACGACTTTAGCTAATGGGGCCTCCTGCTGCTGCCGTGCCACGCGATTTCTGTTCTCATCCTGAAGCAAAGTTCTTAACCCGAGGTACTATTTCTGGGTTAGCAGAGTCTGTAACCTGAAGCGTCTGTAACCCGAGGTACCACTGTATAGAATTTGACAGCAAAGTTGTCTCTGATACTAAACTCTCAAAGTCAAAGACCTGCAAAAACACCACCAAAATATCTTTGTTCATGACAAATTTTAGAAATAATGGCCACAAGTAGTTGCTGTGATATCTCCCACCCCCGCTACCTAACTTTTGTGTTGTGCCACTCACACTTACACCACTGTCTCATAGGTTTCTCAAGTTTATTGGCCCGCACTAGTATTTCACTGATAATTTGCATCCAAGCAGACTTTACACTGGGTGTTAATGCATCAAGTAAAAGCTTGTAAGAGTAGGCCTTTTATTTTGCTATATTTAAATCTCTTGATTTACTGCACTATATGCTTGGCAAGAATGAACAGCACCAGAGGCTATTAGTTAGCAACTTCGAGTTCTCTGCAGGGGATGTCTTGCCCTGCAAGTGTGACTTCACTGCCCTGCAGTCAAGCTCAGGTGATAGAGTTTCCTCGCTACTTTCTCCAATCGGTCTCTATACTCAATTTCCTTATAGTTATTTGCATTGATGCCTTTGAAGCCGTGCATTGCCCCCCACCAGCATGCAGCCATGACCGCAGTGGAGTCACTGTCCCCACCATGGAAGAAACCCCTGTGAGCCAACTCAATCCAGTTCTCAGCACCAAGGATGGCGTCATAAGCTATCATGGGAGCATCATGCCCACTTGCACCTCCCCAGCCAGAGTAGCTCAAGGACGTGTAGAATTCATCTCTCTCTTTCACACCATACACTTCGGGGAAGGATGGAGGAGATTTCCCATCTGAAATGCCTCTAGTTTCCAGGTACTTCTTCCATTGCTTTTCAAAGTAGTTCCTAAGAAACAGAAACCCATGGGAAGGTATGTAAATATCTAGGATTTCACATTAAGACTGTATTGTATATGCCTTGTATGAATATAAAAATAAACCCAGTATAAATTTAGAAAGTCTTAACATCCAGCACATTTTGAGACATCTGCAGATCAGGAAATGCTTTCTCTGTTGTAGTACATATGTACTTCAGGGTCAATGTTTCAATATTATACAGCAGGGTTTCAAATACTTGGGTCTCCAGATGTTTTTGGACTACAGTTGCCATCATCCCTGACCACTGGTCCTGCTAGCTAGGGATAAGGGGAATTGTAGTTTGAAAACAGCTGGAAACCCAGGTTTGGGGAATCCTGTTCCAGGGTAATAAGCAGCACCCATTTCCTTCCCCTCTATCTTGGTCACCAGCACAAGGAACATTACTATTATTTTTTGATTTTATATACCATCCTATACCCGGAGATCTCAGGGCAGTTCACAGAATAAAATCAAAATATAAAACCACAAAATACATAATCAAAATAAAAACAAACCAATAGCTACCCCCCAAAAAAAATTTTTTTAAAGGGCATAGGATGCAAATTAGATCAACCAAAGGCCTGGTTAAAAAGGAACATTTTCACCTGGCGCCTAAAGATATATAATGAAGGCGCCAGGAGAACTTCCCTGGGGAGAGCATTCCACAGACGGGGAGTCACTGCAGAGAAGGCCCGTTCTTGTGTTGCCACCCTCCGGACTTTTCGAGGAGGAGGAGGTACACTTCATACTTTCTCAACATCATATCGGTAACTATTTCAATCTATCAGGTGGCTTTTAGAACCTTCCGACTTCCAAAATGTGTATTACTTACCAGCGCTGCAAGTTCTTCTCCACAAAGGAACCTGCCTTCTGGATATAGGCTTTTGCCATTGGTAGCACCTCCATGAGCCCTTTCCCCCACTCCTGGAGTGGCTTGCGGTTTATGGCATAAGAAGTGAAGAGAGCAGAAGCCAGGGATCCAAGGTAGCCAGTAGGGTTGTGGTGAGTCATCCGACCGCTCTCTATGCTTACTGCGATCAAGTTTCCCAGCTCTTCTGGGTGACGAAACCTCAGTCCAATGCACATTGACCGCATGGCTGCACCACACCCTCCTCCTGTTTCAGAGAAGTCGGGTATCCAGCTATCCGGCTTGTCTGGATCCAATCTCAAGGCGTATGCCATGCAGGTGTCACCTAAGAAGGGTGGGAGAGGTGGGAAACTTGTACATCTGCCCTGATTGTTCATTTGCATCTCAGGCTGACCTGCAGTTAAGCATCCTCAACCTGTATGGTCTACGCACAAACACCAGGTAACAACTTTAATGCTTTCAATCAATAAGCACTGATTTCCTGAGGTTTTAATAGGTCTATCATGAATAACAAGATTTAATAACACTAGCAACTATATGCATTAATAATGCTTTTTATCATTATTTCTTATTAATTATATTTATTACTAGTAATCTGTCATAAGGTTCCAGAGTGAGTTCTAAATGTGAACCCCAGCCAGTAATCTGGTTGCTGCTTTTTTGGACCAGTCAAAGTTTCTGAATCTTTCTCAAGAGCAGCACCAGCACTGCAACAATCCAGTCTGAAAGTTACCAGAGAAGAGTCACCCTCCCTATGACACAGCCAATACCGCACCCTCCAGGTATTGTTGGACTACAGATCCCATTATTCCTGGGCACAGGTCATCCTGGCTGGGGCTGATGGGAGTTGTGGTCTAACGTAATCAGGAGGGCACCCTGTTGGCTACCCCTGAAACAGATATTGGGTTTGGCAGAAGGTGGTCCTTCCGTTTTGAGCTGGGTAGGAGCAGGGGGTGTTTTTTATTCCATAAATCTCTAGAGATCCCAATCAATGATGAATTTTTTTTGGGGGGGTGGACGGTTCAATCAAGGACCTCTGCCAAGTTGCTATCAAGCAAAAAATAATGTCCCCTTTCTTCCCAGCCCAGGTACTAGCAAGCAAGTGCACTGTGGAAGTGGAAAAGAGGTGACAAGTGTACCCTTACTCCATACTAGGAGGGAATTGCATGATGACAGCATGTTATAACCAGGAAACTACCACAGCTCAGACATGTGAAAGTGGCTGGGGTGTCTCCCAAGATCAGCTCATGTTCACAGAACAGACTCTTAAATCAACCCTTCTAATCGGACAGGACTCTTAGCATTCTTGAATTGCATCACCCAAGAGTTCATAGATACCAGGTGCCCATCTTTAAAGCAGCCGCAGCTTTAAAGTTGGATTTTTTTTTTATGTATTGGCCTGCAGTTATTTAGGATATTCAATATGTACCATTAGGAAATTAGCATCGTATCTAAACACACACAAGCTCTAAATGAAGTGAACTGCATTCTTCCCAGCTCCCTATAGACAATCTTTTCATCTGCTGTACAATCTTAAAAGCATTTCCTATGCTCCATTTGCATACCATGGTTCATAGGGAAAACAGATCCTTATATGTGTACCCAGAAATTAAGTCTTACAATACCCCACGGATGAGGCTTATTGTGATGTAAACATACATAGGATTGCAGCCTATGTCAGCTTGCTGACTTTTTCCTATGTACATAAACATGTAAAGCTGTTGTCATGCTGCAGTTGCAGCACAACAGCAGGTAGACAAGCAAGCAAGCAGTGTGGAGGGCAGGCAGCCCAGGCAAGCTGTTTTAAGGGGCAGAGGCACTTCAGAAAGTAGTTTGGCCAATTGTTCTCTAAAGCGCTTATCCCTCTCTTTTAAAGGGGGTTGGGGAAGGAGTGGTGGTTTGGGTGAGCTGTAAAGGGATAGTTGAGGGCAAAAGGGAGGAGTGGGTGGGCAGGGGGGAAGGCAGATAGGTTGGGCTGGCAAGTGGGGCAACAGATCCTGGTAATGATATTATTCAAGTTCTGGTCATCAGCTGTGACTGCTTGTACAACTATGCTCTTATTGTCCCCATTTGATTGCTCCACCAACTTCAGTTGACACAGTTTATTGCCCGTGTCCGGGAGAGAGACCGTAGCTAAGTGGCAGAGCACATATTTGAAGAGCCCAGGTCCAATCCCTTCCATCTCCAGGTAGGGCTGGGAACTCTACGTTGCCTCAAATGTTCCAACTTCAGTTGACACTCTCATTCAAACTATTTTGTTTCTCTCATTCCCCCTTTCAAATGCATTTTCTCACTGTATATATTTAAGGGTTCATATGCCATATTTTCTATCCTTTGTGTGTGTGTGCTCCTTGTTACACCATGAAATTTCCAAGACAATAGTAATGTGGCTTAACAAGGGCAGTGTCACAGCTAAGCTTGCAGATAACACTGTGGGGCGTGTGGGTGTCCATGTCCAGAACTGCCTTGTTGCACTGAAGCGCAAGTACATAAAGCTTACTTTGTTGTTTTTTAAAAGTTCATTGGCGCATTCCATGCTTCATTGGGCCTTCCAGTCAAATCAAGCCGTGGTGAGGTTGGCAAAGCAGCAGTGTCTTCCTGCTGAGAAAGCCTTTCCCAGGGACAGTGCAGGTAGGGGGATTTCCCCCCCCCCCCAAAGCCTTTTCAGGGGTGGAGCAGTGGGGAATCCCCTGAATTTCATCAGTCTCTAACAGGTTTGCAAATCATCTGACAGTTTCACAATCCTCTTTCCCAGCTCAGTGTAGCAGGAAGCTCCACCCCTCTCAGTTTGGGGCTACAATGATCACACCAGTCAACGTTTTCCTGAAGTTATTTGCTATGGTACTTTTGCTTTGGTGCAATCAGAAAGTTTTCAGGGGAAGAACTGCAGTTCAGTGGAGGAGCATATGCTTTGCATGCTGGGAAATACCTGTCTGGAACCATGGAGAGCCATCACCAAGCTAGTCAAGTAGATAAGAACTAAGCTAGATGGCAGCTTCCCAAGTGCAGGTAGGCAATAAATAAATAAATTTAAAAGCCTACCACAAGCTAGCAATGTAATAGCAGAAGAGACGCAAGCCCAGAGGCCCAGAAGTGCTCTGAAACTCAGAACAAACACCCCAAATCAGACATTAAAAGAAAGCATAATGGGAAATGCTGGAATGCAACATTTCAGCAGGAACATCACCAGGATTTTCCATGAAGTGAAGGAGTGGAAGTCGTCAGAAAACACCTAGTGCAGAAGCAACCAACTTTGCCCAATGATTCCTTCTAACCTAGCTGGACTCAGTCTCTTAGAAGCAATGGATTCTTCCTATCACCCAAATGCAGTCAAAAGACAAACTCTGAATTGTGTTTCAGGTTCCTGTGATGGGTTCATATCACCCTCGTGCATCATAATATTCCTTTTGCAGAGCATATGGTACAACTTTGCATAGATAGATTCAGTCATCTTATTTTTTTATGAACAGATGTCCTATGCAAATCCCGTTTTGAGCTGCTTATCATCTCTGGCACACTTGGCTCTTATGTTGTTGAAAAGCTCAGAATCCACCGACTGGAGTGCATACAATCAAAACTTCCCAAATTCCCTATTCCAGCCACTGAAAATGTAACACAGCCACACATGTAATCATCATCACAGGAGGGGAAAGTAACTGAAGAGAGATGGAAGAAAAAGGAAGCACACCTCTTCCTTAAAGTGGTTTCTCAATCTTGGGATGAAAAAAGCAAACAAATAAATGCCAACCTGCCATGCAGCCCTACTCTTGTTTCCTAGCTCTCTGGCAGGAGCTAAATACTTTGAAATGAAAGGCCCAGATGAGCCCATGCTTCTTACTGCAAAGAAACAAAGTGGTTCTTTCTGAAGATATATAGGCCTTTTGCCAACAATGGACAATATGTAGCAGCCAGCATGTTTACTGAATTAGGAGATATCCATTTCACAGAATGGAAGTGAACTAAAATATACTAGATTCTAAACAGAGTATATTTAGTGGGAAGGCTGGATGTTAACTCTAAGTCAGGGCTGGAGGAATCTGTAACCTTAAAGATATTCTTGAACTACAATTCCCATCATCCCTGACAACTGGTCATACTGATCACGGCTGATAGAAGCTGCAGTCCAACATCTGGAGGATAACACACTCAATGTTTGTATTCTAAGTGGAAGAGCAAAGTGTCCTCCTGAAGATGGAAAGCTGAAGCAGAGGGAAAGTTGCTCATTGCACCGAGGTCCATTCCTATTGATATCAAAGTATGAGATGAGGTGAGCCAGAAATTGAGAGAGATTTGGCTACAGCCATGGGAATCACAGGTTCAAACCTCAGCACAGATTTGAAGCTCATGTGGAAATAAAAATAATAATAATAATAATAATAATAATAATAATAATAATAATAATAATAATAATTTTTTAAATTTATACCCCGCTCATCTGGCTGAGTCTCCCCAGCCACTCTGGGCAGCTTCCAACAAAATATTAAAATACAGCTATAAAATACAAAATATTAAAATGCCATCATATCTCCACCTAGCCTACCTTGCACAGTGATGGTAGGGTATCACAGCCATTATTCTGGGCTATATGTCTCCTGTTTCATATCCCCATGCTGCTCTTCCTTTATGCTTGCAGCCCTCTAGATTTCATACCAGCATGGCCAGTGGTCAGAGATGCTAACATCCTCTGGCAGGCCTGAAGGTTCCCACTCCCTGCTTTTATGAGATCTGACTAGAAAACACAGCTGAGCATTAAATTAATGAGAGCCGTAAAAGTTGACTGCAGCCACTGGACAGAGTTGTGAAAGGAACCCTTTCTAATAGTACAGTGGTACCTCGGGTTACATATACTTCAGGTTACAGACTCTGCTAACCCAGAAATAGTACCTCGGGTTAAGAACTTTGCTTCAGGATGAGAACAGAAATCGTGCTCCAGTGGCGCGGCGGCGGCAGGAGGCCCCATTAGCTAAAGTGGTGCTTCAGGTTAAGAACAGTTTCAGGTTAAGAACAGACCTCCGGAACGAATTAAGTACTTAACCCGAGGTACCACTGTACTGCAGGAATCTAAGGCCTTTGGGAAACAACATGTTCCAATCTGAACACATAGACCATGCATGACCCAGAAACTGCTGCCTTCTATTTTCATATGTATAAAAGTTTAGGAAAGATTACCTGGAGCTCGTCCATCCATGTCATCCATGCAATCTCTGTAGTTTCTTGCAATGAGTTTATACAAGTGGGTTAAGTCTGGGTTTTCCCCAGCTGCTGCCAAGGCTTCAGCAGTAGCCAAGTGCATGACGGTGTCGTCGCTGACCCTCCAGCCTGCCACGTTGAGCTTGTTCAGGCCGCCCATTTTGGCTAACTCGCTGTGAATCTTCTCACCGCTGCGCACGAACTCCCATTTTTGATTGTAATAGCCCAAGGCGTCTCCAACGGCACTCAGCACCATGGCAGCCTCATAGTTCTCTTGCAGGCCCGAACACATGTTCTGTCCTCATGCAAAACAATAGTTTGCAATCAATAAAGCCTCTGATGAAAAACAGGTTAAAACTGCATCGTGGTCAAAATGTCTAAGAAAATCAACCTACAGTACACAAAGAGCAGGGATCCTGTTAAATATATTTGGTCCCTGCCTGTCTCTATAAATTCAGTCTCGTTCATGCTTGTGAGTGCTTGATACACATCCTTCAAAATCCTAGAAAGATCAAGCCTCAATCCTGCTCTCCCTACATATGTTTGATCCTATGAACAGTGCTCATGCACTGTCTGCATGATCAAAAACCTGTACACACACTGCAGATGTGCAAACAAATGCGCATATCTCCAAGGGCAGGACTTACCATTGCGGTCCTGCTCCAGCTTAGGCCTGCTCCCATTATGTGTATACTTCCGGGTTTCGCCACACGCGCAGAAGCACTCTCTCGCGCTTCGCGCCTGCGCAGAAGCACTGCTCTAGCTGCGGACTTTTCGGTGTGCGAACGTTTTGATCATGTGAACAGTGCTGTAGGTGTAACCTGCCACCTAAGTCTGCCTGCAGGACATATACATTAAAAAGGTAACTTCTGAAAACAATTGGTATATATGCGCGCGCACACTAGCTTTTAAATAGTATTTTAAATAAATCGATAAGCTTTCAAATGACCCAAGAAGTCACTCCTACAGATAAAGGAGAAGGGACTTTCTGATTCATTTTGGAGTCGTTTTTGAGACTTCCTTGGGGGGGGGGGTGTCACTCTATATTTTCTCTCAAGACTCCACTAATGAAGAAGCCCTGCCTACTTTATTTTGAAGCAACTTCCTGGTTCATTTTGAAGCTAGTTTCTTTTGATTTCCTGGTAGAAAAGCAATACAGTGGTACCTCGCAAGACGAATGCCTCGCAAGACAAAAAACTCGCTAGACGAAAGGTTTTTCCGTTTGCGAGTTGCCTCGCAAGACGAATTTCCCTATGGGCTTGCTTCGCAAGACGAAAACGTCTCGCGACTTTGTTTCCTTTGTCTAAATAATAATTCGCAAGACGAAAAATTCGCTAGACGACAAAACTTGCGGAACGAATTAATTTCGTCTTGCGGGGCACCACTGTAGTCGCTCAGGTAAAATAACAGAGAAATCCAGGATTATACTGCAGCAATGACTGGGCAAAAGTCACCCAAAATTAAAAGGTAGCCGCAATGATAGAAGTGCATGTGCTTTCTAATACGGCTTTAGTTTTATGCATTTTTTAAAAAAATCTGGCTGCAGAAGCATTAAAAAATTCCCTGATAATGTGAATGTGAATCCAGTGGAACCTCGGGTTATGTTATCCTCAGGTAACGTAAACTTCAGGTTACGAAACCGGCAAACCTGGAAGTGTTTCGCAGCTCATGCATGCGCAGAAGCGCTCTACACAGAACAGGCACCTCTGGTTGCAAAATCCTCAGGATACAGCTGAACGTCCGGAACAGATTCCATTTGCAACTGGAGGTACGTTGTTCTACTAATGTTGTTCTGAGGAAGGGCACAGAACATTTGACAACCCTGCAGGGTGATCAAAGGTTGTTACCTAATCTCTTGCTGTTGGGTTGTTGTTGTTTAATGAAAATGCAGTTGTGGGACAGTTAGATTGGTTTTAGCAGCAACATGGAGAGGAGGGGAGAGTGATTCACTGCTTTCCCACTCATGGAGAGAAAATAGGGGGATTTCTGGTGGTGAGTTGCTGCTGGTGGTACAATCACTAAAATCAACATCATCATGTTAAAGGCTCACATTCCTTTTCTTGCTCCTAAAGGAAAGGGGAAAGGGCAGAATATCTACATCACTGTAGATATTGTGAGGTATGAATAATAAATACCTGCAATAAATGTTCTAAGCATGCTTCTGAACAATTCCATATTGGGTTTTCCTAAACACGCTCACCTGCCTTTTGGTTACGGTAGATCGTAAGTCTCTTTTGACACAGACCACCCCCCACCCCCACTGCCATCTAAAATACCACACCCAGTCTTGCATGGACTCTGGGAGCATTGCCACCAATTAAAGGGTTGTCTATCTGGTTTATATATCTCATGAAACTTGCATTCCTTGACCGTCTTAGGGTTGGCGTTGCGGGGCTCCGGGGCTCTTGCGCTTTTAACAGCAGTCAAAGGTTCAACAGGTTAAATAAACCTTTGCCAGTAGGGAAATGCAATTATGGGGAAAGTGTCACCTGTCGACATCCTGTGCCTCAGACATCATACAGTGTTATTTGCATGTAGCCCCGATATACTGGAGGTGTGGAAGGAAACTCTGCTCGGCCCACAAGCGGTTACCAACATGCATGTGATATAATGCTCCCGTTTGTTGTTTTTTGCAAGAGGGCCCAATTCACACAGTATGTGTGGGGCTGCTTCTTGAGAGAAAGGTGCCTAAGCTTGCAAAGCCTGGCTGCCATCCTAGGCCAGCTGCCTTGTTCTAGCTGGCCCTGTCACGTTTCCTTGTCTTATTCTGGCGGCTGTGGTGGTAAAATCCGGCTGCTCTGGGTAGAAATGAATAGCATTCCGCGACCATTTCCTGCCCTCTTCCGAGCAGGCAGCAGCTGCGCTTCCTCACGCCCTGTCGATTCCCAGCAGAAGGGAGTACACCGCCCCTGAAAGATGACTCGCCCCTCCACCCCCCAGCGCCCTGGGCTCGCCGCTTGACCCCTTCCTCATAATGCCCGGGTTTTAAAAAGGAGGAAAAAATAAGGTTTTCCTTCCCACTCTACGCAAACTTCTGAGCTAAGGCAGCCGCCTCAGCCCGCGCCACCCATCCTTAGCGACGGTTGCCAATGCAATGCAATGCAAACTTCGGAGTTAAGTCATCCCCCGTCAAAGAAGCGGGACCCGCCGAGGCGCAAAGTGGAAACTTCCCGGGTTTGGGAGATGCGCGCTTGGTTTGCGTGACTCAGGCTGCACGGGCGTAGCTGGGAGGGGGGGGCAGCTGCCCGCCCCTCAATCAAGTCAATAAATAAAAACTAAAAGTAGAAATTGTGGAAAGATTTTGACAGATTTTCTTCTGAGTACTTGGAATCAAAAGAAAGCAATTTTAAACAACCGTTGTCGAACGTGTCCTTCCGAATCTGAATCTGCTCGACAGAGCCAGGCAGAGGGCGATGTTAAGTCGGTGTCCATCGCCCCCCCCCCCCATAAATCCATGGCTGCGATCCTAAGTACACAGCGCAATCTGGCCTCTGCTCAGAAGCAAGACCTGTTCAGTTCAACGCCCCCCTCCACCCCCACTCCCGGGTGGGCGGGTTTGGGATTGCAGCCCGTTACTCGGCGGCTCCACGCTGCGGTGTGGAACTGGGAGGGGGGCTTACCCACTGGGTTTTCCTTACTCCGAGGCTACTACAACTCTGTGCCCTTGCAGCGGGCCCTGCTTGCGAGTAAGCGCTCCCTGGGGGTGGGGGGGTTGCCGGGTTAAACCGGCCGTCTGATGCCTAGCCTGGATTGGGAGGGAAGAGCTTCTGCGCTTCGCGGGCCTTACTTCCGAGAGAGAACAGACTCGGGCGCTGCACGCTGCCGCCAGCACCAAGCGGCAGAAGCACAAGCCCAGGCGGGCGCCCCCTGAGTTGGGTCGGCTTTGCAAGCTCCCAAACATGGATTTGTTCGCCGCGCGAAAGATACTTGCAGTTGAGTTTTACCGGCGATGCAGGCAGAAGCCCGGGCAGGAAAGCCCCTTAAAGGAAAGTGAAAGGGGAGGAGAGGCTGGACTTGCGCCCAAGCCGCGCAGAAACAGAAACAGCAGCCGCCGCAGCCAATCTCCGAGCGCCGGTCGTCCTCCTGACTAAGTTGCTGGCCTGCGCTTCTTCGTCAGCGGCGAGCGAACTGGAGAGGAGCTACTTTGGGAGAGAGAGCGGGCGAAGAGGAGGGTCCATCCTAATCATGTGATCGCTTCTTCGGGGCTGGATTGCAAGCAGCGGCCGGGGGGGGGGGGGATGCCTCTAATCTGTCGGTCAACAAACACGCGACTAGACGCCGTGTGGAAGCGAATTTAAGAGTGGAAATATGAGGAGGGAAGCGTCCCTCTTCGAGGCTGCACGATTTAAAACGCAGGGAGTCTCTCTCTCACACACACACACAACTGTAAATTAGAATTAACGCTCAATACTTATTTATTAAATGTATATGTCGCCCGTCACCCGAGGATCACAGCGCGAATGACAGTATAAAAACACAAAATAGGTACATCACGTAATAACAAACAGAAACGGTGACTTCCCTTCCACTCCCGCCCCGTAGAATCTGATGGGATAGATTCATAGCTGTCAATTTACAGATTTGAAAATAAGGGACCAGCAGCCTCGAAAATAAGGGATCAGCAGCCAAAATAAGGGATTTTGCTTAGCTTATACAGAAATCCGGCACTCATGGAGCCATGCTGCTTTTGCTGCGACTGACTGTGTTTTGCAGGGAGTGGTCACTAGATCATCCTAAGGGTCTACAACTCCGACCAAAGAAGAGTGACAGACAAAACTGATGAACGACATCGAGATGGCAAACCTTACAGGCAGAATTAGAAACCAGGAAGAGGACCTCTTTAATAAAGAATGGGGGAAATCTATAATTTATTTGAAAAGCTATTGTAAAGAGTTACATACATTGGTAGGATTGACAGAAAACTTGTAGTAAAAATTTGAACTATGGATGGACAAATGATTTATAAAAATAGAGTTATGAAAGGGATGCAGAGGGGGAAATCACTACATTAAGATGCTGCACTGGTTGGAGGGTATGCTAAGCAGCACATCGGGGCTGCCGTCATCCTGGCGCGAGGAGTTCCATCGGCCTTTCCTTGCCCGAGAGAGAGGGAGGGAGGGAGAGAGACTCTCGCCCATGCCGCCCTCAAGCCCGGCATGAGGCAGTTGCGGTGCGGCGGTGGCCGCTGAAGCACCGCCCTTCTGCGTCCCTCCCCATCCCCTCCTCTTCCTCCTCCCTCAGGCCGCCTCCTCAGCCACCACTGCTGCTGCCGCCTCCGGCTTCCCCTGGCAGTGCAGCGGAAGTCTCGCAAGAGAGGGGCTGCCTGCCCGCCCGCTGCCACCCGTCTCCTCACGACGCACCCCTGAGGGGGAAAAGGGAGAGACGGAGACATGGCAGCTCGTGCTCTCTCTCTCTCTCTCTCTCTCGATGCGGAGGACCCTGAGCCACTGCTTTTCTCCTGAGCCGGGCGAGCATGAAACCCGGGAAATTTAAGGGACATCATCAATAAGGGACAGCAGCGGGACACGGCGCTGGGATAAGGGAGTTTCCCACCAAATAAGGGACGGTTGACAGCTATGGATAGATTGTAGTCAACAAAAACTTCTGCTTCGGCTCAGCAGACCATGTTAAACTTTAAAGTGCCAGGACACGTGTGGTGGTTGCTTTTTGTGTAGTGGAGTCATAGGGCTACCCCACTGAAAACTGAATTCGGTGGGGCTAACTTCCGAGCCTAGAACTGCATGGTAGGTGCCATTGAACTCACCAGGGCCAACGTTTGAGTAAATGTGGGTGGTGGGGTTGTGTGAGCCGACTCTGAGAGCTGTCTTGTTTATGCAGCTGGATGTTACCTGTGCTGTGCGTGGAAATGTCGTCCGGATTCCTAGACAAGCACTGCTACTACAGATGAGGCTCCTTGTAATGCCAGACAACACTTGAGCATGCACTTGTGTGCTTCCTGGGATACATCATGTCTACCGAAACCCATTGAACTTTCGGCAAGCAGAATGTACATGTGAAACTGCTCTGAGCCAGTCTGAACCTAGTCAAGAAAAAGTGGCTTGAATCTCCTGTGTTTTGCAGAATTACAAAATGGAGCTACAAAGGATCCAGTGTATTGCATTTTCAAAAGGTCTTTGAAATTTTAACATTAATATTAAGTGCAGCTTTGCAAGCCACATTCCCATGCCATTTCATAGGGCTTTGTAGGTCCAACATAAAATACCAAAAACCCCACTGGCAATTTTAAGTCTTCCTCTCTGTCTGTCTCTTTCCACTATCACTGAAGTTTTGAACATAATATATGTGCTGTGCACTGTGCATTTTCCATGTGTCTTCCCCCCTTGAGATTTCACTTTGTTACAACAGCATCCTAGAAATGGATGTTTGTGTACCTACAAAAACACCATTCCCCGCCCCCCCATCCCAGGATACCAAGGGAATGCATTGGTTTTGTGCTTGCATAAGGGAGACTTTATTATTTTCTCTGGTAACATTTCCTGGGAGGCTGCCACATCTTCAGTTTTTGCCTAACTGTATTTTGCAGTTAGGAGAATCAGGAAGTACTGGTGAATGTCACAAGAGGAACAGATACAGGTGGGTCATTTTACTCAGTAGAGTGGTACCTCGGGTTAAGAACTTAATTCATTCCAGAGGTCCGTTCTTAACCTGAAACTGTTCTTAACCTGAAGCACCGCTTTAGCTAATGGGGACTCCCGCTGCCACCGCGCCACCGGAGCACAATTTCTGTTCTCATCCTGAAGCAAAGTTCTTAACCCGAGGTACTATTTCTGGGTTAGCGGAGTCTGTAACCTGAAGCGTCTGTAACCTGAAGCGTATGTAACCCGAGGTACCACTGTAGTTTTAGAAAGCCTTCATAGCAGTGGAGGCTGTTCCACTGCCTACTGGGGCACAGTCCTCCCAAGGAGAAGGTCAAGCAATTTGTTTTGTTTTTGTTTTTTCCCCTCCTAGGATCTTAAAGCCACACACTCTTTCCTGTTCCACACACATGTTATGCTTCTATTAGAACGCTCTACAAACATGTCTGTCAATCAAGTCTGCAGCATTCAGCAAACCCTAATCCAAAAGTACAGCTATCGCCAAGAGGCTACCCCACCCCTTAGGTTTCAGAGCAGAAAAGCTATGTGAAAGTTTGAGTATCAGTAAGACTGCCCCAGTTTCAGCCCAGTTGTGCAGGTTTCACCTGCCTCTAGTTATAAGAAAACTCCAGCAACTCTGTAAGATAAGGGAGGGCTGTTTTATGATCAGTCCTGAGTATACACAGAATTGTTTCCTTATAGGCCGCGCCACCAAATAGCTCACAGTCATTCTTTGTAGCTAGCAAAGAGAAAGGTGTGGTTGCAAGTTTAAGTAATTTATTTTTTCATTCATATTTCTTAAGAGAGATCCATGGATGGAGAGTGTGAGTATATTTCTGTAATATTGATTTTAATTTGCAATTATTTTTGTGACCGGGAAGGAGGATTGGGAGGGAAAGTGGTGGGAAACTTCTGTGTGTGTGTTAACTGGAGCTGTAGGGTTTGTGTGTGTCTATTATGTCTTTATTTCATAAAATGTATACACTGCTTGATTGTAAAAAACAAATAAACAACCCTCAAAGCGGTTTACAAAATATAAAACAGTTAAAATATTGAAACAGATTTAATCTACCTCAACTTCCTTAGCATCTGGGTAGATTTGTTTAAACAGGAATATTTTTAGCAGGGACTTAAAAGAGTACAGTGAAGTAACCTGCTTGATTTCAATAGGCAGGGAGTTCCAAAGTGCAGGTGCTGCCACATTGAACAATTAAGTTCTTACAAACGCAGAAGGAGTATTATGTGGCACCTGTAGTTGTGCCAGTACCGTTAATTGAAGCCATTGACTGGGCACATGTGGGGTACGGCAATCTTGTAGGTAAACTGGTCTCAAGTTTGTTACGGGCTTTATATGCTAATAGTAACACCTTGAACTTGGCCCAGTAGCAAATTGGCAACCAATGCAGATCTCTGAGCACGGGTGTTACATGCTGACAGGGCCTCACTCCTGTCAGCAATCGTGCTGCATCATCCTGCACTAACTGTGTCCAGGGCAGCTGTCTACCAGCTCTACCTGGTACGCAGGCTGAGACCCTACCTGCCTGCAGACTGTCTTGCCAGAGTGGTGCATGCTCTACGTATCTCCCGCTTGGACTACTGCAATGCACTCTACATGGGACTACCTTTGAAGGTGACCCAGAAACTACAATTAATCCAGAATATGGCAGCTAGAATGGTGACAGGAAGTAGCCACCAAGACCATATAACACCAGTCCTGAAAGAACTACATTGGCTCCCAGTACGTTTCCGAGCACAATTCAAAGTGTTTAAAGCCCTAAACAGCCTCAGCCCAGTATACCTGAAGGAGCGTCTCCAGCCTTATCGTTCAGCTTGGACACTGAGGTTCAGCTCCGAGGGTCTTCTGGTGGTTCCCTCACTGCGAGAAGTGAGGTTACAGGGAACCAGGCAGAGGGCCTTCTCGGTAGTGGCGCCCACCCTGTGGAACGTCCTCCCATCAGATGTCAAGGAAATAAACAACTATCTGACTTGTAGAAGACATCTGAAAGCAGCCCTGTTTGGGGAAGTTTTTAATGTTTGAGGTTTAATCGTGTTTTTAATATTCTGTTGGGAGCTGCCCAGTCATACCTCTTCATGTTGCGGATTTTCGGGTTGCGAACGCGGCAAACCCGGATGTGTATACTTCTGGGTTTCGCCACGCACACAGAAGCACTCTCTCGCACTTCACGCTTGCGCAGAAGCACCACTCTAGTTGTGGGCTTTTCGGGGTGCAAACAGCACCCTGGAACGGATCGTGTCCGCAACTAGAGGTACCACTGTATTATTAACTGCAGCTTTGGAATCAGGCACATAGAGTGCATTGCAGTAATCAAGACTTGAATTAACCAGCACATGAGCTGCTGTGGCAATGTTTTCCTGGTCTAGCAGTGGCCGTAGCTGTTGAACCAGCTGCAGTTGGTAAAAGGCACTTCTAGTCACTGAGACTACCTGAGCTTCCAGTGACAGAGCTGGATCCAGGAGCACCCCCAAATTGAGAACCTTCTCCTTCAGAGGAAGTGCAACCCCATGCAGGAAAGGCAACTGACCAATTTCTCAGACATGGGAACTTCTGACTCGCAGTGCCTCCATCTTCGTGAGATTCAAGCTCAGCTTTCTTTTCCTCATCCATTTCATCACTGTCTCCAGGCAATAGCCCAGTCTCTCCTGATGCAAAAGTTATGAAGAATTACATCCAAGTACCATCAGCATACAGATGGCACCTCACCCCAAAACTCCTAGTGATCTTTCTCAACAGCTTACTGTAGATATTAAATAGCACTGGAGATAAGATACAGTGAGGGGAAAAAGTATTTGCCTCAGCCACCAAAATACCTTGGGTCAGTGGAGATGCATAGATTTATGCTGTAAGTAAAACGGAAAACGGATAATAGCAGTAATAAAATGAAACTCAGTGATTATGGCATTTACTATATTATAGGTGGACTTTTGGGAAAGTTAAAATAAAACAGCCTGAGGGACAGATCAAGGGCTATTGGCGGTCAGGGTGTCTAAATTACAGTGCTGGGGAAAAGTATTTGATCCCCTGCTAAATTTGCCCGTTTGCCCTCTGACAAAGAAATGACCAGTCCATAATTTTAATGTTATGTTTATTGTAGCTGTGAGAGACATAATAACAACAGGACCCCCCAGAAACCCAGAAGACAAAACTCAGAGATTGATGTGCATTATAATGAGTGAAATAAGTATATGATCCCCTATCAACCAGCCAGATGTCAGGCTACCTGGTATCTTCACTGTATGTAACGAGCTGAGATTAGAAGTACCTGCTGTAAGGGAGAGGTCTTACCTGTAATCCCAGCTCGTTACAGTACCTGTACAAAAGACACCTGTCGACAGAAGCAATCAATCCAGCAGATTCCAAAGTAGTCATTTCTTCATCAGAGGGCAAATGGGCAATTTAGCAGGGGATCAAATACTTCCCCCCCCCTCACTGTAGGTTCAATGTGCAGCAAGATGGGTTTACCACATTTTGAAGCAAATGAAGTAAGACACTGAATTTAAAGAGGGATGCCCCTTAAGACCATTAAATTCAGAACCTAAAATTATTTAATTGAACCACTTGGTGCAGGCTGGGCCATTAGGGCAAACTTTCTGTGGGACTTTGAATTTCTTTGCAGGGCCAGCCTGCCCATGAAGTGGTCTGAGGCAGCTGCCTCAGGTGGCAGAATCGTAAGGGATTCTGGTTAATTTTTGCTGCTGCAACTTCTTTTGTTGTATGTAACAGTTTATTGATTGTTGCTTGAATTAGGATTTATTTTTAATCCTGTGAGCTGCTTTCAGTTTAACAGATAAAGATTTTTATTTCATTTTATTTTAGTAACAAGGGCAACCTGATAAAATAAGGATCTACTATCAGTTTGAGTAACTGTCCTGCTGGCAACATTTCTAAGAGATCCCACAAGTACTGCTAAGAAGCCTGAATTTCCAAGAACGATATATAATTTTCCAAATGGCTTCTATTTTCTATTGTTTGTTTGAGAGAGAAGATGAAAACTTTCTCAGGCATGCCGGATGGTTTAAGCATCTTCCTCTTTTGCTAAACCAGTGTTCTTCCTCTTTTTAGCCTGTGACATGTTAGCTCCTTAGGAAATAAAGTCTTAACCTTTAGATTTCCAACCAGTTCCTCTGAATTTTAAAAGAAATCATTCCAGTGGTTTTAATGGCCTTTAGTGCCTTTACAGCATCCTTCAAGGTTTATAAAATAAAAGCACAGAATTCTAGAGTTGGAAGGGACCCCGAGGGTCATCTAGTCCAACCCCCTGAAATGCAGGCATCAACTGGATCGTACATGACAGATGGCCATCCAGCCTCTGCTTAAAAAGCTCCAAGGAACAAGTCTCCACTACCTCTCATGGAAGTCTGTTCCACTGTTGAACAATTTTTACTTTCAGAAAGGTATTTCTGATGTTTAGTCGGAATCTCCCTTCTTGGAACTTGAAGCCATTGGTTGAGGTCCTAGCCTTTGGAGTAGGAGAAAGCAAGCTTGCTCCATCCATCAACATGTGCTCCAAATGTTTGAAGTTAGCAAGGGTAATCCCTTACTGGTCTTTGTCCTTTGACTATCACTATTTTGTTATTCTTTTCTACTTTTTAGACAAATGCTAGGGGTGCATTTGAAAATGATGCTGCCAACAGAGGCTTTCCTTCTGAAGCAAATAGCATAGGGGATATTTTCATCCCGATTAAGGCAAGGAGTTAAATTGTAAAGCTTTCTCTCTCCGTCCTTCACAGCTCCAATATTGCTTGGGCTCTCATTGCTGCATTTTTTTTTAAAAAAAAAAGTTTGTTAATTGCATTCATGCAATCAGTGTCATGTTGTGTTTGGCCCTATGTACCTGTGCATTAGAGCGTTCAAATTTCAGTCCCATCCTAAGAGTAGGAAGTGAATGCATGGAGTGTGCACTGAGGTCAACTGCACACAAAAATAGCACACCTGTGGGCTATTTCCCCTCCTGCTCATAACCACCTATACTGATAGTAAATCTCCCTATGTATGTTCAGATTGCAGCTGTTCTGTAATAAATTCACCCAGCTCTGATGGAAAACATCCTATTAAACATTCTTAAGGTAAAACATAAGTGGAACTGTCAGTTTAACACACAACAACAACAAAAACATTTAGGTGCAAATTATCAAAGGCACAAATATAGGGTGGGGGAGACAGAGTGGCAGAAATAAATGCAAAATGGATTTTAGTTTATCATCACAAACAGATTATGAGGTTGGTTTTCTCTCTCCCCCCCCCCCAATAGATGGAGCCTACATATATACTGATCTAGTAGAATTAAAATGGGTTCCCTTTAATTTGTATTGTTTTAAACGGGGTCCCCCAAAACCACTGTCATATCATACCTTGCAGTGGTAGATTGCCAAGTAAACTCAGCACCACAAAACTTTTATCCAAGGCATGGACCCTCCTCTTGGAGCTTAGTGACTTTTAGATAGGGTGGTAATAAAGCCACCATCAAATCACAGATCAAGAGTTGAAATTATCTGTTTTACCAGTCCCAGCACAATTCTGCATGCCCCCACCCAATTCCTGTGGCACCTCATATTCCTCCCCTCCAATCTCTTCCCAGGTCACTTTACCAACACCCCCTCAGTTTCCCAGATTGGGGTCCCCCTTCATCCCTTCTCCCCTCTCAGTGGCTCCACTTTCTGTTCAGCTTCTCAAGGTGCCAATCGGAGCCTTGAAAAGCAGATAGACTTGAAAGAGAAAATGAGAAACAGAATTCTTCTTCCAACTTCTTCCTTCAACTCTACGTACTTTTGAGAGCAGTGAGTGGGAGGAGGTAACCACATTTGCCACAGTAGGGGAGAATGACCTGGGGGGGAAGGGTAGGCTCCAAGGCTTTGTAGATGCCAGGGAAAGTCCTCATGGTGCCATGTTGGATACCCCAGTGAGCCAATCAGAAGCAGTGTTACACCAGAATGGGCAACATTTCTTATTCACCATGTATGACTAAGTGATTCAGGCCTTTGGTCTCTACTAGACCCCAGGAATAGGGAACATCATCTAAAGAACATTTGTCATTTGTGTATAATTAGTACAGTGGTACCTCCGGTTAAGAACTTAATTTGTTCTGGAGGTCTGTTCTTAACCTGAAACTGTTCTTAACCTGAGGTACCACTTTAGCTAATGGGGCCTCCTGCTGCCGCCATGCCACCACTGCACAATTTCTGTTCTCATCCTGAAGCAAAGTTCTTAACCAGAGGTAATATTTCTGGGTTAGCAAAGTCTGTAACCTGAAGTGTCTGTAACCCGAGGTACCACTGTATATGGGATGTGGGTGGCGCTGTGGTCTAAACCACTAGGCCTCTTGGGCTTGCTGATCAGAAGGTCAGCAGTTCGAATCCCCATGACAGGATGAGCTCCCATTGCTCTGTCCCAACTCCTGCCAACCCAACAGTTCATAAGCATGCCAGTGCAAGTAGATAAATAGGTACCGCTGCTGCGGGAAGGTAAATGGCATTTCTGTGTGCTCTGGCTTTTGTCACGGTGTTCCATTACACCAGAAGCGGTTTAGTCATGCTGGCCACATGACCCAGAAAGCTGTCTGTGGACAAACACCAGCTTTCTTGGCCTGAAAGTAAGATGAGCTTCACACTCCATAGTTGCCTTTGACTGGACTTAACTGTCCAGGGGTCCTTTACCTTTACCTTTTACCTTACATACTGCTATATCTTGCTAGAAATAGAAAGACAAACAGAAATGTAAAGCCTTTAAAAGTTTTAAAGGGAAGTAAAGAAGCTGAAGAACACTAATCTATTTTCCAGTTTTTCAAAACATAAAAGGGACCAGATAGGGAAAGGCCTACATTGCAAGTTCTCCTCACCAGTCTTGAAGAAATGGGTGTACCCCTCCTTCCCAGATTGGAAAGGCAATGGATGAAGAGAAACTGCTTTGTCAGAGTTGCTGTGACAGGAGAGGAAAATAAACAGTACTCTGTTCAAATAATACCACTTGGCCAAGCTAGGTAATGAAAAGGCACCACCCAGCTACAGTATCACTTGGGGATTCCCATTTAAAGAAAAAAGTCAAGTGAACATTACTGAGTCTGGCCAAATGTTTCAATGGCAACTGGAGGTGGGGAGTGGAATAGAGAAAGACAAAGCTAATGTTCATGTCCGTAAAAGCAAACGCTTAAAAAATATATCCCCATATCAAAATCTGCAGGAATAAACACAACATAATTAAACCACAGAACATCATGACCAAGATCAGCCCAAAATATTTTGCTGCTTCTAGTGAAGGGAGGGGGGGAGGAGTACAAGACGTACAGAAGCTGAATGGACCAGCCTTTGAGTCTTACCTCAACCCTGGTGATAAGAGCAACAGGCCTCAAACGTGCCTTGTGGCAACAGAAGAAAATGGCTGGGCAGATCGGGATGAGCTCCACTAATGGGCTGATACACTATTTAGGTAGTTTATAACCTGCTCATTATTGAAATCAGTCCCAGAACAAGTGTACAATAGACAATAAAGCAAAACAACATGAGAATTCAAACCACCACAACAAATCACATTTATATCACCACCCTGCAAGAGTGACAAAACATCTATCCAAATGGCCAAGTAAAAAAAGTAAATCGGTTGCACGAACAGAACACAGAACCAGTGGGGAGGAAGGGGTGGAGGGGGTGGTCTGCCCTGGGTGTCATCACTGAGGGGGGTGACAAAATGAGTTTAAAATAAAAATTGGGCTCACAAAACTTTTTAGGAGTGATGTGGTGGCTTAGGCGCCTGCAGGTTCCACGCTGCCTAAAACGGCAGCGTGGGACTTGCGTCTGCCCACTGCCTCTCCCTCAGCCACCCAAAAGCTGAGGGGGAGGCGGCGAAGAGGCTCCAAGCATTGGAGAGACTTGCCCTGCCCCCAGCTGCAGGACACACACACACCCCCGCACCAGGCATCCGAGCGGATAGCTACACTACTGCCCAGAACAATTAGTCCCACTAGTGCAATGGCTCTTCCCCCTCCCCACCCCAACGCCTACCCAAATCTGAATGTGTATACAGGGGAGGGGAGTTGGAAGAAATCCCAGAACTCCACACCGTGGGGATTAAATGAGCGGGAGAACTGGGATAACCATGTACTCTTACCTTGAGCTCCTTGGGGGTAGAAAAGGTGGCCCATAAATGTAATTAAATATAAATAAACAAATTGTTGCAAGGTGATAGTTTATGAATAGGGAATCTCTTCTTAATGTGCAATAAGCCTATCTGATGATGACATAATTTTGAAATAAAGAAGTAAAGGCCAGAATATGGCGAGTGAGTTGTGTTGCATGCCACCCCAATCTCGGAGCAGTGTGAGATTCCAGAGGTTCTGGGTGTTTACTCAGGGTTCACTTTGGACAGCAGAGACTGAGGTGTCTTTATTTACACATATATATACCACCTGAGCCTACAGTGGAGGAGTTCACAGCATTAGCACCCCCTGACTCTCTGCCCCCCACCTCTCTGCCTTTCTAGCTTGCAGCTTTTGCATCCAGCTTCTAGCTCATATTATTCAACTCTCGACTCTGGCCTTTTTCTTTCTAACAAACAGTTGAAGGAAGGTCCAGCCCTTTGTCTTCTGGCACAGAGCCACTCATTTTGTCCCCTTATCGGCCCATGCTTTGTGGGCCAATGCCAGGCTGGCCTAGAAATGAAAGTGGGATGGGATTCCATTTATTAGCACCACTCCTACATTTAGTCCATTAATATTTGTTTCTTAGCCCATTTTAGAAACTTAGGGATCCTGCTAGGGATCCTGCTGAATGCCAGTGTGCTACCACAGATTATCAATCTAGCCTGCTCCTCTGTTACTCTAATGATATGGAAAGTGCTGGACAAGGATTGAAAGTTTTTGATTTTTTTTCCGACGGCAAAAAGGGGAAGTTGTGGGGGTGGTGACATTTGGCTTGTCTTAAAGTCATGTAGCTCATCTTTCTATGCAATCACAGGTTAAGAACGAACTACTTAGAGGAGCTTTCTGTTGCGTGGGACATAGCCAAATTAAGATTAGTATTTATACCAATCACTGAAGGAAGAGGCATATATCTGGAAGGCAAATCATCATTCTCTGGTTTCTGCTTACTGTAAGTTGACGGCGAAGGACCCTCTTCCTTCCTTTTTCTTAATTTGCTAAGTTACAGTGCAGACTGATTAGATAGATTGTTTCTTATGAGACTGGCATAAACAGGGAGTTAAGGTTCATTTAGTTTTAGTTTTCTTGGTGCTTTCGCCCCACATCTTTTTGCCTTAAGAGAAGGCTGGTATGGTGAGAAATGACAGGAAAACCGGAGGGGGTTAGGCAAACGGTCAGATGGGGTACTGAAAGAGGAATTTTGCATGGCTGCATACAAACAATGCAATTGAAGCACATTTAAAGCACTTTTTCTTCAAAGAATCCTGGGAGCTATAGTTTGTTAAGGGTGCTTGGGATTTTTGCTGCGTAAGGAGTAAACTACATTTCCCAGGATTCTGAGGGAGGTTGCTTTAAATGTATGGTATGCATGCCTGTGTTTCATTTCATTTTTCATTTGATAGCAGTATTAAGGACATTTTAAAGTCTCAGGGAGCTTTGAACTTGGCTACAGATCTGCTAGTCAGGCCACTTACCATGAGGTAGGAACTCTTTAGAAACTCCAGCGGAGGCAATTCTACAGCATCTTCTGTTACCTTGTTTCATTTGTGAATTTAGAAATCTGAAGTCTCTCACAGCAGTGCTATTTTTCTAGAAAAAGAGGTGCCAGAACACCTCCCTCTTTCTCTTAGAATGGCAATAGTGCCCACTTGAGAAAGGGCCGGGACTGAGTTCTGATGAGTTCCAGCTAAAAAAAAAACTCTGCCCAACAGTATATTAATCAGATCTACACCAATATGTTATTCTCACTGGACGCAGTAAACAATAGTTTTTCCTTTTCTTTCTGAGACAGTAGTAAACATCTTTGGGAACTCCTGTCATTTCAGCTTTTCCTCATACGACTTTCATTTTAGATCATTCATAATCCCTGCATCCATGGGCATAGCCCGGGGGACACACAGGGGTACAGTTGCCGCCCCATCACGTAAATAAAAATACTTAGGTAACTGACCAATTACATCGCAAATAACTCAGTTTTGTTCTCCCCCAACATAAAGCCTCCCCCCCAACCCAATAAATTCTGGCTACATTCATGCCTGCATCAAATTCTAGTCATTCTGTCCCTGAAAGCCTGTTGATAATCTCGCCTAGAAATCAGCATCTGAAAACAGTTTTCCGCCTATAGTTGTTTACCTGTTTATGTACGACTGCTTCTAGAGTCTGGGGTCCAAAGCTTAGTTGTGGTACAGCATAACTTGTGTCACAGCATCATAAAAAAAAAATGCATCACCAAGGTATATGCTCTGAATTTAGCCTTCTGTTGTGTCAACCTAATATGCACTTGCCAGCACATAAAGTGTGAACCAGTGTTCTTCATTTGTTTTATCTTCGCAAGCAATTGATTAAGATGGTAAAAATCCGATGCACATTACACAGGACTTGCTCTGGAACTGCTTTCAATTAATTATATGTTGATTGATTATTTAATTATTGCTCCAAGCAGAATTGTGTGTTCACTAATGTTTAATAACAAATTCTTATGCAATTGCTGATGCCCTGAGTATCATATGCCACCGTGGAAGCCATGTGCTAAATTGATTGATAGATCTAAATAGATTGATAGATTAATGTGGGTTGCAGAATGGGTAGGGGAACAGAGCTGTCAAGACAAAGCAATACTACCTATAAATTAAACTAAATCACCTGAACTGCACAAACATCCTGCATTTCTCTCTGTAACTTCTTGCCATTTCACTGCTTCGGTCAAGGTGGTCTTGGAAAATATGATGCACACACAGAAGAGAGAACTGATGTTCTCCACACCCGTTCTAACGTGGTTCCTCTGGCTTGGCCTCTTTGTGCTTCCTTTTGGTTGTTCAGGTAAGCCCAACAATTCACTGTGTTTGTCCTTATTGACATTCCTTGCTTGTTCCCAAGAGGAACTGGTGTGTGTGTGTGTGTGTTTAAAAAGTGGTGGATGCTTCATTCTTTGCACTGAACTCAATGAGACTTCTAAACAAGCGTACACAGGACTGTGGTTTACAATAAGGGAGTTTCTGTGTGAATTTCAGCTTTGCCATGAAATTAGAAGCATTAGGCAAGCCTCCCTCAGCCTTCCATTTGCTATATGGTGATGGAATGTTCTGGACAGCATGTGCCCAGGTGTTCTTCAATAACTCAAAATTCTCAGTAGTTTATCTTGTAATGGGATGCAGGTGGTGCTGTGGTCTAAACCACTGAGCCTAGGGCTTGCCGATCAGAAGGTCGGCGGTTTGAATCCCCCTGACGGAGTGAGCTCCCATTGCTCGGTCCCCGCTCCTGTCCACCTAGCAGTTTGAAAGCATGTCAAAGTGCAAGTAGATAAATAGGTACCACTCCAGCGGGAAGGTAAACGGCGTTTCCGTGCGCTGCTCTGGTTTCGGTGTTCCATTGTGCCAGAAGCGGCATAGTCATGCTGGCCACATGACCCGGAAAAACTCTCTGCAGACAAATGCCAGCTCCCTCAGCCTATAGAGCGAGATGAGCGCACAACCCCAGAGTCATCCATGACTGGACGTAATGCTCAGGGGTACCTTTACCTTTATCTTGTAACTAAAACAGTCAACGTGTCACTAGAATCATCCTCCAAACTGAGGAATTGAAAAGAAGCCAATGTAAATGCTGCTCTTTAAAATAGAATCCAGGACATTACTGGCCAGCAGAGATGGAGGAGAAATTCAGTTCTCATTTTAAGCCAAACCTATCAAATTAGCACGTTTCAAAACGATAAGAGAACCAAAGCATGAATCTTTCAAAATTCGCACGTTCGTGATTTTTCGCAATACATTTCTCCAACCACCAATGTTTACACAAATGCATATATGTTAGGGGAAAGTGTGCATTGAATATATTCATGAAAAGAGCATTGCAAAAATGCACTGTTTTAGGAGAAATTGCTGGCCAAAGTGTGTGTATACACAAGTCAAAACTGCATACAAATATGTATTTATGAGGAGAAAGTTGCACCATAATAGTGAAGAATTTTCATGCGGGTTTCTTTTTTTTATAAAAATCACAAATTGCTGCAGAAATGTGGAATACTGAATTTAAGACTGGAAAATTGAGAAACTGAGAGAACTAAAATTGGCAGATTCTTCCATCCTCACTGGCTAGTTAGTTTATCTGCTTTGGAGAAACTGGTGGGAAATGCCATAATATAAGGTTGCCAAGCATTATAACATTGAGTTTTGATGGGAATGGATCAGTATGGTTTCTCCTAAAGGAAGTCCTGTCTCACCAACGTTTTGGAAATTTTTGAAGATGTAAACAAACTTGTGGGTGGGGAACAGTCTAGTCGAGTAGGGTAATCCACAGAGAAGCATGTGGCACCTTCACTATACAGCTTTCTTAGAATGCTGAGGACACAGCTCTTCACCCTGGTCTTTGACACCTTATATATGTGTATTTTAGGGGACATCCTATTCCTATGACTGTTATTTGTTTTAACTATTTTAACTAATATTCAACATTGTAACCAACCCTGGGACCTGCTGGGTATAAAATTATTATTATTATTATTATTATTATTATTATTATTATTTGAAAATAATAATAATGGATATTATCTACAGAGATTTTCAATACACTTTTGATAAATCCTTTAGCAAAGGCTCTTATTTAGACTTAGCAGCTGAGGATTAGGAAGGTTGGTATTCTTATGTACAGTGGTACCTCGGGTTACATACGCTTCAGGTTACATACGCTTCAGGTTACAGACTCCTCTAACCTAGAAATAGTACCTCGGGTTAAGAACTTTGCTTCAGGTTGAGAACAGAAATCGTGCGGCGGCGGCACAGCAGCAACAGGAGGCCCCATTAGCTAAAGTGGTGCTTCAGGTTAAGAACAGTTTCAGGTTAAGAACGGACCTCCAGAATGAATTAAGTACGTAACCAGAGGTACCACTGTATTAAGTAAAGGTAGAAATACCTCTGATAGTTAAGTCCAGTCACAGACAACTCTGGGGTTGTACGCTCATCTTGCTCTATAGGCCGAGGGAGCCGGCGTTTGTCCTCAGACAGCTTCCGGGTCATGTGGCCAGCATGACTAAGCCGCTTCTGGTGAACCAGAGCAGCGCATGGAAACATCGTTTACCTTCCCACCAGAGCGGTACCTATTTATCTACCTGCACTTTGACGTGCTTTCGAACTGCTAGGTGGGCAGGAGCTGGGACCGAGCAACAGGAGCTCACCCCATCGTGGGGATTCGAACCACCAACCTTCTGATTGGCAAGCTCTAGGCTTTGTGGTTTAGACCACAGTGCCACCCGCGTCCATCATTCTTATGTATTAGTAACTGATTAAACAAGAAGAGAGTAGGAAAAAGCAGGCAGTTTTCACAATGGAAAGTAAAATGTAGAGTCCCATAAGGATCCATAATGTGCCGGTGATTTAAAGCATACATTTTCTAGAGTCAAAGTTGATCCTTGAAATGGCTGAGTTTGCAGATCACACCAATTTACTCAAGGTGATGAAACTTGGTGACTAGACAACAAAATGCTTCAGTGTAGGCCCTTGTAGAGTAACGTATATTGGGGCACATATGCCTAACTTCACTTATAGATTGGTGGGGTAACTTATTAGGAAATAGAACTTCAGCTCACTGAACACATCATTTCAGTTTGTAGTAGCTGCATGAGGTAAAAACTGGATGTAGTAGTACAAATACCGGTAATCTGTTTTGAAATGGACACACTAAGGAATAATTCGCCTGCACTGATATTTATTTCAGCGATACAACCAGTTTCTCAATAAGTACTTTTTCAGGGGCAAAAAAGATGCAATGGATCTGATTATAGAATTAAAGTTCGTGTGTTTGCAGTCAGGGGGAAAGTACCTCATCACTTCATGACTAAGGAGAGATTGAGTGTGAGTGAGATTCATAGACTACGTGGGTGGCAGGTGAATTCCCCATGGGTGTAATGTTGGCGACCTCAGGTTTAGATGGACATTTGGTCTAATCTAGCAGGGCTCTTTTAATGTTTTCATGAATAATAATACCAACCTACCTTGCCAAGTGGGTGTGGGATTGTAAGTTTATTTCTATGAAGCACTGAGTGCTTTAAAGTGGTATATAATTGTTTATTTATTGTGTTATATTGTAATGGGAAATTTAGGACAGGGACTTCCCGAGGATATGTGTTGTTCAGCAATGGGAGAGTCTACTCAGAAGGTAGTGGACTGCCCTTTGCTGGAGGTTTTAAGCAGAGGCTGGATGGACAGGTATCAGAGAGATGCAATAGTAGTGGATTTCATACATCAACAGAGGGTTGGACAAGATGATCTTTGAGGTTGCTTTCAACTCTGAGTCTATTAATGTGCTAAGGTTCTTATCATCCCTTCAGACACTGTTATTAGGCTGGAGAGGATATAAGCCTTTGTGGGTTTTCCTGTTTTGGTGGAAGATGCCAGGCTGCTCTTGCTCATATCAAAGGTACAGGTCTTACCTTTACTCCCGGGTTGATCTCTTGCTATCACACACATATAAGATTCTTTTGCAACTTTATGTTGGTTTTATGACTCACACTGGTGGACTTTGCCTTTCTCTCAGGTGACTGGTGTCAAGCGGCAATTTCTCAAATTACTTGGATTAGTGAGTTGCTAGGGTGGGCAAATCAAAAGGAGAGGCAATGCAAAGAGATTGTTTGATGAAGTATTTAGTCCAACATGAGCACAACATTTATTTAGTTCTCTGGGTATTTCAAAGATCTGGGAGCTGGGAGTCAATACTCTCCAGTAGTCAGAATGTTAGTCTTGGACCTTGGAGAGCTGTTTTCAAATCCCAAATCACTGAACAGCCTTAACCAAATCACTGTGGTTTAGCCTCCTTAATGATTCAAAATGGTACACAGTTCCAACATTCCATTGTGGGAACATTAATATCCATCTTCTGGCTGCTTATAAAGATTAATGGTTTGTAACCACTCCATACAGTACAGTAAAAAAAATAAAATCATAATAATAAGGTCCCCAAGGTGCTGAATGGGAAGAACTTATTTTCTTATTCTTTTGTACTTATTTTCCATCTGCTGATGAAGCAAGAGGCTTTAGAGAAGGAATGGGGAACTTGGATCTCTCCATACGTTGTTGGACTGTGGCTCTATCAGACTCAGCCAACAAGGCCAATTGTCACAAATGAAAGGAGTTCAACATCATCTAGAGGGGCATAAGTTATCCACCCCTACTATAGAGGGATTCATGGCACCACCAAAATCTCAAGCCTGAATTATGGTGGGACCCTGGAGTAAATGGCCTACTTCCCATATCATAACTTAACACAGTGTTGCCAAGCCGTGAGGACAATTCTGCACCTATTCAGAAGCAGTGAAGTGCTAAAGTTCTGCTGAGCACAGAAGTGGCTCCAGAAAAAAATAATAACCCAAGGGGAGACCTATCTCACATATTACAAGCAGAAACAAGCTTATGCTTTTTTATGATATGAGGCATACAATCACCCCATTTTTCTAATTCAGACAGGGTGGGCACACTGCTTTTAGGATCGGCACTTATGTATTACACACACACACACATATACACGCATCGAAGGGACGGTGGATGGGACCATGTGTCGTCAAATCTTGGATGAGCATCTCCTTCCCGCAACCAGGGCATTGAAAATGGGTCGAGGATGGGTATTCCAGCATGACAATGAGCCAAAACACACAGGCAAGGCAACAAAGGAGTGGCTCAAGAAGCAGTACATTAAGGTCCTGGAGTGGCCTAGCCAGTCTCCAGACCTTAATCCCATTGAAAATCTGTGGAGGGAGCTGAAGGTTCGAGTAGCTACACATCAGCCTCGAAATCTTACTGACTTGAAGAGGATCTGCAAACAGGAGTGGGACAAAACACCTCCTGAGATGTGTGCAAACCTGGTGGCCACCTACAAGAAACCTCTGACCTCTGTAATTGCCAACAAGGGTTTTGCGACCAAGTACTAAGTCAACTTTTGCAAAGGGGTCAAATACTTATTTCACTCATTATAATGCACATCAATCTGTGACTTTTGTCTTCTGGGTTCCTGGGGGTTTTCCTGTTGTTATTCTGTCTCTCACAGCTACAATAAACCTACCATTAAAATTATGGACTGGTCATTTCTTTGACAGGGCAAACGGGCAAATTTAGCAGGGGATCAAATACTTCCCCCCGTCACTATATATATATATATATATAAAAAAAACCAAATTACTTTAATTTAATACAGTTTCTTAAAATCAGGTTTCCCACTCTACACACATTTCTTCATAATAGAGGAGGACAAGAGGAAAAAAGGACCATTACAAAACCATAAGAAAGCACAAAGCTCCTTGTTCTCCCCTTTTCCTTTCAGGCTGTTGTAAGTATTCTGAAATTTCAGAAAGTCATCCAAATAGCTTCAGAAAACTTGTCCCGGTTCTTTTGGCAGCTGATTGTTTACAGCTCATTAGCATATGATGCTTTGGGAGCGCCTCTTGATTAATGTCAATTATCCAGATTGAGGAGGAAGCTTCCACAAATCATACCGGTATCAGAGGCTTGTCCATGGCAGGGGCACACTCCCAGATCACTCCCATTCTGCCTTTCAAGTTGACAGACACAGGATTGCGCAACACTGAGGGATGCAGTGAACTCCCCAGACCCCAATGAGGAGTATCAAGAGGATTTACATCTCATTTCCTCTCTTTCCCCTGCCTGAACTTCCTTGCAGCCCCCGGAGGCCTACGGAGAACAACCACCATTGATCTAGGGTGGGGCCAGAAACCAGCACTTATGCATTCTTGCCCCTTCCACAGCACTACATATGTCTCATCAGTTGAGTTTACAAATGGCAGCTTAAATGGGTCACATAGGCCACAGTGATGGCTGTATCAATTTTCTGAATATAGTGGCATGGTCATCCACAGAGGGAGAGGGAGCTGTCCCCCCTCCTGATGAACCATAATCCTAACTTTCATTTTAAAGAGAGAAATAATAAGTTTCTAGCATTTGTAGAATTATAGAATTGTAGAGCTGGGAGGAAAGCAATGACAAACCTAGACAGCATCTTAAAAAGCAGAGACATCCCCTTGCCAACAAAGGTCCGTATAGTTAAAGCTATGGTTTTCCTAGTAGTGATGTATGGAAGTGAGAGCTGGACCATAAAGAAGGCTGATCACCGAAGAATTGATGCTTTCGAATTATGGTGTTGGAGGAGACTCTTGAGAGTCCTGTGGACTCCAAGAAGATCAAACTGATCCATTCTGAAGGAAATCAGCCCTGAGTGCTCACTGGAAGGACAGATCGTGAAGCTGAGGCTCCAATACTTTGGCCACCTCATGAGAAGAGAAGACTCCCTGGAAAAGACCCTGATGTTGGGAAAGATTGAGGGCACAAGGAGAAGGGGACGACAGAGGACGAGATGGTTGGACAGTGTTCTCGAAGCTACCAGCATGAGTTTGACCAAACTGCAGGAGGCAGTGGAAGACAGGAGTGCCTGGCATGCTCTGGTCCATGGGGTCACGAAGAGTCGGACACGACTAAATGACTGAACAACAAGAGCTGGAAGGGACCACAAGGGTCATCTAGACCTAACCCCTGCAATGCAGGAATCTTTTGTCCAACATGCAGCTGGAACCCACAACACTGAGATTAAAAGTCTCATGCTCAACCAACTGACCTATCTTGGCAGAACATGATACAGTATATAAGGCAAAAATGTACAGTCTCTGTCTCTGTCTCTGTCTCTCTCTCTCTCTCTCTCTCTCTCTCTCTCTCTCTCTCTCTCATAAAATAGTCTGTTCCATCCTTTTGGTGTTTTAGCACCCTCACCTCAAAATAAAACACAACACCTGTGGGTGCCCAACAATACTGGAACTGGAATGTGCGACCTCTACAGGACTTTGGGCCGGAAGGCCAGTACTCAGCTCGGCAGAATGAGTTCCCCCAAATGCAGTGAGGCTGGCTTATCTCATTTTTGTCATAAATAAAGTACCGTGCATTCCCATCTGATGAGGGAGCATTATTCTAAAAGTACCTAACCTCGCCACATGCTCTTTTGCAGTGGCAGGGCTGCCCAAAGACATTCTGTGTGAGGCAGAGCAGCAGGTGGCAAACCTCCCACCCGATTCCAGGCACATATTACCCCAGGCCAGCCAAGTTATATTGGGACCTGGGGCAGAAAATCCCACAAGCACCTCTCCCCTTTCCTCAGATGTAAGAATACATTAAATAAGTAACCATTTGCTGTCCTGTCATTGTCGCTTAAAATTGCCTGGCTGAGGCAACCGTCTCGCTCTTCAGCCACTACTGTCTTTAGTGACCCGGTACAGCCTGGTGTGGTTTACTTGCACACTGCTTTTTAGCACAAAGGTCCGCAAAGCAGTGAACAATGTTATGACATATTAGTACAAAATAAGCCCATGTATCTAAGTAGACTTCGTAACTTATAAAGTAGCACTATATGCATTGGCAGCTAAGATCAGGATAAAAGAACTAGATAAAATAGTGGTCAATTGCAAAGGTGATTTGGACATTTAAGCTGGCACGCTCTACCTGAGAACCCCTTGCTATGTTATTGTATGCAAAAAATAATTTTTAGGAGAAGTGATCGTGATTTATTGTACCTGCAGTGCCTGATGTTTTTATGGTTATTGTTGCTTTTCTTTTTGTTCCCTTTGTGAATGATGCCCTGGCCTTTGGCTGGTGCAATAAAGTTTATGATGATGATGATGTATACAAGTACGCTACATAAAATATCTCAATTAAAACAATATTAAACAGTGGCAGGATTTTCAGTGGCCAGTGCCATGGAAAAACGTCAGGAGGCCACAGTGGGGCTGAGCTCTGCTCCCTTTGTCACTGTTTCGGTCACTTTGCCCCTCAGGGAAGCCAGAAGGCAAACGGAGGGATGGCAGAGGGGTCGAGCCAGCCAGTTCGTCTCCATTGACCTCTCACACATTTCATCAAGCCTTTGAGAGTAAGGGCTTCTGACAAATGGTGGAGCCAGCCGTGGGCAATGGACACAGCATTCTGTCTCCTGCTTCCTTTGAATTCAGAAAACTGCTTTCCCCCTCTTTCTGAAATCATGCCTTAAGCAACACCGAAATGTGAAACAACAATTTAAGAATGAGTTTGGGGAAAACCCCAAAGAAAACAGGGGAAAGTGTTAACCAATTAAGCAAATAGAAATTGAAATCACACACACCTCTACCCACACCCACACCAAAGTGTACTGAATGAAATGTGTCTTGTAATGCCGGATACAGTTTGGTCTCAAATCATTTGTGTCTGGGGCCAAACTAGGAGTGGCATGGAGTTACACCAGTTTACCTCACCAGTGAGTGAGCAAGGTCCTGGTGAGCTTCGTGGCCCACGTGGGGATTCAAAGACAAGCATCCCAGTCTTTCGTCACTAAATCGCACAGTCCCTTTGAGCTAAAAGCTGCTATGGGAGAGATGTCAGTTTGCTCTATAGGCAGGGGGTTAACCTTCCACAACCTTAATCCACACATACTACACGCTGCTGTGAGTTGAGAAGAAGAAGAAATGCAGATATTGTACCTGTCATTTTCTCTTCCATAGCTAATTGCAGCTTTGGAGAGTAGAGACAAGGGAAAAGGTTAAGCAATCACTCATCCACCAAACTGCCCCACTCCAGTGGCTGTTTTTAACTATATCTGTGGACACTTCCAGACAAGCTGTTCACTCAGCATTCGTTCTTATTTTTTCATAGGGTGGGTTATATGACATTGCAGGAAGCAATTAACACCTCACACTTTCCAAATCATTTCCTTATCACTTTCCTTATTGCAAAAAAAGGGCTAATTTGGGGGGAAGTGGGTTTGCTGTGCAATGCCACCAAATCTACTTCAATTGTGCTACCTGAATTCGCCAGAAAATAGAAACAGGCTGGGATTGCCCTAGTTTGAGTATCAGCAATCTTGCTGACGATGGTATTGATCTGAAATAAATACACTTGGCCAGTGATATGGCCCCTGTCAAAACCACCACATTGGGCCATTTGGACCACCCAGCCTAATGCAGTGCACAACCCACAAATACTCCTTGTTTTGCGGACTGCCTAGGATGGCTGAAATGGGGGGGGGGGGGCTTGCCAAGCACCTGGCACTCAGCAGTCATTACCAGCAAGCTGCATTTGCCTTGCTGTGTCGCAAGTTGAGTCAGCCTGAACTCCTGCTTTCAATGACACAGGAACTGATTTGTGCTGTCCCTTGCATTTTGAAAAAAGAAATGCTGGAAACAGTTACAGGTTAACCTCAGGTTAAGAACTTAATGTGTTCCAGAGGTCCGTTCTTAACCTGAAACTGTTCTTAACCTGAGGTACCACTTTAGCTAATGGGGCCTCCCGCTGCCGCCGCGCAATTTCTGTTCTCATCCTGAAGCAAAGTTCTTAACCCGATGTACTATTTCTGGGTTAGCTGAGTTTGTAACCTGAAGTGTCTGTAACCTGAAGCTTCTGTAACCCGAGGTAACACTGTATATGCTAACAGCAATGCTCCATCTTGGGTTACATTCCAGGTTCCTTTTGGCCACTGCCTCTCCCTGCTTCTGGGAAACCCCTAATATATTTCTAATACTTCCTTCCTGCTGATCTCTTACAGGAGTCTTGCGTCACATTGTGCACTGATCCAATGAGCACGAGATTAATAACATTCTAGAAATGATTGTTTGTGGTCCTCATTTGGAGGACAGTGCTGTGTTGACATTGCATAGTCTGTGGCCAATGTTTCATAGTTTGTGGGCGTGCAGTTTTACAGCTGCAGCCATATGCCTAGGTCTGCATTTTGATTCTACTTGGATATTGCATGAATCTTCCTAAATCTTGTAATACTGGAGAACAGAAGTAGATTAAATCTGGAGCTGGCCAAGCAGGACAGCTCTCTCCACCTTCTGTGGCAAACCTGAATGCTTCCTATACACCAGTGTATTCTGCAGTCTGTGGAATAGTGGTGTGTAGGAGGGCCTTCTCTGTGGTGACCCCCAGATTCTGGAACTCTCTCTCCCCTCTGAGATGTATCTGGCTCTGTCATTGTATGTATTTTGCTGGCAGGTCAAGATGCATCTCTTCACCCAGAGTGGCTGGGTAGATAAGTGGTGCAAATATGTTGTTCTTGTCATTATGTATTAAATTAGATTTTGTTGTTCCTCCCTCCAGTGTAGTCACACTGGTTACAGTTTTAGCTGAAGTTATAATTATTATGTTAAACTGCATTATGGAATTATATGCATCCTGCCTGAGGACCTCACAATGAAGCATGGGCTATAAATTGAATGAAGGGATGAGTATTAATTTACTCTGCATTTGCTTGCATCCTACTGCTTCTAAAAGCTGGTAAAGTGTTTGTTCTTTTTAATACAGATAGACAGCAAAATTATCTACAGTAAGTTATCAACAGCTCAAAATTTAACTCAGAAGATACAGGGTGTGAAATGGCAATCTGTCACTGCATGGTGCCTGAATATTTATGTACACGAATTTTGCATGCTTGGGCACCAGAGCCCAGATGTAGCCAGTATCTGCTCTTGAGATGCAGTTGCTAGAGTCTAGGGGAGAGCTGAACTCTGTGTGCAGCTTGGGAGTGCTCCAGGACTTAGAACTGACCCAGTTATTAGCAGTGGCCGGAAGCACTTCTCAGCTGCTTCAGCTGGTGTGTTGGTTGCTTGTAGAAATCTGACATGGCCATTCATTCCTCTCTCTCCCCGCCCTCATTACATCAAGCTTGGATTATTGTAACAGTCTACAAGAGGCTGCCTTGAGAAAGCATTTGGAAGCAGCCAGACTGTTGTCCAGCGTGAGGTGCTCAGTCGTATCACTTCAGCAATGTTCAGGCACTCCAAGTTGCCTATTTGGTCCTGGGATCAAACTTTAACTAGCCTGGGACCCAGGATCTAGAGTTAGGGTTAGCAGGGAGGTGGCCATGTTTGTGGACAACACCAAATGATTCAAAGAGCTCTGAAAGGCTTTATGCCAAATACAAGCGCATGGGCAGGCACACTGGAGATGCATGCTGCAGTGCGCGGCCAGGGATGGCCGTCTTTCTGTCTGCTCCCTTGGTCCCTTTCAAGGCAAGACAGTCAGGTGACCAAGCCAGCAGAAAGCAGATGTGGCCACCATCAGGATCCTGACTCAGGAGGAAGGGAATGGCTTTAGGGGACCTCAGGAAGTACAACCAGGTTTCTGGTGCTACTGCTGCCCCCTCTCAGCATCTGCCACCTGAGGCAGCCATCTCACTCTAATTAATGATAGGGTTGGCCTTGGAATAGCAGTAAATCTCCCAGGGGAAGAATAAGATTGCATCTGTTGTTTCCCTCCCAGCATGGGATTCTCCCAGATCATGGTCTCTCACCGCGTGGGGTTTCCCCAGTTTTCTTAAGAAATTCCTCAGTCCAGTCACTGGGAAATCTCTAAGTCATTAAGGACCTTTAACGAATAATAATAATATAATAATAATATTTTAAAGTAGTTTATTGCAAAGTGCTTGCAATAATTATGTCATACATGATGCAGGGCATGTCCATATTGGAACATTATTTACACTGTTAGTCTATTTTTCCTCTACTCAAATTAGACCATAGCAGGCTGAAAAAGAAATGAAATCAATTTTAAATTCTCACCAGCCCACACTTTTCAGATTGCTTCTCTCTCTTTCTCTTTCCCTCCCTCCCTCCCTCTCTCTCTCATTCTCCACACACACTTTTCACATTGTTGCCCAATACTAATATATGTATTTCTAAACAGCTTTCAGACTTTTTGCAATCGAGCAGTATATAAAATTTATGAAATGAATAGGACAAAGATTTTTAATGTAGTTTGCTTGTGCACTTTTCTAGTTTTGTGGAGTCAGGGCCAGCCCACCATGAAACAAGGTGGGGCAACTGCCTCAGGAGGCAGGGGCAGCAGATCCTAATGTATAACTTCGTTCTCCACCTTATTCCTGATGTAGACCTTCACTCACCTCTTCTTCCCTAGCAGGGGTGGGACGCCATTTGGGGGTTTGCTTCAGCCACCAAAATACCTTGGGTCAGCCCTGTTCTAAGTAGACATGCACAGATTTATGCTGTAAGTAAAACGGAAAACAGATAATAGCAGTAATAAAATGAAACTCAGTGATTATGGTATTTACTATATTATAGGTGGACTTGTGGGACAGTTAAAATAAAACAGCCTGAGGGACAGATCAAGGGGTTTTGGCACTCAGGGTGTCTAAATTATGTAATTGAATCATAGCCGGGGGGGGGGGGCGGGGATGCTTAGCGAGCTTCCATATAACATGGAACCATGGCACCATTATAGATAGATATAGACGATATAGATGATATAGATATAGATATAGATATAGATATAGATATAGATATAGATATAGATATAGATAGATATAGATATAGATATAGATATAGATATAGATATAGATATAGATATAGATATAGATATAGATATAGATATAGATATAGATATAGATATAGATATAGATATATATTTTTAAAAACTAGAATTCCTTGCTTACTGAGTGAGTCTGTACAAAACCATGGTTCATAAATCTTTGTGGAATGAGTGAATTCACTAGAAATGCCAGATCTGGAACTGAAAAGCCAAACTTGTTTCTGCTGTAGGCTGGGCTTCTGCTTTCTTTTCTTACTCATTTAAATGTCACAAGTTCACTGGTCATAGGGGATTCCCTGACTGAAAACTAAAACCTAAAACCATGCTGGATAATGGCAACATATTATATCTCCCTGCAAGGTGGCTGAGGCAAAACCTCAAATGGCTTTGTCCCCGCCCCCGCTAGGGAATAAGGAAGATCTACATCAGGAATTAAGTGGATCTAGTAAGGTCATCTTGTAGTAACACAATAATTTGCCATGCTAGGAACGCCACAACCTTTCTAGTATTCACTGCAATGGAGAAATAAGAGAAGTGCATGTCAAGATCAGTATGGAATAGTAGCCAGAATGTTGGACCTTAGACTGAGGAGGTTCGAGTTCAAATCCCCACTTGGGTGCAAAGATCACCTTAAGCCAGTTTTTTTCTCTCAGCGTAGCCTACCTCATAGGAATATCGTGAGAATAAGCGGGGGGCTGTGTACAAGCCCCCAATCTTCATAGAAAAGTGTGGGATAAAAATGTAATAAATAAACGTGGAAATGATTTAACAATCTCAAGGGAGAAATGTCAGGAAAGTAGGTCTCTATGAAAACCAACCACGTGTGTGGTTGCTCCATTGGTGAGAACATCATCGATCAGCAACACAAATGAGAAGATGCATATCTGATTGTGTGGCATTTAATCATACAGAACAAATTTAGAGAGGGCTTGTACCTCATTCAAGAGGGGGGGTGTAAATATTTGAGTGTTTAAAAAATAGATATACAGTGGTACCTCGGGTTACATACACTTCAGGTTACATATGCTTCAGGTTACAGACCCCGCTAACCCAGAAATAGCACCTCGGGTTAAGAACTTTGCTTCAGGATGAGAACAGAAATCACACAGCGACAGTGCGGCAGCAGCAGTAGGCCCCATTAGCTAAAGTGGTGCTTCAGGTTAAGAACAGTTTCAGGTTAAGAACAGACCTCCGGAACGAATTACGTACGTAACCAGAGGTATCACTGTAGATCATTATACATGGGGCTCCCATCCAAATTGCTGTACATATATAAATATGATGTGTCCAAGCAGCAAATGTATATTTGAGAATGTACATATGCAGGTACCAAACCTATTTTGCCTGTCCATGCAGCAGAAAATCAGTTTTCTGTGACATAATATGTAAAGCAGCTGTAGCTAGACCTTGAATTAGAGTTACTGAGCCCATTTTTTTGTACTGGCAGGAAAAGAAAACAAGATTAGTCCCTCTCACTGAGACAGTGAGAGAAATTATGCACAGGGTTTTGGTGCTGGTACCTTCGATTTCATCAGGATCACATGCTGAATGAGAGATGCCTCCCACACAGGCCAGTTACAGGGACTATTTAGTATATTGTCTATTCCAGTTTCCAGATTCGTTTTCATTTTTGCTTTGGCGCAACAGCACACCTCCACTGTGAGTTAACTGAACTGCTGAATATTTGCGGGCAGCATAGTTCCTCTTGTCTACAACTGTTATGTTCTGTAAGCATATTCTACTTGCAGTTTCCTAGGTGTTATGCAAGACAAAGTTAGGTGTGACATTAGCAAAAAAATTCCAGTAACTGTGTGCTTGCTCACGGCTGTCCTGCACAGAAGGTTTTTGTTCTGCTTTTCTGGGCAGAGGGGAAAAATTAGCCTGCCAACCAGAAAGCTCCTTAGGCAAGTCACAGCAAGTTGTGTTTCTGACATCCACACACCCATGGTCTCTTTCTGGTGTGATGTCCTCTGTTGGTGTGGTTAGGGTGGTGTGAAACTGCCCCCATAACATTTTCTAGGACAACGTGACAGAGCACCACCACCCTGAATTGTAAGAAAAGGGGTAGATAATAGTAGAAGTTTCACAGGGCTGGGGGGATTTCAGGCAGATCACTGAAACCGGTTACCAAATGCAATTGGGTCATGTTTTATTTAGTCATTAAATAATTAGCTAGATAAATAGTTATTATCTAAATAAATAGTTACTTAGTAATTAGTTAAATGAGCCAGTGTGGTGCAGTGGTTAAAAACGGTAGACTCGTAATCTGGTGAACCGTGTTTGCGTCTCCGCCTCTCCACATGCAGCTGCGGGGTGACCTTGGGCCAGTCATACTTCTTTGAAGTCTCTCAGCCCCACTCACCTCACAGAGTGTTTGTTGTGGGGGAGGAAGGGAAAGGAGAATGTTAGCCGTTTTGAGACTCCTTCAGGTAGTGATAAAGCGGGATATCAAATCCAAACTCCTCCTCCTCCTCCTCCTCCTCCTCCTCCTCCTCCTCCTCCTCTTCTTCTTCTTCTTCTTCTTCTTCTTCTTCTTCTTCTTCACAACATTTATATGCTACCCAGCAAGCAAAGTTCTCTGCAGTTTTAGAATAAAAAGTTAAAACAACAAGTAAGAAGTAAAGCAAAAAACCAGATGCAGCATTTAAAACTGAAATGGACTGGCAACCACACATGCCTTCTTCTCAGAGGTCCCAAGGCAGAGCTGGGCACCAATCACAGTACTATTGTGCTGCTCCTCTGTAAGAATTGCAGCCTATGCTGATAGGACTGAGCCCTCAAGGTGAAACCAGACCTTAAATGTCTGAAATTGCCCCTGGATTTTGGAGATAACCAAAGTACAGGTGATATGCTAGACAAATTATTTTGGCACCTGAGACTGAACAAATTATTTTCACACCTGAGGCAAATTATTTTGGCACCTTCTTCCTGGCAGCAAAAAAACACACAGCAATGATAAATTAAATAAAGAACCGTTTGCTGAACTTTTATCACACCCCAAATTCACAACCTGAGGCAGCCACTTCCCTTTGTCTAATGTTAGGGAAAGTTCTATACAATCTCTATCTTGACAGATCCTTTCTACAAACAATTTTCAGTTGCCAAATTCTGCTGTATTTACTCTAAACATAGCCCAGCTGCATTTTAGCAAGTGATGTTCTCTTAGTAACTATGGTTCTAGTACATTTTAGTTCCTTGAAGTATTTTGTTTTCCCCCTTGGCTGGGTTTTAGTGCTGTTTTTATTGTTCTTCATCTTATGCTGCCTCATGATGGCTTTATGATGATTTCTGTGCCATTTTTATACACTATTTTTTATGATTTTGTGGGTTTTTTGGGGGGAAAATAGTAGTTGTATTTTATCGTTTTTAAATTTGTGAACCACCCAGGGGACGTGGCTAATTGGGCACTACATAAATTCCATAAATAATTAAATGCTACCAAGTTATTCCTGTGGTTTCAACTCAGAAACCTATATTGGGCTTTGGTATATGAAAACTGTTATTAACTTATTTATTGCCAATCATTTCCACCCTGCCTTTCTATTATAGTTATTAAAAAGATTAAATTATATAAATCTAGATCTACTCTCTACATATATACCCCCAGATCCTCCGTAATTTTGTCAAAAGATTCCGTCCCTTTTATTCACAGCCTGTACCAAATTATTTCATGATATATGTACATAGAATCGTAGAATTGTAGAGTTGGAAGAGACCCCAATGGTAATCTAGTCCAACCCCTTGCAATACACAAATCACAACTGAAGATGGGGGGGGGGGAGAGACACAGCTACATTAGCCTGGATTCATTTATTTTAGGGAAGTTTTTTAAAAAAAAAACCAAACAACAACAACAGTCCTGACAGCAGAGGAAATGCCTACAAGCATGCAAACCAATAGTTCAAGGAGAAAAGGCAAACCGGAATAGAACAATGGAATCGATGCATGTGACCAGTTTTGATGTTGTCTTCTGAAATTTAGATGTATAGAGGTTTGCAATTCAGAGATATTTCATGAATAACATTCAGTGGATTCAAACCAGGGTTGGGGAACCTTTTTCATTCCCTCTGGATAACCCTTTGGGAGCCACATTCTAGTGGTGGGTAAGGCTAGAGGCAAAAGCGAGCAGAACAACAACAAAGTTAACTATTGACTTTATACAATAGGCTGACTTCTCCACACACTCACACAGCTCTCTTTATCCTTCATCCAGACAAGTATGATTCAGACAATAAATCCCCTCATAACGGCGTTTTCTCCTAAATAGGACTAAGCTGAAGAGTGTGTGTTTTGAAAAAAATGTTCTCTCACCTCCCCCATGAAAATACACCCCTCTCTTGGCAATTTTTCAGAGAACTATGCTAAAAGGTGACAAAGTGCTCCCCTCTTTACTCATTCCATATTGTAATTCCAGTTACTCTTACTTAGATCTCTTCCACGCTTTGTGTTGCTCTCTCTCCCCTACCTGCCCCATTCAGAATGAGGGCAAATGTGCTAAAAAGTCATAGAGTTGGAAGGTACCACAAAGATCATATAGCAATGCAGGAAACTTTTACCCAACGTGGTGCTTGATCCCTCAACCCTGAGATTGTGCCCTACCATGGTCTACCAACTGAGCTACTCCAGCTTCCTCACACTGAAATGACCCATTTGGAGGTCGTCACATATGAAAGCTGTGCCATGTTGTGGCATCATCATGCTCACCATTTAATTTCTGGTATCCTGGGATCATGCAATCAGGGAAATGGGACAGGAGAAACAGAAAGCAGAAATAATGGAGGCTGCAAACAGTCACTGACAAGTCAAAGAGAGGTATCTTTGTGGGAGAGTATGGGGAAATTTATTGCACTACTAATGGGAACTGATTGTGGAATTAATAGTAGGTTCAACTCCTTCAGAAATCCTTGTTTCATTAATGACTGATGGCCAGTGTGTGTTGTATATCTGAATCCCCCTTCCCTTTTTGCAAAGTATTGTTTCAACGCAGAGATGTGAGGAAGGACTTGAAGAACAAGCATCTGTTTCACGAGATCCTGTTTCTTGTTTTCTTCCTCCCCAGACCCTGTCCCGGTAACAGCCAAAATAGGGGGCGTAGCCACACTCCCTTGCAACTACAAAATGCAACGGCCCCTGGCATCTTACAGGATCTACTGGCAGAAATACGTAGGCCCTGGTATATCTGACCTGGTTGTGATAGCTTACAGCAACGGCGAAGAAAACACCGTAAAAGACATACATTTCCAGAACAGGACAAAGATGGATGAGAAGACTCTTACACTTTGGATCTCCGGTGTGAATGTGTCCGATCAAGGCAAATATAGGTGTATCATATTACTGGAGGAAGAACACAAAGGTGATAAATGGGTACATTTATCAGTGTCAGGTAAGTGCTTGTCTAGCAAAACAGGATTTTAAGTACCCAAGCAATGCTTAAGGGTCCTATTCATTTGTGTTAGACAGGGTCCAACATTACTCAACGTTGCTATGAGGGGAATGTGAATTTGAGAGAAAGAATACTATTTTTTCCCCCAAATTTTTTTATTGAATTTTCCACAGTTACAACACTAACAATCTAACAAAAAAGAAAAGGGAAAAAAGGGAAAGAACACACATACCAAAAGAAAAAAGAAAGACATAACCATAACCACAACATAGGAGAAAATAATCTTAAACCTTTACAACCCAACCTTGTTTACATATTGGTTGACTTCCTCTAATCCCTCCCTTCTGAGTTTCCATGTATCTGTATGTAACAGCTTTCCAATATCATTCTTCAACAAAAATATTTTCAATTATTATCTAACTTATTCACTTTTATTACTATTCTAAACCCAATTTATTTAATAAATCCTAATTTAATCCTAGGCCTCTTTGGTGCTTTCAAATGATTTCTAGTTTTTAATATTATAATATTTGTTCAGGTAGTCCTTAAATTTCTTCCAATCTTCTTGGTATTCCTCTTCTTTCTGGTCGCGGATTCTTCCCGTAAGGTCAGCTAGCTCCGAAAAGTGCATCATCTTCATCTGCCAATCTTCCACAGTTGATACTTCTTGTATTTTCCAGTTCTTGGCTAGTAAAATTCAAGCAGCCGTCGTGGCATACAAAAATAATTTAACATCTTTCTTGAGCAATTCCAAACCTGTTATCCCAAGAAGAAAGGCCTCCGGTTTCTTAATAAATGTACCCGGTATATTTCAACATATTTTTTTCCCAATTCATTGTAAATCTTTTCCCAGAAGTCTTTCACCTTGGGACAGGTCCACCACATATGAAAAAGGGTACCTTCTTTTTCTTTACACTTCCAACAGAGATTATCACTATTATGATACATCTTTGCTAATTTTACAGGGGTTAAGTACCATCTATACATCATTTTCATAATATTTTCCTTTAACATTGTACATGCAGTAAACTTAACCCCTTTCTTCCATAACCTTTCCCAATCTTCCAGCATTATATTATGTCCGAGAGAAAGGATGCTATTAACTCGTTATAATAAGAACTCTTACCATAGAAAGTAATTTAGAACTCTTAGTAATATAGCACCATTTAGATTACAGGCCATGGCAGGAACCTCTACAAGTGTCTCCCGTTGAAATGAATGGGATTTCCTAAAGAGCACTCTGCTGTTCAAGTTACAGATGGGTAGCCGTGTTGGTCTGCCATAGTCAAAACAAAAAAAAATTCCTTCCAGTAGCACCTTAAAGACCAACTAAGTTAGTTCTTGGTATGAGCTTTCGTGTGCATGCACACTTCTTCAGATACACTGAAACAGAAGTTGCCAGATCCTTCTATATAGTGAGAAGGTGGGGAGGGGTATTACTCAGAGGAGGGTGGGGATGGGTGATTGGCAGATAGCTGTGATGAGCCTGTTGACGACTATTAACGACTGCAGTAGGTCTTACAGGAAAAAGCAAGGGGTGAGAAGGTGAAAAATGGCTTTGTCATGTATAGTGAGATAAGAATCCAATGTCTTTATTCAGGCCAGGTGTCTCCATGGTTTTAAGTTTGGTAATGATTTGCAATTCAGCAGCTTCTCTTTCCAGTCTATTTCTGAAATTCCTTTGTAGTAAAACAGCTACTTTGAGATCTTGTATAGAATGTCCTGGGAGATTGAAGTGTTCTCCTACTGGTTTCTCTGTCTTGTGATTCTTGATGTCAGATTTATGTCCGTTAATTTTACGCCAAAGAATTAACGGACATAAATCTGACATCAAGAATCACAAGACAGAGAAACCAGTAGGAGAACACTTCAATCTCCCAGGACATTCTATACAAGATCTCAAAGTAGCTGTTTTACTACAAAGGAATTTCAGAAATAGACTGGAAAGAGAAGCTGCTGAATTGCAAATCATTACCAAACTTAAAACCATGGAGACACCTGGCCTGAATAAAGACATTGGATTCTTATCTCACTATACATGACAAAGCCATTTTTCACCTTCTCACCCCTTGCTTTTTCCTGTAAGACCTACTGCAGTCGTTAATAGTCGTCAACAGGCTCATCACAGCTATCTGCCAATCACCCATCCCCACCCTCCTCTGAGTAATACCCCTCCCCACCTTCTCACTATATAGAAGGATCTGGCAATTTCTGTTTCAGTGTATCTGAAGAAGTGTGCATGCACACGAAAGCTCATACCAAGAACTAACTTAGTTGGTCTTTAAGGTGCTACTGGAAGGAATTTTTTTTTGTTCTGCTGTTCAAGTGCAAGTCAGATTAAATTTGATATTTCTGTAGAAAAATAATCCTTAAGCATAGTGCCAATAACATTGTTTGACATCTCAATATGTACAAGTGTAACTTGTGATCTTACTGTCTTTTCCTCCCTCTAGCTGACTATAGGAAGCCTGTCATACATGTATCACATAATCCCTGTGGCCCAGCTCAGTTGACACTGATGTGTTCTTCTTATGGAGGATATCCAGAGGCTACGATGTCTTGGTTGGTCAATAATGAGACAGTGCGGTGTTCCTATACTTCCATAAAGGACAACTACACTGAAAGTTTTAATATTACTGGCAACTTACAGCAAAACGTGTCTGAAGATATCTTGGTCCAATGTCGAATACATTATGCAGGTTTACAAGTGTCCACTGACCACCTCTTGTGTAAGTTCCCTCAATCATACACTGAGACAGTGTTTCTCATTTGTGAAATATAGCCATTCAGAAGACTTACAAGGACTAAACCTCAGAATTTTTCAAATGAGATTGGTTCCATTTAGGGAGATCTACAAATGACAAATGACCATTAATTTGGCGAGTCTTTATCTCTGGATCTAAAATAGCTGTGTGTTGTTAGGAAGACAATGTATCTTTTATTATTATTATTTCTTCCTATAGAAGTTTAGCATCACAGCTGAAAATATTTGGTCAGCTGATGGGACATTTCTGCTTTTTCATGGATTCCATCCTGAACAGTACCAGAAACACTAGCAAAAAATATAGATAGCATTGTAACTATTTAGCTGAACCAGTGAGAAATGCAAAACCGAGTCACTGTCTTGGATTATTTATATGTTCCTGTGGGTGTGGGTGTGTGTGTGCAGGCAGCAAATATTCCTGTGCCTCAGCTTGGAATGTGGTATCCATTTGTTTATCCTTGCAATATTATCAAGTAGATGGAGGGAAATGTAAGACATTAAGCGATGGCCATGATTTCCGTATGTAGGTGGGTTTCAAGTTTAAACAGGAGAAAGGAAAACTAACTTAATGTTGGAAGTGCTCCACTCAGATATGTGGCACTCAGTGCCCCAAAGTATTGCTTCTCATGTGCCCCTTGGGCTCTTCAGTGCAGTCACAGATTTATCTTCAATTCTCTCGTTTCAGCAATAGGGAAGTGCCCCAATTCATCTCCACCGCCTCCTCCGCATGGTTTCATAGCGGCTTCCATTGTTATCCTCGTCCTTGCTCTCGTGATAGTGCCAACATTCCTCCGATGCCGCCGCCGCAGTAAGTTCCGATGCCTTTGTGACCAACCAATGTAGGAAACTGTGGTGTGGTTGAGAGCCCTGCTAGGAATTCAGAGACCCAGGTTAAAATCCGCACTTAGCCGTCAAGACTTCTAATCAGTTGTCTCTTAGCCTAGCCTATCTCACAGCCTTGTTACCAGAATAATAGGGGTAGAAGAACCATGCACACCACCAAGAAGAAAGGCAGCATATAAATGCAATAGGTATCTTTTCATAAACCCCTAGGTTACCACTGGAAACAAACCATTGTTCATAGTTTACATGTTCCAGGGCTGTGGCCAAACATTGCAAGCAGATCCTTAGGCTCAGTACATGCTCAACTTAAACTGTAGCCATGTTAGGAAATGAATGTTTGCTTTTTATGGGTTGTATCCAGCTAAGCTCAGTACAGACTAGGCCCACTGAAATTAATGAGCCCAAGTTCATCATGTTCATTAATTTCAGTGGGTCTACTTTGAGTAAGGCCAGCATTGGATGCAATCCTATTTGTTTAACAATATTTCTAGTCCCACTAGGGCAATGGGCCCTTTCCCTGGCGTGCTGCCCGCGAATTCATAAAAAATATAGTAAGAGGTTTACAGGACTAAAAGCAACAAGCTAAAATCATACTTTAAAAAACAACAACACACAACCCCTCCCAAATCAGGGATATTTCAGCTCAGCAAAAAAATAGCACTAAGTGGTGGGGAGGGAGGGGAGCCATCATCCCACGGCAAACTGAAATATATGTGCATTGGGAAACAAGTGTGAATGAGCCCCAATATTCAGCTGGAGCCATAGTGCTGGACCATATTCTTTTCCAGGTTACATGGCTGAGTTGTGAGTCTGCAAACATTTTTCCTGAGAAAATGTTGCCTCCAGATTCCTTAAGCTTACTGCTGCAGCTTCGTAAAAGGGAATGAAGCCACACTCTGAAAACATTATACTCTCTGCTTCTTAAGAACGCTCCAACTTCCCTAGCCTATATTCCACAATGTAAATAAATATGTAAAAGAATTTCCCCACACCCCTAGCACGCAATCTTGAGAATTAAACCTGACCTTTGAAAGAGGGGAGTTGGGGGGTCAGTGAGTTTGTTCTTCAGGGCAACTGCCTGTTAAAAATGCCTCTGGCTGCAAGTTACATTGGTTGTCTTCAGGTTCCCCTTTCGGTGAATGAAAAGGCAATTCTAGTAGCTGGTTCTTCTAATGTATGCAGGCAAGAAGACAGTTCCAGTTTTCATAATGTTAGGCCAATGAAGCTAGTGATATACACAAAGTGGTATTTTCAACTACCACCCCAGAACCAAATGACCATGAAACATTTCAATTTGCACCAGTTTTATTTGAAAAAAATCAGGGATTGGTTAAATGTATTCTTCAACTATAAATGAATTATTCAGAGCATGCATGGATGTGATGCACTAGTGGGAACCACTGCAGCAGTATTATGGAAAGCAACACATACTGCAGGATAATAGAGATGAAGTTTAAAATTATTTTTATTTATTTTATTTACAAGAGATGCTGTGTCAAATAGTTAGGCATGTGGAAGGTAACATATGTGACTGCAGGCTTACAATCTAAATACAAACTCAGAAACTACTTTGTATTTAGACTCCTTTGCAGTCTTAAAATTAGTTGCAAAGTGGAATAAGTCCCAAACTTCCAAAGCTTTGCCTATTACTGAACTCTGCTACTCTGTCCGCTGATAGGCCGTATTTGCTCATCTGAACTTTTTTCTAACTTCTGAGAACAATTCAGAGTGCTAGTTCTGAGGGGTGTAGTGGTTAGAGCAGGGGTCAGCAAACTTTTTCCACAGGGGGCCGGTCCACTGTCCCTCAGAACTTGTGGGGGGCCAGACTATATTTTGGAGGAAAAAATCCCCCCCGACTCTCCCCTCCCTTCTCCACAACACTGGATGAGACCCGGTGGTCGCTTACCCGTGCCTTGGGAGTGGCAGGGGCTGGCGGCGGCAGCGGAGGGACAATGAATGACGTGAAAGGGCTGGTTCCAGAGAGGGGATGCTTAAAATGGCGCTCAGCCATCAACAAAGCCCAGCCCCCTTCCTCCTCTAGGCAGGGCTGGGAGAAGCCAGGAGGGAGGAGGCGCTGCCACAGTGTGTGTGAGGGAGGGGGGGAAATGGCGCAGCCCGAACCATCAGAATCCCCACGCTGATCCATGCGGCGATTCCCGGACCATCTGTGGGCTGGATCCAGAAGGCAATTGGGCCACATCCGGCCCCTGGGCCTTAGTTTGCCAACCCATGGGTTAGAGTTTGGATTAGGATAGGGGTGGGGAACCTTTGCCTCTGCAGATGTTGCTGAACTGGAACTCTCCTCAGCCCCAGCAAGCATGGCCAATGGCCTGGGATGGTGAGATCTGTAGTTTAGTGACATCTGCAAGTCCAAAAGTATCCCACCCCTGGATTAAGACATGGGAGACTAGAGTTCAAAACCCCACTCAGCTATGAAGCTCACTGAGTGACCCTGACCGGTCATAGCCTCTTAGCCTATGTTTTGTTGTTCTTTATTGACTTTTTGACCCATGCTCCTCCCTCTTGACAAATGGGAGTTCCCCCCACCCCCACTCTTTGACATATTTTAAAAATTCTTAGTCACGTTGGTAAAGATTTTCTGTTCAATGTTGCTGAACCAATTGACGTTTCAGAGCCTGTGACATCTCACCAGCCAGTGGCAACAAGTGAAATGACATCGCAGCAGCTTTCCAACGGGACATCGGAAGCAGCATGTGCCTGACCATAGAGAAACCTGGGCAGTGGCGTTTGATTTTCAACATTCTGCTCTGGAGAAATGGACATAATCACCCTGGATCCCAGAACCTGGAGTGCATCACTCTTCACAACGACACAGGGCATACCTCTCTCTTTCCAGGTGTGATAGAAGCATTGCTCAGAAAAAGGGCGGGAGGGGTAAGGGTTAAAAGCACTACCCATCATACTGACTGTTCCACCTCAACAGCATTTTTTTACAAGTACCCGCCCCAAAACGATCAGATAACTACATACAACGCGTAGTACCATCTTCTAGACAACTGCCTGATTTGGAAGGGGAAATGAACCGTTGTTCTTCATAAGCAGAAATTTTACAGTGAAGTTCATTTCAAACCAAAGAGTGCTTCCCCCACTCCCGCTGGGACAGATCCGCTGGCTTGGACATCTCCAGCCATCTTACTGCGTGAAACCACCTCTTCCTTGTGACTTGTGAGCAACTCCACCAGCAAAGCAGCACCCGTTTCAAGTGGAAAAGGGAGCAATGCTTTGGCAATGCTCTGTCTCCGAAATCACACCAAGGAAAGCAAACGCTCCTTTTATGAGGTATCGGCGTCCCAGCACCCAAAACTAATTGGGGGCACCACATGGGATGCGTGGTAGACTGGACCACTTGTCCCCAGCTGCAGAGCCCGTTGATCTTTGCTAAACTAGCTCTCACTCGCGTTGTAATAAAATCCTCAGTTAGGGGGGTATTTAGTGTAAGGGTGAGATGTTCTCGCCATTATTTGCCATCCACGCACATGCAGTTTGCAACAGAATGGAAGGTACTAGTATGGTTCTGCAGCTGGAGAAGCCATACCCAGGAACAGTATTATTGCCTGCTATGTAGGGTAAAGAATGTTTTCTCATTTTGGAAACTCTCCTTCAACTTAAATTGTGGCTTGCACATAATTTATCACCTCTCATCCCTAATTTTATTTACCAGAAAATAAGCCTGGCATGCTTATAGCTTTATTATACTTGTTGCTATGGACCCTCTATGTAAATGTAGGGGTAGCAAGAACTATTTATTAGCCATATGAGTATTTTTAAATATTCATTTGCTATTGCTGTAATAAGATTTATAATGTATAAAGCTTTAATGTATTAGCTTTAATGGGATATATGCCTACCTGAGCATCAGGATTTCAATACTATAAGCACACTTAACTCTTAAGCAGGATTCTTCCATGGCATTCAATGGAGGAAGAAAATGCCCAAGAGCCAGGGGTTAACTCAGTTTATCTTCTAACTCACTCAGTTTGTCATGTAAACAGGCTCTAAACCACCATTATTTGGTTTAAACCGAGAGTTAACCCAACCACTGAAGAAAGCAGACCCAAGTTTCACAAACACTTTAGCAGAAACTGTCCCTGCCACATTAAAGTTTGTCTCTAAGGTGATTGACAAAGGACGTGGACAGGTTTCTAGGGTGTCTGCTTATTTGTAAACCTTTCATATCACAATTGGAACTGTAACGTTAGAAGTCCTGTCTGTTTAAAGCAGCCCAGCTTTTCTGCAGGCTCCCCAAACAATGTATTTCTCAGCTGTGCAAAATGTATCCAAGCATTGCTGTCTCCTATTTTCACTTTATTCTTGACTGTAAACTAGGTTAAATCTGTAATTATGCCAAGTTATATTTTAGCATTAGCTTTTCAGCAAATCATCCTTATATACTGTATATACGTGTGTGTGTGTGTGTGTGTGTGTGTGTGTGTGTGTGTGTGTCCTCAGCCTGAGATGGTGGCTGTTGTTTTTAAACTATTTTTATACAATTATACCAATAAAATAAAATAAAGTTAAACTTTTGGCTTTTTTGCACTTCAAACACACTTGTGCCTGGTTATTCCATTTAATGAAATGTATGGTTATATAGACTCAGGCTTTTAATAAATGAGCCAGTGCAGTAAGTGAACTGGATTATTTAGGATTTTTTTTCTTTCATTGCATTTAACAGGCCTTTTATTCTCATTTTCTTATGGGCAAAAAAGAGTGCCTGAAGAGAGCAAAGACATGAACAATAAGTCATAAAAACTCAGCCACAATGTACACAAACCAATTATGGTTTGTGGATTTCATCCTACTCCTTTCCTCCCCAATGTTGTTTGTGGCAAATGGATCACTTGTCTCATTAAATCTGTGTATTCTACTAGGTAACGGTTTTATCGCAATGGTGGAAGGAAAAGAAAGCCCAAATATTTTGTGGTTATTTCTGGTAATCCTTACAGAAACTGAGCAATTCATGGTCTCATCAGAGCTTGGACAGGAGACTTCCTGAGAACCTCTGTACACAGCTGATTTCCAGCACTAAAGAAAGCCAAGATACAATGGTTACAGTGACAAATTATAGCTACCATGTACAGTGGTACCTCACGTTACGTACCATCCTCCTTACGAATCCTTCGGGTTACGCGCTCTGCTGACCCGGAAGTAGATGTCCCTTGTTGTGACCTTTGCCCCGGGATGCAAGCGGAAATTGCGCGCCGGTGGTACGGCAGCAGTGAGAGGCGCCATTAGCGAAAGCTCGCCTCATGTTATGAGTGGTTTCCGGTTACAAACCGGAATGGATTAAGTTCGCAACCAGAGGTACCACCGTACCCAAATAGGTGGGGCCAAAACCCCCTTTTCAGAACAATTGCCAAGAGTTTTCACTACATCAAAACCATCTTTTCAAAGACATTCCACCCTTAGGGCAGAAGGCAACTTGTGATTTCAAGTATGCTTATTGTTACAGAAATTACAAGGGGGGGGGGTGCACATCTTTAAAGTTGTTACAAATATAATGCATAATGCATAAATATAATGCATAAATGTATCCTTTCGACTTGACAGCTCAGGGAAGTTACCTAGCTTTAACAATCATATAAAATCAACTCCTTTGCCAGTTTCCTCCATTTCAACACTATTTTGCCCTTGGAAAAACGACTCTTTTCCCTGCCACCTCCCCAAGCATGATAATAATAATAATAAATTTTATTTATATCCCGCCCTCCCCAGCCGAAGCCGGGCTCAGGGCGGCTAACAGCAATCAAATAATCATACAATCAAATAATCCAACATTCTAAAAATATTTCATTATAAAAATTAATTAAAATCAAGTTGATGGCAACCATTAAGCAAAATTCTGTGCAGGTTGCCAGAGGAGAGAGTCAGGCTGCGGCCTGACCAAAGGCCTGGTGGAACAACTCTGTCTTGCAGGCCCTGCGGAAATATGTCAGGTCCCGCAGGGCCCTAGTCTCTTGTGACAGAGCGTTCCACCAGATTGGAGCCGCAGCCGAGAAGGCCCTGGCTCTAGTAGAGGCCAGCCTAACCTCTCTGAGGCCTGGGACCTTCAGGATGTTTTTATTTGCAGACCGTAGGTTTCTCTGTGGGGCATACCAGTATACACACCTCCTACCCCTGCTGCTTATTAACTTTGCACCAGCCCTGTGAGGTAGGCTAGGCCAAGATAAAAGAGGGAAGGAGAGGATAATGTATACAACCTCGGGCTCCTGAGTAGAAAAGCAAGATACATATTTGTATCACAGATCATGTAATACAATGCTTTAACTACTACATTTCATAGTCTTCATACTTACAGCAAAATGACAAAACAAAAAATGTTTGTCAACCCCAATAAATAAAAAGCAGAAAATGTTCTTAAGTATGTGTAGTTTCACAACTTCAGTGTCTAAACTACCAGCTCTTAGCATATCTTACTTCACAGGGCAGTCGTGAAAATAAAAATGGGGAAGTGGAAGACATCCTTGAGCTCGTGGGGGGGGGGGGGTCAGTATACAAATACTACAACCACCAGCAACAAATAGTCAAAGCATGTGCAGCTTCACAATTCTCAACAAAACACACAGGCACAGAACATTTTGACAACCCAATAAAAAAAATATACTGGTAGTATCCTGTTAAAGTCCACAGGAAACTTAACTTGCTGCAGTTGTAAGGAGGTTGTAGATTTTATTGTTGAATTTACTAATTACTTTTGTTTATGTTTTATGGTTACTGTATATTAATAAAGAGCAGCCCAGTAATGGCTGTTGGGGACATGGAACATCAGGGGCAGGGAGGCAAGACACTGCAATATCACCATTATTTTCTCATTTATTCCAAGGGAACTCCTTCCAAGTGAAACATACCAAAGCTAGTCAATGCTGTTTTATATTGTAATGGCAGAACATTTTTGCTGACGTGTTGTGTGGAAGCCCCACAGCTTGCACACATGACATGAGCATGCACACATGGCTGCAGCAGACCTTGGGGGGCAGCGCTTTATTCAGAAATATTGGGGGAGCCTTAGCTCCCCCCCAGCACCTATGTCTCCTGGTATGTAGTAAGGTCAAAGGTAAGTTAAGATTTACAGTACTGCATTCAAAAGAGGAGTGGCACCAAACCCAAGAATTCATATAGCAATGAACATTCAAAATAATAATTATTTTTCTTTATTGTTTTAGATTTACTCCACCGTTCAACCCATCAACTTACCCTGGAGACCTTCGGAATACACCCATGTTATCCCTTAGAGCATATCCCCAAAAAGTGAATTTTGTATTTTCTCTATCCAGAGAAGTAATTCAATCTTATTCCTCTCCCAACTAAAGAGGAAGCTAGTCATCACCTGAAGCTGAACTTTCCATGTTCCTGGTTTATCTGACAAAACCTAGGAGCTCTTCAAGAGAGTCCATTGTGTACTGAGCAACAGGCCACAAGAAAAACTTTTAACACCACTTGTTAAGAGTTCCAGTGTGCAATACTAAAAACATTTGTTTTCACTCATGATCTGGGAGAAGCTCCTTCCTGAAGTACATCATCCATTTCCTTTGAGATGTTTTCAGTGATGCTGAGCCTGGTCCTCCTAAAAAGAACAAGAAAAAAGAACATGGTTGTACTTCTGAGAGGAAAACAAAACTGCACCTCATATGCTTATATCACCATTAACATTGGAGGCTGAAACTTACTAGAAAAACTAATAAACTGAAACTGACACAGGGACAAATAGAAGATGCCTTCACCCCAGTATGGCTCCCCTTTATCACATACACAGCCTAACAAGACAATGACAAGAATCCACCAACAGCATACGAATCAATCTGGCTAACCGGATTCAAAAATACACACACACACACACACACACACACACACCGCTCACTCACAAAAACAAATCTCACTACAGCCACTCAAAGACAACCAACCACACCCTAGGCCAACCCCAACCTCTCTCTCCACCAAGGAAACACACCGAGCGAATAGTAAGGGAACCCAGACAAGTGACGCTGACACAAAACCCCACACATACACTAAGTAGAAGAATAGAGACATAACCACTCCACCCCACCCCACCCACCCTTTCCCCTCTCGCCCCCTCTTTTCTTCCTAACCTAACATTGTATGTAACACTAATGTCTCACAACAAATGAAACCAAACTGTAGAAAACACAACTTGAAAAAAGAGATAACGCACGTGTTTTTGTACACTAAGAAATCCTTACCATTCTGCCAGCTTCTGTTCATACAGCTCCCATTGCTCTCGTTTTCTTCTCTCGATCAAGGTTTCGCCAGCAAATTTTTGCATTGACATCAGTAATGCTCCAGCAGGTACACTGCAAGATGATGACACAGGAAGTACATTTTGCCATATGGAGCACTTTCTTACTTATAAACAATGGGGGACCAGTCACTCTGCCAGTAGTTGCATCTGTGCCTTGTCCTATTCATCCATTTTCTTTTTTAAAGCTATAGTATATGTGGCTGTTGTTAATTCTGCTGTCTGGTCTTTGACCACAATAAAGATTGATTGAAGGCTTTTTTAAAAGCAGTAGCAAAATAGGAGCTCAATTCTACTGTCAAACACAAATAGAGAACATTCCATCTTCCTTTAAAGGTAAAGGTAAAGGTACCCCTGCCCGTATGGGCCAGTCTTGCCAGACTCTATGGTTGTGCGCTCATCTCACTCTATAGGCCGGGAGCCAGCGCTGTCTGCAGACACTTCCGGGTCACGTGGCCAGCGTGACAAGCTGCATCTGGTGAGCCAGCGCAGCACACAGAACGCCGTTTACCTTCCCACTAGTAAGCGGTCCCTATTTATCTACTTGTACCCGGGGGTGCTTTCAAACTGCTAGGTTGGCAGGCGCTGGGACCGAACGACGGGAGCGCACCCCGCCGCGGGGATTCGAACCGCTGACCATGCGATCGGCAAGTTCTAGGCGCTGAGGTTTTACCCACAGTGCCACCCGCGTCCCAGATCTTCCTTTTCCTTTAGTCTTTTTAAAATTAAACATTACTGCCCATACCCAGCATGCAACACACATCAAAACTATTGATGTAGTAGAGGTGAAGAAAAGTGTCCCAAATCTGGAAAGGGAATCCATCATTTTTAACTGTTATTGTTTTGTTCTTATAATTAGAAAACATAATTCTGTGTGGGTCTTCTCTATTAAACTGATTCCCTAAATGTTGACCCTATGTCTACTAAACATTTACTCCCACCCACCTCCAAGAAGAAAAGAAATGATGGGCTGAAAAAGCTGACTGAGAACAAAAGGACAATGGATCCTCCAAATTAACAATTGACCCACCACAGCAATCAATACATTTGTGTGTGTTTTTTAAAAAAATCAGCACCTCTACCCATTTAAACATTAGTAGACAGGCAAATAAAAATCAATTTCTGTTTAAGAAGAATGCAGAAAAACTAAGTGGGAAATTGGAAGAAAAATAGCCACCTTCTGCAGTAAGAGAGAAAACAGACGAGGTCTAAGGCTAGAAGGAAGTTTGCAGGAAATCCTGTCAAGATTCAAAAACTGCCTTGTAATGACACCTGCAGACTATCACACCCAACAAAAGGAAGCACTTCTGGTTCCTAGTGCATCTGTGTGTACATGTACTGTACATCTATGAGCAACCTACCCCAACAACGTCCCAAAAAGGCTCCCGCCAACCAAACCTCTCAAGCCCAAGTGCATTCTGAACAAGGCTCCTGTACAACCTAGAAATAAGAAAAACAATAGAATCAGACCACACACAAGAGATTTGCAAGAAGTCTCAGCTACAATGAAAAAGCTTTTTTGTCATTCCTTCTGCCTCCCCTTTTCCTGTCCTGTCCAGTAAAACTGGACTCTGCTCCAGGACTACATACTAAAGATTCAGCTACGGGCAGCTCCAAATATTATAATTTATTTTTTTTGGAGGGGGGGGGACCATCAGTATTTCCTACAGCAAATGTACAGGCACCGTACGCATATCTTAAAAAACTTGTGCACATGTTTGTTACGTCCGCACTTAAAAGTGTATGCTGCAGCAACTGTAATGTCTATTTCATTTTAGAACACAATATGAGAAGTCTATGTTGTCAGCACAACTTAGAAACCAGTCTGTCTTCAAAGTTTCAACTGATTTTATAGGTTTTTGCTTATGCTTATTATCATTATTCATTGATTTATTACCCTCACTTCATTCTAACGTCCCAAGGTAGCTCACAACAATTTTAAAAGCAACATGAAAACCCAATTAAAACAAGTTACAATAAAGGATCCTAAAAATGTACATCTCAAGTGTCAAGGACCAGCGTAAAGAGGTACCAAATTACAATAGCTGAGTGCTGTAAGGAATCATAACAATTACCATCTATGGGGAAAATAATCTACCAGTCATTTATGGCTCCCATTTGTGAAAGGAAAGTTGGTACTTCTTTCTAGGTATATGCAACCAGCAGGAGCTGCTGCCTTCATCCATGCAGTGTTTGGGTAATGTGATGCTCCCTTATGAATTAGAAGAATTCCTAATTCCATTTGTAGAGCCAGAAGCTGGGAATGCTGACAAGTCATAAACTACTAGTTTCAATAATATGCAGAAATGCATTAAAACGGGTCAGCTCTGGGGCTTTCACAAAAGAGAAAAGATGTTGATAAAACAAAGACCTCTCCCACATAATTATTTTCTTACGTACTGACCAAAGATATCTAGGAAGAGAATTAGATTGTCCTTTCATGTTGTCATGATAGCTTTACAAAAATGGGTCTGCAAAAAAACAGATGGACAAGATGCCAAGTGGAATCTGCAAGAGATTGACAATGTACCTTTAAAAGGGTGCAGCCTCTAATAATTTCAGCGAGGTTTATGTAGGACTCAGTACAAACTCAGCTGAAACCAAAGGAGATTACAAAGCAGGATATGGTGAACTGTTCCTTTAGATTTTTCTCAGTTATTATATATTTTTAAAAATCTGGATGTGTCGGTTCAATAGGGCCATTTTTATGTCAGAGGACTATAGCAGTTTCACAGCAGACAGCTTACTCAGATAGAAAAATTAGGGCAGGGATTAAGTTTCCCTTTTAAGTGTTTTTAATTATAAGATTTAATTTCTGCATGTACAAAAATACAAATTAGTATCCACTTATAGCACTTTTCAGAGCTAGCAAAAAATGGCTTCTCTCAATATAAGATTAATTTAGTAGCAAAATCTCACAATGAAAGAGAAACTGAGAAGATGCCTCTCCTTTGCTGGCTTCCCGATTCTCCATTCATATTTAACATGACTGACAGCACAATCCTTTACATATCTACTCAGAAGTAAGTCTCCTTGAGTTCAGGGGAACTTACTACCAAGTAACTGGGAATAGGATTGTAGCCTAAATTATTTACTAATCCTCTAATATTATAATCCTTTAAGAACCTTTCACCAAAGAACCACTATAGCTTGCACAATATTAATGCTGTCATCATAAGCATACACATTTGGAAATGAGTTTTTCTGAAATCAGCAGGACAGAAATGCCAATCCCAAAGATCTGCCTGGTTAAAAAAAAAAATCATTTTAAGTAACAAAACGTATTTTTGAATTTGATCGGGGTCAAAAAGTGAAGATTAATAGACCAAGAAGCAGAACTCTTGAGCTCTGAAACTAATTTTCTCTAATCAACTTTTCTGCCTCATTCAAAACGGAACATTCAAATATCATCGCCTCACCTCCTGCAACGGCAAAGTGACTGAGGGCGTTTTTATCACGGTATGCAGACATAGCAGTGCTCACTGTGCTGTGAGAAAAACAAGGATTAATAAGGAAAACTGCCCAATGAAAGAAAAAGACTTTTATTTCTGGTGGTCCAAACAGTGGCCTGTAGTTCTTGACTAAAAATTTTGCTAACTCTTCCCATTTTAGACGATACAGTGAGTTTTTGGAATCATTTCACATGTGACTTTTTCTACACAGGACAAAGTTTACATGCAACATACAGGAAAAATATACACTTCCCGATCCATATATTTATGGCAAAACGTGAAACACATACTTCACAAGTGATAGCATGCATGTTTTTTTCTACTAATGGAAACTAGAGGAAAAAATAATGTACAAAGCAGGCTGTAATTTGGATACTGAGTACAGTATGCCATTTCAGGTTCAAGGACAATATCAATTACCTGAGGTAAGAGTTTTAAATAATTGGAGTTTTAATTATAAATGACAGACTAAAAAAATAAGTAAAATAAAGCCTATCCCTGGATCTTATATAAAACAGTCATTACAGCTTAAAAATATACAATGACTAACAGGACACTAATAGGCTACATTCCACACATGCAAGCTTTCTCAACATACCCTCTCCCATCCTCTGTCCAGGAAGCATTCATACATTCCAACCAAGGAAAAAGCTTGGGAGGGATTATGGTCTGAGGAGGGTCATAAGGGTTGAATATAGGCCCAGAGCACCGCAGTCAGACCCTGGTCCCACCCCAGATATAAATAGAAAAATAGACAGTTTTTCACCAGTCGCCTGAGAGTTCTTATTAGCTGGTCTGCTATGATGTTACAGAATGACTATAGACCTTCTGAGGAGAAGCAGTCACAGCTCTCAATATGCCAACATATCTTTTTTTGATAGAACAGAAATGGTTGGTTTGCCTTATGCAAGGCCTAATGATTGGCTGGGGGTAGATAAGCTGTTTTTACAAGACTCTACACCATCTGATGGTGATGATGGTCAGAAGGAAAGGACACAAGGAGAGGTTCTATTTAAACTGTCTCATCTTGCAAGTTAACTGCTCACAGATATGACAATGGTAACATTTTAGAACAGTTATTGTACATGAACTGCCTCCTCCAACCAAGAATAAGCATACTCACTTGAATATTGCCACAAAGGCAGCAACTCTCCAGCCCCAACGCCAACCGTAACGGATGAAGCCCCTGGTTGCTGCACGATGTGCAGTTCGCTATCAAGAAAGTTACAAAAGTTTAAAGACATTGTCAGGCCACACTACCAATTTTTATTATGCCCCAAATGACATTTTATATGTACCATTCCTGAGGTTAATGAGAAAAGGAGGCCTACTAGTAAGGTATCTTACATAGGGACTAAAATATTTGCTTAGAAGCAGAAAGAATCAAAGAAGTCCAGTATCTCCCATTTCACACAATTTAGTTATTTATTTTGCTTCTGCATGCACATCCCCACCTGCGCCTTTATAGTCTGGATTCTGGACTAGACCCTTGCACCAGAAACAATTCAGCAGGCTTTACTGTTGACAAAACTATGGACCACTCAGCTCGTTTGTACATGCACATAACCTGCTTTTTTATTTCTGGATTTTTCAGTACTCATCTCAGATCTAAACATTTTAATTGCCTTCAGTTATATTATCCAGACTATTAACCCAGGCAATATGGAAACGCTGGCTGTGATCCTCGATCTAGCCCCATCAAGTCCAGTTTCTTGTTGTCACAGTGGCCAACCCAATCTTTATGGAAAGCCCGCAGGCAGAACATAAGCACAATGGCACATTCCCACATGTTCCACGGTATGTTCCTGCTATTCACAGGTACACCAACTAACAAGACTGGAGGCAGTATGCAGCCAACATGACTAGTAGCCATCGACAGTTTTATTATTGATGAATAATCCCCTTGTAAAGCCACATAACCTGGCAGCTACTATTACATCTTCTGGCAGCAAATACCATCCTTAACTATGTGGTGTGTGAAGGAGCACTTCCTTTTGTCCTAAATATTCCAGCATTCAGCTTCATCAGATGATCACAGGTTCTAGCATTATACGAGAAGGGAAAAACTTGTATCTACTGTAATCAGTTTTTCCATACCAAGTACACACCTTTATCATGCCCTGCACTTTCTCTAAACTAAAAAGCGCATAACATCATAACATTTCTCTCAGGTGAGTTGCCCCAGCTTCTTGATAGTTTTGGTTGCCCTTCCCAAGCTCTACAACCGACATTTTGAAGTGCTAGTGACAAGTGTCCATAGCAGTCCTAGTGTGCTCACTTAAGGAGATTTGTGTAGCGGCTTTATTGAGAAGACTGATTCGATGTGTGCTCTACCATGCCAGGAATCTGTCCGTACCGCAGCATCCAAGCGATTGTGGAAAATCTCTCCTTGGCTCTGCTCAATGTACCGTCTCTTGGCGTTTATAAAACCGGGTACCCCGCCATAGACCATGCCGACAATGCCCCCGCAAAACGTTGCTTTGATGATATTGACCGTTTCTTCAGGATACCGATTTAGCTCGCTGCGGGAGAAAATGCTTCGATGAGAACGCAAGTCTTCTGGACATAAAAAGCCCCCTTCACGTTTCAGAAATCCCGACCCCCCCCCCCCCCATGCAACCCCAGCGTTAAATGAAGCCACATTATCAACAGAGGCTGAAAGTGCCCGTGTGAGGCTCGAGACAACTTAACTCGGCATGCGAGTGGGCTTTCAGCAGAGCTTTTGCCTTCGCGTCCATTGCCAGCCCCGCGCCCGCCCCGCCTGGCTGCAAGGAGACGGGGGCGCCTGCCGCTTCCCGGGACACCCTCGCATTCTTGCAAAACAAAACCCTCGGGCTTACTCTCGCCGGAAGAGCTCCCGGACCCGCTCCCAGCCCGAGCCCGAGCCCGGCGGCTCCGGCCTGCTCAAAGCCCTGGGCTGCCCCGCGGCCAGCGCGGGAGAAGAGGCAGCCGAGACTCGGACCGGCCCCTGCGGCGGCGCCAGCGGCGGCTCCATAGCCAAACAGCCGAGCGCTCTCCCCCAGAAGCCGCTTCCCAGGACCTTCCCTCGAGGACTCAGCTGTGCCGGAAGTGGGCCAAGGAGGAGCGCGCCGCCCTGGTGCCTTGGAGGACGCAGCGCAGGCAACTCCCCGGCTGGAAAGCATTTCCGTTCCACCCGCCGCCCCCACCACCAACCCCCGGCCAGTGGGTTATGCGAAGCGGGAGGCGGCGCGAGCTCGGGGGAGGGAGGTGATGGATTCCCGCCACTGCGCGTGCGCAATCCTGACCAGCTGCTTTGCTGGAAGCGCCGTGCACACTCTGTTGCACCTCCTCTGCCCCTATTGTCGATGGAGTGGAAAGGATTTGGGGTTTTAAAAAGAGCGTGGTGGCAAGATATTAATATTGGGGCACGACAAGCGGAAATTCCCTTTTTTGCACGGCTGTTGAGGCTCAAGAGCCCTGTCTATTTTTGCAGACGACTTATTTGCTCTGGCTTTTTTTTAAAAAAAGCGGAACGATATACGTCCACTGCTGTATGTATTCCTTCCCTTTGACGAAGCCTATCAAGGCAAAGCTAGTAAGATTTAACGCTTCCAGCTATATTTAAAAAGCACTGCTACTGGAGACTACAGTGCAAACTTGCTCCAAATTCTGTTGAGGAACTTAAAGCAAGGTTCTTTTAACTGTACTAAGGGTAAATATGTAATGCAATCCTATGCACTTTTGATTAAAAATAAGTTCCATCATGTCCAGTGATACCCACTGTCAGCAGCAGTTGTACTTAAAGTTACCTTAGTTTTCATCATTGAGCAAAGTTCCATGCTCTTATCCTGAATGGAAAAGAAAACAAGAAAAGCTTGCTGCCTGAGCTTCCCGACACATAGCTACCCAATGGGCAAATTGCAATACGTAATTGGAATAGAGCAGTAAAGTAAATCCTTAAGTTTATAACCTTTCTCACCAGCCCAAAACACATTTGTGACAGAAACAAAATACAAGTAGTTCATTGCTTGTTATATCATGTAGGGCATGATGTGTCGGTTGCCCAGGTTCTTTGTTGTCACGATGCTTTAAAAAAATCGAATTTCAGTATTAATTCAGCCATCAAAACAGGTTTTTCTTTTTTAATCTAAAAGATCATTTAAAGATGAGTTTTAGAACATACCAGATTAATTCCCTTCACTGAAGATAAATTTAGGGTTTTGTCTCATTTTTTAACATTCTTCCTCCTCTTTCTTATCCAGCACAATAATGCCACATACGGTAGTTTGATTTCCTGAGTTAATTCTTCCATGTCTGGTATTGGTCCCTCTTCCTTACACAGCATCTGCAAATTTGTTTTAGTGTCGTGCTGTTTTTTCTTCTTCCCCATCATCTATAAGCTCAGTGAGGAAGGTAATGAGGAATACTATGCAGCACCAGTTTCCAATATCTACAATACACACACGCCATACTCAGGAGACACAACCAGTAATTAATATAGCATTCTGTGGCATATGAAATTTTCTCTCACCGCCTCCCAGTGAGTGCAGGCCTGTATAGCAGTGATCCAGGGGTGCGGAGGATCAAAAACCTGTTACTATTTCTGCAGCATGTATAAGATTATTGTGTAATTATTGTATATTACATACTGTATACTCTTCGGTTGTATAGGAACATGGCTGTGACTATTTATTTCAGCCCTGTGAAATACATTAGGCCCAAGGCCAGGACCAAAACACCTTAAGGACTACTTCTCTGCATATAAATCTACCCAGATCCTGTGATTACCATCTAAGGCTGTTCTTTGTGTGCCTCCTCCATGAAAGGTTCAGAGCACGGCAACTCAGCATAGCTGTCAACTTTTCCCTTTTTTAAAGGGAAATTCCCTTATTCCGAATAGGATTCCTCGCAAGAATTGACAGCTATGCAACTCAGGAATGGGCCTTTTCGGAGGTGGCTCCGTTTGTAGAATATTCTCCCTAGGGAGGTTCTGCTGGCGCCTTCATTATACACCTCTAGGTGCCAGACAAAAACATTTCAATCAGGCCTTTGGCTGATTAACATCTTATATCCCTTTTAAATGTGTTCATAGGAGGATGTGGGGAGGGGGGCGGTTATTGGTTTGTGGGTTTTTTCTTGTTTTTATTATGTATTTTGTATTTTTATATTGTGAACCACCCTGAGATCTCCAGATGAAGGATGGTACACTTTTTTTAAAAAAAAGTTAAATAAAAAGGTGAGCTTCATAGCTGAGGATTTGAACCTAGGTCTCCTCAGCACTAGTTCAGCACTCTTAACCACTATACCACACTATCATGAAGGGACCCTGCACTTCTGAATTTGCCAGTACACTACCGCTGAACACATACTGTTGATTTATGCAAAGTGAACTATGAGATCATTTGCCAGAAACTTGGACTATATTTGAGATTCCTTCCAATTTTTTTTTACTATGGCAGACCAACACGGCTACCTATCTATATTTGAGATGTGAGGGATGGGACACACAACCTGGCTGTGCACTTCTCAAGCTATTTCCATGTGGATGTGGAATGGCTTAACTGCCATCTTTTGCAGGGCTGCCATTTGCTCCATAGCACTGCAAGCTTTCTCATTCCTCCCCAGATTTTGCAGCGACATGGAAATAAGTCCTTGAATAGAAGTGGCAAGGTGGCTTTTCACAAACAAGAGCGAAGGAGAAAGCTGTGCTGATCTTTTCTCTCTCTAGCTAATAGCAGCTTTGGGGAAGTAGTTCAGATCAGGAAAAGAGTAAAACCTCTGTCTTTAGAATCACTTCCCCAATCTTCAAAGGGGCTACGTCAGGCTGTTAATTAGTTATAAGAAAAGCAGGGGAGTAAGAGTTTCTGACCATAGATCTCCCACATACTGTCTAGCTTTGCCTCACTCAGTCATGAACTCTATAAAGCTGGGTTGGTCAGCATTTCTCAGCCTAGCCTAGGGAAGTTTTTAATGTTTGAAGTTTTACAGTGGTACCTCGGGTTACAAACACTTTGAGTTACAGACTCCACTAACCTGGAAGTAGTACCTCAGGTTAAGAACTTTGCCCCAGGATGAGAACAGAAATCGCGTGGTGGCAGTGAGAGGCCCCATTAGCTAAAGTGGTACCTAAGGTTAAGAAGTTTCAGATTAAGAACAGACCTCCGGAACAAATTAAGTTTGTAGCCAGAGGTGCCACTGTATTCTGTTTTTAGTGTTCTGTTGGGAGCAGCCAAGAGTGGCTGGGAAAACCCAGCCAGATGGGCGGGGTATAAATAATAAAATTATTTGTTGTTGTTGTTGTTGTTGTTATTTATTAGGGTTGTGTAATCATTCATTTTAATGATTATTTTGAATTGCTTTAAAAAGTTTTTCATATTGCTGTGTACCACATTGATGTTTTGCAAGAGGGCAATATATAAAGACTCGAAGTTTGCAAAGAACTATTGTCCAAACACTACACAGATCACATTATTAAATGTTGCATCCATGATGATTCATGAAATGATTCACTCACCAGTAAGAAACTACAGCCCACTCCATAGGATTAATCTGGTGTTAAATGGTGAGTCAGTTAAACATCATGGAACATCAGTTCCCTTTTCAAAAGGATTTCACCACAAAGGAATACTAGAATTCAGTGGAACTTTGGCTTCCCAAATAGCTGAACACTTCTGGAAAAATCTACTTTCCATGATATCAAAGAAAATTCCAGATTTGATAAAATAGTTTAATACAGTAAGTAACAATAACTCTTTCCTCTAAGCTTGAAGAAAACCGTTCTGCTCTTTGGATTTCACAGTGTCCACAAGTCTTGGTCCTGAATATTTAAAAATATTTTTACAGTTCTGTTTTCAAGTTTCTGGATGAAATCTCACTGTAGTGACTCTTTCGTTTAACTTTGTAAGTTAGGGTTTTGGAGTATTCAGTCAGAAGTCTCTCCCAGTAACAAGAGATATCCTCCATTCGCAAGTGGTCCATGATGAACTGGCGACCTCTAGAGGCAAGAAAGACAAGCAAAGAGGATGACTACAGTTAGTGGCTTTCATACCTCAAGAACTAAGGATGAAAACTGGCTTAATGATCAGTGCATCTCTTCAAGGAATTGGAGTGCTGTGAGGGAAGGGCTAGGGATCGCTAACAGAAAATTATCTGCTCCATTAAGCTAGAGCTCTCAGGTTTCCTTGGGCATGAAGTTATGATAGTTAATTTGATTTTAAAGAGAACAGCAATAATGTTTGTAGGGAGAAACTACAGTACAGAAACCAAACCAGTCACTTGCAGCAAATGCAAGGAATTATAAGACATGGTAAGGATTAACATTTTGTGGGATAATCTTTCATCGGCAACTTTTGTACATTTGGCAGGTAGATTCAATCCCCAGATCTTAACCTCAGCACATTTCTGTGTGTTTAAGGTGTCACAGGATTTTCATTTTGATTATGTTGAAGATCCCAGTGGTGGGAGACCTTTGACACACAGGAGTAACTATGCCCTCCAGGTCTCAGAGACCGGCCTGCCAGGGCCTTGTGGGCAAACCATGCCCATCTTTCCCAGGATCAACATCAGGCACAGGAATGTTCAGCTCATGTCTTGAAACTTCCACCCACGGCTAAAAGGGAGAAGAACTGGGAGTGCATTCTTCCTTTACATCAAAAAGTCAATGCTTTTTTAATTTAAGAACTACTAAAAACCACTGATCCGCATAGTAACTTTCCCTTTCAGGAGTGGTCCTCTTTTCCAAAGCAACAAACAGTAAACGATCTCCTCTGTTCCCCTCATAATAATGCCCAACCTTATGCTGAACATTCCTTACAATTATTTGAAGGTTAGGTATATTGCATGAGAGCACATACCCAACCAGGGTGTAAGAGGTGTGTGCTGCCAAGCCGGCATAGATAAAAACTCCGGGCTCGCTGCCAGTTACAATCTCTTTGATTTATTTACAAAGTTCAAAAGAACATCTCCAGTGCTTCAAATCATGTCCGACCCAGTCGGCAAAGATGCCATGTCTGTTTTCTTTTTACTTTTTTTTGCCCAACATGCAAGTCTGCGGAAACCACGCCTCTGATTTCCTCTGTTTACAGAATGACTAGTTCCGGGCTCATCCTCCCCCCTCGCTGCCTCCTCTTCGCTGTCAGACGACAGACTACTAATTATCTCTTTCGGCTCTCTGTAAGTGCTGGTTTCTCCCCTCAGCTCTTTCCCCGTTTGCCTCTCCCTGACACAGGGTTTTGTTGGGGCGCGTTGACCTGTATACATAAGTCAGAGTCACTGAGATCATTGAATTTAAGTTAGTCATGTCCACTGATTTCAACAGGTCAGCTCAAAGTATGACTTAGAAGGAGACATATCTGAACATGATACCACACTAATACTGAAGGAAGGAATTTGGGATGGAATTTCACTGACTGTTTAAAAGGGTTCTGAATTTCATTGCCCTTGAGCCTTTGCAAGTTTTATTTTCAAAAGCTATTATGACCTCTGCCAGTCATCACAACAGCTGGTGCTCTGCAGTGGGAATAATTGCCTCATGGAAGCTACAGAAAAGTTACATATAAGGAAAACTTACCTCTTTGAAATTTCTTGGGCTACCTCGTCATTTTCTCTCACAAACTGCAGCAGCTCCCTGAAACAAAGTGGGCAAAGTTGTATAACCTCCAAGTGAATGTATCAGCAAGGATGTTCAACAAACAGCTGGTCTGGAAGCTCCCATGGTACATTGAGGTTTTGTATCTCAGTACGCAAGGAGCAGTTATTATGCCACTCCAGCTTCAGTTTCAACTTCTCACCTGACATCAGAGAGATCTGATTTGACTGGGATGTAGTGAACCCAAGGTTTCAGCTGAGGGTAGAAGAACTCCAGCCAGTCTTCCCCAACGTGAAACACCAGCGAGTCGCACAAAAAGAGATGCTTGAAGCGGAAACTGGCAGCCACACCTCGGAAGTTGAAGAGGTATCTGTATAATAAAAACAGACACCATCTTATAATATTCCCTTTCCTCCAGCAACCAATGCACTTACTTAATCATTGAACAAAACTGGGATATTAAGCTTTTGGTGAGTTTTATTCTTCTAGAGATTTAAACTTGTTTGAATAATTTACAACAATTAAATAAATGCTTGCACGCTCTTTAAAGATCTGATCATTGTTCAAGCAGGACTAGATCAAAGTTAGCCAACAAGGTGCCTGTCAGACATAGTTGGACTACAACTCCCATCACCCCCAGCCAGTGGGGCCAATGGGGTCAGAGTTGATGGGAATTGTAGTCCAATGTCTGAAGGGCATCTCCGAAGATCTGTTAGGTCTCCTTCATATAGTTCTATGAGAAGGGCATGGCTTTTCTTCCTCAACTTGGTTATGCACTACATTGATTGCTTTACAGAAGGGTCATATGGGAAGAACATTTGACGCTTGCCACAGAGTATCAAAAGACAAATACGGCAAATCTAAACTTCCACAACCACAGTTGCTCCATCTATGGCAGTGCCTCCCAAATTTGGGTTTCCAAGTGTTTTTTCAGACTACAATTCCCATCATCCCTGACCACTGGTCCTGCTAGATAGAGATGATGGAAATTGTAGTCCAAAAACAAGCTGGAGACCCAAGTTTGGGAAATAGTGATCTATGGTGTTGGTTTGCATTTTGGTTTCAATCCTGGCCCTTATAGTGAGTTCCTATAAATAAATAGTCTACAAGAGTACACTTATCTAAAAAATACTTTAGATAAAAACACAACAGTGCCTGAACATTAGTTGCCAAAGTTTTTGTCCTTAAAAGTCAGGGAGATGGCAGGATGCAGCATCAAAACACAAATGCAGAAGTTACTCTGCTTAAAAAAACCTCCATGCCAGAATCCATAATTTCTATTCCAGGCACCATTCTGCTCTTCCCAAAAGACCTCAGGGAAGTCATTTAACACACTAGTATTGCAGGATCATCATCTACATGTGGCACTGAAATATCTCACAGAGATACTCAAGGGACCGGAGATGAGAGTGACTTCGGTTTGCTTTACCAGAAGAGCTGCTGATATTCCACAGAGTATAATCATATCAGCTACTTATTATCCTTAGTAGCACCCAGGAGATATCGTGGTTCTTTGGGATTCCTTGAATGCCTTCCTTAAATTACAATAACTAACACAACTGTGTGACAGAAAGTTTTCATAAGGGTGGAGCGGACAAGCAATTCTCTAAGGCACAAACAGAATGCATATATTCCTGCTTGTGAAACAATTCAGGGTAAGGCAAAAGGTGCCAATAGCAGCAGCATGAAGATAGGAGTAAATGCCTTGTCTTGCAACTAATGGTTAATTGAACATCTTTATGGTCTTAAGACTTTTCCAGTATCTATTTTAACATAAAGCAAGATAGATAGATGAAAACAGTCCCAATAAATTCTAGACGGACAGTTCAATCCTGCACATGTCTACTCAGAAGTAAATTCTATTATGTTCAATGGACTTTCCTGATGTATTTATGTATAGAATTGCAGCCTGACTGAGTTACTTACTTGTATTTACAGTGGTCTGTTAGTGCAATTTCCTTAGCTGGTGGTTTCCCAAGAGTGTCCTTTAAGAACAATATATACATATATATTTATTTTAAATTGTTGTTATATATCATCTACCTACTGACTACAACCAAAGTGAAACACCATAAGCACAAGTACAGTTTCTCTGTTAGATTTATTTTCAGAAGGCACAAAATTAGAGTCCCTGTTCCTAAGGAAATCTAAATAAACCTGGAACCTATCACAGAAAATGTAATAGTCCAAATATTTCTAAGGATGCAGTCCTGTACACGTTTACTTAGAAGTAAGCCTTGTTGAACTCACCTGGGTTTACTTCTAAGTAAACATGCACAGGCTTAAGGTACCTATTAAATTTTTTTTTTTTAAGATTGCAAAAAGCAGTGGTTTCTCCTAATCCATTTTCTTGTCATGTGTATATCTGAACCTTCATACTTATTTTAGTGCCAGTCCAAAGTCCTCTTGTCATATGTTCCTTACAAAGAGGCTGGAGCTGCATAATGTTTCCTCACAATGCAGAGCAGTGGGTAGGTCAGTTACAAGCTCATTGGATCATTAAGGTTCACAGCAAACCGTCACCTTCATCTAAGTGACAATTCCACTACAGTCCTGGTTATTTCCTCTTCTGCACCTTGAAATGCAATACAGATATTTAAGTGGAGAAGTTCCAAATTACATCCTATAGAACATGCCACTCAGTCACAACATAACTAGAGGATGGCAGAGAGACACAACTGGCAAGCCACAAAATAAAACCAGAGCACGAGAATGATTAGTTATGTCATAAGGTAAATGCCAAACCAAGCATCTCAATGAAAATCAAATCAGCCAACAAGCTATGGGACGCTCAACCAAAAAAGAATCAGAATTTGCCTATCTGACACATTCCTATTGGGTAGGGTTGCCATATTTTAAAAAGTGAAAATCCGGACACAAAAGTTGTGCTGGAAGCCACTCAGAGTGGCTGGGGAAACCCAGCCAGAAGGGCAGGGTATAAATAATAAAATTGTTGTTGTTGTTGAGCTTTACCCAGATGCTGCTTCTGACTGCAGTATTCTGGCTATGTCCAGAATTTCAGACGTATGGCAACCCTGCTCCTGGGGCACAACCAATAAATTAAGGCAATGCTTAAGATTAGTCACCCCTTAAGATTTCACACTTCCTCCTCAGCCACACACCCACTTCCCAAGCTCCACCCCTCACCAGCCTCCCTCTGCACCCTCCTTGAGTTCTTTTCCCTGCCTGGAATGTCCTTGAACTTTCAAAATGCTCCCCCCCCCCACCACGGATGGATGGAGGATAGGGAAGACATTGCGAGGGTGTGCAGGAGCAAGTCCAGTCACATTTCTTCCTTTGCCTACTTTTTCCTTTGGCCCTAACATGTGGCCCCTTGAAAGCTGCCCAGAAGGGAATGTGGCCCTCAGTCTGGAAAGCATTCCCCACCCGTGTCTTAAGACAATGTATCTTCCCTCGCACACTCTCCCAGAACAAGTGTGTGACATTAGGCTTCATAATTAAATCAAAAACATGAATCCAGGGCTCTGGCTGCATGATGCACCAATGTCTTACTGCCATAAATGTAGTTCCCAGCACCTAATTTAAACATGACACTACTTACGAATAAGTTAAGTTTTTCCTTTCCTTTTCACATATCCAATGGCACTTTTACACTGGGCTCCCGGGAGAACTAACAAGTACGTAGTCAACAGGAGACATTTCCCCCCCTCCTTTCAATTCATATTTATTGTTGAAGTGAGGTTCTTAACCTGTGCTAGTGTTGGCAAGTATGGAACCACGGAGGGGTCATTATTCCAGGATATCAGTGTGTGCTCTTATGAATGTGTCCTGAAAAACAGGGGCTCTCTTCCTGCTGAAGCCAGACTTTGAAACAACAGAACACCCCTTTTCTAAGAGAAAGGAAAGAGCTGCCTTCAAGAGTAATTACTTTTTCGGATTTCCAGGCTTGGTTCTTCGTGTACTCTGCGTCAACAAGGTCTGGATTTTCTCGAGAAAGAAGAATGAGGGGATCCCGCTCTGAACTTGTCCTACCAGTGAAACCACACATAAATCTGTTAAACAATGTTCTCCATGGAAGACAAACTTATCTAATTTACTGATATGCCGCAGGAACGATGGTAGGAAGCTGAGCTCCATCAATAATTAGATGAATACATAACACATCATTGCAGATATAAGCGGGTGTGAGGAATGTTTACCCCTCCAGATGTTGCTGGACTACAACTCCCATCATCCAGACCACTGACCATGCTCATTGGGGCTGATGGGAACTCTAGTCCAACATCTGGAAAGCCACAGGTTCTCCACCCCTGAGATACAGGCGATCTAGAATGTATTTTTGCTTCTTTACTGCATCCAAACACACACAAAAAACCCACAAGCCATCCTGTCATCAAGAAAGTATGAAAGTTCTGTTTGAATATAATAAAGCAGAGAAGGAACATGAACAAGAAGTGCAGGAAACTAGCATTTCCACCACCTCAGCAAAGCCTAAGCTGCTCTGTATCTTGTATATGTAAATCATTTGGGGGTCTTTTGTTATGAGTATGTTTTGAGTAAAATATTTGGAACAGTGGCTGCACACTAATAGTTACCCGAATGCAGGAAAGACAATCAACAATTGAGAATGTTAGTACATAGTACAGCTGTTTTGTGACTCCCTGGAAAAGACCCTGAAGCTGGGAAAGGTTGAGGGCACAAGGAGAAGGGGACGACAAAGGACGAGATGGTTGGACAGTGTTCTCAAAGCTACCAGCACAAGTTTGGCTAAACTGTGGGAGGCAGTGGAAGACAGGAGTGCCTGGCGTGCTCTGGTCCATGGGGGCACGAAGAGTCGGACACGACTAAACGACTAAACAACAACAACAACAGCTGTTTTACTAGGTAACAATCGGCCTGTTCTGAACTGAAAATATCAACCCCTGTTGAGAATGTGTCAGAGGCCTGTTTATATCATTTGTAAACATTGAATCTTCCTGAGCAACACAGTACATAGCCCATGTCTTGTTAATGCCCTGGTTTTATCACTATACAAATCATCAGTAGTATATCAGTGTTAGGAAGTGGGAACGGAGCTAACCCACCTGGACCCTCGGAAATAGGCTTTCGAAATTTTCTTCTTCCAGGGCCATTTTTCTGCAGAGCTAAGGAGAGTTTGATCAGTACATGATGTTAAAAACATGGACATATAACACCTTAGTAAGAGAAGCAAAGAAATCCATCCTATTTCTCTGAATCCCTTCTTTGGTTTTAGGTTAAGTAACCTCAACTAAACAAACTCTGCTCCATGCTATAAGTTGCATCACCCATTATTCTAGCAAGGCATTTTACCATTTGATCAATGTGCCACTTCTTTTACATCTAAAATTGATGACACTGGAGAGAAACTGGTCAGTTTGTGTCATATTTGGGAATCAATGTATTTATTTCCATCACTGCAGGATGTTCTAGAAAGCAACGATGGCAGCCTCTATGCCATTAAAGGCTGTGAAAAAGAGGAGATGTTAGCAAGTTCGAGTTGCTATACAGAGAAGCTGAAGTTCCCCTTAATAGACACTCACAAAAATACCAAAACTCTTGCATCTTACTGTTGGATGTCTGCAAAGTCATCGCTGCCCCATATGCTAACTCCTGTTTGGATTTCCACCAATTTGGCTTGTTTAAAGCCCCCCAAATTAGCAGTGCAATCCCATACATGTGTACTTAGAGGTTAGTCCCATTGGATTTGATGGAGCTTACTCGCAGGTAAGTGGGTATAGGGCCCCAGCCTCAGCTAGCTTAGATGTGCCTCACAACTTACAAAGCTTGTGGATCCCTGCCAGTTCTGATGTCATGCAAACTTCCATCTTACAAAGTATGATTGATTTCTTAGGAAACGCACTTCAGACTGCGGAGTGAAGCTCCACAAAACAAGCTTCATCCTTCTCTCCAGAAACATACCTTTTGAGGCTCTCTCTCATTAGATCCCAACGTCCTAAGCCTGTTGGATAAATTGGCCAAACAGCTGGCCCGCCTTCCCAAAATGTCCAAGCAGGGTACATAATATCATAGTATTCCAACGTCTTTCAGAAAATAGAGAGACAGAAGCACATTAGTTCCTGCAAAATATCTCCGTGATGCAAGATATTCAAATAAGCGTATTAGCTGTCCCCTCCAAGTATGACCAAGGAGTTGTCCACTCTCTCTCTCACCTTACTGAAGGAGAAGATGGGTATCTTTGGTTTCATCCACTTGGGCACTTGGGGGTAGTCTCGCACATTGATCACCATCTCCATATCCGGGAGGTTGTTAATGATCTCAAGGATGAAGTGTTCAACCCCACTGCACCTGTGGATATCAATACGGGCAAGGGGTGGCCTTGAGAATTACTCATACCAGGTGAGACCTGTAAGAAAATGAAGTCCCAGCCATGCCTTCATTGATCATCCTCCATTTCATTTCCCTTCCTACTCAGTTTTCAGATTTTGCCTGCAAAAGAAAGTTAGTGTGCTATGGCCACTAACTAACACGTACTAACGTATTTTGTGGAGCTGGCTTCAAGCACCAAGCCTGTTGGCACACCAACTCTGTGTTACAAAGATGTCTGAAAACATGGCGTGAAGGCTGGCAACATCAACCCTGCTGTGTGGGAATCCCTTGCAGACAACTGTAGTGCCTGAAGACAGAGAGTCAGGTCATGTATTCACAGCAGTGACCAGAGGAGAAATGACTGCTGGGAGAAGAGCAGAGAGAAGAAATGCCATGGTGCATCTGCAGCAGGATAACTGGATGCTTTCATCTGCCCCAGCTGCAATGAAACATGTCTCTCTCGTATTGGTCTCTACAGTAACTCCAACAGGTAGACTTTAACCCCGATGGCACACTCTTTCAATTGTGTCATGAAACAGACAGATGCCAAAATTTGTACTTATGCAAATATTCGGGTTTTATTCAGTTTTTATTGAAGTAAATGTCCCTACTGATTTATTGTAATGGAACCTCAAAGCAGTTTCCCCCATGTCTGCCAATATCATCTCCTTGTGCATGGGTAGTGCCATTTTGGCTACCTAAGGGTGAACCCTTGAAAATTTTATAGACAATGTTGATGGAATTACTTGTCCATATGTTAGGACTCTGTGCTGTAAGGACACAGTTACAGTATAACTTAAACTCAGTTATATTGTGAAAATAAGCTCGAAAAGATTCAGAGAACTACCCGCATGAGATGGGAGGGATGCACCAGTGTTAAGTGTTTGAGTTAAGAGTCAATAAGTCCTGAGCTTGAGCCTCACCCACAAACTTACCGGGTGGCCCCAAGCAAGAAACTCCCCATCTCTCATTATCCCCTTCAGCAGTCTTCCTCTGCCTCACATTTGCACTTATAGAGCTTCGCACAATTCAACAGAGGAAAAATTATACTAACTGGATATGGAGGGATGCTGTAAGGATTAATGAGAGTATATGTATAGCATTTTTCTATCACTGATAGTGTTCAACTGCATGTTACTCAGAGTAGACCCACTAAAATTAATGAATGTGACTAAGTTTGTCCCCTTTTCAATGGGCCTACTCTGTGTAAAACTTTGTTGACTCCCACCCATTTTTGTATTACTCCTTCCCCCAAGAACTACAGGTTCTCCTCCCTCACCTGCACTTTTATCCTCCCCGTATGGTAGGTTATGTCTTCTAGTTGAGTCTTGCTGTTGTGTGAGGATTTGAACATAGGTCTCACCAACCCTAGTCAAGCACCCAAACCACTACACCGCACTGAAGGTAAAGTGTCCGTGTCTTGGAGACCAAGACTTGAATGAAGGCACACCACACAAGCAGCAGAGATAGCGAAGGAAAGAGTCGGTTGAATGCAAGGCAATTGATAAAAGGCTAATGGGGTCTCTCTAGATAGACTTGAAGGGAAACACCAAGCAGAGGACAGAGAAAGGCTTTTATACCCATAGGAACAGCATGACCACACAAAAAGCCCAGGGACTGAAATGAAACAAGAAAGCAATAGGGACACATTGCAATGCTGGTGTTGTTTGCTTTTTACTATGACTATAAACCAAGCTGGGCGCAGACACAAGCTCCTTCTGACACCCAAACAACTGTTTTTATACAACTCAGCATTATTCCATTATCCTTGCTCCCAAGAGGCATTTATTGCCGATTTCTTTCAGCTTCTAACCCGCATCACCCCCTCGTACAACTAAAGTGCCATGTCAATATTGATTTCTCACAAAAGCAAATGCAATTTCTACATTTCAGGCAAAGCAATGCCTCATCAGTTTCTTCCTCTTACACTGGAATTTAGCCCTTTCAAATGTTTTCTGCTCAGTGACCCATAGGTTAAGGAGGCTAGGGAGATTTTCCTGTTTCTCTCTCTCTCTCTGATACATTCCGTATTGCTCTCACCTTGCAGGGAACATGCAATCATGTTCACGGTACAACTTCTTCTCAATGATCTGGTAGTGCGCCCCAAGCCTTCGACTGATTGCTTCTGACAGCAGCTCCTCGGAGATCCCCTCTCGGAAGGGAGCCAAGTCCTGTTCCCTAACTCTAAGGGAAGAAAGATTCCACCCATCATTAAACACATTAAGGAAAATTAGTATAACAGCTAAGTCATTCCAGGAAGGGATTTTAGCATGGGATGGTTCAATACAATCACTTTAGTAGAATATTGAACTTGTTGCCTTGCACAGAGAGAGAAGGAGCTGAAACAGGGAGCTACTTTCAACTATTAACACCATTGGGTCCACCGAGTAACAATATTACTATATTTCCAACAAAGACGCTATACTTCCTCTCTACTTTTGGTCAATAGATACACACAAATAATCAGAACCTATTTTTAATGACCCTGTGTCATTAAATATTAAATACTGTATAGGAATTAATATAGGAATATTAATTCAATTCTGTGTTGAGGGGGATTTTTCTGTGTTATAGTTGTTATTTATTAAACTGCTATACCATCCTTTATCTGATTGACTGTGGATTGACATTTTAAGGTGCTATATTTCAAGCTGATATTCTGTTGTGTTTAGTGCTTTATCACTGCGAGGCTCTGTCATCTGCAACAAGCGATTCATAAACAGGTGGTGGTGGTTACGATGTTAAATATTACTATTTCAAGACAGCACAAGTTCCAACTAGACATGCCATGCAGTTAGCAACTGTGTGAACGAATTGCATGTGCAAAAATTGTTAAAAGCCAGTGGCAGGTGAGGTGCTAATCCAGACTGGGACCTGAGATGGATTAACCCTCGAATCAATTCTCAATCTCAAGCAGGGCACCACTCATGCTATTTATTCTTTAAAAGAAACCGTCACAATTATTAACTGTGTAAATGGTGTCAGGTCTGATTTGGCACACATCATCTGCTTCCCAATAACGAGGTTGTTGCAAATGATCCCCAATAACATGAGGTGCTTATAATTCAGCATACTTAGGGTAACACCTTCAACCTAGAGTTGGTGAGTTATATCACACTGTAAGTATTAATAGGATTGTGAGAGATGCTGGCCCCTTACCTTTGATGACAGCTGCAGTTTGCCTGCATACATGGTTTGTAGTTCTCCACAGCTCTGTCTATCTGAACCAGGAATTTGCTCCATTTTGTATCTGAAAGATACAAAAGGAGGGTTAAATTCTGGCCAATCTGACACAATCATCAAGAGGTCCCACTGCCCACCCACACAGGATAAAGGTGCCAAGATTGGCCAAGGCTTTGTCCTGTGTGTTGAGAATGAATCTGGATCCAGCCTCCTGTTCAGTGACTTAACCACAGCACCTTCAGGGAAAATACTCTGAACCCCTTGTGGGGGGACCTGGCCAAATTCCCCCACCATTTATTTGCCCTCCAGAACTTCTCAACACTCCCCTGAATGTATAATGGTATTTCCTTGCTGAATCCCTTCTCAAAGAGTTGCATTTCTCAGTAACGAGTATTGGTCAACTTTCTTGTATCATTAATTTATACTGCCCTGAACTCTTTGGAGGAAGGGAAGGATTTTATTGTATATTTATTTAATTCTATTTCCTTTCAGCCTTTCTTCTGTCATGGAACTGAAGGTGGTGCATGTTGCTCCCAGGAGGCCACCCATCCAGGCACTAACCAGGCCTAGATCTGTTTAGCTTCAGCAAGGTGGTAACCTCATGGACCTTCAGATCAGCAACAATGTGGGAGGTTGAGGGTCTTGGTTTTGTAGCTTTCTGTTATCACATTTCCACATGAGACTGGTGTAGTGGCAGGCTTGTTTCTGAGACCTAATCTAGTTAAGAAAGGGTAGCCTGTCTTACAGGAAATCTGCTTTAAACCCAGAAACCCAGCTTCAGCAACATAAAAAAGTTACAATCCTTGAATATCAGTCAGGTGCTGCTTCCTTGTCTTTTCAGTGCCTACCAAGGACCTTCCTCTGTCAACGAGCCTTTTAGGTTGATATTTCGCCCAATCTGCGAAGTGAAGTTGTTGTGTTCTTTAAAAAAAATGCTGCTGTTCAATTCATGCACATCCTTCCATTTCTAGACCAGATTGCCTGACTGAGATGCATGGATTGGAACTTTGGAAGAGAATGCCAGGCCCCACAAAGAGTCTGCTATCACCAGCAGAAGAGGACTGTGTAACATGTCACAAGTTTTGACATTTTAATGATGCAAGAGCAACTTTATCCTTACCCCCAAATGTTTGAAGAAAACAGTGCACTCCAAGAGTGTCTAAAATTGGGACACTCATTTCATTTTGCCTGCAGGTCCGCTTTGCCATTACTCTGGCAGGAGGGGGGTGGGGACACAAGTTCCAAGACAAAGACGACCCCCATGTGTTTAAGGGTATGAGTTTCATCAGGGCCTTCCTTCCTTCCTTCTCTCCTTCTCTCTCTCTCTCTCTCTCTCTCTCTCTCTCTCTCACACACACACACACACACTTAATATTTTAAGTTGGGTAAATCAGTTCCTGTTTGCTGAGCAGTACTGTACTGCCCCCACCAGCAGCCGCAGAAGCACTTCTTGAGCAGTTAAGCAGGGAAGTTCTCGGAGACTTCAGAATTTCTGCGGGACAAAGAGAAGGGAGCCACTTAGGAAGTATCAGTTTTGCCTTTGGGCACGCATCGCTCCATGTGGCCAGAACCAGGACCGGAGGCAACGATCCAAGATTGCAAGACCCTTCTACGCCGGTGTTTATAGGTCTCTCTCTCTCTCTCTCTCTCTCTCTCTCTCTCTCTCTCTCACACACACACACACACACACACACACACACACACACACACACAGCAGCCTACTGTTAACAAAGCTGTAACAACGAGAAGCAAGGACAAGAAAGCGGCGCGCCGGGGCTGCGCACATGCCAACGGGGGGCGCGACCCCCCTGCAAAGCAGGATCCCGGCGGCATTTACTCCAGACTCACCAGCCGAGCTCTTTCCCCAGCACAGAACAAACAGAAACAGGCTTGCAACTTGTAGCAGCCGCGGATGCTCCATCGTGCCAGCTCCAGCCACAGCGCTTGCGCAGCACCATCAAAAGCTCCGGCGCTCCATTAGGAAGGTTTCATTGAGCTACGGAAAGGACGGAACCTCTGGTCTCACAGCGCCTCGAGCCCTTAACTACGCAGGCGCGAAAATTACGTCCCTGCTGTGCCGCTCTGATTTATGGGGCTTGTAGTTTATCATCGGCGAGTAGCAGTACACAGTTACATGTCTACGCGGAAGTAAGCCTCTTGGAAAAGTCAGTGTGGGCAGCATTGCGCCCTAGATGTCTCTGACGCGTTTGCACGACTGCAAATATCCCGATGCGCATTTACGCCCCCCCATTGAACTCAATGGGCTTGCTTGCGAGTAGTCAATATGCACAAAAGTAGGCGTGAACAATAAGATAAGGCTCTCTTATCTGGGGCCACGACCACTTCGGAAGACCTACTGGAACCACCAGATCTGAGATCTTCGGGGGGCGGGCGGAGCATTACAGAAATTGTTTATTTTTAAAAAAATACAATATCTGGATGGAAACCTTATTAATGCGCTTCCCGTTGTCCGACCAGCAGGATGATTCTGTCCTCTGACGGAGCCCAACGGAGAAGGAACGAGGCCTGTGCAAATCAGCCTTATGCAACCCAATCTTTTGACTTGCAACCGCTGTTTACTTGCAACTAACTGATCGCTCTGGGTTCAATGGTGCTTAATGTACGTAAGACGGCGGCTTCCCCGAGCTCCGTAAGGAAGCCGGCAAGCCGTTCCAGTAGCATCGGAGCGGCGGTGGGCTCAGACTTGCTGTCCTCGTCGCTAGCGCGATCAAACGGGTCAACCAATGCCGTTTCCCGTGCGCAGAGGCACGTCGGAGCGCGGAACTCTCCCAGGCGCGTGTCTTCGGCGCTCCTTCTCAAAGGGAATCCTGAACGCTAGGCACCGTGGGCCACACTTGACATTCAGTACTCTGTAAAAAAAGGTGAATGCTAAGATGCTCCATACGAGGAAAAACGAGGATCAGGGACTAAAATGTGCTTTAAAAATAGAATGCTCAGAAGGCACTAAAACAAGGCCCTGCACCTAGCCCACCTCACAGGGTTACGGTAAAACCGATAGTTGGTGGGGGAAAGCCATGTATGCTGCTCTGCAGAATTGTCCCAATGAGGCCAAAAAGGGGGAAAGAGAGAGAGAGATTTAAGGCTACCTAAGGCTACAACTGTACCATTGGCCTAAGTGGCACTTCTGAGTAAACGTTTAAATATTGAAACAAAATAAAATAAATAAAATAAATTCTTCCAGTAGCACCTTAGAGACCAACTCAATTAGTTATTGGTATGAGCTTTCATGTGCATGCACACTTCTTCAAATACACTGAAACAGAAGTCACCAGACCCAATATTGGAAAGCAATACTGGTACATATATATATATATATATATATATATATATATATATATATATATGTTTTCGTAGATTTTCACGGGTACAGGAATGCAGGTTTTGGTGTCCTCGGGTGTCTTCCCGTGTAAAAGTTGGGGTGTCTAGGCGACGTTTCGACGAGGTCTCACTCGAAGAGAAACACCCCCCAAAGAAACACCCCCCAAAAACCAAGACACAGAAGAAAACAATGGCATGGCCCTCCTTCCTTATATCAAGGGCACTACAGATAAAATTAGCAAAATCCTCCATAAACACAATATCAAAACAGCCTTCTGCACCAACCAAAAAAATAGCCAATATCCTCAGAAACCCCAAGGATAAAATCCAGTTGGAAAACCAAGGGGTCTATGAAATACCCTGCAAAGTCTGCCCAGCCACGTACATTGGACAAACTAACAGACGAATAAATGCACGTATCGCAGAACACAAGAATGCCGTCAAAAAAGAAGAAAAAACTTCCTCTCTTTTCCAACACATGAAAGAAACAGGACACGAAATTAATTTTGCAGATTCCAAATTGCTCTTTAACATGGAACATCACCACAAGAGAATAATCATGGAAGCCATCGAGATAGAGAAACACCCTCACAACATGAACAAGCGTGACGACACATCCCGCTTGCCAGACATCTGGAAATTAGCCCTCCCCACAAAAACTGACACCAGAGCCAGAGGCACACAGAACGCCATCACCAATCAACCACACCAGACCCAAACCCAGACCCTCTCCACAGATGAATTACAGATACCATCCAGTAGCCAAACCATGGTGGCACCTCCGGATGCTGCACCCCCCTGCAATCCCTACACAGATCTGGCTGGCACAGACCACAAAACCACAGCTCGCCCCTATACACGAAGCCAAGCCAGAGCACAACAAAATGCAGTACAACCATCTTCTCAGAAAAACTCTTCACAAAGTTCAAGAGGTCAAGACACAAAGGCTTTAGCAACTAATCCACACCTAATGACCCACCTAAGTGGTACTCAGGATACAACTCAAGAAATCACTCAAGATATCCCTCAAGTAATTAAGAAACAAAAGAAGAAAAGGCACACTAGCCTGGGAACTTCCTCTCTGCCCAGAACATTAGAGGCCACACCTCCTCAACAGTATTTATAGGAACTCAAACACTGAGATCCTGCTCTGTTCCAGTAACAAGAAGCCGAAAGCACCAGCCTGAAGATGACGAGTGAGACCTCGTCGAAACGTCGCCTAGACACCCCAACTTTTACACGGGAAGACACCCGAGGACACCAAAACCTGCATATATATATATATATATATATAATGTATGCAGGTTTTGGTGTCCTCGGGTGTCTTCCCGTGTAAAAGTTGGGGTGTCTAGGCGACGTTTCGACGAGGTCTCACTCGTCATCTTCAGGCTGGTGCTTTCGGCTTCTTGTTACTGGAACAGAGCTAACAAGAAGCCGAAAGCACCAGCCTGAAGATGACGAGTGAGACCTCGTCGAAACGTCGCCTAGACACCCCAACTTTTACACGGGAAGACACCCGAGGACACCAAAACCTGCATTCCTATACCCGTGAAAATCTACGAAAGCAAATATATAATGTATATATCCATATTGCTTTCTGTTTTAAATTCATAAGGAATATTTATGAACCAGTTAGTTAGCCATACTTAGGCTTTAAAGTTAATGCAGACTTACTTGGGAGTAAGTCCATTGAATTCTGAGGGTGTTGCTTTGAGTAGGCATGTGTTGGATTATACTGTTTGTCTAGACAAGATGCAAGATTTTAGACTGCTAATCTCAATGACCACTCTGTTTCATGTATTTTAATATAGCACCATATTCTGTGGTCTAATCTCACAAGGCCTTAACTTTCTTGGGACATAGCAATCTATTATTGCCATCTGTCTTTTGCATGTAAATAGAGTTAACTAGATAGCTAACTATCATAATGTCAAAAAAATGTCCCTGATGTGACTCCACATTGATTTTCAATTATCCTTTTTTTCCTTTTGGGAATCAAAACATGATAAACCACTTCAGCTGGCAGGAACTTGAGAGGAAATGGGCAGCCTTGCAGAGTGCCCGGAATGGATTTCGGTAACATCAGGAGACCTATTAAGAAGAAGAAACTAAAATCTGAAAAGTACACTGATGAATGGATGAATTCATTTTTCATTCATATTCATGTGAACTTTACACAGGGACTGTTCCAGTTAGGGAGAACTCTCCAACAAAACTTTAAATGAGATTCTTCCATGCAAAGAAATAGCCTGCCATAGAGAAAACAAGTTGATCAAAGATGAGTCGAGGGAGTCCCATCATTCCCTCCTATCCCAGTCTCTTGCTAAATAAACTAATCATCTTTCCATCTGAGATTTTGCAGTTTCAAAGTTCACTAGCTTCATCCAACTAATCACCCCAGGAGAGAAGCTGCCAATAATGGATAATTAAGTTGCATGGGGCTCTATTAAAACTTTTAGAAGACAATATTTTTGAGATCTGTAGTTGCAAATTAGCTGCAATGGGCATTGTTAAGGAGACACTGTTTGCATAAAGACATAAACAGTAGGGGGAAGTACATTAAGATTATTCCCCAGTGATTGAGAATTGCAGCAAATTCATTTTACTCAATTCCAAAATTAGAAATAGAGCCCTGAGCATTCATTAAGGAATGCAGTTGTGCTGCAGACAGGAACATCAAGACAGAACTCCAGAGACCTTCCTTTCCATTCTAGCATACAAAATGATTGACGTTTTCTTTTTTTAAAAAAGTGGGGCGGCAGGCGGGTAGGGGGCGAAAATCAAACAGTAACAACTTTACACTGAAGTGAACAATGTGACTACTGCTTAGATACACTGATGGTCAAACCATATGACCTTTCAACACCTAATTTTATGGCCTCATTTATCGAAACTTTCCATTGAGATATATAAGCACTGCAAGCTGCTATAGTTGGGAGTGCCTGACATTTTCAAGTGTGCTTGCTTCAAAAGAGAGAATGAGACAGAGCTCTAATTCTGACAGGAACCTTGTAATGTGTGCTAATAAAGTCATAAAGCAGCTGCATTGTTTTCGTTTGTGTGTATAATTGTCCAGAGCTTTATTCTACTAGGTCAAATTATTTCAAGTTAGAAGGTTAACCTTTAGAAATTCAAGAAATTAAAATCCCATCAGACATTTTGGAAATTTTCACATGATGAAAGAACAGGGTGAAATCTAACTGCAACTGCTAGGAGTATTTACATAGCTCAAACGTTTCCATAGATTTGATGTCGTTGCAGAGGAAACTCTGCACTTCAGAAGATCAAGAACAGGATGTGACTGAATGATTACCTGTTGGAATATCTCCATTCCCAGGGTTCCAAATTGCAACTGAATGACTAGGCCCCTGAGTTAAATAAGCAAAGAAAGAGATGCATAAATTCCATGCCTTCATAATCAGACACAAAAGCAGGTTTTGTCTTTACTAGACTTTTCTACAGGGCCAGATTTAGGTTTGATGAGGCCCTAAGCTACTGAAGGTAATGGGGCCCTTTATATGTCCAGCTGTCCTTTGTCAACAACAAATTGTCGCTGTTGTTTGTGTTGAATATATGCTATATGGTAATTTATGGACCTTGTTGTTGTTGTTTAGTCATTTAGTCATGTCCAACTCTTTGTGACCTCATGGACCAGAGCACGCCAGGCACTCCTGTCTTCCACTGCCTCCTGCAGTTTGGTCAAACTCATGCTGGTAGCTTCAAGAACACTGTCCAACCATCTCGTCCTCTGTCGTCCCCTTCTCCTTGTGCCCTCCATCTTTCCCAACATCAGGGTCTTTTCCAGGGAGTCTTCTCTTCTTATGAGATGGCCAAGATATTGGAGCCTCAGCTTCACGATCTGTCCTTCCAGTGAGCACTCAGGGCTGATTTTCTTAAGAATGGAGAGGTTTGATCTTCTTGCAGTCCATGGGACTCTCAAGAGTCTCCTCCAACACCATAATTCAAAAGCATCAATTCTTCGGCGATCAGCCTTCTTTATGGTCCAGCTCTCACTTGCATACATCACTACTGGGAAAACCTAAAGCCATTTTATTAGTTTTTATCTAAAGCCATTTTATTAGTTTTTTATCTTATATTTTGGAAATGTACATCCAAGCTTGTTTAGCTTATACTAAATCTGGCACTGCCTTTCCATCTCCTTATTCTGGATTAAGACCCTACATGAAACCTGGCTAGATTATTCTGTGGAGTTTTAATAAAAAACCATCCGAGGACTAGGACTGTTTATGAGTGTGTTTGCTCAAGTAGATCAGCCCTTAGTTTTAGCATGAATATGAAGCAGTAAATCTGATCTTCAGTCAAATTCAACTTCTTCTTACATCTTTACTCGAAGAAACAAAAAAGTCATAAATATAAAAGCGGCAAAGAGCAAGGAACATTCTGTGCTGCATTTGTATTTTCATTCAGTTCCTTCAGTGGTTTTATATTTGAGTCACTTAGGCTGCAATCCTACTTCTTCTTCTTTGGCGATCACTCGTAGCCGAGTAAGATTGTCTTCCATAAACATGGTTTTAACAATGAGTCCGTAAGTGACTGTGGAGGCCAATTCTGGATCCACACGTCCTTCCACAGTGGGGACATTGGTTTCCAGGCAGGAGTTGATCACGGTGTGGATTTGCCAAGCGTGCCTTCCTCTTAGCACATTTCTCCCTTGCGTCCTGAGTTCGAGTGTCTTCAAAGCCCATGACACCTTTGGTAAAGGCTGTTCTCCAACTGGTGCCCTCGCAGGCCACTTGCAGAGAAGTAAGCTCTGTTGAACTCAATGGGGATGGCAGACCTGTGGAATTGCACTATGAGCGACACTGCCTCAGAGGTGCATGTTGTGAATTGGATAAGTCTAAGATAACCAACTCCCTGCCTTTAGAAAGAAAATACAGTGTGTGTTTGCAAAAGACAGTCAAAGCTTGCATCTCTTTGGAAAGATAATATCTGGCCTTAGACGCTTGCTGTGAATAATTCTCCACTTCCCCCCTGAAATTATTTTGAATAAATACTAACAAATTCAATTGTTTCTGCAAGCTCTGCTGCTACTTCTCTTATGTTGGGGTTGTAATACATGCAGCTTAAATCTGGGGACAGTAGATACAGACACTGAAGTCATAATGACCAAGCAGATGTGGCAAAGACATCCTTTTATCAGTTTGTTAGTTCAGAACTGATGAGCAATTCAGCTGCAGCCCCAAGCTCCCAGGTGTTGGAATACTCTTAAAGGTCAGCTGCAAAGTTCTTCCTGGAACTTACAGTCGAAAAACAATACTGGGTAGCATTAGAAGCCACCTGCCCAGAAGCTCCTCTAATGACTCTCCTTTTCACAGGGCTGTTCTGAGGCTTCCCTGTCACTCTGAGCTCCTTGGAGGAAAAGAGTGATACAAATGTAATACACAAACAGCCATTTCATAAGAACCAATGTGGTACAAGGGTTACAATTGCTGGAGCAGCAGCTCCCAACTGAGCCACAAAACTTACTGCGTGGTCTTGGACCAGATTCTCTCTTTCTCCAGTACCTCTCAGGGTTGGTGTTGTAAGGAAAAAATGGGAGGACCATTTATACTGCCCTGAATTCCTTGGTGGAAGAGAGGGATAAACGTGTGATTAAATAATAATAATAATCAGCCATTCAGATGTGTATTCATGCAAGCACATAGTGGATGCTAGAATCATGGCCACAATACTTATTCTTCTTCATACAGCCTAAGATGTTCATGCATGCAAGTTTATTTTTTCCCTTCAGTGATCACACAATGTTGTTATCTTCATCAAAATGCCATTCCACAAACACACCCACCCCATCTAATCCAGATTTACCATTTCTGTCTTGTTTGTTACGTAGTGGATAGTCTGTTGAAATGGTAGACCTGAATTAAATGGGGAGATACCGTAGAGTGGTATTTTGATGGGAATGACCTCTGCATCTGTAAGCAGCACCAAGCAAGAATGCAGCTAATGAAAGCAATGTCTAAACCAGGCTTCCCCAAACTCGGCCCTCCAGATGTTTTGAGACTATAGTTCCCATCATCCCTGACCACTGGTCCTGCTAGCTAGGGATCATGGGAGTTGTAGGCCAAAAACATCTGGAGGGCTGAGTTTGAGGAAGCCTGGTCTAAACAAACTGAATGTTTTGGAATTGAGCTTTGAACTTGTTTTACATTACAGTACATGAGAAAATGACAGCTTTTCTCAAGTGACAGGCTTTAATTCAGATGTTTGAGTGTTGTTAATGTGCTACAGAAAATAGAAGAGTGTCATTTTCAATCAAATAGATAATTGGTCTTCAGCTGGTGCATCAGGATCCACATCATTTGAACTAAGGTGGGTTGCAACAGTAGCACTTCCACTATGAAAACATATGGTAAAAAATTAAAATTTAAGACCTTAAATGCATGTTTGGGCCTAAGTAATATGAAAAAGATTATTATTATTATTATTATTATTACCCCAGCCACTCTGGGCAGCTTCTGGGGGAAGTGTGAAAAACAGATTAACTTGCCACATATTAAAACCTCCCAAATCTTCAAATGCAGTTCAGTTGTCATGCTGAAGTTCAAACAGCTATGGGAAAACCAAATCTTAGTCATATTTTCATTATTGCTCAAGCTCAGAATGCCCAACCCACCACAATCACACACACACTTGCATTTCCAGGGTATCAGTTTTAGCTGAGCAAGTGGAAGATTGCTGACGGGAGAATAATATGTAAGCTTTGGTAGTATCCTTAGCTGAAGTTTACAGTATTGCAAAAGCTATTTCTTAGAAAATTATACCCTAATCCTGTTCTTCAAATAAAATCCATTTTGTACCCTAAATAGCATCTTTATCATTATTCACTGTAAATGAAATTCTCATTCAAGTGCAACAATGGCAAAATGCCAGCTGACTTTAAATGCAGCCAGGCTTTCATCACATATATATGTATATTCTCTGGATGGGTAAATTTTATGTTTTTGTAGTTTTTGCTGTTTTCCTTAAAAGCAATAAACAGTTAAATTACCTGTTATTTGCATATGTCCCTGAGATACTTCTCCGAATACAATATGTCCCCCAGGTCTTAGACTGACGGTTAAATAGTGCTTCCTGAATTAATCTATAGGAGCCTGAGAGGAAGCGATGCTGATGTTCATTGGTAAATACAGTACAGCAATTTCAGGTAGGTACCTGTATGCTTTCTTAACAGCGTTTTGGGTTCTCACATAGATAAGTCACATTATCCTGCCAATAGAACTCTAGTCTCATTCTTGCTAGGACCAGACTGTCAGGAATGAAATATATCGATTATGCTTGATCTATCTGTAATAGTATTTCCATGCTACCTTGAATGAGCTCACACTTTTGCTTGTCACTCGAGAAATGTAGCCAAATGAAACTTTACATGTCTGAAACACCCGTAAACCAGTTTGTGTTAGCGAAACATTCATATCATCTGACATCACTTCAAATACAGTACAATGTGTAAACTTTACACATTCAGCTGTGAGTGATCTATCAAGCGGGGTGCATGAATGTGAGGTAGGTAAACCCATTTTGGGATGAAGGGTGGTACAGGTTTTTAAATAAATGGATGAGCTATAACGGAATGGCCATTGTGGAGGTGGAGTTTGCAATCTAAGCTACTGGAAGTCCTGAGTTTTACCTCCAGGTTCAATTTTGAAGGGCCATTGTTCAGTGGTAAAGCATCTGTTGTGCATAAAGAAGGTCCCAACATCTCTTGGTAGGGTAGGGAGTGATCCCAGCCTACTCATCTCAGAGAACCACTAGCAGCTGGTGTGCACAGTGCTGAGCTAGTGGACTGTTGAGGCAGCTTCCTAGGTTCCTATGAGGATTACCTCTTGGTGCTGCAATTCAAGCCTACTTTCCCAAGCCAACAAGGGCCATTCATAAGCAGAAACTGAGAAACACTCATGATTCCTCATCCAAATCAGGTTTCTTGCTTGGAAATGAATGCTGTTCACTTGGGTCTCTCTGCAGTATCTCTCCATCCAAGGTCTATAGAATCATATAGAGTGGAAGGGGTCCTGCAAGCCACATAGTCCAACCTCTATGCAGGAAATGCAGAAATGGAGCATTCCCCAACAGATGACTGCCCAGCATCTCCTTGAAAAGTGAAAGAAAGCCCACAACCCCTCTATGTCATTGGTTCCTTTGTCAAACCATTCTATACAATTATAGAGTATACACATACTCTATACACATAGTTCCCCATTCATGAACAAGACCAGGAACAGAGCAGGGAAATATGGTTGGCTCTGACAGCGGATATTACCTGTTTGCGGATGAGGGATGTGTCCCTTTTCCTCCCCTCTTGCAACAATAATCAGAGTAAAAAGAGTTAACAGTACTAACCATCTATCCCAAAATGAAATCTGTGTGAACAGCCATATACATGCAACCTGCTGCTGCATGCAAGGATCTTTGAACTCAGGTGATTCACCCAGAAGTAGGGATGGTTAAGGACTGGAGCCATTGACCATCCTTGAACTTACTCTTGAACGCCTAGGGGCTCAAGGTTTAGATCACAATCTTGCAATCTAGTTAAACATTTCATTCATGGAAGCTTATTTTACTGATCCTCCTAAAACTACAGGTGAAACACTATTTTGTTGTTGTTGTTACAATTCCTGCCCTTTACCATAAGGTCCTGGGGTGGACTGCAACTATTAAAGCACCACATTAATATTAAAACACAATATTACACAATATTAAAGACAGTTTAAATGAATTCAATCCATGCAACACATCCCACAACACACTGTTTCTTTCTCCTCGGTGGACATTTTTGCCTTCTCAAATTGGACATCTTCCTGTAGCTCCCAGTTTCCCCTCTCAGTGCTTCGGATGTTTCCCTTCCTTTGGTCCACTTTAATTGCACAAGTCAATAGTTCCACTGCTTGTTTCACTCCCTCCCACAAAATGCTGGCAGTCTGGAAGCACCCTAAATGCATCGCATAATTCTATTCGGTTAGGTATGTGGTCTTTTTTGCTTTTGCTTTTTGCTTGCTTTTACAAATACATGAAAAGATGCATAGGTTCTTTTTTTCTGACTACAAGAGTGGCTCACCGACTTAAGCATCCAATCCATTGATTCAGCTCAATAAAGAATCCTACTTGAAATGAATATTGTATGCATTGCGCTTGGCTTTGTCTATGTGAGACATAGCCTTGAGTTAACCATGAGGAACCATGAACCTTTGTCTTGGCTGGTCGTGTATATCCTCCAGTGTTGTGAGACAAAAGAATGGTGAAGTATCAGGTGCACACCACCTCTGCACGTACACATCAGGTTGCTTCCCCCCCCCCTCTTTTCTGCGTGTCTTTGACTTCTGTAAGAAGAACCATAAATGCCTCACAAACCACCTCTGACTTCCAGTGACAATAGATCTGCCTTCAGGGGCTAGGCTCCAAAGGTTCTGCATGACACCAAGTTGGGGAAGGTTGGAATAGCTTATGCCTGTGGGGACTAGTTGAGAGATTTGGAGAGCTATGGACAGTCAGAGTAGAATAGTGTTGGACCTGGTACATCATGATAAGGCAAGTACCAGTCTTCTGAAACCAGAAGGGCTCCAACCCAGCTCTGTTCATGCAAACGAACCAGATGTTAATGCGCAACATGTAACGTGTGAATTGGGATGTTCATCTGAATGCATGTCAGAATGTGCATCCCACTGTCTGTTCAAGTGTGACTCTGAATGGAAATCCAGTTTATGCCCCCAGGTCCCAATCCATCAAATGATACACACATAAGTCTGTGTGATCATCTGAGACATTTACATACCAGTGTTATGTTCTTACAATGGAAATTAAAGAACCCCCTGCCAAACAATAACAATAAAAACACAATATATAAGATGTACAGTAACACTGTATATAATATGCAATGTTGCTGGAAACTACCGGAGGGGAGAGGGCTCTTGTGCTACCGTCAGAACAGAATACTGGTGTAACAACAACAACAACAACAACAACAACAACAACAACAACAACAATTTATTTATACCCCACCCATCTGGCTGGGTTTCCCCAGCCACTCTGTGCGGCTCCCAACAGAATGTTAAAAATGAGATAAAACATCAAACATTCAAAATTTCCCTAAACAGGGCTTTGGCATGAATGAATGTGGCTCTTTTACTCTTAATAAAAACTATTAGCTCAATAAACAAACAACAAATATAAATTAAAACAATCAAAATATAGATCCTCCTGGATCAGGTTGAAGATGCTTAAGCACTCCTTTTGACTCCATGGCTTTTATGTTTAAAAGATATTTCAATGGATCCAGGCAGTTGCTTGGGGAGACTGTCAGCCAACAGAATTTTGGACTTACTCCCCCCACCCTCCCAACAATTGGCTGCTATCTCTTATTATCAGCTGCTTTTGAAACACCGCTTCATTTCAAACAGAGTTTGCCATAAAGGACAGAGCAGTGGTAGTAGTGGGGCTGCTTATTACTGTAAACGGGTCTGAGGTGTCCTTGAGATCACAGGACTAGCTTAATAGGTTCTGGATTTGGGACTGTTCATCTTACGGATCTGATTTGCTCCTTTGTGAGAAAATGCAGGGTTAACACCCACCCACACAAACTGTAAGAAGCTGCATTAATGTTTTATTTGGGATAAACAAAATAATTTCTCATGAAAATATCCAAATGGATGTTATGTCTAAAGAATGGCAATAAATATAAGTTTCAGCCAAGAAACCTTATCTTTGATTTAGTAGAAATTACGTTTTTATGAGAAAATATGCACCCTGTAGGACACAAGGAAAAACTCAGGAAATAAGATCAACTTCTATGCTGTGTTAAGGGTAAAGAAGGAAAGACAAAGATTTAGCACAACTGTGGTGCATGGAAATTATTTATGAGGTAGAAGATATTTTTAAAAATTAATCTTGCTTCAAGGATGTGGAAGCTAAATAAATTATCTTGCTATATGGGTGACAGGGAAAAAAATAAGTTGGGAAAAGAAGACCATAATTTTGTTGTCTTGCATCTAAAGAGAAAATTGTCCAGCTTATTGCTTGAAAATGAGTACCTCAGGAATTATTTAAAATGGTCTCCTTGAGGAGGCCATATTTTAAAATGGAGGTTTGTGAGGTGCTGCCAGAGCTGGCTCAGGACAATTTGCAGCCTGTCTCAGAGCAGCAAATGGCATTACCCCTACAGTCAAGTCTCACTGTTGGCCGCCCAAAGCCAGCAAAGTTATTTTGGCCCCTGAGTCTGGGTGCCATACAACATCCTTTACCAAGGCCAGTTCTCTGAAGGTGGCCTCTACTCTGAGGGCTGTCTGCTCTGTGACTGGTTTCAAGATAATAAGCCATCAGAAGGAAAACTGCAGCTTGGAGCTGACCATCAGCACTGCAGTTGTTTTAGTTATTTAAAAGCATTTCAAAAATCTGGGGTGGAAGTGAGTAGTAGAAAGAACCAAGGATGAAGAGAACCTCTCATATAAAAGTCTGAAACATTTCATACGTTCAATTTTCAAATGAGCATTAGCAAGCAGAAATTTTATTTTTTAAAAAACAAAAACAAATAACGAATACTGTTGAGAACCATAATGCCATTTAATTAGAAAAGATCAAAATAATGGAACACAGCTGAAAAATTAAACATTTTGTGATACAAGGAGTAACTAGGTAGTAGAAATTGGCATGATACGCAAGGAAAGGAGCTTAAATCTGATTTGTCCTTTACATTCAAGCTTAGCAGGGTTATGTTTTGTTTGCAGCTGTGAGAATTGCTCACTCTTTCATATACACAGGATCAATATATGAACTCATTGGAATTTATTATGGAGCATTGGCAAAATGTGATCACCGGTGTTCCAAAATGAGCTGCAGAGATCATGAGTCTGCAGGTCAGAGGGTATGCATGTGTGTGTGTGGAGTAATCACAAAACATAAGAATTTAGGAATGCTGCTTTGTAGTGGGTGAGACCTGGGCCAGAACAGTGGTAGCTCAGAATTGCCTATGCTAGGGGTAGCCAACATGGTGTCTTCCAGTCCTAAAATGCCCATAATCCCTGACCACTGGCAATTTTGGCCCAAGCATCTGGTGAGCACCATGTTGGCTAACCTTGGTCCACACTGGTGGGCAGCAGCTCTCCAGGATTTCAGACCAGGGTCTCTCCTGGCCCTACCTGGAGATGCTGGGGATTGAACCTGCGACCTTCTGCATGCATAGCAGATTTTCTGCCCCTCAGCTACAGCCCTTCTCATAGAAACACTGTAGAACGTGGTGAAAGAAGTAAACAGAAATGTTTTTTTAAAAAATAAATTACATGAATATGAAGGCTACATGAGGGACTAAGAGAATTTTGACAATGGGAAGTGTTAGCTGATAGTTGAATAGCAGAGTTTTACTGTAAATTATATTCATACGGGTCCTTATTCTTGATCGTGATTCCTTTAGCTCCTAGTGATCCTCACATTCGCATTGGCATCATTTGTTTCTTTTCCCTTCTCCATACAGGTAACCAGTTACTAGGGATTGGGTTATACGCTCTTCTTTATAAACTGCTCCTTCTCTTGGTGATTTAGTAATTGTGGGGTTAATTCTGTAGCAAAATGCTACTTGGGACCTACATGATATGAAGGCACAGATGCCAATCTTTGCTAGATTGCTTACAGCGGATTGACTCCGCATTCTGAGTATTCACACACGTCGATCATTCTCCCATCTCAAAAGGCTACTCCATTTCTTTTCTACAAATGGCCCCTCAGCAAATGGAAAACCAAACCTTTGTAGACGAATTTATTTTCCTGGGCTTTACAAACCACCCCAGCCTCTATGTTCTGTTCTTTTTAGTATTCCTAGTCATCTACACGGTAACTCTAGCGGGAAATGCTCTGATACTTGCCCTGATCAGAACAGATCTGACCCTTCATAGCCCTATGTATTACTTCCTGAGCAACTTGTCATTCCTAGACATTTGCTATATCTCTGCCACGGTCCCCGTTATGTTGGCTAACTTCTTCCGAGCAAAGAAAACCATATCGTATGCGGGATGCATTGTCCAGCTGTTCTCCCTCATTACCTGCGCAGGGACAGAATGTGTGCTGTTGGCTGTCATGGCGTACGACCGATACGTGGCTATCTGTAGCCCCTTGCATTATTCCAGCATCATGAGCAAGGGGGCTTGCACCAAGATGGCCGCGTTCTCCTGGATGTGCGGCTTGACAAACTCACTGGTGCACACCCTCCTGACATCGTCCTTAACCATCTGCAAGTCCAACGAGCTCAGCCACTTCTTCTGCGATGTCCCCTTGCTTCTGAAGCTCTCTTGCTCAGACACTTCCGTGAATGAAGCTGTGCTCCACCTGGCCAGTGCGTTGATAGGGCTCAGCCCCTGCCTCTTTATTCTGGTCTCCTACGTCCGCATCATCTGTGCTATCCTGAAGATCAATTCCTCTGAGGGCAGAATAAAGGCTTTCTCCACCTGCGCTTCGCACCTGATGGTGGTCATGATATTCTACGGCACATCCAACTTCAACTACGACAGGCCAAGTTCAGGGTACTCCCTGGATGTAGATACTTTGGTTTCCTCACTGTATTGCATTATAACACCCATGTTGAATCCAATCATTTACAGTCTGAGGAATAAAGAGGTAAAGGCTGGATTGATGAGAATGGGCAAGAAATATTTCTCTTCCTCAGCTAGGACCTGAGGAGAGCAAAAAGAGAACTCCAGTGCACAGTCATATGTACAATGCTTTTTAAAAAGAAATAATAATAATAAATGTTTAAGGGTACTCTCATTTTGACTCAAGAAACTCACCATTTTATAATTCGAATTGGGAAAAATAAATACAGTAAATGGACAAAAGTACAAAGAACATGCATTACCTCATATTACACAGCTGAGAGCTCATAGTAACTTCCACATTGGCATGAGGTTGTGTGCACTAACATCTTCCTGATTCCACACATCCACATTCCACACTGCTTCACACATTAAACGCTCACTTCAGGAAACACCAGGAAAGGAAATGAGCCCGCCATTGGGGGTAGCAATGGCACTGACGATTCACTGTACTATTCAACGGAACTGACGATTCACCGTGCTAGAGAAGAAACTAATTTATTTTTTAAATTTTAGTTTATTCTCCCATTAGATTCACAAAATGTTTAGGGGTATGCGTACCCCTGCGTACCCCCCCCCCAAAGCACTGCATATGCATGTTCACTCAGAAGCAATTTCCACGGAGTTCAGTTAGAGTCACTCCCAGGTAGGTGAGCCTGAGATGACTTTAACTAACTACAACCATTGTATCTGAACTGTTAGTTAGCCAAGCATTTGGGTGAGAGCTATTTATACGAAGGAAACACATTCAGATTCAGATCACTAGAACTTTTGCATAGGTATAATCTGAGTTGTGGAAGCTCTGCTGAACATATACAAAATCTATATTAATTCAACATTACTAGTTCCTAGCAAAATACAAACATTTAATGAATGAAAGGATTATTGTTAACAAGTTTACTCTTCTAGAAACAGCTTAGCAGCTGTTTTGCCATTAGCAAACAGAGGAAGGTACCTTATTCTATACTAGCTCCATATGGTCTATACTGGCTGGCAACATTTCTCAAGGGTTTCAGACACGAATATTCTCTCAATCTGACTTGAAGATGACAGGGATTGAACCCAAGTCCTTTTGCATCAAAGCAGGTACTCTACCAATGATTCCCAGTTAACATTTTAGGTATGGCCTTGGTTGGTCTCTTGATTAACATTTTGCTCTAAGTTTGGAAACTGATTAGAGGGGCAACATTTTCCTCACACTCATCTTTTTTGAATCCCACACATATACAAAAATCCCTCCCTGCAAGCAGAAAATTAGCACAGCAGGGAGCATCCCACCTATTGCACTCATTTTCTGTTTGCGGGGAAATGTTCTTTTTTTTAATGTGGAAGCATCTTCAAAACTGGGGGGGGGGGGGGGACCCTCACCATTTTCTGCCTGTAACTCACAATATTGTCTCAAGGCTCTTCCTCCTCAATCTGATGTGTTTAGTAGAGTGGCTAAGCAACTGAGCTAAAAATCAGGAACTCCTTGGTTCAGGTCCCCGCTCTGCTAGGCTCTCTTCTCTGTCCTTAAGCTTACCTCCCCATCTGTATTCTGGGGGAGATAATGCAGGCTGACCTTGCAAGGTTGTTGTAAGGATTGCAAGCTGACATAAGTGAAGTGCTTTGAGCATGTCTCATTGTCATGTGCAGACAAGCCAGTACTTGAGATTTACTGGTTATGGGAAGGCCTTAGCAGAGGACCTGCCTTGAATGCAGAAGGTCCCAGGTTCAGTCCCTAGTATCTCCAAGCAGGACTGGGGTAAGATCCTGCCAGAAATCCTGGAGAGCCACTTCCAGTCAGTGCAGACAATTATTAGCTAGATGGACCAGTAGGCAGCCAACTCTTCTTATGTTATGCTTACCAATGGCACATTTCCCCTTCGTGTCCATGTATCTCAGGCCGTGCTTAATCCCCTCTGTGGCCAGAAAATCAGGGCATTTCCTCAAAACGCTCAGTTCAGATCTTTTAGGGCACCTCGTTGTTCAAAGCAGCAATGTATTTCTCTCCATCTCAGCCTCCTTCCTGCACATTTTGCCTCCTGGGCATTTAGAACACCAAATTCCCATCTATCTTAGGAGAGGCTGAACCTCTGCAACTGGATGAATGGAAGTGGTTGAGTGTACTCCGCTGGGCTCCACCTGTGTCAAGTATAGAGAGGGAGCGGAATGCCACTGTGAGTTGATTCCTAAATACCAGTGGTTCAATTATAAGTGCAGTGCTTGAGTGCCACCTAGGAGGGTCAATTACAGACTTCCCTTGCAATATCCTTGGAGGCTTTACCTGAGTTAAGGGCCAGATTGTCTTGTATATTATGGTTTCATTCTGCCAGAGTAACATTAAAAGGCCTTGACGTTAGTGTAAAAGTAAGAGGTTTTCTATCTCTCAAGCTGCAGCTGCTTGAGAACTGGAAAACGTATTACTGCAGTAGTAGAACATCATCCTTAAGAGGGAACAAAAGCCCTAAATGCTAAACAGGAATAATTGCCGCAGAAGTAGCTAATGGTGTAGAGTTTGGAGACACACAGACACAATGTATTGTTCATAATTTGGGAAACTTTGTTGCCTTTTCTTACTGTCTCGGTAGCAATCACCTGAACACTGCTACAATGAATCTCAAAAATTTGATGATCTTGGTGAAAAACAAACTCCTTCCTTTCTTCCTTTTTTGTTGTGGGAGCTGGCATTTTTATTTAAGGGGAGTTTACAATTTTCCATTTCATTATAGCTCTTTTCACTTACTAAGGTCACCTTTCTTTTACCTTGTAATCCACCCTTATCCTTGGATTGGTAAAAACAAAACCGACTCCAGAAACTATTTAAAATGTGAAAAGTTAAACCTTCCAAAATGTTCTGCTAAATAGTTCTTACTGCTCCCCAGTTGCTTTATAAAATGGAGAATTTGGTATGGCAGCATCTGCAAAGCAGTGCAGAAGGTGGTGGTGGGAAACAGCAGCACTGGAGGATGTGACTTTTTACACCCCAGTCCTTCCCCAACTCCTTCTGCATCCTGAATTCTCCTACAAAATACTCCCTCTCCTCCAAACACAATGAATCACATGCACAATCCCTTAGATTGCAAACATGCAGGGCCTGTTGTATTTTTGCAAGTGCCTACCAACTTCAGGAGCTCTTCCCTGCTCTCCTTCACATATAGTGTGTTTGTGTGTGTAAGTAAGTGTAACAACTACTGAAGGGGTTACTGGTCTTTACACTGCAATCCTGCGCAGCTGCTGCTTGCCTTCTCTTTTTGCTTTCACCTTTGCTTTTTATTTATAAGACACTTTGAGCAACTCAAAGTGAAGGGAGAAAGCAGAGTATAAATTTATTAGCAGTAGCAGCAGCAGCAACAACAACAACAACAACAGTATCTCCTACTTGGAAATAAGCCCCAATTAATTACCGTATTTTTTGCTCTATAAGACTCACTTTTTCCCTCCTAAAAAGTAAGGGGAAATGTGTGTGCGTCTTATGGAGCGAATGCAGGCTGCGCAGCTATCCCAGAAGCCAGAACAGCAAGAGGGATCGCTGCTTTCACTGCACAGCGATCCCTCTTGTTGTTCTGGCTTCTGAGATTCAGAATATTTTTTTTCTTGTTTTCCTCCTCCAAAAACTAGGTGCGTCTTATGGTCTGGTACGTCTTATAGAGCGAAAAATACGGTAAATTGGGCTTACTCCCAAGTGAGGATAGGATCAGCTTCAGCAGTTCAAGAAAGGAGAGCAGAGCATGAGATTGTGCAAAGGAGGGTTCTTCTCTTCTCATGACCAACAGAAGACCTTGGCCAGGATGCTTTGTTTTTACCTATTCCAATACCTATGAGACATAGGCTGGACTGAGAGATGACAGCCTTTTGGTACACACTCTACCCCTAAACTTACCCATCAACAGAGGCTGAAAAAGTGCTTGTCTATGCTTATCCAAAAAAGAAAAAGAAAGAAAAGCAGAGACATCACCTTGCCAACAAAGGTCCGTATAGTTAAAGTTATGGTTTTCCCAGTAGCGATGTATGGAAGTGAGAGCTGGACTATAAAGGAGGCTGATCGCCGAAGAATTGATGCTTTTGAATTATGGTGCTGGAGGAGATTCTTGAGAGTCCCATGGACTGCAAGAAGATAAACCTCTCCATTCTTAAAGAAATCAGCCCTGAGCACTCACTGGAAGGACAGATCGTGAAGCTGAGGCTCCAATACTTTGGCCACCTCATGAGAAGAGAAGACTCCCTGGAAAAGACCCTGATGTTGGGAAAGATGGAGGGCACAAGGAGAAGGGGACGACAGAGGACGAGATGGTTGGACAGTGTTCTCGAAGCTACCAGCATGAGTTTGACCAAACTGCGGGAGGCAGTGGAAGACAGGAGTGCCTGGCGTGCTCTGGTCCATGGGGTCACAAAGAGTCGGACATGACTAAATGACTAAACAACAACAACATGTTTATCATCATCAGAGCCTGTGTGATAGTTCTGCTCCTGAATCACAGATCCTTCTTCCTCACCCCTTGCTCCAACCCTCACAATAACCTTGTGAATTAATGGACCCAATCTCTATTTCATACAACTAGAAATCAGGCAAAGAGAATATATTGGCCAAGGTCAATACCAGAGGTGAGATGACAACCCAGCAATTCTGAATATTAAACCCTTGAGATTTGTTTTCTTCCTGTATGCTAACCTATGGAAATATGCAGTTGCACTGGTGGTTTCCCTTCCTAATAAAAGGGTTTCCCCCCCCTTTAAAATGGATGAAGACCACCACAATGAAATAAATCACATCATTTGTTTAGATATTCTTCTGCTTCCCACAAGAGGGCAGCAGAGCCTGGTAGTGAGAAAACAGGTGTGTTTTTGTATGTGCATGTGTGTGTGAAAGAATTGTGAGTTACACAGCTAAATCAAAATCTACATTTTGTTGTTGTTGAAAGCATTATGAGCGCAGGAGGCTGAGATTATCATGTTTGCATTTTGATCCCTTCATGGTCTCTAAATACCTTCTCTCTCTCTCTCTCTCTCTCTCTCTCTCTCTCTCTCTCTCTCTCTCTCTAACACACACACACACACACACACACATATCCCTGTGAGGTGGGTTCCTTTTCAATTTAGCTTTTTGTCTTCATTCTTTTGCATTCCGTTTTCTCCCTTCTCGCCTGTCAGTTCCCCCCCCTTGCTTTTTGGCACATGCAAGCATGTACCCGCACATATTTTTCCGTCTCTTTCCCAGCCACGCAGCTCCCCCTCTCTCTGAATCACCCTTTTGAAAGGGAACAGAATAATTGCACATACGCTGAGACACTACCTCGCTTGCGTTGTTTGGAGCACCGCCATGTGCTCCAAAAATATCATGGCAAGGGCTGGATTGCGGCATTTTCTGCTGATTCATACTTGGGTCATCAAGCCAAATGCAGTCGAACCACCACAATTATCCAGGACTCCTAATTATCTTTCCGCCTAGCCAAAAATTTATATTCATGCCAGACATTTGTTTAGTAACTGGGACCTGTGCTAAGTTTTAAAGGGTCTTAAAGCATTGGGTCGGATTTAGACTTAGCCATGCTTAGAGTAGACTCACTGAAATCAATGGGACCCTAAATTAATTAGGAACTGGCCAGAATTTTAAATCCCTTATGCTGGGACTACAGGTTAGAGCTAAAGCTACAGAAACACATGTGAAGAGTCCTTTTGCTGCCAAACACCTCAGCTTTAACTATGGTTTATTAGCTATGGTTAACATTAACCATGGCTTGGTGTTATGTGTGAGCCAGGCCATTATCTGCTTACAAGGTTCGCTATAGGTAAGACTACCTAGCCACTTGAAGAAAGAAAGTGGCTTCTTGATTCCTTTGCCTACGGAAACGAGAGTAAATATGCTATTTAAGCCCCTTCTTCAGGGCCCTGATCCTATGGTGAAGGGATCACACCACATCAAAATTAACCATACCCATGTTCAATGAATAGCTGGTGTTGGTTATAGAAGTCAAATGTTACAAACCTTTAAGAAATTAAGCACTGAAAATATCCCAATACCACCATATAAATTCTTCACCCACTTATATACAGGATGAAGTGAGTGATTTGAAGTGGCTAAAATATCTCAACCTGCTTAACCATTTGACTTGGGTACAATCTGATCAGAAAATAGATGTTTCCGGAACCAATTAAATGTGCCGGTTTTGAACTAAAAAGCCTTAAACAGCTCAGGACCACAATACCAAGAACAGCCTCTCTCCACATGACCCTGCAAGCATCATCTGAGACTCTTATTCATGTGCCTCCTCTATGACAGGTCTGGAGAGTGGCAACGTGAGTTTAGGCCTTTTCTGTGGTGACTCCCCCTTTGTGGAATGCTCTCCCCCAAAAGGCTCACCTGGTGCCTTTGTTGCCTATATATTTAGGTGCCAGGCAAAAACATTCCTCTTCTCCAAGGTCTTTGGCGAATTAAGCAACCTATGGCCTTTAAACTGTGGAGGGAGGGTGTTGTTATAGTATGTATTTTTGTGGCTTTATATTGTAAACCAGCCTGTGATCTTCACACGAAGAGTAGTGTAGAAATTTTAATAATAATAATAATAATAATAATAATAATAATAATAATAATAATAGGAAAGAGCACCAATGCTCTCCTAACTCTTCTTTCCATAAGAATGGAAAATGTGAAGTGTTAAGCCCTCACCGATGCAAGCAGTGAAAGCCCTGCTAACATCCCTCCCCCAGGATGGACAGAGTGCTTTGGGTGCTGGTGCTGAGCTAGATGGATCTTCTGGGGTGTGGGTGGCGCTGTGGTCTAAACCACTGAGCCTCTTGGGGTTGCCGATCAGAAGGTCTGTGGTTCGAATCCCCATGATGGGGTGAGCTCCCGTTGCTCTGTCCCAGCTCCTGCTAACCTAGCAGTTTGAAAGCATGCCAGTGCAAGTAGATAAATAGGTACTGCTACAGCGGGAAGGTAAACGGTGTTTCCGTGCACTCTGGCTTCTGTCATGGTGTCCTGTTGTGCCAGAAGTGGTTTAGTCCTGCTGGCCACATGACCCAGAAAACTGACAAACAGCAGCTCCATTGGCCTGAAGTGAGATGAGTTCCGCAACCCCATAGTCGCCTTTGACTGGACTTAACTGTCCAGGGGTCCTTTACCTTTTTAACTTCTGGTCTGATCTAACGGGACTCAGCTTCTGGTTTTATGCTCTTATTTATTGGAGACCACTTTTCAACAGAATTATGATAATAATAATAATAATAATAATAATAATAATAATAATAAAGTCTTTACCCTGTAAATGGGCATCCCACGGTCTCTCTACTTCTGAGGTCCAGAAGTAGATGGAACAGCTATTCTCCAAATTTACAGCAGCAAGACTTTTGTTCTTTCACCCTCTTACATTTCCTAGGACTGTTGAGTCTATGGTGATGAGCAGCTTTTCCTGTATGTTGAGTTGCTGGGGCTGGATATTTGTGAGCTGTTCAGTGGATGACAGTTACATAATGTGTACATGATTTTGTATTCACTCTGTTGTGACATTCTCCTGTTAAACTTCAGTTCAGTGAAAAACCTTTGTTTCTCTTGTTCGCTTTATTTTGCCTTCTTCATATTTTATTCTAGAACATGGGTAGATCCACCCCAAACGCAGATGTGTGAGCACACACAGAGATTCTTTTTCACATGGTCTGCTATTTAGATTTCATCATTTCATTCCTTTCAGAAAAATCTTCTCCTGCTCAAAAATTCCTTTCTTTTCCTTATCTTTTTTTATCTCACCCATTTTCTTCTTCAAAGGAGTTCTCTGCTCATTCATATCTCCCATCCACTGGGTGAATTCAGGCAACCATTTATTACCTGGTAACCTTCAAGAGGTTAACCTTCAAGCGCCTGCCAACCTAGCAGTTCGAAAGCACCCCCGGGTGCAAGTAGATAAATAGGGACCACTTACCAGCGGGAAGGTAAAAGGCGTTCTGTGTGCTGCGCTGGCTCGCCAGATGCAGCTTGTCACGCTGGCCACGTGACCCGGAAATGTCTGCGGACAGCGCTGGCTCCCGGCCTATAGAGTGAGATGAGCGCACAACCCTAGAGTCTGTCAAGACTGGCCCGTACGGGCAGGGGTACCTTTACCTTTCAACCTTCAAGAGCGTGTTATATAAATGTAACTACTTGGTAGATGGTCAGCTGTTATGTTGAATTAACAACAACAACAACAACAGAATGATTGGGAGAGTCTACCATCCTTTGCTTCTTCAGGTTTCTGATCAGGTATAAAAATGTGCCACAAATATTTTCCGGTCACTGGGCAGTGGGGTGTGAAATTATATAGAGGCGGTGGGGTGTGAAATTGTTGTGACCCACCCTGGGAATTGTAGGTGAAGAATGGGTAATAAATTTACTAAAAACAGAAGCAACAGTCTTCTTCAACACCCATCATCCCTGACTATTGGTTAAGCTGCTTGAGGAAGATGGAAGTTGTAGTCCAACAAAATCTGGAGGCCCAAGGCTTAAAAATACCAAGTTTAGAACATAAGAGGTGAACCAGGAAGATCTAGGTTCAAATCCCTATTCTGCAGGGTGTCTCACAGAAGGAAGGCACAGACACACAAAGTTGGGGATGGCCACTCCAATCTGCCCCATTCACCAGCCAACATTGTTTATCTATTGGCAGGCCCAGGTAGCAGGTTTCCATAAACTGGTCCCAGATGTTGAAATCCAGCTCCTGATAGATGACACTGCTCAGTACTGAGAAGACATAACCCCGCTATCTCATGCCAGCTGGCAGAGGAAGAGCAGAAATTGCCAACTGCAAATATATTATTTCAGAAGTTCAAAGCAATAGGTACCTCCCCCGCTGGTAGCAGGTTGCTTTTCTTGAAGTAAACACAGCAAAATTAAGTACAGATTAGGGGGGGGGGGAACCTGTTGAGGAAGGCCTATGGGTGTTTTCATTTTGGCAAGGAAAGACAAAGGAGGTTAGGTCATCAGCTTGTGCTAAATCAAAGAGTGCAGGCCTTTAGGCTGCATAGAAGAGCTGAAGATCACAGTTAAGCCTGAAGAACTGCACACTGGAAATTAGATAACACCAATTTGTGTCCACCATTCAGTGGCAATGACAGCTTGGAAGTAACACACAGCTGCTAATCCATTGAGCTCCTGCGGTGTGACGGAATCTGATAGCATCCATCATTGAGCCACCAGTTCTCACATAAAGGGACAATGTTGCCGCTTTTTGTGATTTCAATGCCTCTCCCAGCAACCATCCGTATAGTTGAACCTGTGGTTTTTTTACTTACTTTATGAAACAAACCCAGTGCAAGGGTCTTGCTAACAGAAGGAATGATAACTTTGGTGGATACTTGTGTAGGATCCTGGGAGCTTCTGATCAGCCTCAAATCATCTATATTTTAAAATTGCTACCATACCCCACTGAAGCACCTCACAGTTTACTAATACAGATTAGCTGTGGCTGTTTGGTATTGCATTTCTGTCTCGGAAGGTTGGCAACTCTATTCTGGACAAGCCCAGTGGGATAACTGATTGTTTGGTTTATAAATCATACAAGAGAACCACACTTCTTAATCCATTGGATTTATAAAACTTGCCAACATTCCAAAGTGCCGTCCTAGAGATTAAAAACTGCCCTCAGTATCTCTTGTGCAAATGTGCTCACCAGGAATTTCCTTTGTGTAAGCCCTGGTGAAATTAACCTGTTTACTAGACAGTAATAGATGCTGGAGATTAAGGGTGAAAATCTAGCAGGAAGTTATCTTGCAATCAATTGGGCTTGCATGAGAGGATGTTCCCGGTGGATTGTGCCCTTATTCTCCAGAGTTCTATTGCTGTCTAGTAAACAGTTTGTAACACATTGACAAATTGAGTGTCAAGTTCCCCTGTTGTAGCTGGTTGACAAAGAGAGTAACAGCTATTTTAGAAGCCTGAGGTAGCTCTGGGACTTGAATTCACCCTCCACATGAATGGATTTTCCCAGGATTGTTTGTCGTAAAATTGCATTATTACATTTGCACAGAGAGAGTGAGAGAGTGGAGAACTTTAAACATGAAAGCAAAATAGCAAACATGATCTCTCAACTGTAAAATAAGCCCAACTATGTATGCGTGTGTAGGTCCCATTTTTGAGCTTATTGTCACACATTTCACTTTCGGGGATAACACTCTGACAGGTGAAAGGCTACGAGGTAGGTTTGTAAGGTGACATAAACTAACACCAGTGTGTGTGTGTGTGTGTGTGTGTGTGTGTGTGTGTGTGTGTGTGTGTAGGGGTGGAGAGGATTGGCTAAGCATGCTCTTTTTTCAGTGCTGTGGCTGCAGGCAGGCAGGGCACAGGTCAGACCATGCAGTGCTTTCATTAACAATAGGACAGTGGCGCCTCTGTGGAGCTGCTATTCTCTGCTCAGACCTTGCCTTCTCACCGTGGCCTGGCCACTGCTGGAGAGCTTTGCTAGAAAGGAAGGTGGCTAGTCTCCAGCATCTGATCTGCCTGTCTGGCTTAAACCCAACTCACAACTTCTTTTGAGTAATGCTAAACTGATACATATTGACATCTGGTTAAGAGACATCTTTTGTTTCTGAAAGATTGACATGTGGAACAGGAACCAGGCCATTAACACTGAGTGAGTCTCATCCATCATTTCAGTCAAGCAGGTGCCAGACTTGCTGCTCTTTGGGGCACACCACCAGATGCTTGACAGCAACCCCTAGCCAATGGGCAGGAAAGAAATGGCCGGTTGACTCCAATATTGGTCACTTAATGTCAAATAATGGACAAACACCTTTAAAGCATTAGCTGTATTAGAACGACAACAAAAATTCTGACCACCTCCAGACAACCTGCTTATGAGCTTTAGTCCTGATTTGTTTGTGGAGGTTAAAAGATGTCACCATCAAGCGGTAGCTATCTCATGCTTTCTAATTCTTTTCTCCATCACTTTAATTACGGCAAAAAGTCTGTAATTTTTAAAAAGTGAATTTGGATGGCTTTAAAAGAGGATTAGACCAATTCACAGAGGACAAGGCTATCAGTGACTACTAATGTCAGGGACTGGGCAGAGGAGGAATGGTGGAGATTGCCTCCCCAGCCTGACCTTTCCAGAGAAGAAGACTTCAGAATTACAGCAGGGGTTTGAGGGATATCACAGCTCAGAGGAAGATGAGGGGGGAAAGCTGGGAAATAACGGGAGAGGAGGGAGAAGAAGCACCAGAGTGGGGACAGCTGACAGACGCAGTGTCTTTAGAAAGCATTCCAGACCCCCCTCTCCCAGAACCTGGCAGGCATTGAAAGTAGGAGAGCAGAGAGCTCAGAGACAGAGGGCACATCTCAGACCTGTTGTGATGATGCATAATGGGAGAAAGGGAGGGGATGATACTCACTCGGAGCAACGCCATTACTCCAAGTGGATGCATTTCTAAGCCTCTTTCTGTGAATATTGAATAAAAGCAGATGGTAAGGACTTCCCCTCGTCTTGTCCATTCCTGGCAATCTGCCATGGGGGTTGGTTCCTCTGTTGCCTGACAACTAGGTATGTTGGCTATCAGAAGGATAATGTGTCTGAATGCCAGCTGCTGGGAATTGCAGATGTTCAGAGCGCTGCTGCACTCATGTCTAGCTTGCAGGCTTCCCACAGGCATCTGGTTGGCCACTGTGAGAACAGGATGCTGGACTAGACAGGCCATTGGTCCAGTGCAAGAGGCTCGTCTTATGTTCTAATGTTGAGCAAGAGTGCTATAGTTCTGTTGCTGTTTATCACAATGTAGATGCTTTCTTGGGTTGGCTACACAAGCGCACATTATTGCTCTAAGGACATATATACTGACATCTATTCAATGAGTGAGAGGTCTGCAGAATAGTGCTGACAGTCTGAAAGTGACCTTAGGCTCTCACCAGCTTCCAATAATTAAATATCTCACTGACAGCAATATATTGTGTGCGTTTACATCAGCCGTTACCTTCGGTTCTTTCAAAAGCTACAGTTTTTCTAGGCCTATGCCCCATCCTTCTTAGGACATTTACAGAGCAGGCAGTCAGATCCTACGGAGTGGGTTCTTACAGTAAGCATAATGGAGTCATGGCCGTATTGGGATATGTGGAAGAGAACTGCATCACAAGGCGGTAGTGCGCTGTCATCAAGTTTCCCCTTGATGCCTTGGAACTGAGCCTAACAGGCCTGGACCTAGCACTGCTTTAATAAGTATAGCCTATGCATGTATCAGCTAATATGAATCTGTATAGGCAGCAGTTATTTGAAGTTGCAAGTTCAGCATCTATTTTGTGGGAATTAGTGAAATGTATGCAATTGGTAGAAATGCAGCTGAAGTGGGGGTTCTCTGTCTTATAGAGACAAACCAGAATAGGGTCCACAGGTGAACTGTGGGTACACTATGCTTGCCAAACCCATAAGTGTGTTTAAGGATGGCATGGGAGTCTCCTGCTAGCCACCTTGCCATCTCCCTTTAAAGAATTGCTCTGGCAGGGTAGATATAATCCATGTCAAGAAAATGCCAGAATAACAGGTGATAAACCAAAACCCAAACACCACAGATCTTGCTGTCAACGAAAGCCCAGCACCATTTGCTTGTAAGATGCTTAAAACCACAGCCTCCCAGAAAGGAGGGGGTTCTTGGCAGACTGAGAAGGGTCGTAAGAATATCTCTGCTCTGTTTGCTTCGTTCTTGATTTATCCTCTGAATAAAATCTGTTAAACATCAACTTGGGTGTCTTTATTGTCTGTCTGAATCCAAAAGAACTATTTGGGCCTTGGCCAAGCATTTTGGCACAACAAGTGCCTTTGTCAATGACGACTCGCTTGTTCTTTTTTGGTTTGGAGATGCCTGCAGTTAGAGCAGGTAGCCAGTAGGAGAAGCTTTGCTGCACTGCTGGGTTTGCTGGTGACGGCTGAAGGGTTGGTGGGGAAAAGTCCTTGCTCCTGCCCTTGCTAACAAATGCCGCCATAATGAAATGATGCGAAGCACTGAGAAAGTGTTGAGCTGGAGCCTGACGTTGGCCAGCCTTCAGCACTGGTGCTACTGGTGTTCTGGGCCTTTAACCAGTCAGAGTAGGATTCATCACTGAAGGGAAATCTCTAGGCCTCAGTGCCTTCAGCTGAACCTCACAGACTGAGGTGGTCCACTGACCAATGGAGAGGCACTAGGTCTTATGACGCCTTTCCTTCTAGGCTAGTCCCGTCAAGTCCAACATCCTATTCTCACAGTGGCCACCCAGATGTCTGTGGGATGTCTGTGGATTTGGGGAGGTGTAGGGATGTATGGGAGGAGGAGAAGGGGAAAGCCCCATTGCACTAGCAGGTGCCCTTGCACTGACTTCTGCTAGCAAACCAGGTTAGTTGAAATTGGCTCATGCTTACTCTGGATCTCTTATGTCGATTACACGAGGACTCTGGATTCAGCTCCAATTAACGTTGGCTATTGGTATTATTCTTGGTCCAGTGAATTCGCTAAAAGCCCTTGGAAATTGTTGTCGTAACAAATACATGCACAATCTAAAGGAGCTTTTTTCACAAGACAGTACTGTATACCTGGCGCTCTCTGGAGGTTTGGAGCTAAGCTGTGCTGGCTGCAGTTGATGGAGTTGTAACCCAAAGCCTCTGGATGGTGCCAGGTTGTGGGAGGGTTATCTAGAGGGAGAAAGGTCCACACAGGAAAAGCCTATTGTCGTTTTGCACACTTTCCCGATACCAGGTGGGGTGAGCACAGCCAGCCACTAGGATGAAGTTCGAAGAGCAGGTCACGGATATGGAGAATGATCATAGAGGCAGCCATACTGTGTCCAATGCAAAAGAGCCAGTCTGTGAAAATGACTGTGTTTTTGGAGCACACGTAGCAGTAACATTTTCAAGCATTGCTATGGCGGGGTGGGGGGGGGGGAATCATGAGGAAGGGTTAAAGACTTTCGTGGGAATACAGGCATTTGTGTGACAATTGCAGCAGCAGCAAACACTTCAAATGACATACTTGACAAAAGTTGGAAGATTCTGAGGGAGTGGTACATAGCAGATCCATGGACCATATGCTTGCTGTGTATAATATACGAAACAGGGATGGAGGGAAGGCTGTGGACGCCTGGAAACACCAGCTTCCTTGACCTTACTGGGTTCCCAACAACAAGAAGCTGGTAAAATGCGGACTTGACTATGCTACCACTCAGTGGATTTGTAACTGGCTGACTGACCGAACCCAAAGGGTGCTCATCAATGGTTCCTCTTCATCCTGGAGAAGAGTGACTAGTGGGGTGCCACAGGGTTCTGTCTTGGGCCCGGTCTTATTCAACATCTTTATCAACGACTTGGATGATGGACTCAAGAGCATCCTGATCAAATTTGCAGATGACACCAAACTGGGAGGGGTGGCTAACACCCCAGAGGACAGGATCACACTTCAAAACGACCTTGACAGATTAGAGAACTGGGCCAAAACAAACAAGATGAATTTTAACAGGGAGAAATGTAAAGTATTGCACTTGGGCAAAAAAAATGAGAGGCACAAATACAAGATGGGTGACACCTGGCTTGAGAGCAGTACATGTGAAAAGGATCTAGGAGTCTTGGTTGACCACAAACTTGACATGAGCCAACAGTGTGACGCGGCAGCTAAAAAAGCCAATGCAATTCTGGGCCTCATCAATAGGAGTATAGCATCTAGATCAAGGGAAGTAATAGTGCCACTGTATTCTGCTCTGGTCAGACCTCACCTGGAGTACTGTGTCCAGTTCTGGGCACCACAGTTCAAGAAGGACACTGACAAACTGGAACGTGTCCAGAGGAGGGCAACCAAAATGGTCAAAGGCCTGGAAATGATGCCTTATGAGGAACGGCTAAGGGAGCTGGGCATGTTTAGCCTGGAGAAGAGGAGGTTAAGGGGTGATATGATAGCCATGTTCAAATATATAAAAGGATGTCACATAGAGGAGGGAGAAAGGCTGTTTTCTGCTGCTCCAGAGAAGCGGACACGGAGCAATGGATCCAAACTACAAGAAAGAAGATTCCACCTAAACATTAGGAAGAACTTCCTGACAGTAAGAGCTGTTCGACAGTGGAATTTGCTGCCAAGGAGTGTGGTGGAGTCTCCTTCTTTGGAGGTCTTTAAGCAGAGGCTTGACAACCATATGTCAGGAGTGCTCTGATGGTGTTTCCTGCTTGGCAGGGGGTTGGACTCGATGGCCCTTGTGGTCTCTTCCAACTCTATGATTCTATGATTCTATGATTCTATGAACAAGAGACTGACGGCCGCATATGTGGCATGCCATACTTTGCAAACATCCTGCCTGTCACCTATTCTTTCTTGGAATTCAGGGGACGGAACTCCGTAAAATGGACTCGGCTGAACACTTCACAGGCAGGCAATGTTTCTATCAAGTGGCTTGTTGTATGAATCACAGAGGCAAATTATGCCTGGCTCCTTCAGTTTCTACAGAAAACTGGATTGGAATAATTGGAAACGAAAGAGAGCATCTTCTACGACCATTCATCCCCCGGTTTGACATCGCTCTATTCCGCTTGCAGATCTGTGTTGCTAGGAGAGGTGGAGAGGAAAAAAAGAAAGAAAGGAAAGAGATGAATGAAAGAAAAGCAACTGAGCTCTGACATAGTGATTAAGCATAGAGCTCTGTTGTTCCTTCAGCCCAAGTCCACCTACTGGACCCAACTAGAAATTGCATGATTTTAGCACGTTGCTCCCATAAAATAATGCAAATGTATTAATCTATAGCTGGCTTCCCCTCTGATAAATAAATGTGCATTTTAATAAGGGTAAGTGGGAAGAAAATGAGAATTTTGTGCTAAAAGCCTGCAAATTAATACAGCTAGAAAATTCTGCAGTTGGTCTTCAGCTTGGAGGGGGCCTTTCTAAGTGAGGTGTGGACAGTTGCTATGGGAGTGGAAGCTCTTTCTACTGTGTCTTGTCTGAGCCAGAAATCAGAGCAACAACAAAAATACATCTGCATAAATATTTTGTCCAAAATCTGTTGCAATTGAGCTGACATATCCAGCCCCTCTCCCTCTAGATTTTACCTGTTTGCTGATGAAGCAAGGGGAAACAAGAATATTACAAGGTTTGGAATGTGATTTTAACATGAGGAAGGTCACCTTGATTTAGAATGCCAACTGTTGCCCTCAACCACCTTACACTGGCACCAATGTTATTGGACTACAACAGGTGTGGAGAACCTTTGGCCCTTCAGATGTTGCTGAACTACAACTCCCATCAGCCCTAGCAAGCATGATCAATGTCCTGGCATGATGGGAGTTGCAGCTCAACAACACATGGAGGACCAAACATTCCCCAAATCTAGACTGCAAGATGACCATGCAGATGATCCGCTAAGATTAGCCTTTGCAGTGTGCCACAGAATTATTGGAAATGCTCTTGAACTTGTACACATGTGTACGGTAACTTGTCACAAGCCTCTGTGGCATAGCAGGAAATTCTAGGGTACATCTCCCTGTTTGTGTGCTACATCCTGTTCCATTGGCCACCTCCTAGACTGTGAGGCAGCATAATTGGTAGAGGGACATATGTTGTGCAGACTTTAGGTAGACCAAACTTGGTATTTTGGAACCATGTACAAAGGCAGGACTTGGATGCAACAGAACCTCACTCTCAGTGTATTTACCAGTCATGTCTCAATTCCTTCCCAAAACCTATCCCAGAAGACGAAGAGGATAACTAAGGGTTGTATTCAGCATTGTACTAAGGAGATTGTCCCATCAGCACAAGTATTTCTGCTTTCCTAAGCAATAAAGCAATATAGGTGATGTATGAGGATTGGCTAGTAGTTGCTGAGTGGAACTGTCACTTTTTCATGTCTCCCGGTGCAGCAGTAGTGGGCAGGACAGCACTGGAGGTCTGGGATAACTCCTAGATTGTGAACCTTCCCACAAAGGGAAGCAAGATGCCTCCAATCACTGACCTCACACCTTCTATTTAGGGCTCTGCAGGCAGTTCCCCTGCACAGGACACTGAGCCGAGGGAGAGCATAATTGAGAAGATCCATAGTTGAGAAGATCCATTTGGGGGAAAACAAATTTTGGCTTCACACAGGGCACCATATTATGAAAGATTACCAAAGTTTTCCCCTGCATCACTTGCGGTTCCTTCGGTTCTGCTGAAATTCAGCTCAGGTTCAGCTCAAAGTTGCAGACTTGTAAGTACGTAAATATAAATATACCATTAGTTTTCAGAGTGCAGGGTATGCTTATCTGAAATGTTAAGCAATGTAAGAGCATGTTAGAACCTGGAAAGTAATCAACAGCAATGTGACTGGCTTATGAAACAAGGAGGAATAAACAGCTTTCTCCCTAATTTGATTTACGTATATTGCACTTTTAATGTACAAAGCACTTCACAATATTTATTTAGTTTATCCTTGCAACAGCCCATGTAATGCAGCGTGTATATATTATGATAATTCCTCTCTAATAAAATGAGAAATGAAGGCTGAGAGACATTGATTTGCTCAAGTCTGTTGGCACTGCTGGCTAGAGGTGGAGCGTTTAGTGTCCCTCAACTACCTACACAAACAAACATTCATACATTATCCAGTTGCCTTTTCCCATTTGACTTCATTATCTTGACTCAGCATTTTCCATTTTAGGAGACAATCCTAGGAACACTTAATACCTGGGAACAAGTGCCATTGAAGTCAATGTGAGCTACGGCATTGCTTATGAAAAGGTAAGTCCTGTCTGGAGAAGATTTCTTTGAGAGTGTCAATAAGCAAATGGATAGAGGTGGTCTGGTGTATATTATATACTTTCAAAAAGCTTTGATGATGTGGCTTCTGAGTAAGCTTAGCAGTCATAGGAAAAGAGACATAGGATACTTAGATCCCTAACAGGTTAAGGAACAGGAAGCAGACAGTAAGAATAAATTGACAGTTCTCCCAGTGGAGCTGCTTAAACATTGGCATTGGGACTTGTGTTTTTTAACTTGTTTATAAAAATTGAGACAGAGGTGAGAAGTGGGCTAGCCAGGTGTGCTGATAGCAGGAAATTGTTGAAGGTGGTTAAAAAAGAAGAAGATATTATGAGGAATTCCTTAAGGATCTTTCCAACATGGGTGAATGGACTGTAAAAGAAGAAGTGTAAAATGATTTACATTGTGGGGGAATATTAATTTCATATATACACTAACAGTGTCTGAACTGGTGGTGACTGGGAAGGAGCAAGACCTGGGAGGCTCATAGTGGATAGCTCCATGAAGTTATCAACCAGCATGTGACAGCTGTGGAAAAAATGAATTTGATGTTAGGTTTCATTAGAAAACAGATTGGGGGGAAAACTACTAATATCACAGTGCCATTCTACACATCTATGGTTCAACCACACTTGGAATACTGTGGATAGTTTTAGTTTAGTCACTTCCCTTAAAAATGAATAGGGTAAGAGCAGAGCAAACACTTAGGGAAAGGGGTGGGGGAAATAACCAAACCAGCTCCTATTCTTCAAAATTAACTTCATAAGCACAAGTGGGCTAGAATAATGATTTGGATGTTTATTCCCAAATATATGCAACATGATAAATCATCCATCACTAAAGCATGTATGATGCTCAAGTATTCAACATATTTCCCTGAGTGGTAACCCTTGGATTATGCAACATGTGTTGTGATGTTTTGCACTGATTTTACTAGCCTATATGATCATGTTTTCCTATTGATTTAAAGGTAAGCAGCCTTGAGTGCTTTTCTGAAAGACAAGGGGTGTCAAGATTTAGGAATAAATAAGCACAGTAAATAAAAATATTAAATAGCATTGGCACCATTATGGATTCATCATAATTATTGTAATCAGAATTAACGGAACTTCCATCCTTTATTTGCTCTTTAGTGTTTTGTGTTATATGATTGTTCTGAGACTGAGGAACACTCTGTTAAAGTTCATCCCTGATTGATTATTAATTTCTGCAGTCGTGTTGTTTCTTGATTATCATCTTTTTCTTTCAGCGATGTGACTTCTTGAAGTGAAAACACTTCTGAATGTTCATACTTTACCTGTGTCTGTTCTATCTATCTAATTTAATTAGAAGCTTTCAGTACCATTCAGGTGGAGTTCAGTCAATTTGGTGCTGATATATCAGTGTTGTCCATTTCAATCTGGCTTCAGGCCTAGGTGTGGCTTGGTCACTTGACCTTTGCTGAGAGAGAAACAAGGCAAGATTGACTGTGTTTATTCTTTTACTACATCGACCATCATCTTCTTCTCTGCATTGGCTTCCTGAGTGCCATATTGGAGGCAGTTCCTGGCATTGGTTCTGCTATTTTTTTAAAAGGGGAGCGAATTCATGGAGGTGCAGTGTGAGGATTATTGCTTGACCTCTTGGAAGGTGTGTTTTAGGGTCCCACAAGGATCTGCTTTTCTCCTATGCTGTTTAACATCTACATGAAAGCGCTGGGAGGTTTGGACTGAGATGTCACCAGTATACAACTGACATCCAGCTCTAGCTCACTCCTCACAGCAGAGAGATTCTGTAAGGCTCTGGGCCTCCTAAAGAGAAGCTTTGGTGTGATAATGGATTCGATCAGGGTGAACAAGCTGAGACTCAATTGTGATACGATGGAGGGACTTATGGTTGGTGAACGGCATTCACCCTGTTCTGGAAGAGATTGCACTCGATCAGCTCCAACATTGCCATTAGAAGTTCAAGCAGCTGCTAAAGTGTCTTTTATCATCTTTGGCTGATGCAGCATACCTGAATGGAGATAGCTTAGGCACAGTTTACCCATGCTGTGATAACTTCTTGCTTCGACTATTGCAATGCTGGCCTGTTTTCATAAATGGTCCAGAAACTGCAATTGGTTCAAAACAGGGTCAAAAGACATTTAACAGAGGCTAGGAATTTTTACCATATCGTGCCCGTGGTTTGCCAGCTGCGGCGGCTCCCATTCTGCTTCTGGGACCAATTTAAATGTTGGTTTTAATCTACGAAAGTCTGCAAAAGCTTGGCAACTGAAACACTGCCTTCTCCCTCAGATGCTTATTTGAACTGCAAGAGCCTCTTCAGAGTGAGTCCCTGCTCTCAGTGCCCCCATAAAGTGAAATGAAATGGAGACAGCCTTTTCGGTAGTCTGGTGTGTGTGGAAGTTTATTATTTGGTATATTAATTGTATCCATTGCTTTTTGTTGTTGTTTAGTCATTTAGTCGTGTCCGACTCTTCGTGACCCCATGGACCAGAGCATGCCAGGCACTCCTGTCTTCCACTGCCTCCCGCAGTTTGGTCAAACTCATGTTCGTAGCTTCGAGAACACTGTCCAACCATCTCTTCCTCTGTCGTCCCCTTCTCCTTGTGCCCTCAATCTTTCCCAACATCAGGGTCTTTTCCAGGGAGTCTTCTCTTCTCATGAGGTGGCCAAAAGACCAAAAAGGATTTCCAACCAAAGTAAAATAACCCACATAAATATCATGTCAACATTATTGCAAACATAATTAATAGTTGAATGACATATCATTGGTGATGCCCAAATACCCAGGAAAGCAAAAACATAGTTGTCTGGCACTAAAACAATGTCAAGGTTGGAGTTAGGCAGGTCTCGCTAGGGAGAGCATTTCATAAATTGTGGGGGGAGGCAGGGGGACTACTACTGGTATCAGAATTGCCATCCAGGTCAGAAGGCCATCTTCTAGAAGCATTTACAGAAGGCCTAGCTATGGCAATGGCATCATCCTGCCTGCTGATTTTAGGAGCTGTTGCTGCATAGCTCTGACCTCTTGATACAGTGGAGCCCTAGGATATAAAGTTCACGGTTCAAGCCCCTGGGCGACCTGACAGCATGACTGAATGAATTGTTTCAGGAGACGGCTTCCCCTGTAATACGGTGAGACTCAGCATTTAAAATGAAAGTCATTCCACTTAATTAAATAGCTACCAAGTGGTGAAAGGATTCCATAGATCAGAACTTGTAATCCGTCAATTTGTATGCCACTTTTCTACCAAAAAATTGTGCCCAAAGCACCTTACAGCACATGAAAAGAGGACAGTAACAAACAGCAACACAGAGTAAAATAATAATGTAAGCATTACAAACAATTAGCAATTAATCCATTTCAATAATAATTTACTTCCAGAGCATGCCATACTCTAAACTGTAAGCCAGAAACGCAAAGTAACTGCAGAAAGCGTCTGCAGCGGTAAAAAGTAAATTAAACTACACTAGTAATATAAAATGCATAAATTACAGTGCAGGAATGCAAACATAAAAATCCCATTAACCCCTGTCAACATGGGAGCAGTGAAAGTTGCCCACAGATCTTCTTCCAAATAGGGTAATGCTCTAAAGGAAAATATCATGAAAATGATCTATAGGTGGTACATGACCCCAGTCAAGCTAGCAAAAATCTATCACCTGCCTGACAATAAGTGTTGGAAATGTAAAGAAATTGAAGGTACTTTCTATCACCTTTGGTGGACGTGCCCGAAGATTAAGGCTTTCTGGGATATGATATATAATGAAATGAAAAAGGTACTTAAATGTACTTTCCCTAAAAAATCAGAGGCCTTCCTCTTGGGCATTGTCGGCCAATTGGTGTCAAAGAAAGATAGAATTTTCTTTATGTATGCTACGACAGCAGCAAGAATACTCATCGCAAAGTACTGGAAGACACAAGGTCTACCCACTCTGGAAGAGTGGCAAATGAAAGTGATGGACTATATGACACTGGCTGAGATGACTGGCAGAATCCGCGATCAGGGGAAGGAGACAGCGGAAGAAGAATGGAAGAAATTTAAAATTTATCTTAAGGATTATTATAAACTTGATGAATGCTAGAATGTTGAGGTTATGAGAAAGAAAGGGTGACAGTGATATAAGATTAGACTGAAGGAAAGATTAAAAGGACAGAGGTTTGACAGAAATATTTAGAAGTTGCTAAAAAACTTTGGACATTGGGATGCAGAAAGGGGAGGTATGGGGGAGTCTGTGAAATAAGGTTTAGGAAAAAAAGGTTACGAAATTATACACGTTTGTATGTCTTTTTATATGTTTGTTTTGTTTTAAAAGTATTGTAAAACCAATAAAAATTTTTATAAAAAAAACAAAAAAAAAAACAAATAGGGTATGTCGAGAGTTTCCAAATACTCAACATACAATACCCAATAGCCCTGCTCTTCACAGAGACAACCCAGCCCCCTAGCTCTCAGAGAAGGCATTATCCTCAGTGGTCTCCTTCTTCTGTCACTAGGAGAGTGCCACAATCAGTGAACCAAATGGAGTGGCACCCTAAGCCTCATGCTAAGCCTGAAGGAATGGCACTCAAAGGGATGGCCACGCCTTTGGCTTATCAATGCAAATAATTGCTTTGCTGGATCAGAGCTGCAAGTTGTGTGACCAAAGCGGTTCTCTGGTTCTGGCTGTGTCAAAAGCAAAGAATCACCCTCAACAAAAAATCATGGTTAATTCCTTAGGTTTAGGATCTATTTTCCTAGGTGCCTTGGAAATTCTGGACGTAGTAATGCTACTAAACGTAGCAATATTATTTGCTCATTTTGAATATTTTTCTAAGTTGTTTTGCAAGATAGGTTTCCTGACATTCCAGGTCTTGTACAAACACATCCCCAGATTTTGGAACCCAGAGGCTGACTAATCCTGCTGTTTCTCTAAATATTTCTGCAGTCTCTTTCAGCCCTCCCTCTTCCGATTAGCTAGTTATAGCCAAGGTTAAGGATCTAACCATTATGTTGGCCTAGGATTACATAGTGGAGTGATATTATAATGCCATCAAAAGTTGATAAAATAATTGTGTTGCATAAATAGCTCTTTTAAATAGCTTTAATGATAAACATCTGTTTAATGTGTACAAATGTATGTTGCAGGAAATGTAAAAATAAATACAGATCAACATATATAAACAGGAGAAAGTAAGTATAAAAAATATTTTTTATAGTTTGAAGTATAACTTTTATATACTTAACATCTTTAGTATAAAGTCTATATTTATACTATGTTTAATTTTAGTGGCTGTATTCTGTAGATTTTAAATACTTTGCTAATGGTGAAATATATATTTTTATAAATGCAAGTAACTTGGCTAATAGCAAATTTTAATAGCTTCCTTTATATAACCTGGACATCTTTTTCATGCACATTTCATGCTGCTTTGGATACATTTTTCCTTATCATCTGAGCCTTCCATTTTCATGCCATCTGGATTTTTGCAACATTCTGTTTATGTTCCATTTTTCATATGTCACATGCTTCTGAAAAGCAAAAATACCCTCCCCCATTGTCTTTCCCCTCTCTCTGATCAATTCCTCTTTCTTCTCCATCTAATCCCCAAACCACACAGTAGGTGCCAGTTAAAATGAGACCTGGAAAAACCCCCAGCTACCTTTGTGAATGAGTATTAAGGTAGGCAGAATTTTTTATGGCTTCAACACTTAAGTCAGCACGGAGTCAGAAGAATTGGGTTCTCTCCTTCTCCTTTAGGTGGCCTTGGGCAAAGTGCTTAATCATTGTCTGTTTCTCCACCTACGAAACTGAGATAATAACGTTTGCTCTTATTTACAAAATCACTTTGATATCCTTGGATGAAAGGCACTGTTATACACATGAAGCCTGCTGAAGTTTTTGTGGCATTTCCTAGGGCCTTGCAATCCTTTTTCTGACAAGCTGAGAAACCGGCCCTTTTGTTGTCTCTGGGCACAGTGCATGTTTTTCAAGGTGGAGCTTTGCAGTTTTGTCTCATGAAACTTCCGACAGTCGTTCATGCAGTTCAACACAAATTCATACATAGTATGCAGAACATAATGCATTGTACCACCTAGATTTTTGTTTAGTCTTTGCACTTCCAAATAAGGATTCTGGGGGGAAAGAAAATATGAGAAATAAAAAAATCCAAATCCAAAAACCAGACAACCAATAAATAGATCAGGCACAAGCATTTCACATACTCCATCCCCAATCTTATAGAGAAGTAGGTATACAAGTCCTTGTTTTCAGCTTCTCAACTCTTGAATTAATAAAGAATATTGTAGCATAGTAAAGACTAACAAATTTATGATGACGGAAGTTTCCTGGAACAAAAATCCATATAATCAGATCCATGAATTGCCATGCTCTCATGGTGTAGAGGGGAAAGGAGAATTATAAAAGGTGGTGTTTGTTATTCTTATTCTTCTTAATTTGTTAGCTGCCTTCTGTACAAGTGTCTCAAGGTGTTGTACAAGAAAAAGAGCAGATGAAAAAAGAACAGCAGATATGTTTAAAAACCAAAAGCAATACAAAATAGACATTCATGGCAGAGACCCAGCCATCCAGCTGAGACAGCCAATGGAACAAAATATCTTCAATTGTTTCTGGAAGGTGCGGATACTGGGCACCTGTCATATCTTGACAGGACTGCTGTTCTGCTGGTAGGAATGGAATGTAAAATGTGGCAATTCACTTAAGAGCTTAAATATAAATATATGCACAATATATGACCATTTGCTACAGAAGCAAGCATTGTGGAATAAATGAACACACGTAGTGGGGCAAGAAAGTTGACTCTGTTCAGATCCAAACTGATAGAAGCAAGTTGTAATTCTTGAACTGTGGGCTGTTCCTTTCAAAGGTTGCAGGCCTAAACACACCAAGTAGCTAACAGAGATGGATGGGTTTCAGATAACAGCCATTGGGACCATAATGGAGGCAGAAGGTGTCTTAACTCCACCTCTTGCCCCATCTTCTCAATGAAAATCCCCCACCCCAAGATGCCATTGTCATTATTTTGCCACATAAACATTTATTCTAATGGGTCCAATAAGTAGCTTCAGGGGGATGGCTGTTGATTTCCATTGAAGGTTTTTCTACAATCAAGCAGTATATATACATTTTATGAAATTAAAACAAAAAACAAATAAGAAGGGGTTGTAGTCCAAATCTGGATCAGCCATCCCCAAGCAGCCACTATTTGCAAAACCTAAGAGGGAGGGAATATATTGACACGTCCCCATGATCATGTATAGTTCAGTGCTAAAGCATCTCATTGAACTTAGTGGGACTGCCTTTGTATTAACTAATTATCATGTCTCCCATCTATGGCACATGTAGGGTACTCTTGTCTCCCATTCAAGCCCTGAATAGATCTCCACCTGCTTAGCTTTCTAGCAAGATTGTTGCACCGCAACCCTTCCCAGCCTGGGGACCATAACAAATCTGAATAAACATGTTTATTGCATGAGTTATATGTTGATGCAAGTAGTTGCTTTTTTGGGGATGGGGGTGATTGACTGTTACCTATGTGAGTCTAACAATTTATCACACTTCTTTATCACACGAGCATGCTTGCCTTTCTCGCTATTCTTTTTTAAGTTCCACTGGACTCAATATCAGAAGCGCAGTATTTTAAGCGGAATCTACTACCTCCCAAGCCCTTCATTAATTCCATTACTCTTTTATCCCACCCCCAAGGAACTCAGAAATAGGGCACATGATTCCTGCTGCCATTTTATCCTTACCACAGCCCTGTGGTTAGGCTGAGAGACAGTCACCCAGTGAGCATCATGACTTCACCCAAGGTCACCCAGTGAACTTCATGGCTGAGTAGGGATTTGAACCCTGGTCTCCCAGGTCCTAGCCTGGCATTCTAACCATTGCACCACACCAGCTCATCTACCTAACATACCCTAAACGGACGGTTAACGGATATGAGCTTTAGCTCCAGTTTGCAACAAGTGCACTACATGACCTTGAGCAACTCCTTGGACGGCTGACTCCCTTTCCTTGGAACAATGCTGTGTTGCCCTCGGGAGTGTGTGGTGTGGTTTTTTTTAAGTGTTACTATTGCGCAATGGGCAGCATCAGGATCAATGTGTGAGAGAGCCTCTGGCTCAGGTTTGACCTCCTCCCTGAAGTTCATTGGGCGGCTTTGTGGAAGTCACTCCACAAGGTTGCACAACAACCGTTCACCCACATCTCACAGGGTTGTTGTGAGGACACGGAAAGAAGGTCAGCCCTGTGGGATGTAGAACACGTTGTGCCCTGGCAGTGCGCTGGAGAAATGGGTGGATGTGAGGGACGCTGGGGAGAAAGTGAAATAATGAAACCCGGAATGGATTATGTAAAACACCCTATTATTTATCTATTGTGTGTGTGTGGAGGGAGAAGGAGAGGGAGATCGATCTCATCTGACTGAGGTTGCAAGGCGAATTTCACCCACCCCCATGCCCAAAATACGATGCAAAAGAGTTTGATTCGCCTGCCTTCTCCCCGCCCCAGTTGTTCCTTCTTTGACCCCCCCCCCCCGCCTTGCACCCGAAGAAGGCAAATGCTTTGCAATGTTGTGTGCACAGCTTCTCTCTCTCTCTGCCATTTTACTGGGACACAGCAGACAGCTCTTTCCCTGCCCCCAACTCAGCCTGGGCTTTTTTCCCTGTCTCTTAACTCCACCAGTACAGCAGTGAGCTGAGCTCTGCGTGTGTGTGTAGAGGGAGGAGTGGGGGGGCTAAGCCAAACCCGCCTGCCTGTCACTGGAGTTTTAGTTTGCATTCTGAAGAAAGGAGGAGGGGGAGGGAGAATGTCTTGTTTGTGGCTTGTCAGCAATTGCTTGAGACAAGCTTCCATGTGTGAAAGCTACTTGGCATGAATGCCTGGGCCGTACCAAGTCTCCCGGCAGCGAGAGGGGGGAGGCCGAAGGAAAAACAGAGCCGCCCGGAGCAGACAATAGGCCCCTCAAGTGTTCCCCCCAAGTTGCTTTGATGTTGTCCTCGTGTCTTGGTACCAGGAGGCCGGGGGGCTTGCAAGGAAAGGGGCTCGGGTGTTGTTTTTGTTTTTTTGTTTCCTTTCACTTTCCACCCCCCCTTTTTTTTCTTTTTTCGCCTTGGCGGAAAATGATTCTCCAGAAATTCTCCTCATAACACACAATTTAAAAAAGAGAAAAGAGAGAGGGAGAGAGAGGGAGAGGGGAAAAAAAAGAGACAGAGAGAGAGAAAGAAAAACAGGTAAGAGAGAGGCTACATTCCCTTCCCCTTCTGTGTGGCACCACAAAACAGCAGCAACACCAGCCCGAGAGGAGCTTGTTTGCTCCCCAGCCTGGAGCGCTCTATGCTTGGCAAGGAGGAGGGGGACCACGCATTGCTGGAGCTGCCTCGCCGGGTTGGGGGCCAGTGAGTGGCAGGCGGCTGGTCGCCTCGCAGGCGCTCCGGGGAGAGCGAGCCCGGGAATGCGTGCTCCTCTCTCTCCCTATGCATGCATGTATTGGAGGTGGCTCCTGGTAGGCGCTGTTATTTGGTTGCAGTTGCGCTTCTCTTCTCTCCCTCCCCCCCCGCCGCCGCCGCTGCCGCCGCTTTCCGTCTCCTTCCTCGCCCCGCGAAGCCCAAGAGAAGGGGGGCGGCTGCCGCTGCTGGGCAAGCGGAGGGGCGCGCGCGCGGAGCAGCAGGCTCCTGGCTGGCGGCCTCGCAGCTCCAAGCTTCCCCACCTCCCCTTTGCTCCTTCATTCACCGCTTCGGAGAGCGCAAGGGCTGCCGCCGCTGCTGGCCCGGCTAAAAGCAGCCTCCGCAGCCGCTTGCCTGGCGAGCAACAGCCCTCTTGGCTGGGGGGCGGGGGGGGGGCGCCTTTGCACAAGACCCAGCCCAGCTTTGGGGCTGCCGCCGCCACTACTGCTGAGCGAAAGATGCACCGAGGTTGCAGGGCTGAGACTGGAATGGGGCAGGGAAGGAAGGGGCATCACGAAACTTTTCCCACTAGGGGTGGCGGCGGCGATCTCCGCCTCCTTGCCATGCGCCTCAGTCCCCCCCCCCCCCCGTAGTAAGAAAAGAAAAGATGCACACCCATCTAACCCACCCAAGGGAATTGTTTCATTGTGGCGTTAAAATTGTTCTCGCTGGCCACAAGGGTTAATGAGAAGGTCAAACTTAGCGCGGTTTTTATGTATTTGTCTTTTTAATCGCGTTTCAGAAAGCATGAGCCCCTCCGATTTACAAAGAGGCGAAGGGAAGGAGCTCGGCCGTTTGCAAATGAACACAAAGCTTTTCTTTTAGGAAAATGTTTTAACTCGCCCCCCCACCCCCACCTGTTGGCTCCTTGTCGTGTTCTGTTGTGTCTTTTTTGCAAGATTTACTGGGCGATTGATACTGAGAATGAGGTGGGAGGAGGAATCGGGTTTTTTCACCCGCCTCTCTAATTGTACATATGTTGTGTTCTTTTGCCCCCCCCCCCTCAAAAAGCTGGATGCCAGGAAGAATGAGACCATGAATCTTTTGTCATTGTTATATCCAGAATCTTGGGTTGTTCTGAGTCTAGCGGACACGTCCAAATCTAGACGGTTTGCAATAAAGCTTGCGGGTTGTGTTTTTTTAGGGCAACATCTCTTATGGATTTGAGAGAGTAAACAACATTTTATGTAGAGAACGGTGCTATTTATCATTCAGCAAATAGCTGGCCGAGTGTGAGGGGCAACAATGTAAGAGGTCTGTGTGCTCACTGCTGCTGCCGCTTTTGGAGGGGATAACCTTAACTGCTGTTGAGGCAGTGCTCAAAAGGGGAAAGAGCTGTTTCGCTATTGCTGCTCCTTAAAAACAATAACGTTGCTCTTCGTTCCTGTGGATTCCCATTATGTTTAAAATATTGATGGGATTTTAACTGAAACTGAATTCTCTGAGGTCTCATAGCTTTTATCACACACCATAAGTCTGAAGTGCATTACTTTTGGACAAATAGCAAGAATCTAGAAATCTGTAGAAGTCTTGAGTGGCACAAATACTCCCCCCTCCCCAATGTCCCCCAATGCAACTGGAACCATACAGGAGCGGGTTGAGGAGGGTGAGGAAAAGAGGGAGAAAGAGGTTTAATGCTTTCCCAGGCCTGTAGGAGATTACCATGTGCGTTAAAAGACTGAGCAGGATGGGAGAAAGGGGGAGGGAGACAAAATTGGCCTGAGACCCTCCTCAGTCTAGCAAGGAAAATGGAGGCTCTCTTCTGCCTCTGCAAAGTGCAAAGCATGAATTCTGTCTAGTGACTAGTCCCATCCCTCTACACACACACACTCACTCCAGCACTTCTCCCACACCCAAACTTTATTTGGGTGAGATAGTATCTTTAATGTTAGGTGCAGCTCACAATGTACAATGCAGTTATAGGAGTAAATAGGAGGAAGGAAGATCAAAGTGTAGTAAGTCAGGACAAGAGAAGGAACCCAAGTTTTGAGACCATTGGATGCAGGACAGGCTCAAGAGAGAAAAAGAGAGGAAGGGCACGGTTTTTTCTTAATGCAGGGCTGCTTTGCACATGACACTTTACCCAAACAGATATTGGGAGAAAGAGTGGTTACATCTATGCACACCATTATAGGTGAAAATTCTACATGTGCTTTGTGTGTGTATGTGCGTGCAGCATATTCACATACTTGGAAAGTGTTATTGCGTATGTGCAGGTGTATGGGTGAAATTATGAGTGCGAAAATGTGTATAGTTGGATCGAGGTAGTATGAAGGGGGAGAGAGACAATGCAAGTATGCAGATAAGGTAACAGGGCGACTCCAGAACTGAGGTTCAGAATAATCCATGAAAGCTCTTTCTGCAAGGTACATTTTGACATGAAAGAGGAGCTCTTGGTCATTGTTGAAAATGAGAGGGATACAACTGAGCATTGCTGTTTGTTTGTGAAAAGGGAGGTAGATATATTTATAAAATTATGAGAATTATGTAGATAGGCCTTGTAGGAAGGATTATAAGTGAGAGAGGATTGAAGTTTTAGTGAGGTTTTGGTGGAGAAGGAAGGATCTCTGTTGGTGATCTAGTGAAGAAGCATAGATCCTGAAGCTCTAACTCTTATCTTAACAATGTGGTATTGCTCATTACATTTGTGTGTATTGTGCAGAATTGGGCATCTGCCACTGGTCAATCTGTGCACTTTCTTATATTGATGTTAAGACTAAATTTGTTGGTTTATTTCATACATAGTTATAAATGTTCACAGATGCATATCAGAATGAGCAGTCGCACAATACGTAAAATGCATGTGGCAAAGAGTTTCTGTCTACATAAAGCACGCTTCTTTCATGAGGCAAAACATATGTATGCCATAAATATATAATACCTGTATTAATGCCAGACGAGCTTATTTCCTTTCCATGTCTAATAGGCATTTACAGCAGCACAAAGGAGGCATAAAATTCTACCCTATTCTAATGGTTAATACAATAAATACAAATGCCGAATACTTTACAAAAATGTCAGATGTATTCCTTTACGAGGTGCAGAAACGTATCTTCTGTACCTCATAACAGAACATGAGATTAGAATGTTTCTGCTCTTCTTGTGTGTTACCATCTGAGTTTTGTGTGTTCCCTGGAATTGTTGTGTAAAACTTGAATGTGGTATAAGGTGCAGAATTTCATCATTTGATTTACTAGAAGTGTGCTGGTGACCAGTGGCATAGGAAGGGAGGTGTGGTGGGTGCGGGCCGACCCAGGTGTCATCACTGAGGGGGGTGACAAAATGGCAAAAATATGTGTTTTTAAATTAAGAAATTCCCATCGCAAACGAAAGGTTTTTAAGTGCTTATGCTCACAATGTTAAGTAAATAAACCAGAAAATAACACTTACAACTGTAATTATCTTATTTTTCCTTTTTTTAAAAATAATTTCAATGGGGGTGTGTGACAAGAGATTTTCTGTACCGGGTACCACCTGACCTTGCTACACCACTGCTGTTGACCTTCTGAAGTAATGCCCATAGCAAGGAGTTCATGGGGGGGGGTGGCAACGAGGAGAACCTGAATATGCAGGGGGTGGCAAGGAGTAGCGTCTCAGAGGCTGGGGAGGGCAGTTGGCTCCGGTCAGGGATTGGAGGGTAGGGCTCTACCTCTTCATTTCTCTGTCACTATAGAAAAGGTGCCATGGTGATCTACAAGTGTCTGCCTTCCCCCATCAGATAGAAGAAGGCCACAAAGCAAGAAGATAGGACAGAGGCTAGTTACCCTTATAACCCTACTCTCTCTATAGACCATCCCCATAAGGACCACAAGTATGGGTTATTTTTAACACTACTCACTCACATTTTAAAAGAGGTGTGGCTTTTATGTGTGCAGTGATGGATGAGTGAACCTCTCACCATGCATCTACTACAGCATAACTACATTGTTTACATTTTTGGGGGGGTCAGTGAGTTAAGTTTGCTTTAATTCAACTTCTGAGTTATGCTAAAATGCATAATTTTAATATATATATTAAAAGATAATTGAAATATTTGCACAATAGTGTTTATATAGTTTTTTAAAAGGGTTTTAGGGTAAGTTTAGAAATTGATTCGAAAACCCATGCTGCTTTTCCAATCGGTACTGTTTTAACACTTTGGGGTTGGCGCTCCCCACCCTAATTCATTTAACACTTTTTAGCCTTTTAAAATGCCACCAAGGTGCTTTGCAAAAGCATCTTTTTTCTTTTTAAGCATTTTAACATAAATTAGATAATTGATTTCTAAAATGCTGTGCTGGCAATTATGGTCTCTTCCCCACCATTTGCAAACTTGCAAGTACTGTAGTGTAAACGGAACAGTGGGATGTATGGAGCGTTGCAACCCCTGAAGTGCAGAAAGTCAATTGCAGTTTGGCATGTGGATTACAGCAGAAAGGCAATGATTTGAGGAGTGCTAAGAGTTGCTAGACAGCCTAGATGCACCCCAGTTGTATAACTTCATTACATGGTAAACGTAAAGGACCCCTGGATGGTTAAGTCCAGTCAAAGGCAATTATGGGGTGCGGCGCTCATCTTGCTTCAGGCCAAGGGAACTGGCGTTTGTCCACAGACAGCTTTCGCGGTCATGCTGCCAACATGACTAAACTGCTTGTGGTGCAACAGGACACTGTGACGGAAGCCAGAGCAAACGGAAACGTTGTTTATCTTCCCGCTACAGCGGTACCTATTTATTTACTTGCATTGGTATGCTTTCGAACTGCTAGGTTGGCAGAAACTGGGACAAAGCAATGGGAGTTCACGCCTTCGTGCGGATTCGAACTGCCAACCTTCTGATAGGCAAGCCCAAGAGGCTTAGTGGTTTAGATCACAGCGCCACCTGCGTCCCTTTTATGACATACTCCACACAGGTGCTGGACTTTCCTATTTCTGTCCCACTTGGAGACACCTTCATCTTCCTATGTTCTTACTAAATACACATGTCATCACATTGGGTCCAGAGTAACGTGTATTATGTTGATCAGGGACTGATTTCATTGTTGTGAGAGCCTTTGCTTCCAGCACTGCTTTATTTTTTTACAGTTTTGTAGCATAGTTAAGTATGTCCAGTATGTGTTTTGTTTCACTGAAAAGCTTTTTGGCATGAAAGACCTATCACACCGTTGTTGTTCTTTGCGCTTACTGCTTCGCATCAAGGATCTCCACCTGTTTGAATGCAGCCCATAATGCTGATACCTGCTCATGGCTGTTTGGTGCCCTATTTAATTCCAATCTAGTTCCTATTAGGTAAATCACAAAGCTCAACAACAGTGAAGCACTAATTGGCCCCTTGGTAGCAGACGGAGAATAAACGCTGCCAAGGAGCGTTAAGAGGAAAAGAAAAATGGGGTGGCGGGCCCTCCAGCTCTGCAAGAAACACTGAGCAGCAAATCGGGGCTAGCAAGGTCAAAAACTGGCACTATATGAAGGGCGAGAGTTCATTTTTAGAAAGGACAACAGGTTGCTATTGCTGTCTCTTCTTACAAGTGGCAGACTTGGGACAAAAGGAAATACCCGTGCAGGTTTTTGTACCATTTTCCTCTTTGTTGGTCTGTGTTGATCTAATTAGATATTCATTTTTTAAATGCCGAATACACTCATTTGCAAGCCTGACTCAAAGCCACAAACAAGTACTCCTTTTGTACCACTTATGCATTAAGGTGCAACCACCACTCTGGAAAGAAAGCAGAAGGGCATCTAGATGCGCCTGCCATTTGACAGCTTCTGCTCTATTGTGACTGGAAGGAAAGAGAGAGAGAGAGAGAGGCTAAACTGGGTATTTAATTTTCGTTAAGCTTGCATGAATCATACCGGTGGTCACTTGCCAAGTGGTTCTCAAGAACTCCTCCGGCAGGCCTCATTTCCCTAGGCAGGATATTGGGCAGGCTAGAGTTAACAGACAGCAAGGTTGTTGGTATTTGCTTTACTAGCTTTCTCCACCAACATAGTTCCTGTCTAGCAGACACTCAAGCCACAAACATGGTTACCCTGCTTAGAATATTCATAAGCCGCAAAACTTATCAAAAATGGATAGGCCACAAGTTCTCTTGCTTGTTTCCCATTGACTCTAGACATTCCTTGCTTATGAGCACTCATACGCATAAACATACACCCTGAACAGGGAAGGTGTTCATTTTTTTATTATAATTCTTTTGCTGCACACAGTGTGGCCAGATATACATATGCATCTCAGCTAACACAAGTGTTCTTGTTTTCTGCTTCACCGGGCATGCTAGAGAGACAGTATGTTCTAGTGGACTGAGCAGAGAGGTCCTGGAAGCCACTATTTGAGGTGTAGCCTGAGGCAAATCTGTCATCAAACCAGGATTAACTCTTTCCTTCTTTTTGTTCGGCTTCTATTACTTCAAGACCTAGACAAATCCTGTTATCCGAGTGATAAATATATTTGTCATGTGTGTTGTTTGTTTATGAAGCATTACTCAGTTGTCTAATGTTGCAGGGCTCTTAAGTTTGTGGTCAGCAGCTATTGCCTCATGTACATCCACAGTATTTGCACATCATGCAAGGCAGAGGCATCTTCCTCTACAAGGCAGTCCCTCCAGAGTTATGGGGGCAAGGATGCTGGACAGCAAACATTTGCACAGACCACCACACATGTTGTGCGTAGACACTGCAAATATGTTTTCTCAGTGTGTTAACATAGATGTAAGGTTGAAGACAATGTATTATAAAAACAGAACTTGCAATGCATCCTTCAGGTGTGGGATGAGCTTGGTTTCTTCCTGACTTCACAACTGAAATGCCAAGTGTGCAAACTGGCAAATTGAATGCTGGTTCAGTTGATATTTTTGCTTCTCCCCCGTGCTTCAGGTGGGACACTTGCCTCCCCCCCCCCTTTTAGAACACTACATGTTCATGAGCTCATTCATTCACCACCAGAATTGGCAATTTCCTGCGGTGAGTGGGAACTGGTTTTGAACAGGTGACTCATAACTATAAGCTTTTACCAGTTTCTTGTGGCTTCCCACAGGTTGGGCACTGTGAGACCAGGACTAGATGTCTGTTTAGCCTGATCCACCAGGGCTCTTATTGTTCTTTCTTCCTGGTATTTACTGGGGAAATGAGAAATCATTAACAGACCAGGGAAAATGACAAACAAAAAATTAAGTATGGAAATTGCATAGTTCTCAAGCAGTCTGGTCTGCTTTGTTTAAAATTAACAACAACACCACTTTACTAAGCCTGTGTACTATGTGTAAGCAGTTAACACTGGACAAAACCTACCCCTGGCCCCAATCTCACTGGTGCTGCCATGTAGTTGTCAGCCTTAGAAGGAAAAGAGAGTTGTGGATGAATAGCTTCTGTGGCAAGGGATTTGTCTGCAGGCCAATGGACAAGAGAAGAAACTCAGATAGCTGATGGAACTGGTATGCATTTTTTATTAGGGCTTCAACCCAATTTTAAGGAATAGTTTAAATTGATAGAAGTTGATTAGTTGATTGACCTTTTAATTAAATGTGCCTAAATTTCACAATAGTTTTAGCACTATGAAAGGCATAGAGTAGCACAAAGTATCATGCATGTAAGCGGACGAGGGCTTCCCCTTTTTGGCGAAACAAATTTGTGAAATGAATAAACCAAAAACCCCTCACAAGTAAATAAACCCACCCATTATACATACTCTCAATGTATGCTAAAACATCTGTAGCAGTTATTAAGCGTCTCTGATACAAACAAAACCAACTGAACTAATGTTTGATCAGGATCTGGTCAACCCAGTGTAAAGCCAGAGGACTGTAGGAAATGGTTTCGGGTGGGTTTGCCATTCCTCTTCCTTGTATCACTACAGAACCAGTTCCCCAGCATGGTGTCAGAAGAGAGTGGCGCCCTGAGATCTATGGATGAAGGGTGGTATACAAATTTAACAAATAATAAATTAATGAATAATTAAGTTAATGAGAGTTCCTTGCTCACTTTCATGGGCAAATTCTGGAGTTCCAATATGTTCATGCTGAGGTTGCCTACTCAATTTTTGGTATTAGTTCAGACCTTGATTAATCATTTGAAGAATAATTATGTGATGCAAAGTTTGGGGCTCATGGCATCATATGGAAGTGGCCCCTTGAGCACATGTACGCAGAAATGCTCCTTCAGAGTCTGTTAGCCATGCAACTTTTAAGGAGCACCAGAGTCCTAGGGTTTGGTAGGGAACCAATGGCCCTGTTCACTAAAATAATAATAATAATAATAATAATAATAATAATAATAATAATAATAATAATTGCTTAGGCAACCAGTTCTGGTGTTATGGGCTCAGAAGTATGCACGCATTAAATGAATGAACTGAAGCCTCAGTAAGAGTTTTAACTAGCTAAAAGCCCTCAGTTACGAGACTGTTTAAAAATTATATTCATAAAGGTCTTATGCACAATTTTACATGGGTACAGAACTCAGTGGAGACCAGTTTTGCTTCAGGCAGCGTGGCAGTTGTGTCTCTCTGGTACTTATCTATTGCATTTTTACACTGACTGTTCTTCAATGAACTTATGCATGGGGTTTTCTCATTTTACCCTCACAACAACCCTGCAGGGCAGGTAGGCAGAGTAAGATAGAGAGTGACTGTGCCAAAGGTCAGTTAGTGCCTGAACTTGCATTTCCCTAGTCTAAGTCCAACATTCCGGACATTGTAGCACACTGACTTTTAATTCAGCTAAAAAAAGAAGAAGGGCAGATTGATTCCTAATATTGACTACCCTTTCTTTAATAGTCTAACGTGGGATATTTGGAAGGGGAGCAGTTCAATAGTGATTGATCCCACACCCTTGTTTGTTGATACATGTTGGCTTGTTAAATGTTAATTTTCTGCACAGTTTTCCAAGTGAAGTCTTAATTGTTAGCATCTGAAAGATGAATACAGTAGGTGTTTTACAAAAGCGACTTAAACAAACGAGGGAGATGTGAAAGAGGCTTAGTAAAAAAGCAGCCACAATTGCAGTGCACAGAAGCAAAGTTTGGCAGTTTTTAATTGTTTTTTTAAGGAGGGAAGCCAGGACCTCAGAGGATAAGTAACAACTAAATCGCACCTGTGCATCCCTGAGGACAATCCATTAGCTCCCAAAGGACTCAACCTGCACAGGCACAGAAAGCGTGTTTAATAGTGGAGTGCAGGAAGAAGCAGATGGTCAAAATGCAAATATGCTGTAGTGGGAGCTATAAGATAGAAATGATGTAAACTGTGGCGCAGCAGGTTAGCCTTTAAATCACACAACTGGGTTCTGGTTACAGCCAAATTACTTGCTTTGGCTTTACACACAAGTTCCACTGAGTTAGTGACACAACATTCCGTGTGAAAAGATGGAAGAGGATTACCGGTAGGTATTTTCCCTCACTACCAAGTGGGTAATTTGTGTGCCTTATTCTTTGTGATATTAAGGATGAAATCCTATTCATACTTGGAAGCAGACCCTGCTGAACAAGAGAATTTCACATCCGGGTAAACATGCATAGAATCAGGTTCCATGTTTGGAGTATAAACAGCTGAAGATTATTTTAGAAGTCTTGAAATTGACAGATAGGAAGACCTATCCCTGATGAGTTATCATTCTGCCACAAATTAAAGAGAACGGTGGAAAGTTCAGGCTCCTGATTTTCACAGATTATATCTCGTGAAAATTTAAATAAATATGGTGATGGGGTTTTTTTTGGGGGGGGGCGAATATGAACCTTGTATTAATCATAGATTGTCACTAAACTGTGAAAGGCAGAACGGAGGCTGCAGTGGACCTTAAGCTTTTTCTAATGGAACCAATCTACGGGCAGATTTATAGGCTATATCGGAGAACACTTGTTCACAGATACGTGTTTGCTGTAGCTCTCTCTCAGAGTGTGTGCCTCTTTCGTTGTTCATTCCTGGATACGCCACCCCTTTCTTTTCTTTTCTTTTCTTTTTTGCTGCTGCTGCTAACACAACATTGCTACTAGGGCCAGTTGCACCATAGATTTCTGCTGTCTGGCTGAAGGCTGCTGATCTCATTTTGTATATGCCTCTTAGCAACACTCAGGTGGTAGCAACATTTAGTCTCTAAGGGCACATCTACACAAGGGGTTGACACATAGCAAAGAGTGTTATTGTTTTTGCAGTGTATTTGCTAACGTGCAGTAGACTGTCTCCAAACATTCAAATGCATGTTAGATAATGTGTTTCGGGAAACATGTTAACATCACACCCTTGAAGACACATTATTCCCCTGTGTAACCATCTTGTTAAAAATTGGCTTCTCTTGTGCTAAATGCTGAGAAGTAAAGAACGATATTTAGCAAAAAAAAATCCCCCAAACCCCACCTGTTCTGTGGTTACTATTTTTTTTCCAGAAGAGCGTCTCAAGGGCGACACATCTTGCCTCCTTGTTTAGTTCCTCCTCCTTTTCAAACTTGTATTTATTGCCTCATTTTATTAAAATACTTGTATACTACTTTTCCAGTTGTTCAAAGTAGTTTACAAACAAGTAAGAAGAAATACAAATAAAAACAAGCCTAACAAAATCCAACAGTCAGGCTAAACAGCCACGGAAAGCTTCAGTCAAAAAGCAATTAAACACACACACACACACACACACACACACTCGCACACTCACACACACTCACACACACTCACACACAGAGATACATACATACAGTGGTGCCTCGCAAGACGAAATTAATTCGTTCCGCGAGTTTTGTCATCTTGCGATTTTTTTCGTCTTGCGAAGCACGGTGTCGGGAAAGTTTTGGGAAAGCTTCAAAAATCACCAAAGTCTTTAAAAACCTCAAAAAAGGCTACCACACCGCGTGCTATGAGTTGCTCCTCGAAGTCAAGTCGCAACTGTATTAACGGTGTTAAGAAAAAGGAAACAAACTTGCAAGACGTTTCCGTCTTGCGAAGCAAGCCCATAGGGAAAATCGTCTTGCGAAGCAGCTCAAAAAACAAAAAACCCTTTCGTCTTGCGAGTTTTCCGTCTTGCGAGGCATTCGTCTTGCGAGGTACCACTGTACTGTACATACATACATACCTTTCAGCCCCTATGGGGGAAAAACAAAGAAGTAGCAGTTTTAGCCAGTGCTAGCAGGGAAGACCCACAGCTTCAGAGACTTTAAAAGCCTCCATTCCAGCTTTTGAGGGGGCAGATCCATACCATGCATATAAAGAGCATCCAATGCAGCTAGCTTCCCCCAAAGTATCCTGTGAAATGTAGTTTCCCTTCCATTGAGCTACAATTCCCAGCACAAACTACATTTCTCAGGGTTCTTGGAAGGAAGCCATGTGCTTTAAAATGTGCACTGAATGTATGGTGTGGATTTGCACTTGGTGACCTGACAGTGGGAAGCCTCTTCCAGCTGTTGAAACTACCTGTGGTCCCAGTGTATGGCCTGAAGACACATGAAGCCGCTGCCTTGCTGAATTGAAGCCTAAGCAGCTATGAGTGTCTGGATGAGACACCACTTGGGAGGCACTTGTAGGCCGCCTTGGGGTCCACGATGGCAGAAAGGTGGGATATAAATGTAACACCATAAATTATCCCTAATGATTATTTATTTTCAGTAGTATTTGTCACTAAAAAATATTTCTGTCTCAGAGAGACAATTATTATTTAACCTCATTTTGGGTGCATTCCGACACGGGATATATTCTGTTACTTTTCCTGATGATAATGCTAGTGCTTCTGTCCTGTTTTCTAGCATTCCTTTCACACTGCAGTACCTGTTGCATTATGGAACGGTGGCTTTTTTTCCTGATATACTGGCATGTTGCATTAAAGTTCATTCACAGAGTGTGGCACAATGAATGTCGTTCCCTCGTGAGTCAACCATAAAAACAGCAGGAAACAACTGTATGCCAGTATCCCACCCCAAATTTCATCACTTTACTCCCACGATTTTCTGGTTTAATGGTGTTGCAAGCAGATTATTTCTGGAACCAATTAACATGGAAATGAGCACTAAACTTCCACTGTATTCCACTAGGTTTCCAGAAGCGGCGTTTATGTTGTGTGAAAGCTCAAATATAATACGGAAATTAGGGAAATGCTGGGGAAACAGAACAAAACCCTGTGTGAATGCAACCTCATTGGAGCCACTATCATATCTAAAAAGAGAAGCCTTGGAAAGTGCTGTTTTTAAATCCTGTATGTGGGTTCACTTAGTCTTGATGGAAATACATTCTGTACACATTCAGAGCTACTACTTCTGCAATAGTAACTCATATTCTTCCAGACTGCTGAAAACAGGTTATAGGGCTAAACTCTGGCAACCCTGCCACAAATTAAGTTCCCTAAGAGGACAGCAAAGTGTCTTGACTTCACCTTCAGATCCAGTTATCACTGTTTCTTATTGATCCTTTTTTCATTCAGTAACATAAATTGACCACCATTGCCTTAAGCTGACATCTTTTTCTCTGCTGTATCATTGGGAACTTAAGCCACAGGTCTTTTGACACCTCGGTGAGTTCCTGCTCAAGACATTTTGCTGCCTTGGGTGGGTCCGTCCCAAAGTCCACCAAGGGCACCCCAGAATCGCCACAAGGTTACAGAGAATCTTTGGGCTCATCTCCCAGCTTGCATTCTGCATTGTGGACACCCCTCAAAATATTTCTGAGACCACTGTTCTCAGGCTGGCCTTATGTGTATCAATCCGCTTCATTAAAGTTTTCCAAGGTGTTGTGAACAACACTCTTGGGAATGCATTTTTGACATTCCTAAGGTTGGGAAGTTCTACAGAACCCCCTGGGGTGGTGGTGGTAAATCAACCCATGATAACCTCATCACATAACTCCCAGGTAAAATTGCCATAAGAACAGACCCTCTAATTTGCAAAGTGCCTTATAATTCCCACTGTGCTCACAACTTCTCATTCACCATTGTCTCCAGTTTACACATGGGAGGATGCTGAAAGACCTAAGAACACACAATGAGTTTGTTGCAAAGGTAGGATGGCTTGATCCAGTTCACAGTCTAATTATATCTGTCCGCCCACATTGTCTCTCGTAACAGCAGCCATTGTTTCTTCCAATTAACATAAGGCCTAGTAAGATACAATATCCTCCATTTGAAATGTATGGGGGTTTTTTTTGGTTTTTTTAAAAAGAGAATAATCTGAGTCAGAACCTGTAAAATCTTGCTATGTAAATGTAGAAATCGTGACTACTGGGGGAAAACCCAAGCAGCTGGAAGAAAAAGCAAATTTATGTGGGTGCCTTTTAAAGCAGCTATATATATCTCTGGGTCCTTCACTATTTTTGGTATTATGATTTCAGCTGCAATCTTGAGGGCTAGAAAGGTATCTTTATATACATCTGTATCTATATCACCTATATCTATTCAGGATTTTGGTTCAGTCTTCTGATTGCACCAAAGGGTCTGTTGCTCACTCCTATTGCATGATCACATGGCATTGCGTGCATTCCTGAGCACATTGGATGGGAGACTATGTACACAACAAGCTTCCCTTGTGTTTTGCCTGATGCCGCTTCCCCTCCCAACGCTTTGTGTTCCCCTCCCTACCCTTAGCTTTATTCTGCTGCCATCCATGGGGATCATAACTTAAGCTTCTTATGGAAGATTTCTTGTTTATTTCAGTGTTCCACCTGCACATTTACCCACACGTTTAGTTGCATGCTACAATATCAAGCTGTCTCAAGGCATGGAAATATTTTTATAATCCCTGACAGCCATGATAAACATGCCTCCTTGGGAATAAACAAACAAAACACACACACCTTGCTATCGACAGCAGTTTATGGCAGCCAGACCTTCGTCACTCATGTGCAGGGAACATCTAGGCTATCCTTTGCTTGTGAGGTGAAACACCGTTGGTGTAGGTGAAGCCGACGTAAGATTTCACCTAATTCCTGTGGTTTGATGCACTGAGCGATTACTGGGGGAGCTGTGCGCGTGTTGCCAATCTGTCTCTTTCAAAGGAAAATTTATTCAGATGTGTTGCCTACGGTCAGTCAGATTTTGAAGGGAGAAATCCGCTAAATATTTCTTAAGGATTTGTGCTCTTTGTCCTGGTGCATTTTGATTGGGGAGGGGAGGGGGAGTGTGGATTGGCGATTATTTCAGAAATGAAAGATACGGGGACTCAGTGCTACTCTGACATTAAATGCAATTAAATGACATTAAATGCAATGAGCAGAAGGAAGATTCTGAAAGCCCCTGACTTCCAGAGATTATGATGCTTTTGAAAATCCTGAATGGAATGCAAATGTACTTATAGATGAATGTAGCATTGAGCACAAACCCTGGAGTATCAGTCCTGAAGCTGACTAGACCACAGCAATGGCTCTCAGTTTGTTCTCAGTGGGGCAATTAAAGGAGGGAGAAAAGTCAAACCTCCTTTTTGGGGGGGTCTGTCATGCTGGCCACATGACCCGGAAGCTGTACGCTGGCTCCCTCGGCCAATAAAGCGAGATGAGTGCCACAACCCTAGAGTCATCCGCAACTGGACCTAATGGTCAGGGGTCCCTTTACCTTTACCTATATATATGGCTTAGTGGCTTATAATTGTCATTATGATCTTCTATAATGTACACATTTTAACAGGAGACAAAGAAAGATCCACCACTTTTAAATTATATAAATATGTTCTGTAAATGGCACCAGATATGCGTACATTGGCTATGAAAGCCCACTGCTTTTAATGGGCAAACGTCTTCCCTGGCTTTGACTTAAATGAGCCATTCTCCCCCAACCCTCCTCCCACCACTGATTGCAAAAGAATTAGGACAGGCATAGGCAAACTCCAGCCCTCCAGGTGTTTGGGACTACATCCTGTTTTGGGAAGCTTTTAATGTTTGATGTATTATAGTATTTTAATATTCTTTTGGAAGCCGCCCAGAGTGGCTGGGGAAGCCCAGCCAGATGGGCGGGGTATAAATTATTATTATTATTATTATTATTATTATTATTATTATTATTATTATCATCATCCCTGACCACTGGTCCTGTTAGCTTGGGATGATGGGAATTGTAGTCCCAAACATCTGGAGGGCCGGTGTTTTCCTGTGCCTGAATTAGGATCTTATCTAGCCCCTCCTCCATTTCCCATGTGTTGTTGTTGTTTAAATTTGTATACTGCCCTATACCTGCAGGTCTCAGGGCAGTTACAAAATTAAAATCACAATATAAAAGCACAAAATAAATAATAAAAATCAATTCAAAAACAATCCAGTACCCTCCCCAACCCCAAAACACCATTTTAAAATTAAGTCTCCCAAGATTCTACCAGAACATAGCCACAGCAGGCCTCAGGTTTGTGACTTAAGACACTTACATAGCAAACTTCTTGGAGAATAGGTTATAAACTTGCAGAGAGGAACAAGAGCATATTTCTCCTGTAAATGTCTATGCCTGGTGATCAGAAGTAAGCTCTATCGTGTTCAGTGGGGCTTCCTCCCAGTTAAGTGTGCAAATGATTACAGCCTTAGAGGTATTTCTAAAGATGCAGAATTGTTTCTGGAGCTCTTGGGATCACTTTACACATTAAGTGGTGATTCAGTTGTTGATGATCTGTGGCTTCCCACCGTTTCCTGGTAGGTGTTCATGTATAATATACATGGTCCTATTAATCCATTATATGTTATGTGTACATGTAAAATGTTTTATAAATTTAGTTAAATAAGCAAACAAATATTATATCTCTTCCGATTGATAATTTTAGCTCAGGAGCACCAACACTTTAGAACTTCTTGCCTGCTGATAACAAGGAAGTGCCTTTGCTGTACCTTGGAAGTTGAACAGAATCCATTCTGGAAGTCTGTTCTATTTCCAAAACCTTCGAAAACCAAATCGTGGCTTCTGAATGGCTGCTGGAAGCTCCTGCAGCCAATCAGAAGCCGCAGAAGCCCTGTCAGATGTTTGGGTTCCAAAAGAACATTCGCAAACTGGAACAATCACTTCTGGGTTTGTGATGTTCGGGAGCCGAAATGTCCAAGTTCCAGGGCGTTCAGGATCCAAGGTACGAAAGTATTCTTTTAAGTGCCTGCTAAAAATGTTTCTGTTCTGGTAAGACTGTTTGGGCGCGTAGAAGCTAACATGCATTTTAATCTGTTTTTAGCTTTTTGGTTTGATTTTAATTACGTTTTGATTTTTTTTTTTTAAACCCAACCTGTTTTATCATTGTTTTTTAGAGGTTCTCTTTACAAAAAGGCAGTATATAATTTTTGTTAAATAGATAAAATTAAAAACAAACACCATGGGTGAAGTGGCCCTTGCAATAATTTCATTATCCTTATTTTAAAAATGAATAAATTCTTGCCTTGAAACTTGGAGTAACCTGTGGAGTTCGGATGAAAAACAGCTTTTCCATTAAGACTTTGCCCTAGAAGACTTCAACTCAAGTTCTACATCAGCTATGAAAAACTCTCTGAAAGACCCCGGGCAAATCACGATCTTTGACTCAATTCCTTATCTTGAAAGTGGGAATAAGAATTTCCATTTATTTTGGGGTGTTGGGGGTTGTTGTGAAGGGAAATGACACACAGAGAATGCACTTATATTACAGCTGTAAGAGCAATTACAAGTCATTAATAATAGAAATGAGAAGATTTGATTTCTCTCAAACTGTCACACTGAGCAAGTTGTGCAAGCTCTCTTTTTCCTCCCTCTGTTGGATGGGGCAGGGGGTTAGCCTGGGATTTGTCCCAATAGATTTACCTGATTCCCCAAGAGGCTATGGGATCAGCAATCCAAGACATGCATGTCAGGGTTCCTTGAAGTGTCGCAGAGGATGCTGGGGATCAAATTGCAGAATGATCATATGATCCCAGAGTTGCATCCCAGCATCTTCTGTGACACTGCATGAATTCCTGAAGTGTACTCCTCAAATTGCACATCACTCCCCATCAGCACCCTTAAAAATATTGCTTCCCTGAAGTACTGTTTGTGAAATCAGGCCAGCCTAGGGGACGTAATAATACATCTTTTCATAAGGATGACAGGTTGCAATTCCTGGTGTAATGGAACGGTTGTGTACATTGTGGCTCTCTTCCTGGAAGAGAACTTTGTTTTTCCTCCGCCTCTTTTTCTTGCTGTTGAGATCCTTATCTTTGTTTCTGCCTTTTGTGTGTTTCCCTTCCTCGTGTACCTCCCTCCCTTCTGTTCGTGTCATTTTCCATTTTCTCTCTTTGCATGTCTCCATTCTTCTGTGTGTGACAGTTTTCTCATCTGTCCTCCCTCTGGCATCCCTTTTCACTCCCTCTCCCCACACGGCAAGCTTGCCATCATTTCCATCTTTCCCCTTCTGCTACTTTTCCTTTTCTTCTTTCTTTCTCATGCTTGTTATGCCCCACCCCTTCCAACCCTTCTCTTCTTGTACCAAATAGAAGATGTCAAATACAGTGGTACCTCGGGTTACAGACGCTTCAGGTTACAGACTCCGCTAACCCAGAAATAGTACCTTGGGTTAAGAACTTTGCTTCAGGATGAGAACAGAAATTGCGCAGTGGCGGTGCAGCGGGAGGCCCCATTAGCTAAAGTGGTGCCTCAGGTTAAGAACAGTTTCAGGTTAAGAATGGACCTCCAGAACAAATTAAGTTCTTAACCCAAGGTACTACTGTAATTCAGCTCTGCAAGCAACCTGCTTAAGATGGTCCAAGGCCAAGAGTGACTGTGTACCTTGGAGAATCAGTAGTCTCAGACCACCAGAATTTCTCCCACATTGGATGAAATAGTAGCACTACAAGAACATCCCTGTGAATTGTGCCCAGTGCAATGCTTTCGCCATTGTACAAAGCATGCTTGAAGCTCAGGCTGATCACGATTGCTACGCTCCCTCTTCATCATGCTTGCTCTCTGTAATATAACTGAAGACAAAGCAGATAATTGGTGGAGTTTCAGAAGATGCTCTGTGTACAAAGCTGCCTTATACCATTGCTATCAGACATGAATCAGACTCAGAAAGGAAGAAAGAGGAAGTTGGTATGTTCCAGCCTGAGCCCTGACTTGTGTTCACGGAAGGGCAGTTTGAGATATATACACAACAAGCAGTGGTTGCCTCAATCAAGTTTGAACTCAGAGAAGTGACTGCAGTCTTCGTGATTCTTGCCAGTGCAAGCTTGATTCACAGCTCTAGGTCAGCTCTTGAAAGATCACCAGAGCTTGACTTTTCGACAGAACCATAATGAGTCATTTCTCCAGAAAGAATTAGGATATGTCTTCAGAGGTCCTTCTCCTAATTCTTGCTTGAGAGAAATCTCCTGACAAAGAGTGTCTAAGAGGGACAATCCACAGGCTACCATCTTACCCTTGGTTGTGAAATCAGAGGAGCCTATGCTCCTTTTCCTAACGACCCCTTGTGCTGTGCTGATGGACAAAGGAATCATTTTAAGAAAAATAAGTAGCACTAAGTGAGTAGCGATGAATTCGGAAAGGAAGTGAATCTAAACTATTGTTAAGAGTGCTTGCTTTCGTTGGATCTTTCTTGAACACGTAGGACCACAAGAGAATGAAGGAAGCTTTCGTGCTGCCAGCTAGAAATGTCTTTGATGTGCAGGTATCAGGGTGGATAAAAATCAATGATTTTTAAAAAATAATTTTTAAAATCGGATTTTTTTATTTAAATCAGATTTTTTTTATTTAAATCAGATTTTTAAAATAAAATGCTTTTGGAGGAATTTTTTTTCTAAAGATAGTTTTCTATTTAAGTTACATTATAGTCCAAAGGCTATTCATCAGGAAATAAGGATTTGTTGTAAGTTTTGCATGTGTGCTAAAACTCAGTCTAAGTTTTTTTTTTTAAAAAACCAACAACACGTTTAACCACATCAGTTAACAAACATGGATGCATATGCTATAATGTTATTGCTTTAGTTAAATAATTTGTTTAAATTGTTACTAAGGAAATGCTTATTTTTCTCCTTCCAATAAAGTACAGCAGAAAAGTTGTCCAAATATAAATAGTTAACTTATTAAACCTTACAATAATTTCATAATTAACTGTCTATGTATTTCTAATAGTATAACCAACTCAGTAATTTTTGATATAACTGTAAAAACTACTCTCAAAAATTTATTATTCCAAAAATGAAACCTTCCTCTGGTTGTAAATATTAAGATTATGCCTGCCAGAATGAGTCTTTCGGGGGGGGGGGGGAGATTTAAATCAGGTGTTACTGACTAGTGATTTAAATTGTAATTTAAATCAATTTGATTTAAATCAAATCCACCCTGGCAGGTATCACAGTATTTGGACATGAAGTGTTCTTCAAGGGTTGGGGACTTGAGAAGTTGTAAGCCTTTCTCCTAAACAGTAAGAATTGTTGTTGAGCATCATATATTTCCAAGAAATGGCCATTAATATAAAGCAAAGTTTGGCCTCAGCCTAGAACAAGATTGCTTCCAGACGATCTGTTGATCAGACATTCATCCTGATTTATTGGTGGTGAGATTAGACAATGCTAGTTATTCATTGAGAATTCTGATTTGTTTTCAGGGAGCTTAGATGATGCTTCATCAAACAAACATTTGGTTTTTCCAGTGCATTTTCATGCCACTTACCTTATTGCCAAAAATCTGATTTTGTGGGAAAAGTGGGTTTGTTCCAGAAGTGTTCTAAATCAACTTTCCTAGCACAACTTGAATTTGCTGGTATGTGATTGAATCCCACCTTAAAAGAGTGGCAGCCCAGAAGCACCAAAACAGGAGGACAAGCACACAATCTTGCTGTATAAACACAGGCAGGGATACAAGTTTGTGGTTTTAAGATAAGGAGGTCTGTAGTTGGCTGAGTCTAGTAAAACTAAAAACATTTCGTTTCTGGTTTGATTTCTACTGATCATACACATGGCCAAAAGCCTCCCGGTAGCAGAATGAGTTTTATGCAGGCTTCCGGAAAAGTTTATTTATGGGCAAGAAGCTTTAGCTGTTGAATACAGCATTTTAAAATTTAGGAGAAATGTAAAATGATTTGCTGACGAAAGGAAGTCCTTATCCACAGACCTTGGTGAAATCTATTGTCTGTGGCCTTGAGATGTGAATGGGGGGAATTGCCAATCACCATGTTTTTTATGTGTTGACATCACTGGAATGCTACTGAGAACTCCATTTTGGGCAACATTGGTCAGGACAAGATTACACAAAATCATCTATGATGCAGAACATTCCACAGACTCTAAGAGAGATTTATGTAAAAGATGAATGACTTCCTTTCTGCAGTTGGGTCCCTATTAACTCGTTCAGAATGAGCCAATGTTAAGAGTTGGGAGATACCTTTCAAAAAGTATGTCATGCGAGAAAAGCTACTACTGTAAGCGAATTTCAGAACCAAATACCCTGGTGCCTTGTTTTCCTCTGGTACAGTTCCTGGATGGTGTCTTCTAGGTTCTCCCAGGCTTTTACTTGTCTCATCACAGTGCTTAAAAACCGGCTGGTAAACAAAGCAAATAATAGAATAATAGACTTGTAGAGTTGGAAGGGACCATGAGGGATTATCTAATCCAACCCCCTGCAATTCAGGTATCTTTTGCCCAATGTGGGGCTCAAACTCACAACAGATTGAGTCTCATGCTGTACTGATGGAGCCATCTGAGCAAGGAATAATGCCCTATGCAAGAGTTAGCTAGAGTATTGGGGAGGCCTCAAAAGCTAATGTAGTGTGGAATCACTGGAGCAAGTGTCTGGAGCCTTTGGCCCTCCTGATGTTGCTGAACTACAACTCCCATCATCTGTGCTTGCTTGAGCTCATGGGAGTTGTAGTTTAGCAGCATCTGGTGGCCGAAGGCTCTCCGCAACTGAAATAGGGATTAAAAGCAAGTCTTGACTACAGCTTGTGGTTAGCAAGGCAGGAGCTTGACCGCAAAGTCTGAGTTTAGATGACACACTAAGCCAAACCTTGGCTTTTAAGTGCTCTGCAAATTAAAGCCATTTTGGTTTTATGATGGGTTGCAGAGCAGTTTAAAATTAAATCATTGCGCTTTTTAATATGTGCAAGCATTGAAATTTCTGCCCACCTAAAATTGGTGGTTGAGTTTCTAGCACGTGGAAGCACAATTTCTTCTGAAGAATAAATCAGGTTCTTTTGGGACCAAGTGAAGGGAATTATGGAGGGAAATAACTGCTTTTCGGAAGCAATGTCCCATATAAAAAGCAAAAGGTTGAAAAGTCAAAGAATCACCCTTGTTTTTCTTGTGGACTCCTGGAAGTCATATTTGTGGGTATAAATGAGATCATTTGGCCTAATTAGTTCCAAGCTTAATTAGCAGCAATTATCCCAACATGGGAGTAATACCCAAGTAGGAAGTACTGAGTCCTCGATTAGATAGATCTCTAATTGGTGTTACAATATTGTAATTAAAGCCAGCTTATACGCCTCTGCCTCCGCAAGCGATTTGTTTTATGTCTGATTAAACAGGGAGTCCAGCAGCCTCAAGGAGACCATTGAGCAACTGATTCAGAAGATTGCTATCCCTTGTTGTATGTGTGTGTATGATGAAATCTATCTGTAGAAGTGGTCCAAGCCAAATTAATATGTTCTGCAACTCCTCTAGAATTAATGAAGTTGCAGTAGGGGCCAATTCCGCCTAGAGTGTATGACCTCTATATAATGCACATTAAAAGTGTGCACGCATTTGAACGTGTACTTTGGCAATTACATACTCAGCTGACTGCAGGTTAACATCTGCATCTGTGATCAGCAGACGGAGGACCAAGTGTAGTTGACTGCCATGTGATCTGGCGTTTGTTTCTTCCCATTTATGATCCCCCCCCCCCGCAAAGGTATCCATGCACCCCGCTATTCAAGTTCTCCTAACAAATAGATTTGGAAGTGTAGTTACCTGTTGTGAACTTGTGACACAGTTTTGTTTTCATTTGGGTGAACTCCTGAGTATAGTTAATCCTAGGCATAATAATAATAATAATAATAATAATAATAATAATAATAATTTATACCCCGCCCACCTGGCTGGGTTTCCCTAGCCACTCTGGGCGGCTTCCAACAAAATATTAAAATACAATAGTCTCTCAAACATTAAAAGCTTCCCTAAACTGGTTACTGGGTGGTGGTGGTGGGGTACATACAGTAAATTTGACTTGTTTTGGTTTCCAGCCATTATCTGTAATCTCTCCAAACCGCCTTTGCCCTGTCCATGGGCATCCATTAAAAACTTGTGGGAAAGGAAAGGGTTCTGCCTCCAACTTTGCACCAAGCTGAGAGACAATCAGAGCAGAAAGAATTTGTCTTCCGAGTGTACCAAAACACAACACAACATGAGTGAATGCCCTTTCCCAAGTTCCATAGGCGTTGTGGGCAAAGAAAATATTTATTTGTCGAGCATTTCTTTGCCCAGTGTGAACATAGGAAGCTACATGTCCACCTAGCTCAGTATTGTCTATAAGTTAAGGTTACCAAAAAAATTTCAATGAATCCGGGGACACTTTTCGACTTCCTACTATATAGATGGATTTTGTATGTGGGCTGATTTGTAAATCCGGGGACTGTTCCCAGGAAACGGGGACATCTGCTAACCTTACTATAAGTGGCTTTCCAGAGTTTCAGACAGGGAGTCTTGTCTCAGCCCTATGTGGAGAAGCTGCTGTTTGAACCTTCAAAATGCAAAGCAGATGTTCTAATACTGAGCTATGACTCTTCCAGAGTTTGTTTTCTTCACTGGACACAAAAGGTGAGAGGAGGGACCTCATATGCGATGTTCACCTACAAATATGCATCACCAAAAAGAGATTCCAGGTTGAATGTGGCGACCTGGCAACTGCATCTATTGAGTCCTGATTGACATCTCTGTCTGTCTGTCTGTCTGTCTGTCTTTTAAGTTTAAGCAAATGTGATAAGCTCAGGTTTTAGGCAGTATTCATAATCAGTGGGAAAACGTTGAAACCTCCCAGGAAACTCTGTAATTGACCTTGAGTTGGCTATTCAAAAGACTTAAAAAAAAGAAAGAATGTAGTATGAAAACAGTTTAATGGCATCACTTGCAGGCTAAAGTGGCACAAAGGGTTTTTTTCATTCCGTGTTATTTTGCTTACCAATACCAGTATATCTGTGCAATCTGTGACTGTTTCTTTCTCATTCTTTCCTGCCCCACTGCAACTGTTAACACAATGCTCATCTCCAGTCTGCTCCTGTAAAAGGATTAAAGGTGTGTTTATCTAACCTACTGGTTAAGATCTAATTATCACTGGCTGTAATATTTGCATTTCATTGCCATTCAATTTGCACCTTACGATTTCCGCCTTTATGTACCTGCAAATTAAAATTTCACTTCCTGTATTTGGTGAAGTGGATTTGAGTCCACAAAAGCTTAGGCTATAATAAATGTTACTGTTTTTGCCACAAGAGACCAAAACAGCTGCTCATCTTGAAATGCTTTCCATGTTCTAGAACTCCAAAGAAAACATCACCTGTTGAATTATGGACTGTCGTGAATCAGTTAACGTGCAGAGATTCTTGGAGCTGGGGCGGGGGGGGGGGAGAGAATCTAAATAATGCATAGTGTGACTTCATTTGAAAGCAATTAATAAACATACCAAAAGCCATTGTCTATTCAGAATTGTTTTCTTTGCTCATTTGTTAATTCTGACCTCTCATTTTCAAAGGCAACTTTTTGAATGAGATATTTCCATGCAGTTTTTGAAATGAATTAAATTTTGGAATATTCTGGCTGATGTTGTTTCCATTTAAAAAAGGATTTTATTTTTTGGTTTAAAAAAGCATTTGTACAGTACCCTCTTTTGCAAAACAAGATAAAAACATTTAAAGTCAATTTGAGAAATCTTTGAATGCACAATTTCAGATGTAACCTTTGTGTTAAACCAAGACGAGGGCAGCGACTCGGTTCATGTAATATTCAGATTGCAACTTGCCCTGCCTTTCAGGGTGAGTTATAGAAAGCATCACATTGTTTTGTTCTAATAGCCCTATGTGGAGTACAGCTTGCCCTGGTGGTTCTCAGATGATACAGCCCCACTGCATTCCATTGCCTTGTCATATTGCAGCCTGCAACTTAGCCGTCAGACTTAATGGTTTTGTGGCAGCTGTGCTGCTTCACACTTGAAGGGGGGGGGGGGGAGAAAACAAAAAAACTCCGCAGCTAGATTGCTACACCAGCCTTCAGTCAAGAACTGCAAATGAATGTATTGATAAATCGAGAGCAAAATTTACTGCCCTACTGGAAGTGTTTTAGAATTAGGATGAAGGAAGCAAGACTTGCACCAGTTAGATACTTGATCAAACTGACATTGCAGGTCTCTGGCAAGTTTGGAACAGTTCCTAGATCCTCACTCAACCAGCAAAACTGAGTACAAGGAGGAAAAACGGAGATTGCATTATTTGGACAGGAAGCTAGAAAATGTAGAATCTTATTTCCCATCTCCTAACCTGAAACTGAAGGTCTGAAAAGATACCCCCATCTCCTGATGACTGGCTGAACCTAGCAGTTCAAATCCTTTTACTAAAGGGCTTAAGATTCCAGACTCTGATGTAAGAGGAGTAAATCAGGAATGATGGCATCAGCCATTGCCTAAAAGTGGGCTGTGAACTTTGTTTCAAAGGCTTCCTACCAAAAAAGCCCTTAATTCTAAGCAGGACTTTTTTTCAGCTGGAACTTGTCAGAACTCAGTTCCGGCACCTCTCAGGTGGGCTCCATAAGAGAACAAAGGAGGTGTTCAGGATGAGTTCCAAGACCTCTTTTTCTAGAAAAATAGCATTGATTCTAAGAATTGCTCAATTATCCTTGTCTAGAGAATACCAGCAACAACTAGCTTGTTCTCCCTCCAATCGGGTATACTCAGCACAGTACATATCCTATTCTGAATGTAGGCTCCCAAATTGGGCAGGTGAACCCTATCAATGTGATATGATGAAGGCCAAACATATCTACAGATAGGAAATCCATAGTTGGTTGGGCCCAGCTCCTGCAGTTGAGTGACCTATCAATCAGGTAACAATCACTTTGTATCTGATGGGTGTGGGAATATTAGCTGAGCGTATATAAGAATATAGTTTATTTAGTTAATATTTTATCCCACTTTTAAAATTAATAATTTATTTACACATTTTTTTAAAAAAATTAATTAAAAAATCAGCAAAGAGGCTTATTTGTTTATTTATTACGTCTCTATACCATTCATTAAGTCCTCTGGGCAGTTTACAAAATGCAAAATGCAATTGAAAAATGTAAAAGCAGCATCAATGAACTATATACAATACAGATCAGCAGAATACTCCCCACCTCACCCAAAAAAGGTCACAATAAACACAAGCAGCATGCAGTGAACTAAAACCAGCATAAAATCTAGGAAGGAGAAAATAAACTAGTGGAACAACTTTTTAAAAACCACCCAAAATATGTGACAGTTGTATGTCAAAAAGTGCTGGGAAAATATAAAGGTATTTACCTGGTGTATAAAGGGCCATTCTTTAGGCTAATTTTCACCAAGCTGGTATCCAGATATTTTGGACCAAATCCCTCATGAGTCCCAGCCAGCATAGAGGGCACCAGGTTGGCAAAGGCTGGTGTAGGCAGCAGAGGAGCCTTTCTGGGAAGGGTATTCCACAAATGAGGTGCCACCATAGAAAAGCCTTTCTCCTTACTTAGTCTTGCTTCATTAGGTGATAGACTTGTGAAATAATTGTGATAGAGCATGCTGGTCAGTAGTAAATTACTAATCCCTCCAACCCAAGGGGATTCTAGCCTAACTTAAGTATTTCTGCCTATATTATAACCATTTCAGTATGGCTATAATTTTGTCAAACTAGACCTAGTTGGACGCGGGTGGCGCTGTGGGTAAAACATCAGCGCCTAGGGCTTGCCGATCGCATGGTCGGCGGTTCGAATCCCCGCGGTGGGGTGAGCTCCCGTCTTTCGGTCCCAGCTCCTGCCCACCTAGCAGTTCGAAAGCACCCCTAAGTGTAAGTAAATAAATAGGGACCGCTTTATAGTGGGAAGGTAAACGGCGTCGGACACGACTGGCCCGTACGGGCAGGGGTACATTTACCTTTACCTAGACCTAGCTAACTACTAAATGAAACTACTGTTCATGGTTTTTGTTACATAAGTAGAAGTCCTGGGGAAACCCAAGGGCAACCCCAGGACCAGTTAAGGGTGGTGGGGTGGAGAATTAGTTTAACTCTTCCTCTCCCAGACAAAAATAGTATCTCTGAAGCTGCTTTTCACATTTCAGAGGAGGCATTCCTTGGAAGTCCAAATAGCTTCAGAAATGTGATTTCTGGCCCTGGAATGGTGAAGATGTGGCCTGCTTTCCAAAAATGTACCTGTTAACAGTCACATTTGTGGAGGAATGGACATGTGAGGGTCATCTGCTGAAAGCCACTGCTCTTTATGAGAAGAGGAGAACTTGTTGGGTGGAAAGAGAGGAAGTTTCCAAAGGGCAGTGAGATAACAGCATACATGCTGAAATGTACTCACAGTTATCTGAATGCATAGAAAACTCTTGTAAGCCAAAGGCAGAAGCTGTGGTTTAGGTGAAAAGCCACAAAGGAAATGAAGAGGTTACCACTTTCCTTTTTGTGGCCAGAAGATTTGACATTTGCTCATCTGAAAGCTGCTCTGCAGCTTCCTCCTCAAGGAATATCATACACTCATCTGAAAGTAGCAGATAGGGTTTCTTGCCTCTACAACCTCATGCTCCTAGATTGAGATGTGTGGCTCTGTTTATAGCAGGGGTCCCCAACATACTGATGGGGCCACATTTTATATATTCTTGCAGACTCAAGACAGCCACCCCACTACATTCAATGCTAAGTATTTTTGTTTCCTCAGTGTGCTTTTTTCCTAATAGCTCAGTCTTGACTATGTCTACTCAGAAGTAAGTCCTGTTGAATTCAATGGGAGTTTCTCCCAGGTAAGTGGGGCTAAGATTGCAGCTCCTGTTTCTTTGTGAGCTCCTGCTTCTTCTTAATCCATCTCTCTCCTCTCCTCACCCTTCTGAAAGACTTCAGCAGGCAGTCTGTCTCTAAGTCACCCCCTCCCTTTCACTGTGCAAGTGAAAGCACTCACTTTGCAAGAGCACAGGTGTGGTTTTCTCTCTGTCTCTCTCTCTCTCTCTCTCTCTCTCTCTCTCTCTCTCTCTCTCTCTCTCTCTATTTGTGCTGCTCCCAATATCTGTTTGCCTACTACCCTGAACGCTCTGTAGCTTCATCTTTCATCTGTTCTCTTTTTCTGCTTCCCCACCCACAGGGCGCCCCTGAAGCTTCATTTCTCACCCACCATATCTTTCTCTCCCTGTACCCTATCTTACTCTCTTCTGTCTACACCACCATGGGATTCTCTGCTCCTCCATCCTGGTTGCTTTCTTTTTCTGTTTCTCCAGTTACAGATCTCTCCTGCATCCACCTCTCACTACAGCCCTTAAGCTCACATTTTCCCTCACTCCACAGGTATCGTTGCACCCTCCTTCCTTATGTACCCTTTTATTTATTTCCTTGCCTCACAAGTCTCTCTGCCCACTCACCCCTAAGTCTCCCTCCCTCCCTGATTTCATTCTGTATGATCTATTCCCCATTCCCCACCCTTGCCATAGCTCTGCTACTTGTGAGTTGAATAGCAGCAGCACATAAGGGATCTCAGTGTCCCGACAATTTACAGTGGTACCTCAGGTTAAGTACTTAATTCCTTCCCGAGGTCCGTTCTTAACCTGAAACTGTTCTTAACCTGAAGCACCACTTTAGCTATTGGGGCCTCCTGCTGCTGCCGTGCTGCCAGAGCACGACTTCTGTTCTCATCCTGAAGCAAAGTTCTTAACCCGAGGTACTATTTCTGGGTTAGCGGAGTCTGTAACCTGAAGCATACGTAACCTGAAGTGTATGTAACCCGAGGTACCACTGTATAGCAGTTCAGGAATCTAAGGGCAAAGTAGACAATATGATGGTGAGCACATGATTGGCCCTTGCATAGTTGGCATTAAAAAATAATAATAGCAACTGCTTTGGGGGGAGGGCTATGCAACCTTGAGGAGGGGGAGGGGATTTATAACTCTTTGCCCTTGCTGCTGTCTCAAACCAGATGGCGGGCTTCTGTAGGAGGTGGACATCATTGGTGCTAATATGGTCCCAAGGCACAGATGACCAGTGTAGTATGATTGACTGGGGGCAACATGCTTCAGAAGTGGTACAAACTCAAATCTGTGGGCCTCTGAATCCAGGGAGTGAATGAGCAACGCAGGTGGAGCAATGCAAACAACATCTCCCCATCCCTAGACTCACTTCTGATGGGCTTACTGTAGGTGGGCTTTAGATATTCCAAAAAATGAGACAGAGGTCGTATTAGGTATTTCCCCACAAATAGACACGGAAGCCAAGTTGTACAGGCCTGGTTATAGCACTAATAATTCAAAACGTTGTTGTTGGGAAAAAGTAATTATGCATTGAAGAGCCGTAATTTTACAGCCATGTCAGACATAATGAGGCTATAACCCGGTAGACACTTAACTGGGGCGTCAGCAGGATGTAACATTTGAGTAGCCGGCTATGGGATTGCTGTAGAAGGTACTTGACGTCTGAGCTGTACTACTTCAGACAGCAAATGTGGGTGGGCTGAATTCTGAATGCTCCTCCATGTAAAATGCTTTGGGACACATGAAAGACTGCAGCGGCTATTTCTGTGAGTAGAAAAAAATGCATATTGCAGTGTTTATATTCACAAAATCGTCACTGCAGTCTTCCCTGTATGTCCCTGCTGCAGACTTTACGTTACTTACAGACATTAGGGATTAGCCAGCTGTGGTATCATCTGCACAGTCTCTCCCTCTCCAGTATATTTTGTGAAAGATCGCCTTTCAGCCTTTAACAGTATACATTCAGATCTTCGTGGCAGTTTTCCTGCTAAGTTGTAGACACCACATGGTGGGATCAACATGGAATGAGGGTCTAACATGAGTACTAGGGGCATCATAAAAGTATGATAAGGACAAAAACAAAATATAACAGTTGCCATGGCAGAAATCCATTGTCAGCACTAGCGTTGTGAACTGCAGTGAAGAAGCCCTGTTGTGGTCTTCACAGCATTGTACCTTGCCTTGCAGTTACTTTTCTGTACTTTTCTTTTTTCCTTTTAAAAATGATACCAAATTTGGATGCAACTAGATATAACACCTATCACCTGCTGAATTTGTGTGGGTGTGCAAAACCACTAGCAGAGAACTACAAAGGGAGCTAAATAAAATAAATTGAGGTGTGTAGGCGTCTGTATGCATGTATACAAAATCAGGACAGAAAACAAATAGAAAAATAGATCTTGGTGGATAGGCTGGCATATGAGCAACCAGATGTTAAAATGTTTGTGTGTGTGTGTGTATGTGAAAGATTTTGTTTTAATCCCTGATAAACAGCCGGAAGTATAATATAGTTTAGTTTATTTAACATTTATGGTCCATCTTACAGTTTAAACAATACTTAAAGTGACTTACGGTAAAAACACATAAATACAATATAGAAACACCAGTACTAAAATGACATATTCAGTATTCCAATATATCAAGAACCAATAAACGGGGTGACCATTTTAGGTGCGTCCAATTGACGCAGGATCGCTGATGTATGGTTCTCCGAAAGATGGCATAACAGGGTTGTAAAGGGGATGGGGTGGGGCATAATGGGGTGTGTGTATCCTAAGACAGCTGGTTGCAAAAAAATTACTCATTGTGAGATTTTTTTTTAAGGGATTTTATGGAGAATTACTATTTCATTATTGTGGAGCAAATTAAGAATTAAGAATCCTGTCTCCTCTAGGATTAGGAATCTCATCTGCCTGAGGCACTGGATACTCCTATAGTCAGAAATTGTTGGGTGTGACGGACATGTCCCCCTGATACAGATCAGCATAACTCCCCTACCTGTAAAGCCGAGAGCAGCCCACCAGCCATTTATTGGCGGCCCACCAGGATTTTGAGAAATCTTCTGTTTTTGCTTCCTAAATGAAACTGCAGAATGGGAGGCATGCTACTTTTGGCTTGCTGAGTCACAAGTTGTGTAGCTGTGACTTAATAATCAATTTGAAGAAAATTCTGAGAAGTTTACAACAAAGGTTAAAACAACTTAAATAATAAAGCAACTAGAGAATTTCAGGATTTCTGTGTTCAATGAAACAGAATTAAGAACTAAATAGAGCATTCTCCTTAGTTTCAAAATAAGTGGGAAATTAAATACACACTGTGGACCTGCAGGCGTAGATGAACAACAAAAGAAATAGCTGGGTGCCTGGATTCAAAACGTGGGGCTTGCACACAGAGAGCCCCAGTAGCAGAGTATTAAACAGACAAAAAATAAGCAGCACAGCGAAGCATTAGGAATATAGGTTGCTAGACTTTTCTTATCCCGGTTACAATACTCCCCTCTTTCTACCCCTTTTGCAAGGAACAGAACACACACTGCTAAGTAAGTTAAACATGCTTTACTTACATATTGATAGGTCTGATTCATGTACTGTTCCGTGCAGCTGCAAAGAGAAACACAGGCAAAATATTGGGTGGAAAGTACAGAATATAGTTCCAAACATATGTTGTAAGCTTGAGAGCAAGGTCACACACATTATTCTTTGCTATTACATAACGTAGACAGAAAGAGAGGAAAGAAGCTTTACTTCTGCTCTGGAGGAGCAGGGGGCATGATGTGATTGAGTATATCTATCTATATTAAACGACTTCACACACTAAGCAACAGTCATGCATGATTGCAGCCTCCCACAAAATAAACACTACACATAGAAATCAGCTATAAAAAAATCATGTTAAATAAACAACTAAACAAAATATCCTCCAAACACCAAGAAGTAAAATATGCATGCCAATAAACTAAAATAACACAATTGACAATTAGGCAAAGGATAACACACCCTTCCCAGACAGCATATATCAATTCCTCATACCACTAGTAATCGTCAGTAGTAATACAGTCCCTGCCCTCAATTCATGACACAAAAGGAAAGGAGATTGTGAGGGAGAAGGAAAAAAAGCAAACTTAGGCACCAGTTCTTAGCTGCAAAGCATTTCCTTTGAAAGATTTGTTGTTGTTGTTGTTTGTTAGTTAACTGAGTTGGCAACTCTCTTGCAGTACACATCCTCTGTTTTTGTGTGGCACACTGTGGAGTAGATGCTGTGGCTTTATTAGTGGGACCTGGTGTGTGAATGATTCTGCCCTGCTATGTACTTGAGCTGATGCTTTATTTTTTTTAACCTTCCAGCTCTGTGGTTCTGTGATTCCATGATGAGCAAAATAGTCTGTATTTTAAAGTCCTAGAGAATGTTTTTCTTTGAGATCAGTTACTGATGAATAATTTGGAACAAATGTGGAAACAACTAGGAAGTGTACTGTTTCCTGATATTTAATCCTATCCCAGCTTCCCTCCCCCCTACTCCCTATTCGGTTATTCAGTGCATCCCCACTTCCCCCCAGCTTTTACAAACTCATGTCTTGCTTTGGGTTCAGTGATGATTTGCTTGCGAGCCAAGTTCTGTTGGGGTTCTGTTTGTACTGTATTTTGATTCTGGGTTTCAGTCCTATATTAAGATCTTCCTCCTCATTGCAGATTCTGCATGGATTTCAGATCCCCAGTTGTTTGCAGGTGATTGACACATTTTGCATCTGGCAGAGCCTGCGCCTTGTTTGTTGATTTAAGAGCAGAATTTGATGCAATGGCTACCAGCGCACTGATTTGTTGATGCTTTCTCCTCATTTACACTATTTAAAATGAACTGGAGGAGGCTTTCTCTGCATGCGCCTGAATTGCTTGCTTCATAATTGGGAGATCACTTGGATTTTCTGTACCTTTGCCTCCCCTGTCCCTTATGGTCAGTTTCTCTGCCTGTGAGAAAAAACCATGCGGAAGATTGACACCAGTGCGCTGCCGGAGTCATGCTAGGAGCCTAGCAGAGGAATGTGGGGTAGCTCCTGTGAGAGAACAAACAATGAGCATTCCCCGCTTTCAGTCCGCTGGAATGCAAACCAGTTCAACCCAAACGATCAGAAGATTTCTGCATGATCACAAGCCCTGGTAGTGTGACAGTGACTTCAGTATGTGCAAACTGTGTTTTCAGGTCAGGCTTCCCACGCGAGGACTGCACATGAAAAGAACACTAAATAAGAAAGGTGTTCCCTGAAGAGCCATTATGTGATGTGAAGTCCTGAACCCTTCCATTAAAAACTCACCTCAGCCTCTGACCTTGACCATGGGTCACAGCAGTTATTTCATTTCTTAGGCGTGGAAATCAGATTTTGCTAGGTGAGGATTATTGCTCTATCAGGTGTATTGCATTATCTGTTGTTGCTTATCCCCCCCCCCCTTAAAGGAAGTGTGAGGGGTAGAGGGTGAGGCTTTCCTGTATAAGATATCATTAAGGATTTATGTACGGTGAGTGCATTTGTTTGGGCAACCTGTTCCTTTTGAAAGACTTCCTTTATATACGTTTCCAGCAGGACATTTTCTCTTTGCTACGATATAGAGTTCAGCTTCAGGATTTCATGGCATTCAGGCAAGATACCCTCTCCTCCTTCACCTCGAAGAGGCAGGGCATGCAAATCAAGAATACTGCTTTGAATAGTGAGGTTGGAAGTGGTGTTGGGAAGCTGGGTCTGGGCCCTGTGTCAGTCTTGGGCCCTTGGCAAAAGCTCAGCCTCACTTCTGCCCTCTGGAGCTGGCCCTGATCCATAACCTTGCAATACTAATCAAGAGCAGACAATGGGTTCCTTTCCAACTACAAGAGTTAATTAAGTTAACGATGCTAGAATGCTGGTGCTATCACCAATGATTGCTGCTGTGAAAGGTCACTTAATTGAATTGTCTCAGATTTTACTTTTTGCATCTCATTGATTTTTGACCTCACCCATAGGGATACCTTTCAACTGAGGGTAAAACTTCATGCATCTGGTGATGTTGACATTAGTCCATAAAAGCTTCTGCAAGACACTGACATGGCTGCTCCACTGCAATATTATTAATGGTGTCTAGTTAGGACAGGAAAATACGCTGCACATTACATCTCTGATAGCTACACTGTCAAAAACATTTCCACTGATACATCTGTCTGTGATTCCAACACATCATCGCTATCACAATGTCCTGCTTTTTTAACACTGTGTGGAACCCATTCAAATCAACTACATGTTGCCACAGAAGGTATTACTATTACTATTACTATTACTATTACTATTACTATTACTATTACTATTACTATTACTATTACTGTTATTACTATACTGCCTTTCATCTGAGGATCACAAGGTGGTTTACAATATAAAAATATTCTTAAGCTTGAGATGCAAGTAGCTGTGATCAGGGATGAGAAAATAATTCAAATTTGGAAAAGCAAGTAAGATTCTGTTCATGGCTAGGAAAACAATTACAATGTCTAGGCTGCAGCACATTGTCTCTAGGCTGCAGCCACCTAGGTGTCACAGATTTTACCAGACCTGTGATGTTTAATTTCACTGGAGGCGGGGAGGATAGCTTTCCCTAATAAAATTGGGGGTGGGGGGGATGGGGATTGAAGAATATTAACATTTGAGCTAATCAATTGTTAAATTGTATTGCTTTCAGAGTAATACTTTTATAATATAATATATTGAATACTTGTCTCCAAAATAACAGAATAAATGAATATGGCTGTGATGTTATATCCTCAGGGCTTGAAATAATATGGAAATAGACCCGAGGTTATTATACAGTTACAGCAGATATTCATTTGTCTAGAGGAGAAACCTTACAGAAACTGAATGGCACTATACAGTGCATGTTCAATAATGCAGGTAGTGTAACTGACTATAAGAGATCTAGGGCTTGCCACCCTGCTAAAGATATCTTGGTCCAATGCTAGCTCCAGGTTTAGGGGGTCCTTGGACACGATGTCCTCAGTGGGTCTCCTCTTCTGACTGGACCCACTTCTTCCTTGTTTGCCCCTTTCCTCTGTACCTGATCTGAACGATTGCCCAGAGAAAGAGATCACCAGGTAAGCGGGGACTGTAACTCCATCCCTTCCCTCTTGTTACCTCTTGCAAGCTTGCAGAGGCCGTTCACCAGGCAGTGACAGCAAGGAGGAGGATCAGATCCAGAAAGCTCCAGGGTCGGTTGCGGGCCTCCTGTAGGCTTGTGGACCTTGGCAGCTGATCCAGAGATGTTGGCTCTTGACACTTGTCTCTGTCTTCATCAGTTAATCATGTGAGTTTTAGGAAGCTAACGTAAGCACACTTACTCAGGGAGTAAGTGTTAGGGAACTCAACGAGCGCACTTCAGAGTAAACGTGCTTATGATTGCACTGTGTAATAGTTACTTAATTAAATATGCATAAGGTTGCATGTGAAGAAAGAAGCATACTTTGTATAGTTTGCATCCAGTGGTGGCTTTGCCTTAGCTGAGGCATGATGCAATCAGCCCCCTGCTTCTGCGTTCCTCTACCTCCTGCAGCTGACCATGCCAGATCCCATTTTGTTCCAGAGGATTTCCTGAACCAACTTTGGAGAGGGCTTAATGGTGTATTGATAATCATTTGTGGACTATATATATATATATATATATATATATATATATATTTGTGGACCCCCACCGTTCAGCCCGGACACTGATATCCAGCACTGAGGGCCTTCTGGCGGTTCCCTCACTGCGAGAAGTGAGGTTACAGGGAACCAGGCAGATGGCCTTCTCGGTAGTGGCGCCTGCCCTGTGGAACACCCTCCCAGCAGATGTCAAGAAAATAAGCAACTATCTGACTTTTGAAAGACATCTGAAGGCAGCCCTTTTTAGGGAAGTTGTTAATGTTTAATGCTGCATTGTGTTTTTAATATTCAGTTGGGAGCTGCCCAAAGTGTCTGGGGAGACCCAGCCAGAAGGGCGGGGTATAAATAATAAATTATTATTATTATATACATATACATTATACACACACACTCTATCTATCTATCATCTATCATCTATCTATCTATCGTTTGTGTGTGTGTATAATTGTCATTATGCACTCCATTTTCAGTTCCCTCCAGGACTGCTCCAGAATCTCTGACCATATACGCAGTTAACAGTTGAAAGAGAGCTGTTTAAATAGTGCCAATTTGAAAGGGCTGAGGACAAAATGAAGATAAAGTTGAGAGGGTGTTTGCTTTTCTATCAATATATGTTTTGTATCAGATACGTTATCCATGACTGCACCAGCCATTTGGAAGAGATTAAAGTCTTCACAAGGCAGAAGATCTGAAAGTATCGTTGCACAGAAGTGCATCAAACATCTGCTTGAGAGAGCAGCATTGCTGATACCGAGAGGAATATTGGGTGCCAGGATTCAACAGATACAGCGATTAGTTTCACATTTAAGTACAATTAAAAACAACAAATTAAAAACAACAGTCTGGGCGTAGCCTTGGAGTAAAAATCTAAATTATTATGTTCTGGCTGCAGTAGCAAATTGGCACATCAGGGAGAGAGCTACACTAACTTTTCTCTCTGATATGCAGGCTTATTATATGTAAGATTTTTGTGTGTATTGGAGTAGCATTAAAAAAAACAAAAAAACAAGTGCAGTTTAAAATGGCAGTACATTGGTACCTCGGTTTACGAACTTATTCCTTTCCGGAAGTCCATTCTTAAACCAAAACTGTTCTTAAACCGAGGCATGCTTTCCCTAATGTGTCCTCCCACTGCCGGTACCCTTCCACTGGTCAGCTTCTGTTCGTAGACTGAGGTAAAGTTCGCAAACCGGGACACTACTTCTGGTGATGAGGAGTTCGTAAACCGAATAGTAAACAGGGCTGTTCTTAAACCGAGGTACCACTGTATATAGAATTTACCAACTTAGGTCCAAAAATAGGCGTGGCACCAGAAGATCTATGACTGGATCCTGTGCAGTTGTGTGAAAAGGTAAATGCAACTGCAAGGCCTCTTTTTTCTTGATTTGGATGAAGTTCACTGTATGAGGGGAGAAGGAATTGATTCACCCACTTCCCAAAAACACTGACCCTCTTCAATTATCATTTTCATCTCTTGTGGACACATACAGATACCGTAATGGTTTAAACCCCCTCCCTGATTGTTTGCACTGAGGGAGACAAACAGATATGTCATGCCTAGTTTAGCACTCAAGTCTAACTTTTTCTTCTTTGTGCGTATAGGATAACTGCATGTGCCTGCTAGCCTTTTGTGTCCACATCTTGCTTCTTTACCTGAGCATGTCCTATGGCCCACACAAAATCACCGAGCAGACATTGAACAGGAAGAGATTGACTCATCAGGTTAGTGACTAGTGCTTTAATTGGCTGTGTGCCATGCAAAACAGGGCTTAGGGATGTTGGGGCTGATACCCCATCATTTCCTCCAGATGAATCACATTTTGCCCAATTCCTGACTTGTCTAGAGAATGATGTGTAAAAATGAAGAAAAGGTGACATGTAAATACTTAAGTTTGGGAAAGTGACTGTAGCATTTGGCAGAATACTGCTTAAATTATTCTTAACTTCATTGTATGAAAGGACCACTGCCTTGGTTTTCTTCACCCCTTTACCCCACATTGTGGCTGCCACTTTATTCTAGAAGCTAGACTTCTATTGCAACCAAATAAATGAATGTGAAGGGAAAGTGTTGCCGGTTCTGTACTGCTCTGTTTCATTGTGACACTGGCTGAATAAGGGGAAGTCTGTGCCATGGATGCCTGTTGCCTTTGTCCATGGAGTTTTCTTGGCAGGGATACTGGAGTGGCTTGCCGGTTCCTGCTCCAGGTGGATCACGTTTGGTCAAAACTCTCCACTATGACCTGTCCATCTTGGGTGGCCCTGCACGACATAGCTCACAGCTTCTCTGAGTTATTCAAGCCCCTTCGCCACAGCAAGGCAGTGATCCATGAAGGGGATCAAACCTCTCCATTCTTAAGGAAATCAGCCCTGAGTGCTCACTGGAAGGACAGATCCTGAAGCTGAGGCTCCAATACTTTGGCCACCTCATGAGAAGAGAAGACTCCCTGGAAAAGACCCTGATGTTGGGAAAGATGAAGGGCACAAGGAGAAGGGGACGACAGAGGACGAGATGGTTGGACAGTGTTCTCGAAGCTACCAGCATGGGTTTGACCAAACTGCGGGAGGCAGTGGAAGACAGGAGTGCCTGGTGTGCTCTGGTCCATGGGGTCACGAAGAGTCAGACACAACTAAACAACAACAACATGCCATGGATGTGTTTTGTTATCCCTGGTCCCATTCTGGGTTTCCAGTTTCTAACTTGGAGATGGTGCCTGTTCTTTTTAATATTCCAAGGCACTGGGACCCACTGCCCTACCAGTTCCCTTCTTCCATAACTCTCTTGCCTGCTGTAGCAAACAGGACTCTCGTTCTGCCTCACAGTGGGCGGCATGGGAGAGGATGGTGCGTGAAGAGATGAGTGGGAGAAACAGAGCCCTTTCTCCTCATGGCTTCAGAGCTTTGAAAGGTATAGCCTCAACCTCCAGCTTAAGACCTGGAATGGAAGCTCCACAGCGTGAGTCTTCTGCCATCTACTTTGCCGACAACCCCCTGCATTTCTGCGATGAAAAGTGGAGACATTTCTGCAGTTGCAACATGCTGAGTGCAACCACAACTTATGATGAACGTGTTGCTGCGTTTCCCTGATGATGTTCGGTTAACGATGCAAGATGTGACATCATCAGAGTCAGTGTTTCCCTTCCATTGGTCCACATCATAGTGACCTACTGCTTGTGTGTGCCTGCACATGAGAAAACACTGAGTGCAGTGACATTGCACCATGTATCTCCTGTAGGCAAATATTGGCGGTGTGTCTCTTTCAGACACCCCATCCTTTCTCTCTTCTTCCCCCCACCCCCAGCAGGCAGGAGGGGAAAGAGGGATTTCTCTGACCAGAGACCAAAACTTACCTTTTTTTAAAAAAAATACATTTTATTCTTGCATTTTCTATTTTACATAAACAAATGAGTTAAATACATAAACATGTAATCCCTTCTGACTCCTCCACCCGCCTCATTGTGGATCTTAATGTAGTGATTTCCCCCTCTGCATCTCTTTTTTTAACTCTATTTTTATAAATCCTTTGTCAATCCATAATTCTAATTTTTACTACAAGTTTTCTGTCAATCCTGCCAGTGAATGTAATTGTTTACAATAGCTTTTCAAATAAATTATAAACTTTGCCCATTCTTTATTAAAGACTTCCTCTTCCTGATTTCTAATTCTTCCTGTAAGTTTTTCCATCTCGGCATAGTTCATCAATTTCGTCTGCTACTCTTCTTTGGTCAGAATTGTACCATCTTTCCATTTCTGGGCTAAGATGCAGCCATGATCACGTACATAAATAATTTCATCTGGTCCTTCAAGATCTCTGGTCCTATAATACCTAAAAGAAAAGCTTCTGGTTTCTTAGGAAAAGTTATTCTCAACATTTTTTTCAGTTCATTATATATCATTTCCCATAAGTCTTTTATCATCTTACATGACCACCACATATGATAAAAAGTACCCTCTTTTTCTTTATATTTCCAGCACATTTTAGACTTTGATTTGTACATCTTAGCTAATTAAGATGCTAAGAGGCCTGACCTTCACCTCCTCCTTCCATTGCTCCATGAGTTTGTCTGCCCCCTGCCAAATTCTCCCTTCTCCAGTCGCCTTCCCTTCCCTCTGGGCTCACCTTCCCTGTGCATTAAATTAAGCGGAGGGTCACCTGCAGGCCTCAGGTCACCTCGCTCTTGTATATGCTGTACAGTCATACCTCGGGTTACAGCCGCTGCAGGTTGCGTTTTTTTCGGGTTACGGACTGCCGAAACCCGGAAGTATCAGAACAGGTTACTTCTGGGTTTTGGCGGTTGCACATGCGCAAAAGCACTAAATCGTGCTTTGTGCATGTGCAGAAATGCTGAATCGCAACCCGCGCGTACGCAGACGCAGGTTGCGAACTCTGTGGGTTGCGAACGTGCATCCTGCACGGATTACGTTCGCAACCTGAGCGTCCACTGTATTCATTTACTCTACAGCTGCCTCCTTCAAATGACATGCAAAACAGGGCGTGTTAGTAACGTCACTATAATTGTTTGTTTGTTTTAAAAAATAGGAATGTGATCTTACAGTGAATCTGGTTGTCCTAATTATAAATAGCTGCAACTCAAGATACATTCATTTGCTGAACAGGCAGTTCAGGATGTGTGTGGAAGGGAAGAAGTGTGCTGGCATTTGTGTCCCATGTGTGTGCATCCTGCCCCTCCGCTCAGAAATTTCACTTCTCTATGGGAAGCAACTGAAACACCAAGAGCTATAGTATAAACTAGCTTTTTAAAAAAAGAGACACTCCCAACATCTCTCTCCCACAAAGGCATAATATACTGAGACTTGTAACCAATTTATCAGGAGCAGGTGCCAGGAAAAAAGAAACTGTCCTTGGTAAGCAGGGGGAGTTAAAGCAGTTGCAGTTTTCCACCTTTCCTTTTACTCTCTGCACTCAGTGCAGCTGCATCAGAGTATGAAAACAGTGTTGAGTTTTAATGCAGAGTTTGGGCCTGTTCTTTTAAAAGGCCTTGTTTTCATTTTCGTTGTGAAAAATAAATCACTTGAAAGCACTCCACAAACCACAATTTTAAAAAATCACCACCCTGTATTATGGCTTTCTCTGTTAGCTCTGCACAAGCAATATAGAAAACATCAAAAATTAAACACGGAGGGATCAGGATTATGCCCACACATCCTATCCCCCACCTTTCTGCACTGAGCATGTCTTCTGTAGAGACCTATGCACATGCAAGCTGTGTGCCCATTGGCACTCTGCAGCGCCTGCAATCTGCATTTTTACTAGGGATAAGTGGATTCTGTCAGTTCCACTCCATTACTGTTCCAACATTCCAGTATCCCTTGGGTTCCGCTCTATTTGGATTCCGTCAGGAATAGCAGATTTTGGAATGTCAGTAATGGATTATGTGTGTGTGCCCTCACAATAATAATTTTAAATGGTGTAAATCACCCACCATTTATGCTTTTTTAAAACAAAAAACCCACTAGTCCCCCCCCATTAAACAAACATAACCCATATTCCTCTTCACGTGTGTGGTTTTATTTTTAAATCTCCACCTTTATGATTCTGAAAAACAATGTTAACAAATGATTTTTTATTATTATTGTTTATGTCTTGCAAAATTCTGAAAATACACCTTTGTAAGAACCACAGATTCTGAAATTTTGAATTCTGTTCCAATAAACATGGAGCCTCAGAATCAAAGGCGGAACACCACGTCTACGACAGAGGTGTCTCTCACCGAACGTAATGGAACTGTGAAAAAGACTTTATGAATTGAAAATGGAGATGCTATATGTACTTTTCTTAAACATGAAAATCTGTAACAATTTTTTTAAAAAAAGAACTAATCTAAGGCAGAATTCATCAGTGGTTAAGCCCAATTTATACAGGGTAAGGCCAGTGGATCTCCATGCACTGAATTTCTAGTTTCCTCAAGTACACAGTCCTATTGCCAACATCTCTACAGGAAGCATCATTTGAATTCATATATCCATTCTTTTTTTAAACCAGGTGTCTCATATACATCCTTTGTGACATAACATGTCCACATGTTAACGTACAGGACATTTTGCCTCAGCTACATTTCTTGAGGTTTGACAGTTCCTTGTCCTGTCTTTGCCTGCCATTGTGGGAATTCTCTGACTCTTCTGAGACATTGAAGAAAAGTCTTTGTTCTAGTAGAATTATAGACTCACAGAGTCATAGAATTGTAGAGTTGGAAGGGTCCACAAAGCTTATCTAATCCAACCTGCAATGCAGGATTTTTTTGGGCCCAGCATGGGGCTTGAACCCACAAACCTGAGATTAAGAGTCTCATGCTCTACCGAATGAGCTATGGTTGCTGCACAGTTTTCCATTTGGCTATTGCAACTACAGATTTCCTTACCAAAAGCCAGATTGAATAGGGGCAACATATAATATGTTTTCCAGGGCCTCCTAATGAATCAATTATTTTTAACGGAGGGACAAGGCACCCAAACATCTCTCTTTACGTGTGACTTTAAGCAGGCTTGCAGTACCCCCTCCCCAAACTTACGAAGGTGCTATGCCTTCATCAGCTGCACAACAGACAAGTTCAACTTGCAGAGCTTTGCAAATTGAAAGCTGCGCCTGTTGAATGTCTGCTTGACCTATATGTATTTATTGAATACATTTACAGTATATCCTGCCTTTCTTCCATCATGGAACTCAAGGTGGATTGTTTTCCTCCCTAGAAAACAGAAAAGAAGCTCTGGGATGAAATTCCATGATTTTGCTTGCCATCCTCCTCATGAGGAAAATTGAATTATTCTGTACCTAAGGCAGGTATAAAGCACACAGGCTTTAATCTAATCTAGATTAGAGCTAGACTATATGCAAAATAATCATGGCGACGCTTTACAATAGTACGTGATAAAACAATCAACTTGGCAATGCTGAGTTAATTAACTTCTACATTGGGAAACAAACCCATTGTCTTTATTCAGACCCAAATGAATAGAGCTGGACTTCTTGATTACATTTAATTCAACAGTTTCACCCTGGAGCCTCCCTCTGAAATTCCTTTGTTCAGGTATAGCCACCTTAACCTCCGTGGCAGAGTGGCCTGGTAGACGGCAATGTTCTCCCACTGGTTTATGAGTATTGCCTCCTTTTATACCAGATTTACATGTGCCCATTGATTCTTTTGCATTGTGCCCTATGTAGAATGGAGAAGGGCATTGCTTGCAGATATACAGTTTTATCTTGGAAGATGAGCTGACGAATGAACCATTGGTATTGGTTATGTGCAGAAATAAGGCATGACTTCTCAAATAGCTTTTGTTATGTACTTTGTGCTATTTATCAGCAACAGAGTCTCTGGAATTATTTCCTTGCTTCTGCTTCCATTTAGCTTGCATTGCCACAAAAGACAAAGGGGAGAGAAATTCAAATAAGTACCGGGGTGGTAACAGGTACCTGTAAGATATGAGAGGAGGAAAGGCAATAATAGCAAGTGAATGAGATGAAGGGGAGTCTGATAAGAAAGTCTGGAGGGCTAACAAAAAGAAAGGAAGGAGATGGAAGTTCTGCTGGAAGATTGGCAGATAAATACATCATCACTGAATGGTATCCCAAATAGATTTCAGTGACACACGTTTAAGAATTTTCTAATGCAATTTAAGATTGATTCTGAGTCAATTCCTTCCCCATTGTAATTCCAAGAAAGCAATTGAAGATCCTTCATATCTCAAGCACCTTCCCAAGTGTCCTTACCTTGCACAACTCCTTCTTGTCCTCAACTTTCATACTATCTTATTTCAGTCTATAAGGACCATAGTCTCAGCTACTAAAATATCATTTGAGTAGGGTGGTGGGGAGAGGAAATACGGTGTTTTAGCACCCGTATGATAATTTGAGTAATTAACCTGCTGTAGAAATTTCCTGAATTCCAGAGCAATGAAGTATTGGTTCATCAAAGGGAATGTGCATTCATTTCCCTCTGAGCAATGCAGTGTAAGGAGAGTCTGTCAAAAAAACTAGTTCCAGATTGGTTAAGAAATTGTTACTGAAAAGCAACATTTTTCATATTGCCTGGAAGACTGTAATGCAGCGGGTCCAGAACATGGAGCATGAGTCACATCACATGTTCATCATGATGACATGCAGGTTTAACAATGGGTTGTTGAACCTATTTGTTGACCCCCTTTATGGGTCATTTTGAGCCATTGATTTCTAAGTGGTGCATCAGGAGTACGCACAAGTGTGCAATACAAACCCTACCCAGGTAGGTTTCCTGATTGCTAACCAGAGAATGCGTTTCAAAAGGGGGTTCAGGAGGGGTATTTACTGGCCTTAGGTGGGAATGTCCTAGTCAAATGCAAAATCCTGTTCCTGGGCTTTTTTAGGAAACTATCTGAGAGCAACTCATTTAAGGTGGAGTACATTATGTGGGTGGTGCTGTGGTCTAAACCATTGAGCCTCTTGGGCTTGCCGATCAGAAGGTCAGCAGTCCGAATCCCCACGATGGGGTGAGCTCCCGTTGCTCTGTCCCAGCTCCTGCCTACCTAGCAGTTTGAAAGCATGCCAGTGCAAGTAGATAAATAGGTACCACTCCGGTGGGAAGGTAAATGGCGTTTCCGTCCGCTGCTTTGGTTTTGGTGTTCCGTTGCGCCAGAAGCGGCTTAGTCATGCTGGCCACATGACCTGGAAAAACTGCGGACAAACACTGGTTCCCACGGCCAGTAAAGCGAGATGAGCGCCGCAACCCCAGAGTCGTCTGCGACTGGACTTAATTGTCAGGGGTCCTTTTACCTTTACATTATAGTACTCTTGAGTTCACAGAGACATTGATGAATGTAAATTCAATCAAGAGAGCTTGCCTCAGGCTTGTGGTCACACCACTTGTTGCTAGTTGTTCTGGTAGACCGTGAGAGACAGATGAAGCCCTAAACTTGTGAATCCATACCTCAAATGGTGACCAGCTACCTTCAACTAAAGAAGCAAATATCCACATCTTGCTGTGTACTGATTCCCAGCTAACAACATGTCAGGGGCTGGCTGGATCCTGAGGAGTGGGCACCGGGAGAAGGGGCGTTGGAGACTTACTTGGGAGAAGGGATCAGTGTTGTGGAGGAAGCTGCAGGATTGGAGAGTGAAGAACTGGTGCAGAAGGCTGGTGTGGAGTCGAGGGCTTTGACACTGCCTCCTTCTTCCCCCACTTCTCCTGCTCCACTGTCTCCCAGGACCAGGAGAGAACTGAAGAGGGAAGAGCAGAATCAGGTTACATGCAGATGCAGTCTTCGCTTGCTTGTTCAGCTTGGATAAGGGAGGTGCATAAGCCGAAGCCATGGGCAACTACCTCATTAGGTGCACATCTAGGAGTACCTGAGGGATGTAGGACTGACAGACTTCCTAACTTGTAAGTGTACTTTTGACAATAAAGAGTTAATCCTTGTGGTCCCTTCTGCACACTACCATTCTATGGTTCCTGACTCTGGACGTGCCTTGCCTGACAGCGCTGTGACACCTCACTTGTCTTTTGCTGCTACTAGTTGAGTTTGGCAAATGCCAGCCGCCCACATGACTGCACAAAATTGTACAGAAGATGCACAGACTGGTATATCGCTCCTGTACACGTCCACTTGCAAGTAATGTAATCCACCAACCTGCCATGCAGGAAATGTGGGCATAATTGGCTGTTTCTTAAATGTGTGCTAAGTACATAAATACAAATGACCATAGCTAGTGTTTTGTTTGGTTTTGAAGTATTTTGGTTGCTGTTGAACCACCCTTAGTTACTGACTTGTTCTGTTGCTATGGAGTGAAATCATTAGTTCTACCTATCTCTTCAGGCATTTCTGCAGTGTTTTATCACTGCTTTCTGTTTATTCCTTTGTGGAAGTAAGACGTTTTAATCTCTTCCCATAGCCTTAAAAGTTTACTCAGAATGATAATAGCGTTCCTTGCTTTGGTTTCCAAATATGTATTTTCTTTTTCCCCCAAAAAAGAAATATCCTGGTAATTTTTCATGGACTTTCAGTAATGTATGCATAACCTGTGCCATTAATTTAAAAAAATGAGGTGTGCGTGCATGGAGGGGGGGGGGGGGAGTCCTGCAAAATTTCACTTTGGATGTAAAAATCAAGACTAACTGCATATATGCCATACAAAACACAAGCAAACATGACTTCAGAGAAACTACAGTATAGACTTTTTCACAGTAAGGGAAGGAAAACATTAACGATTAAACACATCAAAATATAAATGATTTAAGCTTATGCACATAAACAACAGGAAAGTAATCCGAAAATTAGGGAGCAGGCAGGGACAGGGAAGTTAAGACAATAATCTAGGTATTAAACTATAGCTTGTGGGGTTACTTTCCCCATTCAACATAATCAGCCATGAATTATTAATACAGATGACTGTTCATTCACAAGAAAAATGTGAAGAAGCCTCAAGTCACACCAACCTTTAGAGCATGTGGCGGGGGAAGAATACACCATGCTAGTAACATAAACAACTATGCAGCCACATGGTGGACATCCTACCATGTGGTAAAATGGTGCATTGTGTCCCTATGGTTGCAGTGAGTAGTGCATATTTTCAGATAATTTGAATTATAGCACAATAACTTGAATAATAGTACTGTTTGTTGTTGTTTTGTTATGTATTTTTTGTGTTTTTATACTGTAAATCATCCTGTAATCTTTGAATGCAGAGTGGTATTAAATTTAAATAATAATAGTAATATAGAGAGGATCCAAGGGGAGCTGGTAAGTTTTCAATAGTAGAACAGCAAACAATGGAAGTAGGCTTGCAGTCTTCTTTGCAAGGTACAATGGTACCTCAAGTTACAAATGCCTCAGGTTACAAACGCTTCAGGTTACAAACTCTGCTAACCTGGAAGAGCTACCTTGAGTTGAGAACTTTGCCCCAGGATGAGAACGGAAATCGTGGGCTGGCAGCACAGCGGCAGCAAGAGGCCCCATTAGCGAAAGCACGCTTCTAGTTAAGAACTGTTTCAGGTTAAGAATGGACCTCCGGAATGAATTAAGTTTGTAACTAGAGGTACCACTATACACAGCAGCGATTGATGGTATAAGTACCATGTTTCTCAGCACGAGGAAACAGTGCTGGGTTAAATATACCTGCTAAATTTCTGCCCGTCATAAAGTAGTTGTTGTTAATTTCATTTCTGTACCGCTTTATATTTTAAAGGAAAAAATCTCAAAGCTGTTTACAACACATTAAAACATCAAATTAATAAAACAACCCAGAATAAAACAAATTCAAACTTCAAGGAAAATATTTCAGATCCTTCTCTAAGTGACATTTTGCTTTCCTCATATTTATTTACCTACTTACCTAGAGTAGCAGAAGTACTCTAGGAAGCCAGTGTGGTGTAGTGGTTAGAGTGTTGGACTGGGACCTGGGAGATCAAGGGTCGTGAGTGGGATAAAGTTAATTAGACTCAGCAATACCTAACGAGCTTTCATTCATGTATGCTCTTGGACAAAATGAATTTGGAGCATAACAAGAGGAACTAGTAAATCCAGTAGGAAAAAAGAGCATGTGGTCTAATTAAGTGTGCATTCTGTGCAATTGCTCCTGAAAGGCAAAGGCTGGACAACATATGATGATAAAAGGAGGACAAGATGCTAGGGCAGGAAAAAGTTGGATACTGGGTCACTAAGTAGATGGCCGTGATTGGGACAGCACAGACACAGCCAAGTAGAAGTAGCTTTGTGATCTGCAGAAAGAGTAAGTGTAGCTGAAGCACTAATGGCATTCCGTTTAGAGAGCTGGGAAGCAAATTACAGGCAAGTTAATGCTGCATGAACATCTGTGACCCTGCAAATTGTTAGAAGGAAATAAGTTGTAGTAACAGAGAATAAGATTCAAAACTCATCTGTCTGAGTGCAAGTATCTCAAGGTGAAATAACAGAAGGAGAAGAGGCGGGAATATTGATTTCTGCCCTGCAAAACAGACAACAACGCCTACGTATTCCTGGAAGGGAATTTAACTCTCTCAGTGCATCATCTTTTTTAGTCTTCTGGTTTCTGTTGTGCTGGGACATTGGCTGTTAATTCAGAGGCAGCATTTGATTGTTTTGCTTCTATGGAGCTCTTGGACGAACGCGACTTTAAGTAGCCCTTTAGATAATACCACACACTCGAATTCTAACCCAGCACATGCAAAGTGCATGTGTCCTCTGACATTTAGTCAATAGCACATGAACACGTTGGCAGCTTTACTCTTCAAAACATTCGCAGCCACTGGCCCATTGCTGGGCACAGCTTTTAACCATTTTGAAAGTGAAAGGCCGCATATAACACATGTATCGTTGAAAGCTGAAATGAGGTGCGTGCATTTTGTACTCAGCTCAAGATACATTGCAGAAGGAGTTCTTCATTTCAACATTGGGTTTCTTCTATGTAGATCAGTTCACAAAGCTAAATCCCTTTATTCAGAATAGGTCACAAGGGTCAAATTAAGCACACCAGTGTACTGTAGTTTTATTTATAATTTTGTAATACAGTGGTACCTCGGGTTAAGTACTTAATTCGTTCTGGAGGTCTGTTCTTAACCTGAAGCTGTTCTTAACCTGAAGCACCACTTTAGCTAATGGGGCCTCCAGCTGCCGCTGCACCGCCGGAGCACGATTTCTGTTCTTATCCTGAAGCAAAGTTCTTAACCCAAGGTAATATTTCTGGGTTAGCAGAGTCTGTAACCTGAAGCGTATTTAACCTGAGGTACCACTGTACGTTGATGGGACGCGGGTGGTGCTGTGGGTTAAACCACAGAGCCTAGGGCTTGCCGATCAGAAGGTTGATGGTTCAAATCCCTGCGACAGGGTGAGCTCCCGTTGCTCGGTCCCTGCTCCTGCCAACCTAGCAGTTTGAAAGCATGTCAAAGTGCAAATAGATAAATAGGTACCGCTCTGGTGGGAAGGTAAACGCATTTCCGTGTGCTGCTCTGCTTTGCCAGAAGTGGCTTAGTCATGCTGGCCACATGACCTGGAAGCTGTACGCCAGTTCCCTCGGCCAGTAAAGTGAGATGAGCGCTGCAACCCCAGAGTCGTCCGCGACTGGACCTAAAGAATCATAGAATCATAGAGTTGGAATAGACCACAAGGGTCATTGAGTCCAACCCCCTGCCAAGCAGGAAACACCATCAGAGCACTCCTGACATATGGTTGTCAAGCCTCTGCTTAAAGACCTCCAAAGACAGAGACTCCACCACACTCCTTGGCAGCAAATTCCACTGTCGAACAGCTCTTACTGTCAGGAAGTTCTTCCTAATGTTTAGGTAGAATCATCTTTCTTGTAGTTTGGATCCATTGCTCCGTGTCCGCTTCTCTGGAGCAGCAGAAAACAACCTTTCTCCCTCCTCTATGTGACATCCTTTTATATATTTGAACATGGCTATCATCTCACCCCTTAACCTCCTCTTCTCCAGGCTAAACATGCCCAGCTTCCTTAGCCGTTCCTCATAAGGCATCGTTTCAGGGGTCCCTTTACCTTTACCTAATACGTTGATATTGGACCAACTATTCTTGCTCCAACCAGCACATGTGCCGATTCCTCCTCCAGAGCTGCTTCATATCAGTGTTATGGCTGCAGCATGATTCCTCCCAAAAATATTTCTACATGGAAGGTCTTCACATGGCTACATGTGGATCAGCACCGTTCTATGGAAACTCTCCACGCTACCAGACTCATTCTCAAAGCACTTTCCATGCAAAGATAATGTCTTTTACAGCAACTGCTGTATTGTTTCAACTGCACAGAAAACATTTTTCAGCATTAAACATGTTGCTGCCCTAGATATCCCAACCGACATGTGGAATAGCAAAAGCCACTTCCAGTGTGGGTAAGTGGGACTGGAGAAGCAGGTGGCGGGAAGAAGGTAGTTAACCCTTTCCCTCTCTTCAGTTTTCCTGCTCAAAGTGCCCCTCTAAGGTCACGTCCGCAACATACATTTAAAGAACATGGCTTCCCCCAAAGAATCTTGGGAACTGTCACTTACACCCTCACAGGTCCACTTCCCAGCACCCTTTGGGGGAAACCCTGTGCTTTAAATGTATGCTGTGGATGTGACCTAGCCTGCCCTTTATTTTACCTTCTAGGTCCACATACCTTTTCCCATAAGGGAAGGAAGTAGTTGGGGAAGCTGAGTAAGAAAATAGCCCAAGGATTGGGTGGCAGCCAGGAGCAGGCATATTTTCCTCCACTAGTACTTTCTGCTGTATTACAGGCACTTGCAACTCCTTTTCCTTAAAAAGAAAACGTTGCAGAGCTGTATCTAACATAGTTCATAGGAGTAGAGAATTTTGCAAGATACGGCTTCTTCTAGCACTCCATTATGGGAGGAGAATCTGCAATTGCTAATACTACACAACTTTTAAAGTCGTGGGAACTCTGACTTGCACTGAATCGGGCAAACAATACACAAGCTGGTACAAATATTGGTATTCGTATATATATTCATAGAGTTCATGAACATACAGTTTGTCTTCTTCTGGCAGTGTGAAATCTAAGTAGCTCGGCTTTCTGCCCCAGAGACACATTGAAATAAATAGCTCAGAATCCAAGTGGGTATTTGCAGAACCAATACATAATACGGTTGGGGAAATCCCATGTGCTAGGCTGCCTGAGTACCTGGAAGTATCTGTAGCATTGAGATAATGGATGTGAAGTGTTTTGAACACTCAAAAATGTATATAAATGGCAAGTATTGTTATTGTTAAGTTAAATGCTGGTCCATAGGAATTTGTTTTTGGTGTAGCAATTTAAAGCTTCACTCCTACGCACACTGATGGCCAAAACAGTTGTGATGTTATGTTAAATGCTTGGATGCATTTACTTTAGTTAGCCAGGCTTGAGACTAGCACCTGAAAGGTCTGAAAAAACTGATGCTGACCCCTCAGAGTTTGAAGTATAGTCTCAGCTGTGGTACCGGGAGCTGTGTCAGCGGCAATGGCGATTCTAGATAGTAATAGATTTGCTATAATAGGCTAAAGAGATGGGAGTGTTGTGTTATTTGTAAAGGAAAGTCCTCCATTCACAGTCCAATTCACGTTGTTGGCAATGACTGTTAAATCCCAAATAGCCTGGGACCTCTCCACCTGAGCCTGGCTCTCAGCATACAACCTGTCAAGCAGCAATTTACTTCAGCCGAGATGCACTGCTGTTTGCTCCCATGGTGAAATGCCTCAGTAGGGATTTCTCTTATGAGAATCCCTGCTTTGGGAATTCATTCCCCAAGGCAGTTGCTGCAGCTGATTCCCACAGTTGACAAGGCTGAGTGCTAACGTAACTTTAAAAATGAGGAAAGCATGCTGACTCCCCCCCCCCCTGAGGAGCATCCAAAATAGAAAAGGAAAACATATTGAGGAAGGAGAAATGATGAAGAGTAAATAAAGTCTTGTCAGGCAACAGTTTCTTTCATGCTTGGTTCAGTGGCCTAAGTGCCAAACCTGAATTTGTGTGTGTGTATGTGCGCACGCCAAAGGAAAGAGGCACCAGTTAATGTGAGGATAACGTGAAATGTGCATAGTTATCAAAATGTGCATGTGCCAGCAAATAATGAATAATGATGGCACCATCATGCACTTGTATTTTTGTCTTTGCCTTGGGTTGTGGGCTGCTGAAAAGAGCAAGGAAGTTCTTTCCGTTAGTATCATAGATATTACGTGCACAATTTTCAGCGTCATCCTTCTGAAAATCCTGGTGCTGCTTTTTGCCTTTATCTTCTCGTTTGTGAAATGAATCAACAATTGGATCATCAGCAGAGTTCCATCTGTCAAGTATTACTAAGTCTGGGACATCATCCAGGGATGGATTTCCCATATTGTCCAGAATAGGTTTCTGACTTGTCTTTGAAAGTTCATTTGCCCTTATTAATGATGTGGGAAGTCTGGGGTGATGTCTGAGCCATCACTTGGAACATGCCCTTTCTCAAAACGTTTTTCAGCAGGTTGGTAACTGTGGGCCAGAGAGAATCCAGCATCTGAAAGCAGTGGAGTTTCATGAAGACCAGAATTATGCACTCCCACATTCCTTGACAATCTCGTTTTCTCATTCACTAGATTCATCAATTGGGGGTGTGTGTGTGTGTGCAAAGAACTGGTTTCTTCTTTTATTCAGGAGCCAGTCTTGATGATTCTCTAAATCCAGAGATAGGGAAACTGTGGTTCCACAGCTGGTGCTGGGCTGCAATTTCCACAGTCCTTAACCACTGTCACAAAACGTGCTGGTCAGTAATCACACAGTCCAAAGTTGGAGTTAACGTTGTATTAGCAAAAACAAGATCTCCACAGACTTGGCTGAGTGTCAGGCCTAATGAACACAGCAGCTCATTCCCAGTGGCTCTTCCTCCATGAAATTAGTTGCCAAGACTAAAGGTCCCTACATCTCCACAGCTATCTGTCTCTTCCTCTCCAGGTCTTTTACCAAGCAATCAGAGACTACGCCTGCATCCAGCCAATCTCTCCTCTGCCCTTTTCATGCCTCTCCTGGTTATGAAAGACACGGGGAGGGGGTAGTGGAGTTTGCCCAGCAGGAAAGGGAGACCCCCATGACTCTTCATCAGCCTGACTCATCTCTGCCTCTTGACCTTCCTCCTCTCACTTGTCAGCTTCTGATTGTTAACTTCTCCCTATAACAGACTCCCAGCTCACTAAGCCCTGTTACCCCTTCAGCTTCCAGCACCACCTCTTCCCAATCTTCTCCCTCTGACCACTCATCATTGTCCTGCCACCACTGGGCTCTGAGCCTTCTTCCCTTGCTGGCTCCCCAGCTGGTTCTTCCCGCTCTGCATCCAACCAGTCCTTGACAACCATTGTCCATTTTAACTGGGACTGATGGGAGTGGAAGACCAAGAACAACTCGAGGGCCACAGGTTGCCCACCCCTGCTTTAAAAAAGTGGTTAATAAACAGAAAGGGTTTACAAAGCCAAAGTGAGTAAATGAGCAGTAAAATGGCAGATGCAATTCAGTGTAAACAAGTGTAGAATGATGCACTTTGAGGTTTAAAGTCTTATTGAACACACATGAGGGTCTCAACTGGTGGCAACTGACCAGGAAGAAGACCTTGGGGCTATAGCGGATAATTCAATGAAGATGTCAACCTTGTGTGTAGCAGCTGTGAAAAAGGCAAATTACATGCTAGGGATGATTAGGAAAGGTATTCAAAATAAACCTGCTGATATCATAATGCCAGTATACAAATCTATGGCGGGACCACATTTGGAATACCATGTGCTCTTCTGGTCACCTCATCTGAAAAAGGATATTGTAAAGTTGGAAAAGGTTCAGAAAAGTGCAATCAAAATGATCAATGGGGATGAGGAAAGGTTTCAGCTTTTGGGGACATTTTTGTTTAGAGAAAAAGCGAATAAGAGGTGATATGATAGAAATTTGTAAAATTATGCATGGCATGGAGAAAGTGGTTAGAGGGCATGGAGAAAGTGGTTAGAGAATTTTCTCTCTCTCCCTCATAACACTAGAACCTGTGGACATCCAATGAAGCTAAATGTTGAAATATTCAGGACAGACAAAAAGTAGTTTTTCCACACAGTGTATAATTAAAGTATGGAATTTGCTTCCACAAGAGGCAATGATGGCCACCAACTTGAACGGCTTTAAAGGAGTATTAGACAGCCCATGGAGGATAAGGCTACCACTGGCTATTAACCCCAGGGGGCTATTACATCCACTTTCAGAGGCTTCTGAATACCAGCTGAGTTCTGAACTGCAGGGGACGAGAGTGCTCTTGCACTCAGGTTCTGTGCATGGGCTTCCCATAGGCATGTGGTTGGCAACAGTGAGAACAGGATGCTGGACTTGATGGGTCACTGGCCTGGTCAAGCAGGTTCTTCTTGTGTTCCTTCAGTGATTGGACGGGGTAATTGTTCCCTCTCACTGATATGCCGATACATATTTGATAACTACTTTTGCACATGCCCCAAGACAAAATAATATGTTTAAGTTGACTGATGGCCAAACCTCTGGACGGGTTCACACGCCGGAGCGGGAGTGATGAAAGTACGAAGTGGACATGGCCAAAGTTTTTAAAAGGGGTGTGACTATTTCTTTTCTAAGTAGAAATAGGGGTGAAAAATACCTTTTGGCTTCAGGGAATCACAGCAGAGGGGAGTGCAGTGTAATATTTTTTTAAAAATGAAAATTATGACAAATTGGGGAATCACATCAGGGCACCTATGAAAGCTGGGAGATTTCTTTTAAAAGTAATAATTAAAATGTCTTAAAAAAATTTAAATGGACAAAAATTGGAGACTCCTTGTGCAGCGACAACAAAACCTTTTGGCATCATAGTGAGGGACTTATAGTTTGTTTTTGTTTTGTTTTTAAAACTAATATATATATATATTTAAAGATACATTATTAGGAAGCCACAGAAAACTTATGGAGGTGGGCACAACTATAGCCCACTGGTTAGCAACCACTGTCACAGAGGGAGACCACAACTGAGGGCTTATCCAGACTTCGATTTAGCCCACCGCTTTCCTCTGGGGAAACCCGTTGTTTAGCACTGAAGGAGCAAATGGCAGTTGGGTTTTCCACAGATTGCAGTTTGTTCCAGTTTATCACTAAAGAGTGAGTTTTCTAGGGGGAAGTTGTGGGGCAAAGGCAAAACTGCTTGGACCTCTGCTTTCTAGGCGGAAGTGTATCCAAGCCCTCAGATGAGAGGGCAAATAGCTACAGCTGCCTGCCTGCTAATGGCTCACAAGAAAGATCTCTGGTGATGACTAACTATGGGGAAAGGGTGCTTTGCACACAAAGATAGTACCTTGTGCAAAGCAGCCTGTCTCCACAAGGCAGATTTTCGTGAATGAACTTGAGCTCATTGATAGCACTTCTCTGCATAGAACCTTTACAGCATAGGACCCTCAGCATAGGACTCCAGACACAAACAGACTCCATTCCCGAAACTGGGGGTGCCAAAACAGAGCATCACACAAGTAAGCAAGAGAAAGGGGAACACCTGTCATCATGTGTAACTGCTACAGCTGTTTCCCTTGTCTCTCCCAGCCACTTTGCCATGAGTGAATACTGTGTCTTGCACAAACTGTCTTTGCTCTAGCACTCTTCTCCCTTAACCGTGGGGAGCAGTAATCTCCACAAAGGAGAAAGATTCACTCCCACATGCAGGTAAGCTCTCTGTTGGCAAACACCATTATCATCACTGGGCAGAGGCTCATGAGTTCTTTTGCCTTGCAAGATCACAGCCCAGATGCACGGAGCAGAACAAACCACCCTTGTGCACACAGTTTCACTACAATCTGCAAGGGGGAGCTATATGCCTGTATTGTTTTTCTCAGATAGCACCACTCATTCTCTCGGCATCATAATCACCTGCTGTGCAACTAGATTCAAGGACTACATGCTCCAGCTGCTGACCATTGCTCATTGTCCTCTCTTTGTCTTCCCGGGCTCTCTGCAGGCCACTGTCCCAAAGGTAGAGAGGTCCACCCCACACCTCGACAAAGCCCATCCTGGTGATCAGCAGCAATGACCCACATATTGTTGACTGTTCTTTCATGTTAACATATGTGTGCTAGGCAGGCTCCTGTATCCTGGAAAACTGCACAACAGACAGTTATGCAACAGGTGGAGTTGTTTCTACCGTGGAGCTGGTGCCATAACTTCCTGTCCTGCCACTGTCCAAGGCACAAGAGCCTTACTAGAGTGCCTGGCTGGCATTCCACACATTTGACTTCCCTTTCAGAATCTCCTGCCTCCTGGAGACTGTTCCATAAAGGATTTCAGTTTTGCCACATGTGTTGCTTCTTTGCTGAAGGTGGTGGATATGGGTCCCCCCCGCCCCGATCACCCCATTTACCTGGGGTCTGTCAGATCGCACAAGTGGGATTGGTGCTGGGGTGTATTTTGCAGTTATGGGTTAGGAAAGCGAAGGATGTCTATAATGCAGAAGAGATCAGGAAGGGCATTGAAGCCTTCCAGGATTCTACCTGACAGGGTTGGCATATGAGGCAGCACTGGGTGGGGGATGGCCACATCAGGGGAAAGAGTGGGCCAAAAGGCAATTGCTCTATCCGAGGACAAGGCTATTGGTTCATGCAGTGCTGCTCCTGGCTGTATGGAGACCCAACATCCCTCCTATTTTCCAGCATGAGGGTGGGGTGTGTGTGTGTCTTAATTTGAAACATGGTCCTTCACCATGCAAAACACGAGCCATTCTGTGCAGATAGTTCCTTGTGCATCCCCTGTGCTTGTGGGGGGTGGTGGAGGCAGGGGACGGGACAAAGACCTCATGCAGTGACTGAGCTCTGCTGTAACCAACTGGTTAGGGAGCTGCCCTGCAGAGTTTGCAGCTCCCTCTCTTTTACTCCTGAGACGACTGTCTGCCCACCTTGCTGTCATATAAATGGTGAAGGGGGCTATATTCCTGCCCGCCCTGTAGAATGTTGATCTCAGGGTCAAGCCCCACAATGGGCAAAAGATTCCTGCATTGCAGGGTGTTGGACTAGATGGCCCTATGTTCAGTGCTGTGCAGTGAGCCAGTGGAGGCTGCTGCAATCTGTGTGTGTGTCTTTCGCTGCCTTGGTTGCCTGTCCTGGTTCCTCCCCTTAGCTACTTGGCAAAAAAAGTTTTTCCTTTCTCTGGGTAGGTCTCAAAATCTTTGATTCAGGAGCTCTCTCTCTCTCTCTCTCTCTCTCTCTCTGTGTGTGTGTGTGTGTTTGTGTATTTTCTCTGCAGTCATTCTGCCCAGGGAGTTATGTGGGGGTGTTTTCTCCTTCCCTTTCTCTGTGCTTTGTAGCTAAAACGGTGTGTGTGAATGGTATAAGGGGATTTGAACCCCTGACCGTGAGGTTGCCTTGGGACTGCCTGTAACAGGGTTACAAGCTGTGGGCTTTTTGTGTGTCTTGTTCACGTGGTGATGTAAGAGTGTGTGCCGGGGGTGGGATTTCTACATTGCCATTAGCTCCTAGTATTGGGGGGCGGGTCATGTGGGCACTGGTGGCAGTACAGTCCCCAATTGTGGCTCAGAGTGGCTGGGGAAACCCAGCCAGATGAGTGGGGTATAAATAATAAATTGTTGTTAGGCTGTGGTGGTGTTTCCTGGGACACTGTGGGAGCATCTATCATTCTAATGCATTTTAAATATTTTTTTGTATGTATGTTCCCTTTTTCTCCTGGCCATGCAGCAGAGGTGTATTTCTGGCCCTGGCATAATTTGAGGGCTCTGTTAGACACGATTAAGAAGAGCTCAGGTTACAATGACAGGTAGAAAGACCTTTCTATGAGAGCAAGTTATTTGGTGGGTTATTTTGTCCATTTCTGCACTGCGGCGCTATATGTGGCCTCTGCAGAATGCCACAAAAGTCCTAACAGTTTCTGAATCGGAGGTCCAATCCAGCTTCAATTTGGGGTTGAACTGGAAGGATACGTCCTTGGGCATTTAAAGATGCTGCCATGAAGCCAGAGATAAATAGTAGCTTCAGTGAACACTTAAGACTTCAAAAACAACTTTGTTGCCAATGTCAGCAAACTACTCTGCATAGAGTGAACTCTCTTGTGAAGTTAGCTTTTGCATCATCAGAAACCTGAACATGTGCCAAAACTGCAATAACAAAAACCTCTCACTGTTATTGTTTATAAAGACAAATCAGCTAATTGAACAGTACCACACTGAAATTGCTTTTGAAAACGAAAAGACAGTTGTGAACTAACAAGGAACTGGTTTGTGGCATTATGGTCATGTGTGTCCTCCTGGTGTAATAACTGTACAGTATAAGTTTGGCCGACTATCTAATGGTAAATTAGTGATTGCATTGCCACCAGATGGAAATATAATAATAGCATAAAGCCACCAAATAACTGTAAAGGGCAGAACAATAAAACCAAAATTAGCCAGAGGCAAAAAGGATTTAAAACTGTTAGATCAAACAGCAATTATAAACTTCTAAAAAGCCTGGGCAGATAAAAAGGCCTTCATCTGGCACTAAAAAGTGCAGTGCTTGAATCTGGCAAACCTCTGTGAGATCATGTGAACTCCAGAGATGGGGTGCCAGCACTGAAAAAGCCCTACACATGCATCAAAATGAATTGGGAACTAGGTGGGGGAATGGTGAGGTGACAGAAAGCACTCCACCTCTTTAGCCTGAGGATAGAGAACACCATTTTTAAAAAGTGCTTCTTTAAAAACTAGCATATAAACCTTGCTTGTTGCGCTGGTTTTATGAATGCAGGAGCCCTGCTGGAAAGACGCAAGGGTCTTTCTAGTACAGCATTCTTTTTCCAACTGTAGTCAACCAGACAGTTCTGGGCATTCAGGCAAAAGTTCTATTGTTGTTTGCCTACCCTCCAAGAACTGATATTCAAAGGAATGTCGTCTCTGAATTGGGAAGCTTGGTTTAGTAATTGTGGCTAGTGCCTGTTCAAGGACTTGCCTCCTATGAAAATATCTAATCCCATTTTAAATAAATGAAGTCGATATGCTTTTAAACATTATAATCTTAATTCTTTATGTGTGTCTGTCTGTTTTTTTAAAAAAACAGGCAACTAGCAAACTAAATAAAAATAAAAATTAATAATAATAAAATTATTTTAGGAGATCTGCTATCCAATAGTGTCTTTGAGTGTGAGCTGTGCAAAGAGGTTGCCCCAGCTGCAAACTTAGTGGGTGGATACAGGCAACTGATATGGAAATTGTATCTGCAATATGGGTGTAATAATACTGACCTACTTTCGAGGAGTGTAACAAGAATCACAATGTACATGGAGTGCTTGGAACACTATAAAGTGCAACACAAGTACTAAATATTAACATTATTGCAACAGATTTTTAACCTGTGCTTTCTGAAAGACAGCCTTCTGAAAGACAGCTATATTCACAAAAGTTAGTGCCAATTCTGTTTTCCATCTCTTTGTTGTGGGGGTGGGTTTGAGAGGGGATGGGCAAATGTAAGGTGCAAAATTCCCACTTGAAGGTGAGGGTGAGGAAAGGAAACAGGAGGAAATATGTTGGGGTTAGACTTGAGAATTGAACTTTAGTAAGAGTATATGGTGGAGAGGGTTAAGTCTCCTGCCTCCTAGAGACAAGAAAAGGAGGCACAAATTTTCATTTCATCTCATTGCCGTTTAATTGTAAAGACGTGTGGAAATTAAAAATGCTGGAAGCTAATCCCTGCAAATTCATTATAACCACTGTGGTTTGTGGATATCTGTAGCTAGCCACAATCCACAGGCCAAGAGGGGCTGTATTAAATCAATATGAACATGGTTCCCCCGCCGCCTTTTGGCTTTTTTATGTCTGTTTTGCCAGCGAAGTGTCATACGGGTGCAATCCACATACCTATCGAAACCAATGACTACAATTCCATAGATTTTAATGGATCTGGAGTATACCTAGCAAAATTAAAGCGTGAGATGCGCTTGGTTTTGTTGATAGCCCGCAGGGTTTATGTAATAGGGCACACAAGACGGAGGAGCGGGCGTGTGAGGTTGGAAGGAGAGAATAAATCTGGGAGCCGATCAGATTCGGGGACCGCCCGATCGCCGAGATGGAATGCATCTCCTGAATTAATACGACGACCCCGACCTCCCGGCCAGAGAGCTCGGCTTTTAATTCTGCAAAATCCAATTTGTGCGCTTGCAATTGAGATGGATGGTGCAGACATGCTCTTTAAATCAGTGTCTGCTATTTTGTGGCGGGGGGGGGGGGGAGGCAAGTGGAGGCGGGAGGAGAACGTGTGTTCGCCCTGTGCTGCGCCGCAGCCCGACTCCCTGCCTCACTCGCCCTGTCTCTCGATTTTGGTAAGAGCCTGCTTCAGGCTTACGCATCTCAGCGCGGCGAGGTGTCGTGTGTGCTTTTGCAGCGTGCGGCGCGGCTGCCGTACCTGGGAGACGAGGGGCCCCGAGGTGTGGGAAGTGTGCAGAGCGTCCGTGTGTGTGTTTTGTGTGTGCGCGCCCTGCCTGGGTGTGGCTTAGGCTTGGGACGTGTGCCTCCCCCTCGCATTGCCACAGAGACACTTCTATGCCTTCTGATGCCTTGAAATAAACGTGCCGAGATTCCAGGCTGGCTCCGAGGAGTTCCTGGTGGAGATGGCTTTGCGGGGTGTGTGTGTGTGTGGTGGGGGGAAAGAATATTTTTTTTAAAGGGCAGCATGTCGCTTTAAGAAGTGCCATTGGGTGGCTGCGTCTTTAAGAGGGAAGAGGCGGCGGAAAGAAAACTACCTTGAGGTATGGGGCTGGCCTATGCTAATTGCGGGGGCGGTGCCAGGATGAATGGAGGGAGGTGAGGGCGGTGCTGCTTTACAGGGGAGGAAGGACCCATGCATTCAAGGCCTGTCTCTTTAAGGAATCAGTTGATACCATTCCGTGAGAGAGGAAAGGGGGGGAGCTAGCCCCCCCTCTCCTCTCCATCGGGACACTACCATTCCCGTTGCTGGGGAGGCGAGGCGGCTTGGAGAAGTCAAAGTCTGCCCGTGAGTGAGGAGGGGACGTTCCATTGATTGGGTGGGCCGGGGGGGTTGGGGGAAGCGCGCGCGCGATAGGCTGCTTCATTCGCGGGGAGCGGACGGGGGGGCGCGCGCAAGAGAAGGAGGGAGGCCGAGGGGCGATGGGCGGTACCATGTGGGAGAGGGGGAGGAGGAGAAGAAGGAGGAGGGGGGAGGCTGGCTGGCTGGCGGACAATGGAGCCTGTGTGTGTTTGCGGGAAAGGAGCGAGTTCGCCGTCGCCGGGGGGAGACGCTGCGCCGCCGCCGCCTCCTGCCCGGGGCTGAGAGGTGCCCCCCGGCCGGGCCAGGCCCCTCCGCCCTTGGTGGGCAAGAGCGGTGAGCGTGCAGAGGGAGGCGGGCAGGAGGATCCTCCGCATGGTGCCAGCGGCACCCGTGGAAACTGCGGGCCGTGGGGAGGCGGGCTGTGCGCGCGCGTGTGTTGAGGTGGTGCTGGTGGGGGGGGGCGACGCGGCGAGAGGACGAGGGGCCGCCGGGTAACCGCCCTCCCGCCTGCCTGTTCGGGGGAAAGTTTCGGAGTTTGGGGGCTGGTCGAAAAACCTGGCGCGGGCGGGCGCGGGGAGCGTGAGGTGGGGGCGCGGGCGGGAGGGAAAGAGGCGGGAGGGGTCGGCGCTTGGCAAAGCAAGGCGGGGGTGGGGGCGGCTCCGATTAGTCGCCCGAGGCGGGCGGGGGGGGGGCGGGTTGGAAGGAGAGCCGTGGAGGAGGCCGGAGGGAGGAGGCGTGTCCATCGCATGAGGGGAAGAACAAACGGCCTGGGGGGGGGGGGAGAGAAACCTTGAGTCTGGGAAAAGGGGGGCGGGTGGGCTATCTGTGTACACGGAGTAGTATGTGGATGCGCTTGGGTGTGTGTGTGGATGGTGTGCGTGTTGTGGCAAGGCGGGTGTCTGGGCAGGAGATGCCAGCCCTTTTGGGGCGGGGGGGGGGGGCTCGTGCGTCTCTGTGGGTAACGGAGGAAGGCAGCCTGGGTTAGGAAAACAGGGTGGAAGGAACGGAGTGAGCCTGGGAATTTGGGGGTAAGGAACGCTTCACACTCCCCCGTTTTCCTTCTCCCCGTTCCAGTTAAATAAGGGGATTTGCTATTGTGGGTCGCCGCTGAAAGGGGGAGGATTTTGCAGATGCTTCTGGAGGTGAGGAGCTGCTTTAGGCTTTGAGGTGGGGGGGGGGGGTAAGAGGGACGGAGTGTGTGTTTGTGTCTTCTGGGCTGCCTAGGCAGTCGCCATGGGCCTTAGGGGGCAGTTCAGAAGAATAAAAGTGCAAGGGGGTAAGAAAACGGTTTGTGGATCCAGTGCATGGAAATGGGGTGGCCGTAGGCGACCCTCCGCAAGGCTGTTAAGAAAGTAAGGTGTGCAGAGCTGTTTAAGAGGTCTTTCTGTACATGACCAGAGAGCATAGTCTCCCCCTCCCAACAATGCTGGTCAGAGGGATTGTGAACTAGATGCCCAGTCTGCAAGGAGTACTATTCCACATTGCTAGTTAAAGGGAGCTGTAGATCTTTGGGGGGGGGGGATAAAAATCAGGGGCTTGATAATTTCTCCTGAAGTGCTGTGAATATTGGTCAGTCCCTGTTTGCTTAATTGCTTGCGTAGGTAGATGGTGCAAATCTGTTGAGGTTATCTCCACCCTGGAAATTTACACATTCAGTCATTTTTTAGTTCTGTAGTTAGAACCACATACAGATTAGATCATACTATGCATTGGTCTTAAAGTAATAGACTAATTGCTCTTACATTCCAAAACCATTTTTGTAAATGGGGAGACAGACATGCTCCTAAGTTTTGACCTGTGATATGTAGAATTAGTACAGAGTTTCAAAGCTGAATTGGGTAGGAGAGGCCACACAATTCAGTAGGGCCTTTTTCTCCTAGCCTTTCTTGAGTCTGGTCTTTAGGTCACTTGAATGTTGATGTAGCATTGAAGGGGTAGTATACAAAGAGAACTTGGGTTTTTTCTGAAATGCTAAATACGCTGGTGTGCTATCTTAACTTCAGATTGTCAGTCTTTGCGTTCAGTTTATTCTACCTCCCTGTTTGCTACTTTTTTCTTACTAAACTAATGCTCCATTTAAATAAACAACAGAGTAGGCTGACTAAAATGCAGTCCATCAACTTGTGTTAAGAGGAGAGGAAAAATGTCTATTTTGGTTCGCACTGAAACTTGAGTTATTTTAATGTGTTGTAAAATGGTGGCGAGGTAGAAAACATTTGTGTAAAAGTAGTTAAAAGAAAAGCACATTGGAGTATAGCAGCGTGGGCACATCATATCATCCACAAATATCACTTGCTTCCATTCAGCTTTATTTTTAATTCATATATTCAAGTGTACACAGTCTGTAGTCATTGCAGCGATTCCTGGAGGGGTAGTTCCTCAGTACTTTCTATCTGAGGGGAACTGAGGGCACTTCCACTTGAAGCTAAGAACTTCATTTATATATCACGTTGAATTCTGTTGTGTGGTGTGTTAAGTAATGCTTTTAAATGGCATGTATGTTCTCATTATTATGGCTCTTCCATTCAGCTTACAGATGAAATGAAATTTAGCCAGTTGGTTGGAATAGTGTGATGAATGTGAACTAGTTTTGCTCAAAACTACCTGGTAAATTTCTGGTCCATAAACCAAATTTGGAATGTAAAACTAATTCAACATACTGTACATTTATTTCCTCTTTATCTACTTGATTTTGCTTAGCTTGAGGTAGTGCTCAGCAACCTGGTCAATGTGTGCTGGGGGGGGGGGATCCAGCAGAAGAGCTGCAGCTAGTTTACACTGATTTACATTTATCTAAAGCGTGTTACTTGACATATTCTTTTGGTATCAAGTTAGATGGTGCATTTATGAGTCATGTACATTAAAATATGGTGAACATGAACTATCTTTATTGAACTTGGAAGATGTTGCACTTTTAAATAATGATGCTCAGGATTTTTGTTGTTCTCACTTATAGTTTTAAGCCAAATAAGAGTGACCTGGGACCTCTTCTCTCTCTCTCTCTCTCTCTCTCTCTCTGTGTGTGTGTGTGTGTGTGTGTGTGTGTGTGAAGTGAAATGGTTGCTGATAAGAGGGAGTTGCCAGACTAATACTAGTCATGTTGCTTTCTTAGCTGAGCAGTAGCATCTCATTTTGACTAGAGGAAGTAAAAACTTCTTTGTTTCTGCACTTTCCAATCCCTCCAGGTAACAGTGAGCAGCTGAATTGAGGCATGGTGTTACCCTTAATGGGTGCTCCACAGCCTAGCAGTTCGAAAGCACAAATGGCAAGTAGATAAATAGGTACCGCTCCGGCGGGAAGGTAAATGGCGTTTCCGTGCGCTGCTCTGGTTCGCCAGAAGCGGCTTAGTCATGCTGGCCACATGACCCGGAAGCTGTATGCTGGCTCCCTTGGCCAGTAAAGCGAGATGAGCGCCACAACCCCAGAGTCGTCCACGACTGGACCTAATGGTCAGTGGTCTCTTTACCTTTACCACAGCCTACTGTGCTTTCATCTGACAGCATTCTATATAGGCTATCTAATTATTATAGTTGTGCCCTTGACCTTTAAAAAGCGATTGGTTAAATAGTTTACAAGTATGTGTAAGCATTAATCTTTTTAGAACAAAAAAGATACTTCAGTAATCAACAAGTTTGAGGCTTCTAATTTCAAAAACAAAGGAGTTCAGTTTGTCAAGGGCATACGAATTTTGTGTGGCCACCCAAAAAGTTGTGGCTTCCAAACATTATCACCATGCCCTTGCTTCAAGTGATGGGGTCCCTTGCTTAGAGCTAAGGAGAGGCCTTAAGGATTCGTGGAAGCGGCCTGAGAACATCTCCAAAGCACTCTGCAGCTGCTGAGACAAATCTCCCACTTCTTCATAAGCTCCAAGCTTGAGAATTGGATTTGTGTTCTTTGCATTTGATTTTTGTGTGCAAGTTGTTTATTTTTGAATATTTATATCTCATGTTTTGGGTTAAAAGAGCCCCCCGAAGAGCTTACAATATATTAAAAACATAAAGTATTGTAATAAAATAGTATTAAAACCCAGCAATAAATCATTTGTAGCAGCAGGATGCAAAGTTAAAAGATTCCAAAAACCAGGTTAAAATAAGATATTGATCATCTATCTAAAGATTATGAGAGTGTGAGCCAACTAGTTTTCCTGGGGAAGGTAGCCTTGACGCCACTTCTGAAAAGGCCCTGTCCTATCCCCACCAATCATCCCACCATCCATGGCTCTGAATGGAAAGGACATGGAGCAGGGGATCTGATGATTATCCTAAATGTTGGGAAGACTTGTGTGGGTGGATGTGTTCCATTAAATAACCTGGCTGCAAACTATTTTGAGCTTCATAGGTAATTGTGCCAGGTTACTAACAACCTTAAATTGTGCCAGGTTACTAATTGGAAGCCATGTGAGCCACAATAGCTTCCAGTTAATTTCCTGACATAGTAACAGAGTGAATTGAGTTAAATTAGTAAGGAACAAGGCCTATACAACTTCATATATTTCCTAAATCTGATGAGTATACCTTGTTGATTTACAACAAGAATATTATCTACAGTGGTTCATTATTACAACCAGGCCTCCTTTCATTGACTTTGTCACATTGTGTAAATTTTGCATGCTTTAGTTTGTTTTTCATCTATACAGAGACCATTCAATATAGGTTGTGTCTTACAACCAACTCCTATAACAGTTTGAGTCTTGCACAAGACAGTGCAGTCTTGTAATATTTACTCAGAAGTAAATACCATTGCATTCAAAGGCATTTACTCCCCAGCAGCTGAGTCTAGGATTGCAGCCTAAGTGTGGGAATCTGCACACTGGGCATTTTTTTCTTTTCTTCTTTTTCCCAGTATTGCTCCTTTCTGTTTCATTCTGCCTTGGGCTAGCTCCACCCTCCTAAAAACAAAAAAATACAAGATTTGATAGTAACTGGACAGACAAGGGAAACTTATTTTCACCAGGTGAACATAAGCTTGTGTTTTGTGCAAGTATTCATATCTGATAAAGGAGCAAATCATTTCTTCATTTACATAGAGAAGAATCCTTTAACTTGCTGTATCTGGAAGATACATTGATTTGCTTTAGTGATTAAGACTGCAATCCTAATGTTAGGGGAGGAGCAAAATCCAAAGGAGATTCAACTGCCTTAATTGAAAATCCTGCGAGTTGAGCTAGCAGGATGAAAGTGAGAGTGGTGGAAGGCCTTTGGGTTCTTCCGTCCATTTCCTGCTGTGTTTTTCTGTTTTGACATTTCCCTTTCCATTTTTACTAGAGGGAGTGGAAGAAGAGATTTAAACATGTTCAGAAGTGTTACTTAAATAAATAAACAAACCTGGTTTGGGTGTGTGACAGGAGACTGGGAGGACTCAGGATCCCAGCTCCTTCCTTCCGTATTCCTTCTTGGACCATCCAGTGTTGGATGTTGGTTGGGCCAGGGTGCTGGAAGACTCATTGCAGTTAAATAAGAAGGCCTCAACATTGGATCTCTCACTCTCATGTTGGAGAGGTAGATCTGATCTTTCCTAAAGCCCCTCAGATGCCCTCCAAGAGACCATAGTATTGCAGTCTGAACTATAGGACAAGCATGTGGATAATACATAACTGAATATTAATCTATTTAAGAGAAGTATACATACGTACGCATGCACACATTTAAATACCATCCTTTATCCTGGTTGTATATTAAGGCAGTGTATAATCAAATTATATTGTAGTATGAGAAACAACTAGAAGATGATATCAAATAGAACCCCTAAAAGCAGAACTACAAAGAAAGCCAATTTAAATGCCTGGATGAGTAAAACTTTTGCCTGGTGCTGAAAAGAGTGCAGCATAGGTGCCATGCCAAACCACTTTAGGGACGACATTCCATAAATGGGGTGCCAATGCTGAAAAAGCAAACTCCTTTGTGATTGTGTAAGAAAAGAAGAAGAGCCCTTTAGCATCAGTTCAAAGGCCTGTCTAATCCAGCATCTGATTTCTCACAGTGGTCAACTAAATGCCTCCCAGAGTCCCAAAAGTAGGATATGAACAGAAAAGCACTCTCTGCTCTTCTGATACTGGTATTCATTGGCTTGCTGCCTCTGATCCTGGAGCTCATAAGTAGCCGTCGTGATTAGTAACCCTTGGGAGACAAATTCATGGCAGATAAAACTAATTAAAACTCTAAATTGGTAGTTATTAATACATCTTGTTGCAGTGAATTCCAAAGTTTAACTCTGCTTTGTGAAGAAGTCTTTTTTTTTGTTTGTCCTGAATCTCCCAGCTCTCAGCTTCATTGGATGACCCTTGCTTTTAGTATTATGAGAGAAGAAGGAAAAACTTCTCTCTATTCACTTCCTCTAAAAGGTAAAGGTACCCCTGCCCGTACGGGCCAGTCTTGACAGACTCTAGGGTTGTGTGCCCATCTCACTCAAGAGGCCGGGGGCCAGCGCTGTCCGCAGACACTTCCGGGTCACGTGACCAGCATGACGAAGCTGCTCTGGCGAGCCAGAGCCGCACACGGAAACGCCGTTTACCTTCCCGCTTGTAAGCGGTCCCTATTTATCTACTTGCACCCGGGGGTGCTTTCGAACTGCTAGGTTGGCAGGCGCTGGGACCAAACGATGGGAGCGCACCCCGCCGCAGGGATTCGAACCGCCGACCTTTCGATCGGCAAGCCCTAGGCGCTGAGGCTTTTACCCACAGCGCCACCTGCGTCCCTTTCACTTCCTCTACTTGGTGCTTAATTTTATTACACTTTTATCATGCCTGCCTTACTCTTCCACCACTCCACTACCAATTGGATTCAAATGTTGTAGCTGTTCCTTACAGGTGTCTTGCTGTAGTGCTCTGGTAATTTTTGTGGCTCTTTTCTTCACCTTGCCCAACTCTACAATATCTTCCTTGAGATGCAGCGACAAGAGTTGTACAGAGTTTGCCAAATGTGGTCACACCATAGATTTCTGGAAAGGCACCACAGTATTGGCAGCTTTCTTTTCAATCCCTTTCCCACTGACCCCTAACATGCCTTCACCACTGGGAGAAGGGCTTCAGCAGAATTCTCAAGGCACTGGCAGGTTGGTGTGGGAATAGGTGTCATTCTGGTGTGCTGTGTGAAATGGATCTTGGCTGCCACTTTTTATGCCAGCTTTAGTAACGACCTGTTCATGTAAAGTATAACTCAGTGGTATTAGGCAACGCTTTTACAATTGCGTGCAATTCACGGAAAAGTTCTCTTGGGCTTTTATCCTGGAACAGCCAACCTGCAGTTGCAGTACTTCAAAAAAAAATGAAGACAGAAATAAAACTATATAGTAGCAACTATTAAACAAAAAACTTTTTTTTTTAAAAAAAAGACAGCTGTGCTAAATAAGCAGCTGGCCAAATTTTCAAGCATCATCGTTTTGTGGAATATTGAAAATATTTGACCATGGTCAAATAATACATAGTCAATTGACTGTTGACTAGTTAAGTAATGTGCCAATCTTACCTATGTGTTTGAAGAGAAGGGGTTTGTTTTCTGGTCTGTGTAAGAGACCTTTTGGTGAAAGCTGATGTTTGCCTGCTGGAGGTGATGGTGCTCAGAGTGGGTCTACCCATGATTTTTTGATATGGGCTTGTTTGAAGCTGTCAGGATTTTGAAAAGTAGAGGGTATTATTTTATATTATTTTATCTATTTTAAAGGGATGGTCAGTGAGAGGCCAGTTTCCCTTTCATTTACTTGTGTGTCCCTCATGAGAGGAGTTGAATTTCTGCTGTGTGGACCTCTTAGGTATTTTTTTTATTAAGTGGACTATAAAGTTAAATAAAATAAATATTCCTTTCAGTGAAGATGATTGAAAGATGTAGAGGAGTGTTGGCTTGCTTGGGTGAGGGAAGTACAGTTGAAGCCTCCTTCATAATTATTTTGTGGTAGTTTAAGGTTTTCTGGATGATAGTTGACCTGTTGAACAGGCCCTCTTTTAAGAGACTGCTGGGGAGGACCTATTCTATGATAGCTCCAGGATCACTCCCTTTGAAGGCATGTTCCTTTTGTGAAAATGTTTTGAGAAAGCTTCTTTCCAGGAGCTGAATTATTTTTTCCTAGCAGAAGTTACTAGTCTTTTATGGGTTTATTTTTTTGGGGGGGGGGGGTCCTGATTGAAACTACCGTATCTTGAGATCTCTTCAAAGAAACTGCCTATAGGGAGCCATAACATCACTGCTCATGTTGAATGGTCCATCATCCTCTGCGGAGGATGATAAATCTCTTGGCCCTACTGGTGAAACATGGATATGTCTCCACAGTTATGCTGGACTTTAGAATTACATGGAGCAGAGTAAGGCAAAGGGAACATTATTGCACCCTTCTCTATATCTAGAAAGGATTATTTGGGTTTGTCTCTTTGTTCCTTGGCTTCCAAAGTGCTCTTAGTGCACGAACAAGCTCTAGATATCTATTTTGTATTTATATCCCACTTTATTTCCCTAACCCTACATGGTTTCACAGATATAGTTAAGTGGAGAAACAGTTATTGGCTGATTGAGGTGGGTTGTTGAACAGAGTCGCAATCCTACTCTGAATCAAACAACTTCTCCACAGTGGCTATCGGGGGGAAGCGGGATCATTCTAGAAGTTAGGCCGGACTACTGATGGTGCTGTGTGCACCTTGGGCTTCTTCATCTGTAGGAATCATCTCTGATTTCTGCAAATCTGGGCTGGGGCTGAAGGCCAAAGTGCAGGAACAGCCCCGCACCTGAGCTTCATTTATATTTGCAGGTCTGAAGAGCAGGGGATTTTTCTTGACCTTGCATAGAGAAGAGGAGAAAAGTCTTTGTGACCAAGTTGGCTAGCAAGACCAGCTAAGATTTCTAGACTTCGGGTTGCACATGGATGTTTTCTCCTCTCCCCACCTTAAGCAATATTCTTCTTTTGTGGTTTCCATAAACTGGAAAGTGGAGGAGATAATTGGAGCCCCAGAGAGAGGAGAGTCTGTGAACCCAGGGCAGAGCCCTAAGAGCCAAACCATGGTTTAGCCATACTATCAGAACCAGGCCATATGTGAGGCTTAGATACCCGTGTGGCCAAGATTACAGCATGAAATATTGCTTAGATTACATTGCTTCCCTTTACGGTGAGAGTGCTTGCATTTTATTTTAGCCAAAGCAAGTTTTCCTGTGGTTGTGAATAAAACTTATGTACAAAAAGCTTAGAAATGGGAGATGATAATGGCAGAACATCTAGTAGCTGAAGGTGGGGCTTTTTATACAGTGTAGCCCAGGGCTTGGCAGCTGAAACTTAGTGCTGTTGTCTAGGAATCTGAAATCACCACTTCCCTTAAATTCCTTACCAAAAAATAAAAGTAAACGTCCATATTCTTGATCTTTCCTACATGAGTATGACAAAGTTAACCTAGGCTTTGTTGGTTAATGTGCACAAGTTAGTCCCAGTTAAGAAATCAGTTTTCTTGATCACAGAACCATAAGCAGAATATTGATACTTCAGGATTCAGCTGCTTTGAAAAGAAACTTTGAGTCCACTGTTTATACAGCTCTAAACATCTGTAGTGATCCATGGCTTTTACGTTCAGTAGAGATACCTACTACATTCCTGTATCTTTTTCTCCTAGACAACTAAATGCTGGATGTGTTCGTGAGACGAACTGCTCAAAGATACCCAGAACTGATGCTGTACTTTGTTTAAAATTCCGATCATGGTAAGATCACACTTTTCTTCCTTATAGAATTTTATATCTTGACTTGTAGTTCCCTGTTTCCAAAGAACCTTCATTTGCATGCTAATCTGTTAGAAATGCACTGTGTTTTGTCTTCAGTTGTTATGTTTTAGGATAACATTGATATTTGCTGAGAAACATGGTGTGCTCTAATGTGTCGCTCACTAGTGTCTGTGGAGTTAGTACTACAAATGGGGGGTGCACATTTGGCTGGTTTTTCTGTTACCAAAGCTTGCATTGTACCCGGTGGTACATGTAGAAGACCCCAGGTTCTGTCTGTAGCATATCCAGATTTAAAATAACCAGGGAAAGACCTTCTCCTTGAGGATCTAGTGTGTCTGTCAGTTGTAATAGATGGCACTGCCCAGTGAACCAGTAGTCTGAATTGATATAAAGCAGCTTTGGATGTTCTTATGTGAGACAGTGGCCTGGTTTGCACAACAATCTGGTAAGCCAAACTATGGTGTACTGGAACTGTGTGAACGTATAGGAGCTCACAGCCAATTTGCTGTTCCCTGGTCCTTTTTGCTCCTGTGCCACACTGAGTTAAGCAGAAATCCTTTGATAATGAGGAGAAAACATAACCATGAGCCTGGGTTCAGGTGACACACTAAGCCAAACTTTGGCTTAGCTCAACATGCCATGAGACTGGGGAGCAGTAAAGTGCCTGCAAGATCCCATCTGGGAGTCTGCATGTTTGCATGGCCCCTGCTAAGCCATATTTCAGATTACAGTGGCATGCAAACCCGTCCAGTGTTACATACTTGCTCTTTTAATTTTAATCAGGGATGGGCAACCTGTGGCCCTCCAAAACTCTTGTTGGACAGCCATGACCATTGGCCATGCCAGCAGCATCTGAAGAGCAATAGGTTCCCCATCCCAGTTTTAGAATATAGCTTGTTCTTACGGTTACAGGAAAGCCCACTATTAGGCCAGTTTAAGAAGTCAGTTCTCACATAATCCAAAAGAGGATATTTATGGTACTTCTTATAATTAACATATCAGCTATAGGTATGAAGGAAGCATATTGTGAACTTTCTGATTTCAAATTCTACTTACAGATTTTCATACATTCTTACACTGCCCTTTTACTGCTGTTCACCTGTAATTTAAACAGGCACACTAGACCACAAGGTATTTATATGTCTTGTTACCAAGTTGGAGCTATTGTCACGTCTGTTTTGTATGGATTGCAATTTCTTATTCTTGGCCAAGAATTTGAGTGTAACATCTTCCAGCTATAGCAGTGAGGAGATTTCAACATAATGAGTAATAGTTATCACAGCACACTTTTGATACAGAATTTTAGGAGGTTGACTGTTGATGGACAAATTTTCAGTCTCTGGAGAATGTGATTTCACTGAACTTCAGCTAATTTTTGTACCTCTTCATTAATGTATAATTCAGGGTGTTTATTCAAAATACTTTGTAGGATCTTTTAATGAGCCACTCTAAGCTTGGGGGGGATCATTCTCCTTTCTCCCCCACCCCCATATGAAATTGATCCTGCTATTCTCAACATTTAAAGCACTAATAAACAAGGGATGGATATTGAGTCCTCTTTCCCCCAAATATATTGTAAATGTATTTGAGGGTAGGATGGCATTTAAAGAAGCTGTAGTCCACTTACTGGTTGCAAAGATAACATTCTGCTGTTAGGTTTCCTTACTGAAGAAACTGGAACCCTTTGACAAAGGGAACAGTGCAAATGTTGTCTTAACATAGCTTATTCTGCTAGTTATTTGAAAATGTTTTATAATTGAGTTTTAAGATTTGATGAAGAACTTCAGCAGTAGCTCTCAAGACAGTATTTTCTTTAGCAGATGTTAGGCTAGTTAATATTTACCTTGAGGGTACATGTCCCTACCATATGGCTTAATCTTTGGTATGGGTCTCATATCCATATCTTCTTAGGAAAGTCAAATATCCTTGCATAAGGAACTCCTTGGTTATTTTGAAGTTTGGGGCCTCTGAACCTTTATCACACAAATTTATTTGCTTAAATATCCATGTTAAAGTGCCTTATAGCAAATTATCCATCTGGACTAAAAGAATTATCTTAGCCTGGTCATTGAATGTAACATCTGAATATGGAAGTAGATGAGAATTCAGACTGACAGTCCTACAATGTGCACAATAAGATTTGTGTGGCTCTTTTGTTTTCCCCATCTTTCATCAGTGCTCTAAACTGTGTACAAGCAGAACAATGATACAAGGCACAACTGGTGTGTAGTATCACACACCCCTCAGGCTAAAAGTTGGCTCCCTTCCAGTTGGGGGTTTTTTGGGTGTTGGATATGCTGGTTCATCGCACCCAGATCCCACAAATCACAGAAGGAATTGCAGGTCCCTATCAGTTCAAATGGCAGACTGGGAAATTGGTGGGGTTGGCAGAGATAGTAAAGTCCAAACCACAGAGTCCCCCAGGATGCTTGCAGAAGCCAGCTTGAAAATATGTATCCTTTGTTTATCTTTAGCACTAAATCAGCAGCAGTTGTGGGAAGCTGTTGAACACAACCATAGCATCTGTACATTACAGTAAGATAAGTGACTGGCTATCCAAGCAGCAGAAACAACTGTGAAAACTGGGGGGGGGGGGGAGGGAGCCTGTTCACCATCAACTTGAAACTTCAATGTTTAAAGCTAGGGCAAGGGACTACATCTGTTAATTAGATAATTTACCTCTTTTGATATTGCAATTGTTTTAAATACTGTAGTCACAGGCATTAGTTGAATGTCCAAGGACTTCCTTTTGTAGGTGGTGTTGAATCTACCCATCTATTCTCAGTCTATTGGACAGTAAGTGTTGGCTAGTGCCTCAAGTATGTCAAAGAATCAAAATTTTATCTATCTCTAGGGCAGGCAGTTTGAAGCAGACCATGGCTGAAACTGTCAAGGTTATCCACCTGTTCAGACAACTGATCTTACTTATATTGGTGTTCTAACCACTAGCTTTGAAAACCTGTTTGCATTTATCCTTCAACAGGCAAAAACATCTTCGCTTGAATTATTTTTTTAAGCTCAAGGTACTCTTTAATTATTTTTAGTGATTTTTAAATGTGAATGATGGAATTGTCTGTGCATATTGTTTACTGTTCAATTTTTGAAGTTACATTGCATCAACATACAGACAATTGTGCTTCAGAAATCAATTCTATAAATTTTAAATCATAAAGAAAATATGTGCAAAGTATCGGAGCAATGTTGAGATCGTTGCCAAGTGTTAACAAAAGCCTTAAGTTATGGTAATTGGCACAAGATAGATATTTTTAAAACAAATGAATGAATCTTCTCCATGATTTTAATCCTGACCATGGTCTTCATTTATCTCTGCTCTAACTCTCGGGCATTGGATCACATGCTAGCTACAGCAGTGCAAGCCAGTAGTCTTGATTCTGTAATGGCCATTGCTTACATCACATCTGATGTTCATTCCAGTTTCCCAGTTAAAGGGGAGCATTGAGGTTAATGCACAGAAATTGAAAAGGGGTGGTGGGATGAATCCAGAGAAAAGCCTGTGGAACAGGTTTAGAGGAAACAGGCTTTCCTACCCTGCTGAATGCAATAAGCTGTGGGATGAGGAGGCTGAGGAGGAAGGCATGCCCCATAATAAGAGTGAAGGTATCTTTCTACTTTGGAGAAGGTGCCTCCTCTTGATTTTCAGGGATTTTCCTTCCTCCTCAGGACCCCCACCCACAATTCCTGAACCTTGGGAGAGACTGGTTTTTGGTGGGGGAACTGTAAGGAAATGAAATCAAAGCATTCCTGATATGCACATTTCTTCAATATCTCTCAACATAGGGGATTTAGGCTGTAATCCTAGTCCTACTTAACTGGGAATAAGCCCCACTGGATTCAGTCAGATTTTTGTGTAGACTTGGTTTCATTGTGCCATTAGGATCTTAAGGTTCCAGCTTTCTCTTCTCTGCACCCTCCTGCCAACCAGGCAAACTGGAGCACACAGTTGCACGGTTAAGAAACACACAGATTCCTACATTACTTGCATTTTTCACCAAGCTAACATCTCTACTGCATACAAGCTATGATCACATGGTGCGACAAATTCTGTAACTTGAAAACTTGCATATTCTTTTTTTTAAAATGGAATACCCTTTTCCTGGCATGTAGTATTATCTATCTTGTGGGAGCAGACAAAATTACAGCTTTAGATTTAAAGTACCTGTTGTGTACACCTTTTGCTTTGAAACTTAGTGAGCTGAGTGAGATGGAGAGAAACCTGTTGCATTCTTCCCTGTGTGCTGCCACCTTTACATGCTGAAGTGAGATTAAAACACTCCTCTGCTATCATTTTTCTTTTATAGGTCTTCTAAAAGCCCTTTATTCTTGAAAAGTCAGTATTAGGTAGACATGGCATGGAAGGTCTCCATTGGAGATGTGTATTAATGTCCTCTGAAGGAGACTGTGTTGCAGAAGCAATTAAACTGCCACATACTTGGAAAACACAGATCATATAGACTACACTTCCAAGTCTACGTACCTCATTGGTATATTTTGTGGATGCTAAAGAACTGTATGGGAACTGTGTAACATGGGCTTTGAGCATTTGCAGACCAGGGTGTGTGTGTGTGTGTGTCTGTCTGTCATAATGTATTTTCTATTGAACTATTGACAGAAGTCTCTTCTTATAGATCTTTATCATAGGACATTGTATGTCAGAGATATCAACCCTTGGCCATTCACCATCCAGTATTCTTAACAGTTGCTTCTGCCCAACTCAAACTCTATTAATCATCTGAGAAAAGAGTTACACTGAGTGGGAGAGAATATTTCCTCTCTTTGTGTGCTGTGGAACCTTTATTCTTTGTCTGCCATAAAGGAAACCTGCAACTTCCAAAGTTTGCATGATGTAATTTTAACCTGTCGCGAACCAGGGATTTTGATTCGTAAGAGAGAGTGGCTTAATATAGCTGCATCTTCTCCAAGATTTTGAATGAAAATAGCACATCCAGTGGCCAATATATTTTTCACCTGAGGGCTGCATTGTTGGTTAGCCACCCATCTTGAGGGCCACATGCCAGCCGTGGTAATGCCCTCTGCATACTAAATGTGCATGTGTGCGCACTCACCCAACATACAGGCACCGAGCACACTCTTAGACATGCTAGCATGCACACAGCCCTTTCCCCTATTTCCAAGGCAGAGCTCCACAGCACTGAGAGGGGGAGATAAAGTGCTTCAGAGATCAGTCTCTTAAATAGCAAGCAGAGTCCTTTATCTGACTACTTCTGCTCTCATAATAATATAATAATTTATTATTCATACCCCGTCCATCTGGCTGGGTTTCACTAGCCACTCATTACTCCAGTGCTAAGGTCAAAGGAGTTGGTGGGCAACTTCTGCAGTTTGCTGTGCTGGATCTGGACTACATGTGTGTCCGCACATTTACCCTGACTCCAATTCTCCACCCAAACACTCCTGTACAGAGCAGGGTGGGAGAGGTAAGTACACATCTTGTTTAGGTTCAGGGCTAGATGAGCCTAATCCCAATCTAGCAATTTCTAATTTGCCGAGGTTCAGGTCTAGTTGAACAGGCAGTTTAACCATTTTGTGCTTTTCAGCTTACTACTCTATCCACAACTGCTCACGGGTCTCCAATTTGTATTTTCTAAATCAGAATCCTCTAACTACTACTACCACTACTGCTACTAATGGTCTTTTCTAGGAGCCCTCAGTAGATATTGCACTTTGCCATGTAGATCTTGCTCACTTGAATTGTGTGTGATGGTTTATTGCTGGGATTGAATATACTGTTGGGTTGCATTCTGCTTTGATTCCAGTAAGGTTTCCAGCTTCAGCATGAGCTGCGCTACCATCTGTTGGGGTATCGCTGCTGAAATAGAAGTGGGTTGTCATATTTGTGCAGATGCACTGCATTCCTATTTGGAATGTGGAAGTGCCTCTTCTAAGGTGTGAACTCTGTGCATTTCCATCTTAGATTCATCAGTGTGCCATCTCTAGACTCCTCCTCTGTCTAGGATCTGTTTTGATAAAGTTTTGTTTTGTAGACAGACACACAATGCACACAGTCACCGCACAAAAGAGAACAAGACAAAGGGAAAAAAATGAGAGAGGAAGGACAAAAAGGAAGATAGGCAGCAGAGCCATCAGTTTTCATGACTCAAGGAAGCTAACAATACTTTGTGAAAGACTTTGGGTTTTTGCATCAGTTGAGCTCTATTTTTCTTCGCCTCTTGGTTTCAAAGGGTATTCCAGCTATTGTTCAATAGCTTGGCTATGAGTTGCCTTCTAGCACTGTAGAATCATTTCCATAGCATATCTTACAGATAACAGCAACTCTCTGTATCTTATAGTAGGTGGAGAAGACAGTGATGGAATTGGAACATAATACAAAAATGCTGAAAATACATCCAATATTTAAAAATAATATTGAGCCAAGCTTTCTCTAGAATTGTACCCCAGTTGGAAAATGCCACAGCAGGAGGTCTAGGACATAATCAAGTTTTAGATCTCTTCAGAAATTACATATCAGTCACTGAAACTTGGCTCGTGCAGTAGGCTGTAATATTTTTGCTTAATCAGCTACAGATCCAGGGATGACACATTTGTGATCACCCTTTCAATAGCAGCAGCATGAAGGATCTATCCTGTTTTTCTCTGTATGTTTTGTACCTCAGACACAGCTCAGAGTATCTAGTTTGTATTTCAACGGATCTATGAAAAGAACATAACAATTCAGAGTTGAATGTTGTTCCCATTAACTGTTGGGCAGAATAGATATTAAATGGCTAAAAGAGGATTGTAACTGCTGGAACAAGTATTCTGTTCAAGGCAGTAGACTTCTGTGCCCCTCAAGCATTCTTTACGTACCACTACATCTTTAATTTTGGGATGAGGATTGTGTCCCTCTTTCCATCCATCTCTCCATCATTTGGATGAGACAGTTCTTCTGTTTCAGTGCAACTTGTTGAGCAATTGCCTCCTTAGCAGGTCTTTTGTAATACACCTTGTCTACCAATCCTTAAACATCAGGGCAGATAAGCTGTCAAGTACTGTATGCTTCCAGATGCGGTGGGAGGAACACAATGTCATGCTGTTAACAATGTTTTGTCAGCGCAGGCTTTCTGCTTGCATGATGGAACAATCTCCCCTTTCTTCCCCTTGTGCTCTGTTGTGGGAGGGGGGTCTCCCAACACACACACCTAATGCCATTGAGGGGTGGGGGGGGGCCTGTTGCGCTACAGGAGACTTTGTTCAGGCTTCCTGTAGTGGAACTGGTTAGTTTAATTTGGCCCTGTATTTCCAAAACTGGGTGGGTGTATCTTCTTTTGCTTTGGGCAAAACTCATTTTGCTGTGGATTTTGCTTGATGAAGCTTTGTCTTATTTCAGGTGATCTTTTTGTCTACAAAGGGCTTCTGAACCCATTTTCAGGATGATCAGTACAATGTCGTGACACTGGAGTTCTGGTAAGCTGCCTTTAGAAGCAAAGGGAACAGGCCAAAAGGCTTGCAGAAATACAGGGTTCCCTACATTATATTGAAGAATGAGCTACTGAAATTGGTTTTAATAATGGTCTGCTTGGCTGTAACATTTGACAGCATAATATTGTTGGCATCCGTCTGTCTCGAGAGACAATGGAGTGTGCCTCCAGGGATGAAGTCAAATGGCTGCTTATAATAAACATATTACAAAAAGAACGAATGGACCATTGAAGTCCTGATTGCAGTGAACTCTGCACTTTGGGTTGAAAGTAACTTTTGTGGATTGTTTCTTCCGAGACAGTGGCATTAACAGAAACGAGGCTGGCAAAGCTTGGTTTTCTATAAGACATGTGCCCTGTCCAACATGTCCCAAAAGATGACTCGCATTTTAGCTTCATTAACCTAGAAAATAATAATAAAATTTGCCTTTTGGGATTGATAAGTGAAATTAGTGCCCATTATATTGGGATGATTTGTAGTAGACAGGAGCGTTTGAATTCATCTCCTGCTTCATATTCTGTGTAGTCTGCTATGGTCTTTTGTCCTCACTGAAAGCATGCCTACCATCTTGTGTTTGAGTGTTTTACGGGTGAAGGGGTAGAAATACAGCCTGGCTTACAGCAGATTCAGATGTAGCACATCCAAAATGTTTAAATAAGCATGCCTGTCCACTTCTACTAAAAATGCTTCTGGAAGTCTCAGTTTCTCAAAACCACCAAGTCTAATTTGTGGGCATTAGCATATGCTCTCAGGCAGAATGAGTCCTGTGCTTGTGAGAACAAGATCTCACAATAACTCTGTATATGGCTTATGTAAAATACAGTCCGGTAATGCAGATTGGATATTTCTTGTAGGTTCTTAAGCATCAACATTAGTAATAGCTGCCCTGTGACCTTATCTGAAATTTAATTGGCACATTCCTCTCCTTGCAATGACCAAAAATAATAAATCTTTTTAAAATCTCTGTTGCCTTACATACTTCGAGTATGGGGATCCTTTGCCAAATTTGTAGGACTTCCTTCCTTCAGACTTGGAAGCATTTGAGAAAGGAATGGTAGAAGGAGGAAAAGAACTTAAATGTCCCGTTGCTATCTTCTGATATTAAGATATGTTGATGCTGTGTCATAGAATGACAAAATTCAGTATTATGACATTGTCATATGAAAAAGCTTGCAGTATGTTTCAGCAGCACAAAAGGTTTTTTTTTTTTTTGCTTTCAAAATATACTGCTGTGTTTCAAAGAAATCTGACCAGTAAATACTACTTTCTTATACTTTTACTTTCTTCATAGCTTATAAACTTAGGAATTATGAAAAAATACTTAATTTGAATATTATCATCCAGTGTTAGAGGTTGGTAATCTAGTTTTCATTCAGATACAAAAATTGTTCTCATATAAAAACTGTGATAATAAATTGAATCTGATAGAAAATTGTTCCAAAACTCTTCAGCATGAAGAAGAAAAACATTTTAGATTCCTTTAGTAATAGTAGTGATGAATAAGCCCTGTGTTAAAATCTGCTCAAACACCATAATGTTCAATGTTTCTAACTTTTCATTTAAATGTAGATTGAGACATAGTATTTATGGACAGTAGTCTAGAAAATTGGGCCTAGCAACTTTGACATAGGATACTTAGCACTTCGATGCAGTAATTTTGATGGTGGATATTGATTATTCAGAAGTCATGAAATGATCCCTCCTCCCATTACCATCTTGTGTTTCACTAGGGTAATTGTTACCTGTTTTTAAGATGTGCTAATAATTGTGCGATCTTCTAAAAATGTTGCTATATCTTTTTGCAGTGATGTGGCCTGCATAGTACTTTTAGAAAGCTTGAACTGATTGATACGAGCAACTTGCTTCTCTACACATAAATGTGTTTGTACATGATCTTGGATTGGAGTACAGAGAAACTTCCTCCCTCTCATCTGTTAGATCTAGCACACCTGGTTGTTGCTTACGTAGCTAATACCGGAAAAGCATTTATTTTATAATCGGAATGTACATTCAGCTTCCATCTGGTTGAGCTTTCTCATCTTGCCCTTCCAGTTAAAAAGGTGGAGAAAAAAGGCCATATACTGATCTCATTTAGTTCTAGTTTCCTCCCCTTTTTAATAGTCTTTTTTTGTTCTTTGACTGGGTTTGGTTCAGTTTGCCCTGGAGATGCGAGACTTCCTCACAACAGCAGGAGTCACACATTTGGAGAATGCTGGAGCTGCGAGAGGGAAAGGCCCAGTGCAACAACAGAGAGAAGCAAAAAGGAAAAAGACAAGCAGACCGACAGCACTGAGGAAAGCAAGGGACAGAAAGTGCTTCAGAACTGCCAGCAGCAACAGAGGAACTTGACAAGAAGCCCCCCTCAGTGCGTGTGGCTGTGTGCTTAGGATTTCTGTCAATGCATTCCAGTAACCCCAAAGTGAGAAATTCCCCATCAGGAAATGCCCAGAGGTAAATAGCATACATTTATATATATATATTCTTCCCCTCTCTCTGTGTCTCTCTGGTGGCATTATGACATGAATCGCTATTTGCCTTCTGTACTTTAATTGGAACCCCCTGTCATGTGAGTTTCATCTGCTGAGTGCTATTCAAGTTTATTCAGATATGGAGAATTCTCTTCATGTGCTGGTTCTCTCTGCCTTTATATGATATTTCATAAGAAATTACAAGTTTTTTGCAATCTCTTTTGAGGTTCTTGATTTTGTAGTCGCTTGTGTTTTCTTGTTGTTTTTTGCCCCCATTGAGTATCTCTGGCACAATCCTCTAATTTGACAAAACAGCCTTTGAGAGGGTGACAGTTTTGACCATTCCACTTGATAGCACACAGTGCTTCCACTTCCATTTTACGGGGAAGGTAAATATTGGCACATAGAGGAAGTGTTCCCATGTCACTTCTGTCTTGGTGTTCAGGGGGGAAGCATATTCTTCGTATAGATGGAACAAAAACATTCCCCCTCCCCAAATAAGTAGAAGTGGAAAGAAACATCCTTAGAACACAAAATTGAATGGAAATTGTAGCTATTTTGCCTGAGGTAACCAGATCTCTTAATTATTATTATTATTATTATTAGTTTATCAGAGCATTAATACCCCAAACTTCATGCCACTTAGGATAACTTACAATATAGAAAAACCAGTTACATGAAAATGGTTGAAAACAATTGCAAAAGAGGCAGAGTTAGCAGTTTAAAAAATCATAAAAAAGCATTATCTGCCTCATATTATAAAAGCCTTCTGGGGAAAAAACAGTTATTCAGTAACTGGGGGGAAAAGCTGTGTAGGAAGTGACCAACCATGGGCCAAATGAATATGGTAGTCTGGTTGTTGACATGGAGCAAGTCCTCTCTCATATCTCATCCAGCCATACTTCTACCTTTGATGGGACACAGAGAAGGGTCTCTCCTTATGATCTTAGGAATGGTATGAGTGGAGGGGATCCTTGAAGTATCCTGGACCTAATCCGTTTCAAAATAATTGTGCCCAGAAGCACATTTGTACCCTGTGTATATTATTGGATTGGGGAAGGGGTAGGTGGGTTCCTTCTCATCTTTATTGCTGGTTTTTTTTATTACATTGTATCTGAGAGCTGATTCATATCTTCTGCCACTCATGTGCATCTTACAGCTCTTTCAAGTAATCTACGACTCAAAGAAATTGAGTGATCTTACAGACCAGCTTCCATTATCAGGGAGGTCTACCCCTGATCTGGTGTGTTCCTCTTCATGCAAGTTGGCTACATATACATTGTGGCTGCTGACTATAATTATGGATCAGTTCTGAGGCTCAGCTCTTTTTATTCGATATATTTTCCCCACATCTACTGTGCTGATGAAATCTAGTTCAGTGCTATTTTACAATATTCTTTTGCACTTGTTTTCAGAAAGATGCAATTTTTGCCTCTAACAGTTGAAAGTAACTGAAACGAGCATTTTTAAAACTTACATTCCGCTGGCAGGTAATGGATAGAAATTCAGAGTTGTGTATAAATTCAGTTGAACTTTCATGGAAAAACATCCCCCCCCCAACAGTTGAGCTGTGTTGTTTGAATCCAGATGGGTGGCATTGTGAACTTTATGGTGCCCTGCTTATTTGCTTTGTGCTGGTCTTAGTGTGAGGCATGTCTTTGTACATAGAAACCATTGTCTTTATTGACAGAAGTGACAGAGGTACATCCCCATGTGACTGACTGGTTCCTAGGATCTGGGTAGTTGCTGCCTTTCTCTGTTTGCTTAAGTAGTAATACCTCAAGCTGGATAATAAGGCATTTTTTTAGATAGCTGCTGGACAATATGCATGTGGATGAATTTAACTTACTGGTGCTGGCCACACTCTGTAAAATAAGCTGAGCTGGTGGCTACTGCTGTGTAAATTGGCATTCTTATATCTTTTATTACAAATTACTCTTCTTCCCCACCTTTATTTTCCAGTAGTCCCAAATCAAAGCAGGAGGTGATGGTCCGTCCCCCTACAGTGATGTCCCCATCTGGCAACCCCCAGCTGGACTCTAAATTCTCCAACCAGGGTAAACAGGGGGGCTCAACTGGCCAATCCCAGCCCTCTCCCTGCGACCCCAAGAGTGGGGGCCACACACCAAAAGTGCTCCCAGGACAAGGAGGAAGCATGGGGTTGAAGAACGGGGCTGGCAATGGTTCAAAAGGGAAAGGGAAGAGAGAGAGGAGCATTTCAGCGGACTCATTTGAACAAAGAGATGCTGGGACTCCCAGTGATGAATCTGAAATCAAAGGTATGTCTACATGTGAAGGGGCAGAAAAATGAGTGGGTGTCAGCTTTTACTGAGAGCCTCTGTGATTTTTTTTAACTTGCTCTGAACCCTAGATATTGTACCAGCCAAAATGAGTCAGTTCTGTATATCGGCATGAAGGAAGATTTTTGACAATTGGATTGGAAGACTTGGAAAAAGCAGCTTCCTGCCAAAGCACATGTTCTGAAACTTGTCACAGTGACCCCCTTTTAAACTAATAGTTCCTCAAGTGTAAAAAGAGGCAAACAATTTGTCTTTTCAAGAGTGTTTCGTTTGATTTGCTTGATAAGAAGGCAGGTCCCACGAACCCCACAGCAAGCTGTGGTCAGTTTTGATATGTGCCTAGCGGTGGACCTTTCTTCCGCTGCAGGCAAAGGTCTCATTTTCTCAGGAAGAGGGTGTCTTTTCCATAGGTTTAAATGCAAACACCACACTATAAAAAGGCCCGAGTGCCATTCGTAATTGACATGATCTGAGTGTATTCTGTGCTTGGGTATCTCTAGTGAATTATGTAATGTCGCATAAGGAGCAGCCATCAAAATCTGAGCCTGTATTTCTGTAAGTGTTAAAAGAATGGGTTTTGCTTTGCTTCTCAAAAATGACACAATCTGTTGTTTGTGTGCAGGATATTTAAGTGGGTATTTTTGTTTTTTCATTGTGTTGACATGTTCAGTTCATAGATATGTTAATCCACTGAGACCCTCTTGGGATAGAGAGGGTTAAAAACCTCAATAGAGGAACATTAGTCCCCTTGGAGAAGGCCTATAAGGAAAGCAATAGCTTGTGAAACAAAATTTGGAGTAGGACAGATGATAAATAGTCTGTGTTTCACAGGTTGGAAAGAACTAGATTAATGCTGTGCATCCTTGCCCTCTTCAGGATATGATGGAAGTAGTAAGAGGAGCTTAGCCCCCAGAGAGGAACTTTTGCTCTAGAGTAGCGCTTGTTCCTGTATATCCCAGCTCAGTAAGGCTGGTCTCTGAGCAGTCAGATATTTTCACAGCTTATAATTGATGACCATCATTTCCACCCACTTGAAATATAGCTTTGATTGGGGTAGGGAAAGTCTTTCTGTTGTTGCTGTATGGTATCTTAGACTACAGGAATGCAGCTCTAATCTGTCAATCTCAGAAGTCCTGTTCTGCTTGGAATATCATAGGGACTGTTCATGTTAGTCTTACGAGTGTTGTTGCACTTGTGGAAATGCTGTTTATGTAAATCACATGTGCTTGGGACTGTCTTCAGTGGCTAACATAATTCGTGTGATAGTGGCCAGTGTTCTCCACATAAGCCCAAATGTGTCAAGCTTTGCTTGAATTCTACTCAGTCCTGAGGCTGCTGGGCTCAAGATATTCACAGGGGCCACTAGCTGAATTCAAGTGAGCTGAAGCATGCAATTATATCTGCCCCCCCCCAATTCCTCTTCTTCTCTTTTATTTTACTTTTTGCTTTCCCTTCTGTTATTTGATTGCAAGCCTACAGGTGAAATTATGTTGTGTATTTAATTTTTGCGCAGCACCTTCGAGTTTGGGGCGCTTTGATCATTACGGGTTCATAGCTGAGGATTAGGGCATTTTTTGTCCCATCGGCACATTTTTCAACACATGACTTGTTTCTCATTTTACTTGGCTTATGATGTTTTGCAAAGAAAATAAAATAAAAATGTTTTGTATCGCCATATGTGGATCTTGAAACTTTATTACTTGATTACTGTGTGGTGTGGACTTCTTAAAGTTTCGGAAACCATTTGAATCTCACTTAGCCTCTGAACCAACCCCCATGTCTCATGTGTTGGGTAAGAGCAATTTAAATGTGAAAATATTACACTAAATATACTGAGAAAATCTATGCAGCCAAAATGCTCTGGCCTATGCATACATCAGCTGGCACATTGCTTACACATCAGCTTTGTACTGATTTTGAATAGACTCTAGGATTTGACTCTTGTGTATTTTTTGGGAAAGGCAATGAAGTGGTGTAAAGCTTCTAAGAACAATCTCCTGTGTGCTGTTGTCATTGTTGGTGTGTCAAGGTGGGAGCAATTGTCCTAGGTTAGCCTTACCTTGGTAGAATTTACAGTATGTCTTAAACTAAAACATCTAAACAACTATGGGCAGGCCATCTCAGTTTGAGGCAAACTGTGGGAAAGTGTTATCTAGCTGAACAATGTGGAAGGTTCAGTAGCTTTGCCAGTGGAGGATTCCACACACACTCCTCATTTGAAACCAGTCACATTTTTTTACAACATCTGTGACTGATCCTTGCTCTGCCCCCGCGATCCCAATGACTTTTGGCATCAATGGTGATGGGGGGGGGGACCATGCACAATATTTTGGTGGGTGAAGCAGGGTACCCTGATGAGGATGGAGAATCACTCCTTTCCTGTTTCGGGGGGGGGGGGGGGGAATCTTCATGGATCAGCTGAGGAGGGGTGAAACCACGTCCTTTGTGTGCGCACACATATGGAAGTTTTCATTAAAAGTGTATAGGTTTGCTATACCCGCTGCTGGCATGCAGACCCTGGAGGATTGGCCAAAGATGAATGTGGCCCTCAGGCCAAAATACTCTTTAAGAGTTTTCCTTGTGGATGTGTCGAAATTGACAAATGTACAAGAGTATACTATGAATGACTGGATTTTAAATCACACGAAGTGTAATAGTAGAAGCTGTGGTGCAAATGGGAGAAAAAGTTTGAAGTTGTAAATGCCAGCTATCAATATTAGGATGGGCATTCATAAGAAATGTCTTATATAAATGCCAGAACAAATAAATCTTATGTTGGGTGATTGTACTGTATCTAAAATGAAAGTGCTACTAAGGGAGCTACTGAAAGATGGGAATGGAATTTTGATATCTTTTTTGAGACTGAGACCTCTCCACTACTTCCGTTTCAGATCTTGGCTCTGCTGACCATGCAAAATCGCAAGAGTCCCAGCATACTGCACACTCCTTGGCTCCTTCAAATGCCTCAGCCCCAAGATCTTCCACGCCTTCTCATGGTCAGGCGGCCCCTTCAGAGCCAGGTAGTATGCAGAAGACTCCATCCAAAGTGGTCTATGTCTTTTCAACAGAGATGGCTAATAAGTAAGTGACACTTTAGTTTACACTGAATGTAGTAGCCACAGCCTCTGGTTTAGTTTTGTTTGCTGCTTATACACGATGACAAGTTATATCCATTCATGGCTTCCACTTGCAACCATATCTACCTGTATCTCCATCACAACATCACACGAGGAAGGGCATGAATGTATGTTATACGTTGAAAGAGAATCCTTCTAGGAAAATGAAAAACTGTGTTTTGCCTTGTGGACAAGTTGGCACTTAATTGTGCATTTGTAAAGCACCCTGAGGACTTCAGATAGAGGGTGGTATAGAAACCAATTAGATGTTCGTTAGATGTTACCCTCTTTAGTAGAGGTATATTACGTTTACAGGAATAGGGCCTACTGAATGGTAACCAACGGACTTTGGAATGCCATTTTTAATGGGGTGTGCCTGGCACCAGCAAGCTTTTTGCACCAGGGGAAGACCTTTCCATTTGCCAAGGTTTTATAGATTTTAGATTATTTTCTTTTTAATTGTACTTTATCCTGGTGTTAGTTCTTAAGATTTTATATTGTTTTGTATCTTGTTTGATTGTGCGAATTTTACTTAGTTTTGTACACTGTCCTGGAATCTTTCTATGAAGAGTGATTAAGAAAAACGACAGCTAGCATGTTATCAATTACAGAAAGAGGTGCAGACTTTTGTTGACAGGGACTGACATGCCCTGTGATGTTTCAGCTGCTTGTGTTTGTCTTCAGGGCTGCAGAAGCTGTGCTGAAAGGACAAGTGGAAACCATTGTATCTTTTCACATTCAGAACATCTCTAACAAGGTGGAACGAAACACTGCACCTTTGGTAAGTAACTTAACAGATGGAGGAGACTGTGTGGGCAGGAGGGGTGAGGCTGCCAGTGGCTTGACAGAATGGTTAAAGCATGATTGGCAAAAGGTGAACTCAGAGCTTGGACTTCCTCATTGCCCTAGAAGTAGGCTTCATTTGAGCCATGTGAAATTACTTACTTGTCTTCCTTTTTCTTCAGAACACTCAGATTCCACCACTTCGAAATGATACAAAGCCCCAAGCTCCATCGCAGCTGCCTGCTTCTCAAGAGCAGACTCCTCCCCAGAATGCCAAAATGCAGCAGACTCCACCCATTCCAGTGCCGGCACCAGCACCCAAACCTACTGGCCCTCCGTGTCCTATTGAGCAGGACAATCCTGGATTAGAAAGTAAAGTGATGTCAGCAGGAAGTCCTGCAAACTCCACCCCTCTACAAACTGAAGGATTTGGGCAAACTTCAACCCCCAGTAATAGAGCCGTTAGTCCAGTTTCCCAAGGAAGTAACAGTTCCACTGCGGACCCTAAAGGTCCCAACCAGCAGGTATCTGGTGGGGACCCACCAAATATGGGTGAAAATCCAGATGGACTGTCCCAGGAGCAGCTGGAGCATAGAGAACGTTCCCTGCAGACTCTGCGAGATATTCAGCGTATGCTTTTCCCAGATGAGAAGGAGTTCACTGGAGGCCAAGCTGGGCCTCCCCCGCCCAATTCTGGAGTGCTGGATGGTCCCCAAAAGAAGCCTGAAGGGCCAATACAGGCCTTGATGGCTCAATCCCAAAGTTTAGGTAAAGGGCCAGGACCCCGGACAGAAGGAGGGGCTCCCTTTGGCCCTCCAGGGCACCGAGACATGCCCTTCTCACCAGATGAAGTTGGGCCACCATCCTTAAACTCTCAGTCTGGTCCTATAGGACCAGAGCACCTGGATCACATGACCCCCGAGCAGGTGGCCTGGCTGAAGTTGCAACAGGAGTTCTACGAAGAAAAGAGGAGGAAGCAGGAGCAGGTTGTACAGCAGTGTTCTTTACAAGACATGATGGTTCACCAGCATGGGCCTCGAGGATTGGTCAGAGGCCCCCCACCTCCATACCAGATGACCCCAGGTGAGGGCTGGGGTCCTGGGGGCCCAGAGCCCTTTCCTGAAAGTATGACTATGTCCCATTCACTGCCCCCAAGGGGCATGGCCCCCCATCCCAATGTGCCTGGTGGTCAGATGCGGCTGCCTGGGTTTGCTGGAATGATAAACCCTGACATAGAGGGTCCCAATGTCCCAAACGCCACTTCTAGACCCGGGCTTTCAGGTGTCCCTTGGCCGGAAGATGTGCCAAAAATGCCAGATGGCCGAAACTTCCCTCCTGGGCAAGGTGTGTTCAGTGGGCCTGGGCGAGGGGAGAGGTTCCCCAATCCTCAGGGCCTGCCTGAGGAGATCTTTCAACAGCAGCTGGCAGAAAAACAGCTCGGACTTCCCCCTGGCATGAGTATTGAAGGCATCAGGCCTGGCATGGAAATGAACCGGATGATTCCCTCTCAAAGACACATGGAGCCCGGCAATAACCCCATCTTCCCACGTATGCCGGTTGAAGGGTCCATGAGCCCCTCCAGGGGAGATTTCCCCAAAGGGATGCCACCTCAGATGGCAGCTGGTAGGGACTTGGAATTTGGGATGGGCCCTGGTAGCATGAAGGGGGATGTGAATCTGAATGTCAACATGAGTTCCAATCCACCAATGATACCTCAGAAGATGAGGGAAGCTGGAGTGGGCCCGGAGGAAATGATGAAAATGCGCCCAGGTGTCTCGGAGATACTCCCCTCGCAGCAGAAAATGGTGCCCATGCCATTTGGTGAGCATCCCCAGCAGGACTATGGAATGGGCCCGAGACCTTTCCATCCTATGTCTCAGGGCCCAGGTGTTGGTCTCCGGAATCACAGAGAACAAATGGGGCCTGACCAAAGGACTAACAACCGGCTTAGCCACATGCCACCACTACCTCTGAATCCCTCCAGCAACCCAAACAGCCTCAACACAGCTCCTCCTGTTCAACGCAACCTCGGACGCAAGCCCTTGGATGTTTCCGTTGGTGCCAGCCAGGTTCATTCTCCAGGCATAAATCCACTGAAGTCCCCCACCATGCGCCAGGTCCAGTCTCCCATGCTGGGTTCGCCCTCCGGGAACCTCAAGTCCCCCCAGACTCCATCCCAGCTGGCAGGGATACTCGCAGGGCCGACTGCAGCAGCTGCTGCTTCAATCAAATCTCCTCCTGTTATGGGCTCTGCTGCCGCTTCTCCTGTCCATCTCAAGTCTCCGTCCCTCCCTGCACCTTCTCCTGGATGGACTTCATCTCCAAAGCCCCCACTGCAGAGTCCTGGAATACCCCCCAACCACAAAGCGTCTCTTGCCATGTCTTCACCAGCCATGATGGGAAATGTTGAATCAGGTCAGTTGTGCTCACTTTCCCTACCATACTTTTTCTTCACTATATAATCACTAAGGTGCTACCTTTCTTTTAAACAAATTCTGCTCTGATTCCTTTTAAACAAACTCTGCTCTGATTCCTTTTAATTACAACCTGATGCACCAGACTTGGCAGGCTAGCTTGTTACCTTTCTGCTCCTAAACTGCTTTGTGTTGGGCACAAGATCAGGGTCCGTAAAGATATTGTCATAGTACTAGTTGATGTATGGACATAATTGAACTGTGAAGAGATGGATGCACAAACTGATTACTCTCACTAGCTTAGAAACATAGTCTTTTGTATACAGGCTAGGTTGAAACAGGGTAGACTTGGAGCGATTACTAGTGTATTGTGTGTTGGGTAAATTGAGTTCTATTTGCAGAGCACTCTGCTAGAGGCAGTTCCTTCTGTAGCTACTAGGGAGTTGAGGGACCTTCTGGAACACCATGGGAAGTGTTGTTGGAGGCCTCAGGGGGGGGGGGTAACTTCAAAAATTGCTCTCCTTTCCTCCAGCAGGAACCTCTGCTGGATCTGAGATGTTTCTCAGAAAGGCATGCATGTCTGGATCCAACCTCGTATGCCAAAGTGGGATAGATGTGAGAAGCGGGGAAAATAAACTCCTTTGCCTTGTTCTGAAGCAAATTTGTTGCAGATTTGAGAGTTCCTCCCATGGAAACTTAGAACCAGCTCCCTTGCATATCACAAGCTGGTTCCTGTAGTATTTTTGTATTGTAAGGATTATTGCATATAAATTCCTGAAACAATGACATTTTGTGAAGGGTTGTCCTCACCGAACAATTCAGATGGTAAACAGCATTTGGTAAACTTTGTGTCTTGCTTGGCTTCACAGATCCCTCCTGGGAGGAAGTTGGTTTAACATTAGATCACAGATTTGGCTGTGAATGGTTTTTAGGCAGATGCCAGCTGATTTCTGCAGTGGTTTTTGCCTTTACACAAAATATAAGCCCCTCTCTTGCTTCACATGGTCCTGTTTGCCCTACAGAATTGCAAGTCTCGTTGAATCTTTCAGATTTATAGCTTAAAGTCAACTGGCTGTTCTCATCCTGCAAGGTTCTAATAAAGGAAGTCCCCAGGTGCGCAATGTTTGCATGCAGTTGTTTGATGGAGCCAGCCTTGGGAGCTCTTCAGTCTGTGAAATCACATTATTCCAGGAATTAGGAAGGCAACCAAGACAACACTTTGACTGCATTGCCCTCTACTGTTTCAGAGTAATCACTGCAATGCCATGCTTTCCCCCACCCCTTTTTTGGAGTTCTCCTGTAGCTCTGAGGCCCAGCTCTCCAATGGATTTTACTGTGATAAAACATTTTTAGGTTTATTAGGACCTATATACACTTTATTCTAGACAAATAGTACACATTATCTAAGTTACATTTTGATAAAACTCAGTAAGAGTTAGAAATAACTCCGAAACTATAGAATAGCATTTGAGACCGCATTGAAAAACACTAGATTTGGAACAAGTTTCTCTCCGTCTCCCCTCTGTCAACTTGATGCTTTGGTTGATGGTAGCTGGATTTGCAGCCAATGCGTAGTCACTGCCATTTCTTCTGTCTGCAGACAAATCCAGACACTCCTGATTTCATTCCATCACAGTTGGAATGAAATCTTGCTTGAGAGACTTGGGTTGACAGTGGAAAACGTTGACCTTGTCTGACATGTGTTAAAAATACGCAGTGATAGCTCATGGTGCATTGTTGAATAAGAAATGGAACTTTTAGTAAGCTGGTTAGTGCTCTTATGTGAAACAGCACATTTAATAATAGCGTTTAAACTTCTGAACTCACCCAAGCTGTTCAGCTTTGCTTCATATATGCATCACAGGGTAACTGTTCTGTTTGTTGGGATTCCAACCATTAGGTAGCTGGAGGGTGTACATTTTTGCACAGGCAAGTTTGTTCTCTCCACTATTAGTTGTATTTATGAAATTGAGCCCCCCCCTTTTTTTTAAAGGCACTTGCTCTCTTCCTGGTCTCTCTGTGAGCCAGGTCCTCCCTCCTTTGTCTCAGCAGCAGGCATTGCTGAATGGCATGAAGCATGCATGGATGTTTGGAGCTACTATGGCTGGTAGGGATGTCAAGGGGCATTATCCAGTTAGTGCCTGTCATTCTAGTCTTGAGAGATTCTGGTGTGCTGCACACAAAAAACCAGGCATAGTAGTTGCATTTGCTGGGTGTAAAATAGTTTTTTCTAGCAGTTGTGATGATAATGAACTGTCCAGATTGCTGAGAAACTGGGATTTAGGAGGGAAAGTAGCATTTTGTTGAGATTCTGACACCTGGGCTCTCAAAAAGCAAATGGCTTGAAGGATCCAGTATGAAAATAGCCTCTCCTCTTCCCTTTCCTGCAGTTATTTCATTAGTTCTTCCTCTTGGTTGATTTGTCTGAATACCCTGATTCATATAATTATTTTGTAACAAGGTCTGAAATTCAGTTTATGGTAATACAGTGTGTATTTCGTGCATAACTGCAGATTATAGTACCATCCTTGTAAGTACTTATGGGACTAGTGTTAGCAGGTGAAAGTAGATCTAGTCCCTGATGTACACACACTCAAGCTTCATTTATGCAGAAAGACCATTGATGGATAGGGCTGTGTAGTTGCTATTGCTGTTATGGCTTGCTATTGTCCCAAAGATTTATTTATTTAAAATTTTATATCCTACACTTTTAGTGCCTACCACACGGGACAGCTGACAACAACTTCATTGCAATACAGTTGTTTTAGTGGATTCAAGAGGGAACCAGAGTCCACTCCTTCTAGGGATGTGTGCTTTTCTCTGAGCATTTGGTATATTGGCAGAGAAGCGAGTCGGGGTGAACTTGTGGGATTATGATTGATGCCTCTTAAGTCAGAACCCTCTTGGTCCAATGTAAGAGTGTCACAGCATCTTGAAGGCTTGGTTGTCCTCAGATACCTGGACTTTGTGGTACACAAGTGTTGTCCTTGTGTGTGGCTGAAAATGAACTTCCTGTTGCATATAGTGTAGGGTAACGTTTGTGTCATAGAGAATGAAACACTAAATAAACTGCAGACAGCCTGATTATGGAGCAGTTGCCTTGTGGTATATTGATGTACTGTGGTATGCATGAGAGAGGGGTGAGGGAGCGAAGGAGGGGCACAGTTCCCTTTTTCAGGGCTGGGGGAAAGCACTCTGCCTGAGGACAGCTGCTGCCAATCAGAGTAGACAGTAGTACAGGGCCAGATTAACCAGTGGTATTATTTGATATAAATAAGTTTCATATGGTCAAATTGGCATTTAACCCAGACCCAACAGGAAGCTGTTGAGTGAAACTTCAAAAGTATTCTAGGCAAGGTAACGAATTGTTAAAGGCTAACTTGTATTTATTTATTTAGGTGGTGCACCCCCTCCAACGGTTAGCCAGGCTGCTCCTGTGACTCTTCCTGGAAATCTTCCTTCTAGCAGTCCATACACAATGCCCCCAGAGCCTACTCTGTCTCAAAATCCTCTCTCCATCATGATGTCCCGGATGTCCAAGTTTGCAATGCCCAGTTCTACTCCACTCTACCATGATGCTATCAAGACTGTAGCTTCCTCAGATGATGACTCTCCTCCAGCACGTTCCCCAAACCTGCCACCTATGAACAATCTTTCGGGTAAGAAACAAATGCTGTATAGGTGTGCTGTGGCTGGTAGCATGTGGTTTGGAGAATATCATAGGGAGAAGCTAATGAAATTGCAACTTGCATGTGGCAAAACAGTGACACACTGAAATAGCCTCACTGAAATTGAGTTGTCAGGAACTACTCACCTAGGATGGACAGCTTAAGGTGGGGGCAGCAAACAGCCTGTGTAACTTAACCGAAGTGTTTGGCAGGAGGCTGCTGATGTAGGCGGTTACATAAATTATCACACCCTTCTCTCTTTTTTCAGTTTTAACTTTCCAACAGTAGTTATCCACATTGAAAATGGAGCATTTTGACTTGCAAGTATAGCACAAACTATTACACCAAGTGTAATTTGTGAAAAAAGACTAGGGATTATGTCTCTGTGTGTCTCAAGTGATCACGTTTTATCATAGCTTACATGAGAGCTACTTACCAGTCTAAGAATCATTCTGATATTGATGTAGTGTGTTCTGTGATTTGCTTGTGGCTGTTTCAGTTGGGTCTTTCTTAGAACCCAGAAACAAGTTCTACCCAAGGAAGTGAGAAATGATGTCAGATTTTGTTTGACTCCAATTGGATTAAGAGGAGTTTTAAAAGCTGTTGAGTTTATGTCAAGCTGACTTAGAAGAGTGACAACTTCTCTTCGTCACAGAAAGGCGCTGAGTCTTAGATTAAGTGTGTCCAGGTTCTTGATTCAGGTTCCAGGATGGTTAGACTTTAGGTGGTAGTACTTCTATTTTGAAAAGGCACACCTTTGCTCTTTTAACCAACCTGATGGAAATAGTGAGATAAATCGGTTCAAGTGAATAGAATCCTACAACAGTAAAATGTAGTGAGATGGTTGTGGAAGATTTGGAGCTTAGCTGTGCCAAGCAACTCCAGAATGACACACTCTGCCTCTGTTCTGGACCCCCTCTTTTTGTAGGCAATGTTATTCCTGGAGACCTTTCCTATAACTGCCTTCTCCTTTAGTGGCTTCTTGAAGAAGGATTTGGAGTAAACTTGCATCATTTTCCCTTCTAGAGAAGGGTTAAATTCCATTGTTCTGCTGTTGTATCAGTCACCTATGGAATACCTCAAGGAAAAGACCAAATTGTTACCACCCCCATTCTTTTTAAGCTTGCGTAATACTTCTGATTCACCCTGGTGAAAATGGTGGATGTTTTCTAGGGCATACTTGGGGCTTCCCTTGTCCTCTGTGAACCCTTAATCATGCCTTATTACAGTGTGACCGGGTTGCCTTGGCAGAGAAGTCAACAATGGAAAGGGTTCCCTCATTTCAGCAATTGTTGTTACCTTCACCAGCATGAAACCTCCCCTTTGACATTTGTCTTTGTATTGAGAGATTCCAGTATGTGCAACGGTCTCTGATCGAAAATATGTCAGCATTTGGGACAACCTCTTTGTGCTGGTGTGCTTTTGACGTGGTCCTTATTTTATGCGAGGCTGTAGTATAGCAAGGAGATATTTAGCTATCCATAGATTACTCATTTCCACATTAGAAGTCACGTATGCAGTACTTGCCATTCCTGAAAGCTTTTTGTATTATCACCTACTTGCTCTAATCTTAACCTTTTCCCCCTCCCATTCTCTCTAGGAATGGGCATTAACCCCCAGAATCCTCGCAGTTCAGGTCCCAACCAGGTGGGCCCGATGCCAACTCTTAGCCCAATGGGAATGACGCAGCCTCTAACTCACAGTAACCAGATGCCCTCTCCAAATGCTATGGGACCCAGTATACCTCCTCATGGGGTCCCTGGCCTGATGTCACACAATCCAATGATGGGTCATGGTTCCCAGGATCCCCCAATGGTACCTCAAGGACGCCTGGGCTTCCCACAGGGCTTTCCTCCAGTACAGTCCCCTCCCCAGCAGGTGCCATTTCCACATAATGGACCGAGTGGAGGACAAGGCAACTTCCCAGCTGGAATGAGCTTCCACGGTGAGGGACCTCTGGGACGTCCCACCAGCATGCCCCAAAGTTCAACGGATCCCGCACTTTGCAAGTCTGGAGGTCCCGGAGGACCCGATTCTTTCACTGTCCTAGGAAACAACATGCCTTCAGTTTTTACCGATCCGGAGCTGCAGGAAGTGATTCGCCCTGGAGCTACTGGAATACCAGAATTCGACCTGTCCAGGATTATTCCATCAGAGAAGCCTAGCCAGACACTACAGTATTTCCCTCGTGGGGAAGTACCAGGCCGCAAGCAGCCACAGGGTGTTGGGCCTGGGTTTTCTCACATGCAGGGAATGATGGCAGAACAGAATCCGAGAATGGGGCTGGCGTTAGCTGGCATGGGGGCACCTGATATTTCTCTTGGAGGAGCGTCATCCATGCCAGGTCACAACCCAATGAGACCTCCTGCCTTCCTGCAACAAGGCATGATGGGACCTCACCATCGGATGATGTCACCAGCACAACCAACCATGCCTGGCCAGCCCACTCTAATGAGCAACCCAGTAGGCATGATTCCAGGCAAGGACCGCGCTCCTACTGGGCTCTACAGCCATCCGGGACCTGTGGGTTCACCTGGTATGATGATGTCAATGCAGGGCATGATAGGACCCCAACAGAACATCATGATTCCTCCACAGATGAGACCCCGGGGAATGGCTGCTGATGTAGGAATGGGAGGATTTAGCCAAGGCCCTGGAAATCCAGGGAACATGATGTTTTAAGCTGCTACATAAGACTGGATGGTTCGATCCTTGTTGAGATGAGATTCCAGGTCCTGAGGGCTGCCTGAGAGCTCCAGGAGCACAGTTTGGCCATGCAATAGGTAAAAAAACAGACCAGAGGATGCTTTGGGAAATCTCGAATGTATGGAATTACCTGAAAACAAATGAATTCATTTTAACAGGTTGTTTTTTTAAAATTTATTTTTTAAAAATTATTTTTGTGTACTTGGATATCCTGTGATGGCACCTGCTTTGAGAATCTGTAGCTGTATTTTGAGAATTGCCATTTGTCACAAGTTGCACCATTCTCTCTGTATGTTTACGTCCTTTGGACTGGCTTCTCCCAGGACTCTTGGTTATTTTGGGGGGGTTATTTTTGTGTACTGTACTATATTGTAAAAGGGATTTTAGCAGAGACTTTAGTCTTTGGGGTGAGAGGCTGTTTACTTTTAGGTGGAAAATCCATCTTCAGAACTTTGGACTATTTTCCTTCAACTCCAATGTATAGAAAAACCAAACTACGACCTCAGAGCAGAGTATTAATGAAAAGCACAAAAGGAACTTAAGTTCAGTGAGGGGGAATCTTAAAAAAAAAATAAGTTAAGGACATATTTTTCAAATTATGGAGTGCTGTCGAGCACCTTTGTCTCTCCCTCCCACTCTTAAAAAAAAAAAAGGCATCTTGCCCCCCCTCCCTTTACTGTCTCCTCCTCTGGCAGCTGCAATACATTGTATTATTTTTGGGGAGTAAATGTAGGAGAGCCCCTTCTCATTCTGAGAGTGTTGCTACTTTCAGGAGGAGGCTGGACTTTGACACTGTTACATTCTACAGTAGTCTTACTGTTCGTTCTCCTTTTCTTAGGAACCCCCCCCCCCCCCGGTGACTTTATTAATGTGGGAGTGGAACAGACACTAAAAGTTATCCTGACCTTTTTTGTGGCTATCTTTTTTTTTGTTCCCCAGCGTAAAACGTTCTCTGTGTAACCTCCATTAAATTTGGTACAAAACCACTTGCCAGGGCTGTGGTGTCAGAAAAATAAAATATATTGTTTCTTACAAAAGCTATTCTTTCCTCCTTTGCTACAGTCTAGCTTGCTTCTAAATATGCCTGTTTGTATCGGGTTTAAAGTGCCTGCGTATATGTGCGTTTCAGATCGCATCCTCCTGATAAGGTTTTTATGTTGCACACCAGGTAGGCCGCTTCTTAAACCCCTTTCACCCTCTATCTTGGTGTAGAAGGGCATGGCTGTGCTACCGGTCTCACCTTTGTCATGGGGGCAGGTTAGCCTTAACATGGGCACACAGGTGAAGATCCCCTAGCAGTGAGCAGCTGCTCAGGAACAGAGATATCCACTCTAGTCAGGCAACCAGAAAATGAATTAAGTTGTAAAATGTTTACCTTCAGTAATCCAAAATAAGTTTCAGATGAAGATCTCCAACTCCAAAGCCTGAGTACTGATCAAGCTGTAGGTAGTAACTCCCATTTCCTTGGAATCAGTTGTAATACAATCATAGTATCAACTGAATATTTGAACAGCCATGAGTTTGGTATCTGTTTACATTCATTAGGAAAGGGCCAGTGAGCTAGCACCTTTGTATATAAAAACCTTGAGACTTCTTACCTCTTTATTTTCAAGTCTGTTTCAACAACTAACCTCACCCACCCCAGTATTCCTTTGGAAGATCCATATTTGTGATGTGTCAAGTTTTCTCCAGCTACACAAAACAGGTTCTTCCAGGTTTCATTTCCCTTTTACTACAGGGAGCAAACTATTACTAACCCTATGTTTCAGGTACAGAGGTTGCTGTAGCATTCGCACTGCTTCGGGTCGTCAATTTGTATTCCCTATAACCCACAGGGCACAACACCAATCTGATTCAACATGCTTCTGTTACAACAAGTAACAGCCATTTTGAATACCCAGTGACTATCCACCTGTCTTGTCTTTGGGTTGGTTATATTAACATTGCTGCCTGCTTTTAGCATTCAGTCTGACAAAGTGCTTGTATCCAATTACATCTTTCCAGGCTTCTATCGGCCCACTTCCATGTTTTTGCATTTTAGCCAACTCTAGCATTTCCACAACAGTTCACCTCTGGCCTACCTAGCCGTATCAAGCAACACTTCGGTTATAAAGTGAATATGGCAATAATTATAATAAAGTGGTTGGTTGAAGGTTCCAAGGAAAGAGACTTTGCCCTGCTAATGGCTGTAGCTTCTGACAGCAGCAAGGCTATATATAGGTGTCCTGGAATGAAAGTTAAGCTCCAGTAAAACGCCTTAATTGAGAATTTTGAAAGACTAGTTTAGTGGTTCAGTTTAGCTGCTAAAGGACCACAGGGAACTTAAAACAAAGAGTAGCACTAGCTTTAGCACATTGAATGTCTTAGTGGAGCTCAAAAGCAAATGTAGCAGTAGGTGCAGAGTGGTTGGTGTCCAATTAATGTTCTCTTACTGAAAGGCAATTTTCAGCAACCCCCCGTTTCCGGGTTGGGATCTTTTGGAGCAGCTTTGGCTAGGGGCAGGGATTATTTAAAATTGCCTTGCCTCCCCTTTTCACTGGTGTATGCCTTCTGTCAGCAGAGGGCCATCACTTGGCTGCCATCTGCAAGATTCCATTAATTTGAAAAACTGGGTTACAGTAACAACTTTTTGGATATTAAGCCACCACCAACTCTTACCGCAGCCAGGGACCCAATTTCCAAAATGTAGCAGCAGCATTCATCCCTGTTATACTTTACATTACTTGAACTGTCCTGTTACCAGAGTTAAACCACAAGTGAATGACACTTTTCTTTATGGCGTTTGAAAAGACAAATGTTGTGAATAATGTTTTAGTATTACTAATCATTTATCTGTTCTACACCTCTTCTCACTGAGAGCAAAGCATTTTATATTCCTCTGGATTAGCACTGTAAGTTGAAAGGGCATTTAGAAAATCCTCCAGCGGACAGAGACCAGCTCTGCATCCTCTTGGAACCAGCTCCTGCAGAAAGACAAGACAAATCAACATTTACGTCACAAAAAAGCTGCCATTACAAGAGGCCCTTGGGCAAACAAAAATATCTTGTGCACTTTGTGGTCCTCCAGATTCTATTAGACTCCTAATAGTACCAGTCAGTGGTCAGAGATGATGGGATTTGTAGTCAAGTAACAACAAGAGGGCCAGAGTCCTGATATCCTGACATACAGCACCACTACTGCCTGCCTTGCAGAGAGAAGAGAGTTGCTTTAAAAGTTACCAAAAGTTAGCTTGAAACAGGTATACGATCCCCGCATTCCAGATTCAGTGATTTATCTGTTAACAGCCTTTGTATTTAGATGTTGTGCAAGCCAGAGTATGGAATTTGCCTCCTGCCCAAATCTCACTTGAGGTCCCATTTATATGTGTAACATACATCACCATGGAGTCTCCTACCTCTCCATTGTAGAGCAGCCGTATAAACCAGTCCTTGGAACGCTGGTAAAGTTCTATTGTCATGTCTGCTGCGTATGGAGGCCACTTGGAATCAAAGACCCCCAGAGCCAGTAGCAGTGGGAAGAGGGTAACATCATGAATAGCATACAGAGCAAGCTTTCTAAAATAAAAGAAGTAGTGACCAATAATTCAGTCTTGCTGATGACATACATTGTGTATAGCAGCCATTGCAGCTGCATTTTCCATTTACACTGAATCGCAAGTCAGTTGGTAGATGTAATAAGCTAAATTGAGAATTATCAGGGTAATAGCATTCCTTCCTCTGCTTTTTGTTCTGTCTTCCACATGCGAGCACCTAGTTTGTATTTGTTTATATGAAACTTTTGTGAGCCAAGTTCTACATAACTCCCGTTTAAAGTTAGGATATTTACAAGTCACCTTTACCCAGTTAAAAATATATACACAAATCTTAAATGGTGCAATTGTCACTGTTCCATCAACTCCTGCTGCCCTTGATTTGTCCAATTTCCCCTTTTAATGTTTTTAGCTTGTAGATGCTGCTCAATGGGATGTTCTGCCAAGACCGTAAATACCAATAATCTACATACCTGGCCTTGATTTCAGGAGAGGAAGGGTTCATTGCCGCCTTAATGTTCTTCTCTATTATATTGAGTAGAGGACCAACTGACATCTTGAGAGTCTCTCTAGTCAGAAATATAACAAAACAGATCAATTTTTAAAAAAATGTTTCTAACAAGAGTTGCAACATCTTTTAACAGTTCTAGATAACTGGCAGAACTTAATTGGAACAGGAGCAGGTTTAAAAGTAAAGGTTCCTGGCTAGCAGGGACACACATGACTTGTCTGTACAAGAAGTCCATGTTTTAAAACAGAAGAGTGCTCCTGTGTTTTGTCTTGCAGATATCCCCAGGCTTACCACCCATACCATCCCTGGGACTGCTCACCTTAAGTTCAATTTTGTGACATAAAGGAGTGAGTCTATAGCCCTCTGCTCGATCAGTTCCATGAAACTCTTCAGAATAGGGCAACTAGGCAGATCGTGTGCCTAAAAGACAGCATAGTGTGAATTAAAATAACAACTCTAAGGCTGCAGTGACAAATGGCACCACTACTTTAGATCAGGCATGGACACACATGTGCTTATCGTTAGATATCATAACATGGACATGCACTTGAACAAGTTGGCCATTCCTCTAAGTCTAAAGACGAAGAACAATGTGAACAGATAGATATATGAATAGTTATATTACTGTTACAATAAGCAAGTGAGTGATTCCCTTTAAAAACAACAACAAGCCTTTAGTTTTAACTTGGACAACCTGAAAACATCTTCATGTAGTGGACAGATTTCAGTTCAAGAGATATGAATGGTCCCATTCATATGTCTTGATTACCATTTCCTCCCATGTCTTATGTTACCTACTACAATGCTGGCTGCCACAGTCAGGCAACGTAATTACCTGAAGTGGCACAATATTCATTTTGTTTGTTTATTTAACAAATTTATATACTGCTTACTTCAAAAAGAAACACCCAAGCAGTTTTCAAAAGCAATATAAAAACCAAACAGCAAGTTACTATATATACTCGTGTATAAGCCGACCTTTGCAGCACATTTTTTATGCTGAAAAAGCTCTCCTTGGCTTATACTCGAGTGAGGGTCCCCTTTGCCACTGGCAGAGACGGCGGCGGCGGAGGAATGAGCAGCCTGAAAGCAGCCCTTTCTGGCTGCTCCTCCCTCCTCCGTCTTTGCCACTGTCGGTTTTCTGCTTGTTTGCCTGTTAGTCGCCATCTACATGCACACGCACTCTGGCCCACCAGGAGGTTTGTGGTGTGGTGAACTGGCTTATACTGGAGCCAATAAGTTTTCCCAGTTTTTTTGTGGTAAAATTAGGTGCCTCGGCTTATATTTGGGTGGGCTTATACTTGAGTACATATGGTACATTAAAAAATTAAAATATAAAACCAGTAATTTTAAAACAATTGCATAATGGGTCAGTGCATCTGGCTGTGAACCAGAAGGTTGGTGGGCGGGGTTCCTGCGTTGCAGGGGTTGGACCTGATGACCCCCCAGGACCCATTCCAACCATAGAATTCTATGAGACTGGATCAGAAGGACAACAGCAGGAGAGGGGAAAGTTTACAATGAGGAACCTGGGTTTCATATCGTTCCATTTCCTACAAGTTTTAAGTATTCAGTTCAGTGAGGCGTATTGTACAAAAATGGCTTTCAAACTCTGCTGCAGGAAGCCCTGGGGTGGTTAGAAGCATCTTGGAGAAAGAAGTTCCATAACGACTGTGCACGGCTTTTTTAGACAAATCCATAAAGAAAGGGAGCCCTGAACGTTGAAAGCACACATTTTTATTCCTGTTAAATGCTTTGCTTTTACTGATTGGTAATTATACTGGTTTACCCAGCTAGAGCATTATTTTTCCTATTACAACATTTCTAGCCTACTCTATATCTATTGATCTCAGGATAAGCTTTAACAACAAAACAATCCTTGGTCACTTAAAAGCCTAAGCATCCGTAATAGTCACGTTCAGCATACAGTATTCAGTATTCCCACTGATGTAACCCCTTAAAATGTCTCGGCATGCAAACTTTTCCCACATCCAGTTTAATCTTTAGTGCCAAACCTGAGATAAAGTGGAGTAGCAGGCCTTTGCCAATATCCCACCTTGGACTACTTAGAGTCTGGCTAGGTCCAACCAGGGATGTGTTATCTGTTCATATGATGAACTGAGGATCAATCTAATATTGGGAGCACAGATACACCCTAAGGAGGGAATTACAGAATTGGGCCCAACCCCTGATATGCTAACTGCTTCATGTAACCTACTTCTGTGTCAATAGGTCCTAGGTAAGATCTATTAACAGAAATTCAGTCGATTAAATAATTACACAATCTACTTTGGAGATTTTCATAAGCAACAACAGCAAGAAAGAGCTTATCTATTTTGCCGGTGTAAAAGGCAACAAATTTTTTTTGGATGGAGAGAAAGATAAAAAGGAAATGTTAAACAATTAAGCCGAAAGACAAAAAATGTGACGTTTGAGGAGGGAGTTGAAGAAAGACACATAGTTTCCTCTCTTGCCAGAACTGTCTTGGCTATTTTCCGATTTGCAACAAGAGCTACTCTGCTGAATAGTTGCTAGCACAGAAATGGTGAACACGTGGCCTTCCATACATTGCTTGACTACAACTCCCATCATCCCTGGGCATGGGGTATTCTGGCTTGGGCTAATGGGAGCTGGAGCCCGTCAGCACCTGGGGGGCCACACTGCTCTACTTCAGCACAGCTTCTCCCACAGACCTGCATGAATCAACTTGGATGGCTAAAGAAAACAGGCTTGTTCCTACAAAGGCACAGCATACCTGTTCCGCAAAAATGTTGTCAAAAAGGAGAAAGAAGTCCGCCCCATTCTTGCTGTCAAGGCCCATCTTCTCTTTAATGGTCTTCAGATCCTCCGCAATTCCTGGCTGCAGAAGCAGCACATTGGCCAGCCTCTCTCTGTCAAGGAAAACGAAAGCTTCAGAATAATGCATAAATGGTAATCTGCACAAGCTACTGTGCTTGGATCCCCCTGCTTGTTAGAAGGGAGAAAGGAGTGCAGGGCTGTTTGGCTTAAAATGATTGCTTGAGCAATAGACAACTAAATGCATCAGAATTTGTTACAAAAAAGCAACTGGTCTTAACCATGTGAAAGTAATTTTTCCTTAGTTGACTCAGATCTTCAGGGCAAATAACTAAATAGCTCTTGCCTCACTAGGGCAGATCTTAATGACCAATGGCGCCCCAGATGTTGCTGGATCCCACCTCCCATCAGCCAGCATGGCCAAGAGTGATGGAATTTGAGAGCCCAGCAATATCTGGAAGGGACCACAGGTTAGCTGCAACATTGTGCAAGAGTAGCCTATGGCCAGGGGCACCAAGTAGGGGGGGGCAGGGCCACGGGGCATGCTTACATCATGTGTGCATGCCACACTGATGTTGCATGGCCCCAGGCCCCTTCAATTGCAGGGACAAGGTGACATGCTTGCCTACAGCCACCTTTGAAAATTCCTAATTTTGCCACAGCTTCCCTGAAAAGGGAACTGTTACCGATGCAGTTCTTAAAAGAGAAGCAGAATTGCATATGGGGTTGTCTTAGAATATAGTGATTATAATAGCATCGTATTGGCTCTGCTAGGAGTTAGGAAATTGGCGTTCACTCTCTGTCCCATGGGCTTTTGACACAAGCGTGATCATACTTGCTTTTATTTGAGCTGACTGGGCACCAGTTATGCAGTTCACCGAATCACTAGAATTGTCAAGCAGCATATTAGAGAGCCCTTTCCCATCACAATCCCAGAGGAGCCCACAGCAAGCACATTAGCCGCTCCACAAAATGCAACCGGTCGCTACAGTATAAGTTTGGGGAAACAAATGCTATCATCTGAGCCGTTTAAATAGTCAAGCTGTGAGACACAGAAGTATGGTAGGCTACTTCCTAAGTTTTCATTCCAACTGCTTTTTTTTAAAAAAAAATGTTTGAAAATAGTTTATTCACAACATAGTTGGACAACTGCTCTAACATACAATAAGAGCATGATTTACTTTGGCTATTTTGTCCTTGTCTCACAGACTTACACGTCAGCAGCTTTTAGGCTATGGCAAGATCTGATGCAGTCATTCCCTAAGGAGACTTTTGCAATGGCATAAAAGGTGCAGGGAAAGAGGCAAGGTAAGAATGGCAAGCCTGGACTTGCTTCACAGATGAACACTGGAACTGTTCTGTGAGGGATGCAACAAGCCAACCGCCCCCAGGAAGTCAGAAGGTGTCTTTCAGGTTCAAGCGTGTATGAAGGCTCAAACTGGAGCATGTGAAAATGTGCAGCTCCCCAGCCCAGCAAACCTTTGCATGTTGACTGCACAAGTTCCTGATAAAGATGATTCTGAATGCAGCTCAATCCTCCTTGCAAAAGGAGGAGCAGGGGTGGCTAGGCTATGCCCCTCTGCCCAGTTTGAACACTTCTCACATGTTCTTTTAAATGCTTGAACAGGTCCGGAACTGTTCACAGGGTTTAGGGGAGCACATTGCTTTTGGCAATCAACTGATGTCATGCATATAATTTAGGTCAAGTTCTTCTGAAAGGCCTTGCTGCAATAACTATTGTACCTTCTGTCTGCACAGTGGCACCAGACAGAATGTTTGTGGCAAGATACCTGTTCATGACTTTCAGTCCATGGCAGTTCACTGGGTTGGGATAAAGGATTTCAGAGTCTGCTTCATCTGTAACTATGGTAATGGGCCCTGTACAAGACAAAAAAACATTGAATGCACTTGCAATTCATGGTTTAAAGTTTTGGGCTGTTGAGAATTAATTCAAACACATCTTGTACTGATTTAAAATAGTTTATAATCCTAGGACAATCTCTTACCCATCTCGACCCTCATTTGTGCAAAGCTCATTAGGGAACTTCCCCTGCACTTGGGAGCATACAAGTCTATGCTCCCAATTACATTTGTGCTTCAAGCAAACATTAAATCATGCCTGCAAACTAATAAGGCAAGAGCCCACTGTGCTAAATGCTCAGCAAAGCACACTTATTAACACATGCCTTCAGATACTTGTTGGTGATATATTCTGCTCTTACACAGAACGACTTACACCACATGATTCTCTTACTTGTAAATTAATTTACACCACAGCATGCCATTATCTTAATCAAAGCAGTTTGTAACAGCCACCGTTGTAAACATTGGGGTTTACAAAACCAGAAGTAAGCGCAGCGTTCTTCCCTTCCTAATCATTTCCGGTTTAACACAATCAGGTTTAACACAATAAGAGTTTCTGCAAGAAATAGTGGTTTATGCACAAATGTTTTGGTAGCAGAACTTTGCAGTTGACTTAATCCTAGTATCAAAACTTTTGAGATTTAACTTCTTTGTTCCATTCTTCTTCCTGGTCTCTGTGCAGCTCCACACAGAGTTTGGTGCCTGCTCAGAGAAGCATATGGAATCTTTGAGAGCCGGGTCGGTTATCTGTGGCCCTCTGGATGTGGTTGGGAACTCTAGCATGCATCCGCTCCAGCCAGCATGGGCAATGGCCAGGGACAGTGGGAGTTTTAGTCCAGCAACATCAAGAGGACCCAAGTTACCCATCTTTCTCTAAAGCTGGGCAACTAAAGGTTCTGAATAGAGGCTCATTCCCAACCCTCAAGGTGCATGGCACAAGCAGTATGGCCATTGCCTTCCCATTTAAGTTTTGTTCTGGCTGCCAGTTAGTAGCATCATTTCGAACCTTCTGATTAGGAACATAAGAAGAGCCTGCTGGATTAGCTAAGGGCCCACCTAGTCCACAACGGCTGACCAGTTGCCTATGGGAAACCCTCAGGCAGGACCTGAGTGCAACAGTGCTCTGACCACCTGCGATTCCAAGCAAATGGGACTAATAGCTGGGTCAGCCTTCCCCAATGTGGTCCCCCCCCCTCATGTTTTGAACCACAACTCTGATCATGGGAGTTGGGAGGAAGATGGAACTAGCCAATTTCCCTTTCTGCCCCCCTTTTCCTTCTCATTCTTTCTGTCTGCTTTGCCTCTTTTTTTGTTGTGTAAATTTTGCATTTATTTTATTTAATTTATTTATTTATTTATTTTAATAGTAGTAGTAGTAGTAGTAGTAGTAGTAGTATACCGCCCTATACCCAGAGGTCTCAGGGTGGTTCACAGAATAAAGTCAAAATATATAACCAAAAAATACATAATCAAAATAAAGAACAACCCAATACCCCCTCCCCTCAAAAAAAACAACAACACATTTTAAAAGGGCATAGAATGAGACTAGGTGGGTTCATATGGAAAGAGGCGGTCCTTGAGGTATTGTGGTCCTGAGCCGTTTTAAGGCACTTTGTATTAGGCCCGGAAACTAATTGGTAGCCAGTGCAGTCAGACCAAGATTGGTGTAATATGCTCAGACGGTCTTGCTCTAGTGAGCAACCTGGCCGCTGAATTTTCCATCTCCTTCAGTTCTCAAGGGTAGTAGGGTGTCAATGGTGCAATGGGCATGATGCAAGGTGTGCTGACTACAGGGGTCAAGCTCTCTGCTGTATCAGAAACTCATGACTGATGTTTGCCCTGCCTGGATAAAGGGAGGCATGTAGAGGATACCTGCATGCATTCACAAAGGTCTGTGAAGCAGGCATGCAGCAAGAAGTATACTTGTGGGAGCAGCAGGGGTCTGGGGCCTTCTGAGGCCAGCTCTGCAACATGCTACTAGCTCCTGGGCCAGATGCAGTTGCCACGGTGAGCTCACCTACTGAAAACGTTCCCAAAATGATGCAGTGCATGAGCTGCACCCAATTGCATGACTATACAAATAAAAGCACACCAACACCACGAACCTTGCAAACTACATCCTCTACCCTAGGAGTTGCAGCAAGGGAGCCAACATAGCACTCCTTTTCTGAGTAGTCACCAGTTCCTTCTAAACGTGAAATTCCTCATTTAGAGTGCAAGTGTAGCCTATCAGAATCCACTAGGGCTGTGTTTCTCAAGCTCAGGTCCCCAGCTGTTGTTAGACTACAACTCCCATCATTCCTGGCCATTGGTCCTGCTAGATAGGGATGATGGGAGTTGTAGTCCAACAACAGCTGTGGACCCAAGCCTGAGAAACACTGCACTAGGGTATGGCATAATAGACAGTGATAAACAGAAGAGCCAGAAAGAGAACAGTGGTGTAAAGGGCAATGATCTCTGTTAGGAGAGAAACTCCAAGGCAGGACTGCGAACAGAGGAGCAAGGAGCTCCCCTTCATTGCTGACCTTCTTTCTGCTGTTGGAACAGCCCAGCTAGCAAACACCGCGTGGACTCCAGATTCCGAACAATGTTAGTGGAACGGACACTGAAAGACAGAAGGCAGCCAATGAAATGGGAGCACAGTGGGCTGCTCCCTGTACAAACTGACACGGGGTGGGACTTGAGGGGTTTCAGCACTCTGAGCCACCAATATGGCAGTACCAAGCGCTGCTATCTGTTCTAGCTGGAGATTCTTAACATCAAACTGAACACAGTGGTGTGAGGGAGAAAGCAAGCGAGGACTTTGGATGAAACTTTGCTAAGGCTTATGATGCCATGTGGGCTGGGAGGGAGCGGAACAGTCAGCAGGAAGAGCAAGAAAGCTGTTAGGAAGGAAACTGGAGTGTTCAGAGACTCACAAGACCTCAGAAGGTTTGAATGCTGGCGAGAGGAAATGGGTCTCCTCAATGTAACGTCTCCTTAGCCGTTTCCCCAGTGCAAACGTCTGCTGCATTCCTACTTTCGTCAGCTGGCCTGCATTCACTCCGCCCTGGGAAGAGAAAAGCTCTGTTGAATGGCTGAAAAAAATAAATGGAGATGCAACATTTCCAAAGGAATACATGTTGGGTCACCTTCAGCACTGTTTTTTTGTAGCTTTCTTCGAAAGGAGAATAAGGTCTTGGCCCACCAGCCAGGTTCGTTACTGTGTAGTCAAACTTTGTTTCGGCAGGGGTCTCCAAAAGAGCAGGGTCCCATGCCACCTGTTCCAAAAACAAGGATGAAGGAAAAGAAAAGGCATTTGAGTAGGCAACTTGGACCTTCAAGTAGCTAGAAGAGGTTGACAACCCACTACTGTGGAAAATCAAATTTATTTCAGTGGGCTTAGAGGGATTGCAAACTCTGCAAGCTTGGTGCTAAAACATCTCATTCAACGCTCAGGCTGTGCTGCTGCAAGAGGAGCAGGCAGTGACACATTTCACAATCTTCTTACTCCAGAATTTTGAAATATACAAAAACATCAATGTAGGCATACTTTCTGGGTGTGCCCATGCATACTCTAATGTCTTGAAAAAGAAAAAGTGGCTGCAGCCTCAGCAATGTTTTACAATGGCAGCAGGCAGCATTCCTACTCCCGTGTTTGGAGAAGCAGTCAGAGCATGGCAAGGCCTTCTTGGCTGGCTCTGCTTCGTGTGTGTAACAAGAGGAGGAGGAGGAGCAGCAGCAGCGAAAGCTTGTTCCTGTGTGTCATTCTTAGACTTCATGGAGGAGCAGGAGTGGGGTCAGCCTGGGAGGAGTTTTGGGTTTGCTTTGGGGATGACTCAGAAGCCATAATGCAAAGTAGTGACTATGGGACGGGGAGGGGCACAGATGGGCTTATGGACTGGAGTCTGTGTGCTCACCTGTGTCTCCATCCCTTCTTTTTACCCCCTCCCACTTCGCTCTCCCTTTGTTCGGCTTCATAAGAACTGTGTTTCAATTTAATTTACTGGGTAAGCACACCCTTAATGAAATGTGCTGCACATGCCTTATGGACACCAACATCAGGAAGTCTTGCGAAAATGGATCTCTGCAGAACTGCCAGGCTAAAATACTATATTCAACTCTTTTGCTGGTTAAAAAGTCAACAGAGGATTGCTTGCAACTCTTTTAGTCAGGGTTACAAATACAGAGAACCAAGCCATGGTCCTTTGCTCAGTGCCTCAATTATAGCATCACCTATGGCAGGTGTTCCCACCCTGCTCAGCTGATTTGTGGAGGACAAGGCTATCAATGGCCACCAGCTATGGAGGCTATGTTCTACCTCCACTGTCCGAAACAAAATACCTCTGAAGACCAGTTATGTGTGATGAGAGCACTGTTGTACTCAGGTTCTGCTTATGGTACTCCCATGCACATCTGGCTGGCCACTGTGAGAACAGAGTGCTAGACTAGATGGGCTTCATCCAGCAGGGCTCTTAAGTTATTAAACAGCTGGTCCTTAGAGGAAAAGCTGGTAGGCTGGGTGGGAGGCTCCCAATCCTTGCCCTATTCCAAACACTTGCCTTTGGAAACACTGCAACACAGAAAATACATATGAGGCTTGCACATATCTGGAATGTTTAAAATATCAGGGTTTCTCTGTATTCATCCTAAGAAGCATATCTTGCCATCCATAGTTCTTGGCCACTTCCCCAGAAATTCCACTTTGAAGTGTATGAGTTTAGGAACTTTAAAAAGAGCAATCTCAATTTCTTCACAACTGCACTTCCTACTGATCTAGGTGGTAAATCTGCCAAATCTGTTCATCACCAGAAGTTATCACAAGTTGCTAGGTAGAGCCAAGAGAGGAACATGATGCATAAGGAAAAATAAACACAACCATTAATTCTATTCCTGCTACAAAATCAAGAGGAAATGCAGGTGTTGGGTAAGTAGTTCATAAACTGGGTAAGTAGAAGTTGCAATGCCTTCTCTCATCACCTGTTTATGAAAGACAGTGACACAAACTTTGATCTGGTTGAAGCAGAGTGAAAAATTTCCAAATCTGACTATACAGCCGCTCTGAGCCTGGCTTTGGCTGGGGAGGGCGGGCGGGATATAAATTATTATTATTATTACTATTATTATTATTACAGGCTGATTGATGTTCACTGCTATCCTGCACTAATGCAAATGCATGTTTATGCATGCATCTCCTGAAGTTAAAAGGGCAAGAGGCAAGCACCCCAATCAAATTATTTATAGTACTTGGTTAGTTAGCCTATGGGTTAGTAACATTCAAGATAGGAGGAGATGCACAAAACAAGGCTAGAGAATTAGCACTATAAATGAGTCACTATTCTTACTCATCAATAGGCACATAACATACATGGCCAGTGGTCAGGGATGATGATGGGAATTGTTGTCCAGCAATTTCTGCAGGACTGCACACTCCCCATCTCTGGCATACAGTTGCATTTACACCTTGCAGCGCTCACAATTTGGGGCTGCAGCACCCAGCTGGTAATGAAGGAAGCATCTCATTGTTGACAGGCAGCAGAGCAGCCCAAGCTAGCACACCCCACCAGTATGAATGGCAGGCATTAAGCAAGTGACCACAATAGAGTTGACCTCACATGGAGCTCACTCCCTTAGCTCTGCGGCAGCCCACATTTTAACATAATTCCCACGTTTGTTTCCATGTTCTCTATGCCAAGGCACTCTGGGACAAATATCCACTTTATCAGATTGTGGGTTGGCGGTATAAAGGTGTCTTATTGCTGTACCTTCTGTACTTTGGCCTGCGTTCTGCTTGGTGGCTACTGGCACTGAGCAAAGCCAAATTTTCCACCTATGCTTCCTTCACCTGCTGCCTCGTGAAAATGCCCACACTGACAGCCCTGAACTAGTAAGCTCAGCAACCTCTGCTGCTCCTCGGACCACTTCCGCTTCCTGCAACCTGCTCCTGATGTGCCAAATGGCTTTTTAGGTCAGCTGGGAAAAAAATGCAGCACCTTCTTTAGGAATTGATTGCTGTTAGCACCAGGAATTTCCAAGCCCAGGGCATCATCGGCTCCACTAGTATTTCTGCATGAACATGCCTGATAATTATTTGGCAAGCTGCTGCTTTTCATGCCAATTTACAGCACTGGGTTATAAATACATTTTTTAAAATCACGGGTGCATAATACCTGGTAGGGTTGTTACAAAGATTAGTGAGACAATGTAGCAGAGATACTTTTAACACTTAAGGACACAATATTAACATGTTCTTTTAACCCCCCCTTTTTTTACCACTATCACAACCAGGCACCCCTAACTAGCTGTTTCCCCCCAGTTTGATCTTGGCTGAGGCTTGCCTGTGTTGCCCAGATCCAGGGGCAGCATCAGAGGGGGCGGTACCAGGGGGCTCCACTCAAAGCCCCCACTTGCTGAGCCTCCTGGCCCTGCTGGACCTCCTTTTGTCATTGCCCACCTGCCCTCTTAGGAACAGGAAAGTTGCAAAGCATCAGCTGTGCATGCAGGAAGTCCCAAGTTCAACCCTGGGCGTTTCCAGGTAGGACTGGGGAAAGCTCCTGCCTGAAGCATAGCCAGTGTGGACAACGGATCAGCGGTCTGACTCTGTTGATCTTCCTAGCCAGCAAACAGCGAGGAGAGCAAAAGGGACCCTCACCTTGTGCTTCCCACTTGGGTGGTTGTGTGGATGTGTGTGTGTGTGCTGGGCTGCTGTCTTGAATAAAATATGGGGGGCAGGTGACCCCCAACCCCATATAATTGATCACAAGGCACTGCAGGCACACATACTATTTGAATCACAATGCCCATCAACTTGGGGGGCAGCCACCTCAAATATTTTATTGGGGGGGTCAAATAATATTTTACTTACCTAGGAGTTGGCACCTATGGTGGGGGGCAAGAAGCCAAGAGGGGTCGAACCAACCCAGGGAGGGGTATATTGCTGAATGTCGCCCCCCCCCCACAAGCTGATGCTTCCCCCATGGCCCTTGTTTTTGGGAATGGCCAGAGGGAAAGGGAAGAGGCATGTATGCATTGACTGCATCGTTTCTGCCTGGGGTTCAAGGCGGCATAGATGGTTTCCCCTCTCCCCATTTCATCCCGACGAGGACACTGGGAGGCAGGTTCGGCTGGACGGCAGACACTGCCTGGCCCAAGGTGACCCGCTGGTGGCCGAGCGGGACGGCGAGCCCTGCTCTGCCAGCTCCGTCCCTCTCCTTCCACCCCGGGCGGCGCGCCCCCTCACCTGCTCCACATCGGGGATGGGTCTCAGCGGAGTGCGGGCGCCGTGCCGGAAAAGAACCTGCACCAGCTTGAGCTCCAGCGGGTGGTCGTCGCCGTCGTCGCTTCCGCGCGGCGCTTTGCTCCTCCTGGGCTCGGCCAGGGCTCTCCTCTTGCTCGCTACGCAGTACGCCAGGGTGCCCAAGATGCCCACGCGAGCCCACAAACTCATGCTGACGGGGCGAGGCAGGTGGCGCGGGACCCTCGCAGCGAGTCCGAGAGCGGAGCAGCTCGCCGCTTGCGCAGCTGCCGGCAGAGTTGCGAAAGCAAAAGTTGCTGCTGCTGCTGTTGCCTCACGGGAAACCCGCCTTCCTCTTCCAGCGCTGGCGCGAGGAAACGCCGAGGCTCGCGGAACAGAGACCTCCTCCCTCCTCCCCCTTTTCAGCAACGCCGCCCGGGTGCAGCTGCTCGCCGGCAGGAGATTCGGCGCCACCCCCAGGAGGACCCTGGGAAATGCGGTTTCTTCAGCCGGGCGCCTGCCCCGACCAGGAGCCACCAGAAGACTACATCTCCCAGCGGGCGTCGGGGCGCTCTTTCCCAGCCGGTCACGTGTATGGCGTGGGAGTTCCCACGGCCGGGCTTGTGAGCATGTTTCAGCCGGCGAAGTGGGAGGACAGCTTTGCCTGCGGGCTTAATCCGCCCTCTGGTTGGTCTCTGCAGCAAACAGGAGAGGCAGTGGGATCTGAGAGATGTCTCGCTTCTCTCCCCAGGACCATTCAATGAACCCATATGGAAGATCTTGCTGTACTCGTCTTATTTATGCCCTCCCATCTTGCTGGGTTTTGCAGTGTGTCCAGTTTTCAAATTATTAGTGAATGCGTAGGGCACTTTATTCTGCTTTGTCCAGTTAGCTGCCATTCCTTGTCTCTGGGAAGTTCTGAACACTTTCAGCCGAATCCCACGTATGTAAGTCCAAATTTCTTCAGTGGAATTTACTTGCATAAACCTTTTCCCAATGATGGGGAGGGTGAGGAAATGCAAAACATTTGTACGTGCTTTTCATAAATATAGATTTATAAAGAATTTCTTTAAATAGGAAAACAGGACATTTCACCACAGTGTGGAAGACTATGATCAACCAGCTGTGCAGGTGCTAACTGTTGATGAGCAACTTCCAAAGTCCCTGTTTTCCATTCTTAAGGTTATTGTGCAGATCCAAACTGACTTGTTCTCAGTGGCTCCAACTGAGATGTATGGGTCAACCTGTATGGGATGCCACTGAGAGGGTGGTGAGTCGTAGGACCTATTCCAGATGCTGGAATCACCAGAGGCAAGAGTTTCTGCAATATACATGCCTGCCCATCATAATATGAGCATTTCACCCATAAAGGAACAATGCTGGCTTCTCATTTGATTATACTGGCATAGGCACACACACCTGGCGGATACAGTATACTTCTGAATACCAGTTGCTGGAAACCACAGGAGATGAGAGTGCTGCTGTGCTCAGATCCTGCTTGTGGGCTTCCCATAGGCATCTGGTTGGCCTGATCCAGAAGGCCTCTTCTTCTGTTCTTCTGCATGCATTCAGCATGATCTAAGCTCTTGTCAAGTCAGAGGAATGTGTCGGTACAACCATTCATACTCACACACCATATATATTGCTCCATGACACTCTGACTTGCCAGGGGCTTTTCACGAATCACTGGGTGAGTGGCATGGCATGGGTGTGGGCAGGGTGGCCCAAGGCATTTTGCCACCTAGGGCAAAAATGCTCCACTCCCCTGCGCTGCAGTCAGCAAACTCAGTAAGGATTGTCAAGAAGAAAGTAATCTTGGCAGGAGCGGAAGTGTTCCGCAGAGCTTTGCTGCCAGTCCCTCTCTCTTCTTAGAGGCCAGGGAGACCAGTGGTAAATCTGGGTCACGGAACTGGGGTGTCATGCTTTGAGGGATGCTGCCTGAGGCAGCTGCCTCATGGGGCGGGCAAGGCTCTGAGTGGGGACTTACCAAACCAGACTACTGCTCTCCTCTCAGTCCTTTTTGGAAGGGACAGAGGATAGGAACTAACTGTGATGGCAGGGGGACTTGGGCTCGGACTTGGAACCAGAGGAGTCTCAGTCCGCACTGGATCCTTTGCCTCAGGCAGCATCTGAACCAAGTCTGGGGCCTGATTCTGAAGAGCCCCAGTCTGCACAGGTTCCCCCGCAACAAACATCAGCTGGGCCGAGTCAGGGGCCTGAGCCTGCCCTGGCTCCAGATTACCTCATTGCCTTCAGCCGGGCAATCACTTACAGCTGCTTCACTACCAGTTGGGTCAAGAGAGGCTGAGGCGGCCTCTGGGTCTAGTAACCCACCAACATCTCCCGAGCTGCAGAGACTAAGGTCTGAGAGAAGGAGAGACCTGAGTACTTGCAGGAGGAGTGCTCGCCTTCAGGCGAGACAGGGAGGTGAGTCACTGGGGGATCAGGACCGGCCGTTACCCTGACAAAGATAAAAGGCTGTTGGACCCCGCCCCAGGTTGCAGGAGCAACATAGCTGTTTGCCAGAACCTGCCTTAAACCCTTTGCCTGACCTTGCCTGGTTTCCTGCCTTGGGCCTGTCGGACTGACTCCTTGCAGAACCCTTGGATACGGGACCGGACCTGGACCATGTTGCTCGGGTTACCCCCAGGCCCAGCACACTAACCCAAGTTGAAAGCTGCTGCCTGGCTTTATTTATTTATTGCATTTATATATCTCAGTTTTCCTCCAAGGAGCTCAAGGATATGTTCATAGTTCTCTTCCCCATTTTACCCTCACAAAATTCCTGTGCAGTGGATTTGGTTGAGAGTGAGTGGTTGGCCCAAGGTCATCCAGTGAACTCCATGGCCAAGCGGGGATTTGAACTCTGATATTCCAGATCCAAATCCAACACTCTAACCACTAAACCACACTGCAGAAAGCTTTTAACTTAGCTGGTCCTGTCACTGTGCAGAGGACATTCCCCGCAAACCAGAGGCTTTTGGGATGTATTTTCACTTTATGCATTCTGTGCCTTTATCCATTCTCTCGCCTTCCCCCCAAAGCCCTGCTGCTGGTGTCGAGGAAAGGAGGAGGTAAGAGAAGCAGTAGTATCTAATATGAAATTATAATGTGGGTTTGCATAAAGTGTTCAAAATCTTTTTGTCCACTAGAGAGCAATAGTGGGATTTGGAAATGGATTGTACTGCTCAATAAAAACCCTTCTGTTGGGTAGAAACCAAGAGTGGAAAGCAGTTCCTTCTCCTTTTAAGTGGTAGAAAACAAAGCAAGATTTCCCATCCAACCAAGCTGGGTATTTCAAGGTCTCTTCATTTAAGCAGTAGGCAAACTCTGCACTGTAACAAAATGTTCCTGGGTTTAAACCGAATGCCCCAGAGAGAGGGGTGGGGGAAGAGGGTGTCATTGGGAAAGAAGTAGATAAGGAAAGTAATCTTCCTTCTTGACAACAGGCAATCATAAAAAATATTTAACAGCTCACAGTTCCTTGTAAATAATATTTTATCAATGCAAAGCAGTTCCACTCCCGGGTTCCCTTCAAAACCTGTACATGAGAATGAGGGGAAATGAGTGATGGTAGATAGCTACCGGGACACGGGTGGCGCTGTGGGTAAAAGCCTCAGCGCCTAGGGCTTGCCGATCGAAAGGTCGGTGGTTCGAATCCCCGCGGTGGGGTGCGCTCCCGTTGTTCGGTCCCAGCGCCTGCCAACCTAGCAGTTCGAAAGCACCCAGTAGATAAATGTGCAAGTAGATAAATAGGGACCGCTTACTGGCGGGAAGGTAAACAGTGTTTCCGTGTGCGGCTCTGGCTCGCCAGAGCAGCAATGTCAGGCTGGCCACGTGACCCGGAAGTGTCTGCGGACAGCACTTGAGTGAGATGGGCGCACAACCCTAGAGTCTGGCAAGACTGGCCCGTACGGGCAGGGGTACCTTTACCTTTACCTTTAGATAGCTAGCAGGCAGTGGGAGGGTGCTAATAATTTGGCACATTGTAGTGGCAATAGACCTATAAGCAGTCAGAGGTGCATATGGGGACCAAGTATGAAAAGTGTGTGTGTGTGTGTGTGTGTGTGTGTGTGTGTGAGAGAGAGAGAGAGAGAGAGAGAGAGAGAGAGAGAGAAATTGATCTAGTTGATGATGGGAAAACAGTGCAGAGAGTGTGTGCACACATTCTGAACAAGGCATGTTTCTCAGATAGTGTGTGTATGTGGAGAAGATCCAGCATTTAATCGGAAGAGGCGCACAGTTTCACAAATATTGCCTTGAATGGGTCAGTATAATTGGTAAAAAAACATTTATAAGCCCTATGGCACTTTAATTGTGAACCGTTTTATTGTGACTTCAGTAAAGGCTGAGCATTTCCACCTGCTCGGCTCCATTAAGAAGCTGTTCTATAGGCAGTTGCCTTCAGGTGCCTGCCAAAGGTATTATGCCAAAAGGAAAGTAACTGGGGAGCCCTCCAGACCGTTCTTTTATCGCGGATGTTTCTGCAACATGTTCTTGACACAATAATACTGTATTAGTGGTGGATTTAGTCTTCTTTAGGTTGTTCTGCAATGCTTCCCCAGTGCTGCTACATTATTTCTACCTGGAGGGGATATAGTGCAACAAAAGTGAGACAAAAATGAAATGGGGTAGTTGTGATATAAAAACTTACAGATTTCAGCAGCAAGTTAAATGAATATGGACTGATCAGAAACGTAGCAATGTGACCATCCCGAAACTTTGGCAGATTCAGACAGTATTGAAAGTGGGATCACAAATCATCATGAATGTCCAATAACAAGGGTGCCCAGAAGGGGTCCTTGGTACTTCTTCAATGGTTACCCATCCAGGCACTGACCAGAGCCAGGCCTTCTTCAGCAAGAGTGTTGGCCTCATGTACCTTCAGACCTGGGAAATTTGTAAGTGAATGAACTATTACAAAGACACCTCAAAATTCCATTGTTTCTCATCCATTTCTCAGGTAGCTGGGGAAGATTACATAACAATATAGGTGTCTCCCCACTTACACTCGTGTGACTTGCGCATGGCGCCGTATACATGTGGCACCGGGAAATAATTAAATAAATCAATTTAAACTGCAAAAAGGTGAGGACTGTGGGGAAATGGCTTGAAAAGAGTGAGAAAACTGAAGAAAAAAAATGGCCTGAAAAGAGTGGGGAAACATCTAGTAATCCAAAACATTTTGGGGTACCAGTCTACTTGTCTACTTCTGAATCACAGCCAGGCACTTTGAGGTAGCGATCTACCCCGTTTGTTGTTGCTTACACATTGTCCTTCAGTGACGAGGAAGACAGAGCCACCATTCTTGATAGTCTGGCGAATGCTGCTGGTTTTTTAAAAGGTTTTACAGGCTTTTTCTGTGGTGTTCCCCACTATATGCGATTTCACATATATGCCTGGTACCCAAGAACGTAACCCCATGCCTGTATGTTCAATCTTAAGCATTTATTTGCTGTCATAAGTTTGTTCTAATGTGTAATGGGGTTGAAAAGCCTTCAGCCATTTTAAAGGTTTGAAAGGTAGTAGACTCCCGCTGCTGCTACACCCGATAAGCAATTGATGTAAATAAAGTTTGGTACTCCTATGTGGACCATGTTTCTCATCCCCTTCTGAACTGCTTTCTGTTTCCATTGCCATCCAACTACTGGACATGAGTGGGGATCCAGCAATGGATAGAGAGGGCTTTAGCCTTGTCTTAGGGATCATGGTATGCACATTCAAGACATTGCTGGTCTTCCCAGCTGTTGCATGTGTGTTATTTTCAGAAGCTCAGTAATCCCTGGGGGGGTCATGGGTGGAATTGTGTGAATATGCCGGGTAGCTGAGGTGCAGAGGCTCTGGGAGTCCCTAAGGCAAGAGCATTTCAAAGAGATGATATCAATTTGCAGCCTAGCAGAATCTTGAAGAAAAGAGCAAAAGATTGGGTAAGAGTAGGCATGACTTTTTGAAGGCAAGATGATGAAGAAGAAAAAAGAGGTTGCAATCCTATAATACTTTCCTGGGAGAATGTCCCATTCAACTCAGTGAGACTTCTGAATATAGACAGTGCAAATCACCACTGGAATGCGTAGGTTCCTTCCAAAGGGCTGTAGGAATACACTGGATTTATGAATGGCCATGAGAATGCCTTAAATTAAACCAAGGGTGTGACCCATTTTGAGTTTTGTTTCCCAACAGCACCTGTCTCTCTCTTAACAATATCTATTTCCCTACTTCTGAACATATTTTTAGCAGATATGGCTCCGGCTGATTTGAAAGATGCTGCAGATTATAACGGTGCCTGGCCAAGACAGCCAGAATAGTTATGTTTGTCAAAGTTTCCATTATAAATCTCCTTTTTTTGAAAGGTTTATAACTTCTCGTTCTATTTGTAGCTCACAAATACCCTCTTAACTTCTTTCCCTCTCTCTTTCTCTTGCTGCGTTCCTGCCCACTGATGGTTATCAGTTAGGCTTGAAATAGGGTTTTCTGAAGTTATCAGGAATTGTTTAGATGTCGCCACCTTTACAATACATGGCCACCAGACAATGTCAAGTGTGCTTTTCTGCCAAGCAGACTGCAATTGGCAGCAGGTTGGTCTCCCCAGCCATTAGGTGCGGTGAAGCCCATGCCTCAGGTGGCAGAAGTCCCAAATGATGAAACGAAATGCGCCCAAATGACCCTGTTCTTAGGTAACCCTGAAAGCACCCTGGTCAGGAGGCAGGTAAAGGCTTGGTTAGGCAAGCACCCCAGAACTAGCAGTAGAAGGTATTATGAGCTTCATTTTCCTGAAGGTGTCTCTGCCTCAGAGAGACAGACGTCTTCCTTCTTCAGGAGGAAGTGGCACAAAGAAGGGGGTGCCCCCAATGCCCCCCCTCCACAGGAAGGAGACCTTTAAATGTCCAGTTTCTGAGTTCCAGAAAGTCCCCTTCCCCCCCTTTCTCTCCCCAGTCCAACCCACCTTCTTCAGTTCTAATCAATTTCTTCCCTCCCCTCTATTTAGTACTTTCCAGGTACCTATACAAATTTGAACTAAATCATACAGTTGAACTATGGAGCTCATTTGCACAAGAGGCAGTGATAACCACCAGATAGGATGGCTTTAGAAGAGGATTAGACAAATTCATGAGGCTATCCACAGCTACTAGACATGACTGCTTATGTCTTACTGTCAGAGGAAGTGTGCTTCTGAATACCACTTGCTGAGAACTGGTGGTGGGGAAAGTGTTGTGGTGCTCAGGTTCTGATGGCAGGTGTCCCTTGGGCATCTCATTGACTACTGTGAGAACAGGATGCTGGTGTAATGGCCTGGGACTTGGACTCAGACTTAGAACCAGAGGAGTCTCAGTCCGCACCAGATCCTTTGCCTCAGGCGGCATCTGGACCAAGTCTGGGGCCTGATTCTGAAGAGACCCAGTCTGCACAGGTTCCCCTGCAACAAGCACCAGCAGGGCCAAGTCAGGGCCCTGAGCCTGCCCTGGCTCCAGATGCGGGAATTACCTATTTCCCTTCAGCTGGGCCATCACTTACAGCTGCTCCACTACCAGTTGGGTCAGGAGAGGCTGAGGTGGCCTCTGGGTCTAGTAACCAACCAACATCTCCCGAGCTGCAGAGACTAAGGTCTGAGAGAAGGAGAGACCTGAGTACTTGCAGGAGGAGTGCTCGCCTTTGGGAGAGACAGGGAGGTGAGTCACTGGGGGATCAGGACCAGCCGTTACCCCGTCAAAGATAAAAGGCTGTTGGACCCCGCCCCAGGTTGCGGGAGCAACAATTTTTTTTTTTTATAATTTTTTATTAGAGATTTTTCTTATGGTTACAAAGATAAAACAAAACATGACAATACATTAAAACATAACAAACAAATAATAACAAGTATACTTTCAAATCTTATTTTCTTAAACCTTACTTCCCTGACTTCCTCATGCTTCCCCTTTCTGTGTTCCAATTTCTAATCAATTACTCAGCAAATCTTCTCGTATTTTAACTTAATTTACTCATTTTTCTCCTTGTCTTAACCATTACCGCTATCAACCATTTATTTCACTAATCCATCATCCTTCTAAACTTCATAAATTTTGCAATATTTCTTTAAATAGTCCTTAAATTTTCTCCACTCCTCCTCCGCTGCTTCTCTTCCCTGGTTTCGGATTCTGCTCGTCATCTCTGCTAGGACCATGTAGTCTATCACCTTCATCTGCCATTCTTCCAAGGTGGGTAGATCTTGTGTCTTCCAGTACTTAGCGATGAGTATTCTTGCTGCTGTTGTAGCGTACATAAAAAAAGTCATATCCTTCTTTAACACCCCCTGGCCGACTATGCCCAAGAGAAAGGCCTCTGGTTTCTTTGGGAAGGTATATTTAAATACCTTTTTCAGTTCGTTATATATCATTTCCCAGAATGCCTTAATCTTCGGGCACGTCCACCAGAGATGAAAGAACGTACCTTCATTTTCTTTACATTTCCAACATTTATTGTCAGGCAAATGGTAAATCTTTGCAAGCTTGACTGGGGTCATGTACCACCTATAGATCATTTTCATAATATTTTCTCTTAGGGCGTTACACGCCGTGAACTTCATCCCGGTGGTCCACAACTTTTCCCAGTCAGCAAACATAATGTTATGCCCTATGTCCTGAGCCCATTTAATCATACTTGATTTGACCGTTTCATCCTGTGTATTCCATTTCAACAGCAAGATGTACATTTTTGACAGATTTTTCTTACTGGGTTCTAACAATTCAGTTTCTAATTTTGATTTTTCCACCTGGAAGCCAATCTTACTATCCATCTTAAAGGCCTCGTTTATTTGATGATAATGAAGCCAATCTCTCACTTTCTCTTTTAATTTCTAAAAACTCTGCAATTTCAGTTTATCCCCTTCCTTCTCCAAGATTTCCCAATATTTTGGCCACTTAGGCTCCATGTTTAACTTTTTAACTGCCTTAGCTTCCATTGGTGACAACCACCTTGGGGTTTTATTTTATTGTTTTATTTTCCAACAAATCTTTATATCTGGTCCATACATTAAATAGTGCTTTTCTGACAATATGGTTTTTAAATCCTTTATGCGCTTTGACCTTGTCGTACCATAAATATGCATGCCACCCAAACGTATTATTGAAACCTTCCAAATCCAAGACATCTGTATTCTCAAGAAGTAGCCAATCCCTTAGCCAGCAAAACGCTGCCGCTTCATAGTAAAGTTTAAAGTCTGGCAGGGCAAGTCCCCCCCTTTCCTTTGTATCTGTTAAGATCTTAAATTTTATTCTGGGCTTCTTGCCCTGCCAGACAAATTTAGATATATCTTTCTGCCACTTCTTAAAACAGTCCATCTTGTCTAGTATTTGCAATGCTTGGAACAAAAACAACATTCTTGGCAATACATTCATTTTTATAACTGCAATTCGACCCAACAAGGAAAGCTTCAAATTTGACCAAGTCTCTAGATCTCTTTTTACTTCTGTCCAAATTTTTTCATAATTGTCCTTAAATATGTTCACATTCTTCGTTGTCATATTTATCCCCAAATACTTCACTTTCTTAACCACAGTTAACCCTGTCACATTCTGAAACCTTTCTTTTTCAAACAATGTCATATTTTCCCCCAATACCTTAGTAAAAACTTAGTAAAAATTATTCAATTTAAATCCCGCCAGTTGACCAAACTCTTGAATTAATTCCAAAACCCTTTTCGTACTAGCTTCTGGCTCCTGCAGTGTAAGTACCAAGTCATCTGCAAATGCTCTCAATTTATATTGTTTTGCTCCGACCTGAATCCCTTTAACCAACAGGTCTCCTCTGATCATATTTAGCAGAACCTCCAGGACTGAAATAAAAAGTAATGGAGAGATTGGGCACCCCTGACGTGTCCCTTTTTCTATCTTGAACTCTTCTGTAACAACGTTATTTACAATATTTTCGCTTTCTGCTCCGAGTATATGGCACCTATACCATTTTCAAACCCTTGGCCTACCCCCATCCCCCGGAGGTTCTTCATCATAAAACTCCAAGAAATGTTGTCGAAGGCTTTCTCAGCGTCTACAAATATCAACACTGCTTTGGTGTTTATATTCACCTCCAACTTTTCTAAAATGTCAATTATATTCCTTACATTATTCGACAAATGTCTTTTTGGGAGAAAGCCTGCTTGGTCCCCATGAATCTCCTCCATCAACACTCTTTTCAATCTCTTTGCTAAAATGTCCGCAAAAATTTTGTAATCCACATTCAATAATGAGATGGGACGGTAGTTCTTAAGTTGGGTCTTTTCAGTCTCTGTCTTTGGTATAAGTGTGATATAAGCCTCTCTCCACGTATCAGGTGCCTTTTTCCCTTCCATGATTTCATTACAAACTTCCTTCAAAGGTTTTATTAAGCATTCCTTCAAAACTTTATAATACTTGGAAGTCAATCCGTCCAGTCCTGGAGATTTGCCCAGCGTCATATTTTGAATGGCATCTTCTATTTCTTGTTCCGATATATCCTGATTCAACATTCTCTTACTTTCCTGAGAGATCTTTTTCAGTCCATTTTTCTCAAGGAATTGCTCTATTTCAGTTTCTTTCTGCGGCCCTTGTGAATAAAGTTGTCTAAAGTAGCTCTGAAAACAGTTTCTAATTTCCACTGGGTTACAAATATTCTTTCCATTCACTTCTAAACTTGTAACCGTGTTGAGTTTTTGTCTTTTCTTTATTTGCCAAGCCAATAACTTACCACATTTGTCTGCAGATTCAAAAATCTTTTGTCTCATTTGTTTAATTTTCCATTCTACTTCTTGATTCATCATTTCCATAAACTGTGTTTGATATAATTTAATTTCTTTTAGAATCTCTTGCGATTTCGGTTTCGATCTTAGTTTCCTTTCCCCTTCTTTTATTTTTTCCAAAAATTTTTCTTTCTTCTCATTTTGACTTCTTTTTTTCAGAACAACATTGCGGGAGCAACATTGCTGTTTGCCAGAACCTGCCTGAGACCCTGCGCCTGTGTAGTTACCATTGATTTCAGGGGTTTATGATGAGTGTGCATCCCCCTCCTCTCTCTCAAATCATTTCTGTTTCTCTTTGAAGTTCTTGGCTTAATTCTGAATTCCGTACTTGCATAGCTCAGGCTCAGCAATGGCATTTGGGTCTCAACAGCTGATCATCAGACAGCTTTAGAATCAGTGCTACAATAGTTCAGAGTGGGGTGGCATTCCACATTAGGAGCATAGGAAAATCCATGGGCAGGATCCCCAATTCAGCCCACAAACCAAACAGCCAACTCCAAGTTGCTCCTAATAAAAGATTTAAGAAGGTTTAAGGTGGCCCTTAATCTTCATTCTCCATAAAAAACAAAGCCATGCTATGCTCTCTCCGCAGTAATATTATTATGTGGGTTCCTTATCCAGTCTTCAGTAAGTGGCTGGAAGCAGGGAAGCAGAAAGAAGGTCCAGCTCTTTCTTTTGCTCCGCGAGAGTGAACATAAACCATGGATTCTCCCCTTCCCTCAGATCTCATAGATCTCTCTGCTGCCACCTTAAATGAAGAGAATGCAGCCTGGTAGCAATGGATTGGGTTTGAATTTTGCTTTGCTTTTTGAAATAATATGAGATCTGAAACAGAGCCATTCTTCAAAATTCACAGGTATCTGAATTTTGCAATGCAGTTCTCCAACCAACTAGTGTTTTAAAATATGCCTTATATTGGGTCAAATTGTGCCTAAAATGAAAATCTTTGTAAAAATAACATACAAAAATGCATTGCATCATGAGAAAATGCTTGCAAAAAGGAGTGCACCAGTCAAAACTGCATACATAAATGTGCTTATTAGAAAAAATATATATGCACTAAGGATTTGAAGAATTTTAAAAAAAGAAAATCCACAAACTGGTGCAGAAATAATGGGGAAAATGAGAAACCAAGAGAATGAACATTTACAGAGCCTTCCATCCCTAGCCAACAGTCTGGAATAATCTGGAGTTGGACTGGACACTGGGGCTTGATTGAAGCAGCCTCTCTGGGAGGAGTTACAGTGCTGGGAGTACCAGCTTCCAAATGTCTGTGTCTGTCCTTGAATTCTTCATGTGAAGCAAAATGGTCAGCACAGCCGTTGAGGTGTCAGGGCTCACCTTGCTTCCCAGTGTTGTGCATCACTGCTGGAGGGAAAGGCAGTGGGGAGTTCAGAGTGGTGTGGTTGCCCTATTGGGTGTACTGGATTGGCTCCACCTCTGTGTACCAGGTCCTCTCCAAGTCACATCCCAGAGTGGAGATATGTATATCCTCTGCATCATTTTCATTTTCGAAAAGGAGTAGCTGTACAAGTCTCATAAAGGCCTAGGGCATTGCAACCAATTCTAGGCCAAAGGTGAGGTACCTGTGGCCCACAAGTTGTTGCTGGAGTGCAATTCCCATCAACAACAGTAAGTGTGGCCAATGGTCAGGGATGATGGGAGCAGATGCCTAGAGGACCACAGATTCCCCATTAGGAGTGCTACATCTGGATTTTTAGGCACTGAGTTTATAGGCACTTTGTTGGTGAGCTGAAAACAGAGTCCCCAGATTGTCTATAAATCTCCCTGTGCTCCCTATCTTAGCATTGCACCCCTGGAGACATTTTGGACATATGTAGGATTCACAGTACTTAGCTTGGGAAAGGGAGAAAGGGAGCAGCACTAACAAAAGTGCAGAGTGGAGAATGAGAAAGGGAAGAATCAGACTGCAGTCTGATTCTTGAAAGAAACATTGTGCTTTAAAAAATAAAATAAAACCAGTGATGTTGCTTGCGGGCAAAGGGTTTTACTATGTTGCGTTCAGTGGTGTCTTGAACTAAGACAACTGAAGATCCTTTGTCCCTTGTGAAGACAGGCCACTGATCAAAGCAACAGGGTGTAAACTTTACAGAACTAGCATATTCCAAGCATCTGGATGAGGTCTGGCTCTGCCTATACCTTTTTTAAATTGTTGTTGATATAAGATGTGTTTGTGCAGCACACCTGATCTTCACAAGATCCCCGTGCACAGGGGCTGCAGCCAAAGATGCTGTAGGGCTAGCATGGGCTGCACATTTGCACCACAACTTTCTGATGTCTATACTAGGGTGTTCCAGTGGGGAAGGCACACATGTTTTGGGGAGTGTCTGCCTGAATGTTACAAACAGGAGTGCGACTCACGCAAGAACACAAACACTTCCAGTGTGGAATCTGCATATCTTTCAATATCTTGTGTTGAATCCACAGTTGGGTGAGCAGACCACTCAAGCAATGGCTCGTTCCTGTCACTTCCTCAACCTTTCACCTTGCAAGAAGCCTCATTGGACAAATGGGGGACCTTCCTGACAGGACTTCAGTGAGAGGAGAGGAGAGAATTTTTAGAAGTCTCACATGAGTGGAAAAAGTCACCCTTCCATAGCAGTCACTTCCATCACAGCCCATGCTATTCAGGATGGTCTCCCAAACCTATGGTGAGACTTTTGGGTGGATATAATAAAGGACAGGAAAGACCCATAGTTGTCTTCTGCTCTCTGTCTTTAGGTCTACCCTGAATATAATGATATGTCAATGAGCCTGTGCTTGGGATATACCTTATAATTATACTGATATGTTTTCCAATTCATTTCTGCTTGTATGCTATGAAATGCTAGAGCTGTTTAGCAAAATGGCAGAAAGGTTTGACGACATGGTCTCTGTACATAAGGATTTTTACCATAATAAATTGCTGTGTTAACGCAGAAAACTAACTAGGCTGACTTGCTGGAATTTCCTCCTACCAAATACAAGGCCTTTCTAGTAGTTACGTGTCAGGGAACTGCCATCGGAAGGACAGGAGGTGCAAAGGCTCACTGAGGTTGAGAGAGACATAGCAGCTGAAGAGGGAACCAGTAGGGGGAGAGGAGGAACTCCAAGGGAAAGTGAGTCGGAGGGATGGCTCAGAGACGCTTCCAGCGAAAACAGTGGGGAGGTCTCAGGACCTCCTATAGGGACACCCACTCCTCGCCGGAAACTGTCACGCCGAGAGTCCAGAAGATGTGTTTCCGTTAAGGAGCTTTTATGTTGGAAACGATTCCGAAAGCAACCACTTTCGGATTCTGCTAGCGACTGACGCAGCCATGCCGGAGGGGCTCCGTCACAGGCAGAGGTTTGAAAACCTGATCAAACTCTGAGGGACTTGCATTTTACGCACAAGCAGCTCATCATCCCATCACATTACGATTTTTGAAGGTCAGAATATGGGGCCACAATTCATCCACTGTGTGAAGCTTTATTACGTAGCGTTTTAAATTTTTCCATCTTGGCTATGTTGAGAGCAGACACAAATCAGAGAAGTTGTAGTCCAAACTTTATTAGGACAAAACAAAGCATAGTTTTGAAACTTCTTTAAAAGAGAACATGCATCTTCCCACCCTCCTTCTTGAAATATGGAGAAATCAGGGGCCATAACGGAAGCAAATGTTAATTAAGCACAGGATTTTGTTTCTCATCCACCCTTCTATCATAAATACATCATTGCGCTTGTTCTCTCTGCCCAATATAAGGTGATGGGATGCAACATTAATTCAGTAAACACATTTTTTTGAAAGGGCGGCAGAACACATTACTATTTGGAAACTAGATCCTCCTGAAAGAGGATGACAAAAATTCCCTTATCTGAGTTTTGTGATAAACAAACTGATCCCCTTTATTCCTGGGTGTCGTCTGAGCAGTTTACAAGGTTAGTGGTGTTTGCTATCTTGAACATCTAGTCTAAACTGTAAGGTGTTGGTGTGGGATGGAACTGAGTATTTTTCTAGTTTCTTTAAGAATAAGTGTCAGCCATGCTTGATACTCCATCAGTAGATAATATTCCCACTCTTAAGAGGTCACATGAGGGCAAAGTTGAAGTGAACTTGCAAGACAGTGAAGGCTTTGCCTGAGTGAATCATGTTTATGGGTCTTGTGAGGCTCCTCAGGGGCCTTTGGCGTCCCAAGTGTATGAAACTGGTCCTGGTCACTCATGGAGCATGAAGACTAGACACAACCACTCCAGGAAACCTAGGAGAAGCTATAAGGAAACATATCATTCTAATTAACTCATGAGAAGTTAATTTCCTGTAGCTCTGATTTGACTTTCATCAGTGCTAAAGGCTCTAGAAATTGCTTGGGCCCGATTCCTGACCGCTGCACCTGTAAGGTGGGTGCCTCATGATTCCCTTGCCCTCCTTCTCCAGCTGCCAAAACTATGTGGCGTTTCTAGTTCTCACCTGCTTCTGCCAGTGCTTCCTGCTCAGCTAATTGAGTACAGAAATGGTTTAGAGCTCTCTAGAAATGATGTTGAAATTCTGGCGGCCATGTATCCTACTTCACTGAGAATAGTCATCTGTATGAAGGTCTGCCAGAGGACAACCTTCTGTTTGAAGGCCTGTCTGGTCCAAGCAGTGGAGGTTGGTTCATTAGGGCAAATGGGGCTAGCCTTCTTACTTATATCCAGTCCAGGGGGTGGCCCTTCCTGTCAGCTTCTTTCGTCTTAGGCTCAGTGTTGCCCTTGTAGAACTCAGCAGGGAGGAGCATCTAGAATTAGTTGACTCTGCCTGTCATTGGCTCTGGCTCCACCTACTGAGGGGCTCCCTGCCTTCACCCTACCATTTCCAATGTTGACCCACCACCACCACTGGATCCAAGTCCAGTTTAAGGCTAAAAAAACCAAAAGAAGGGAGAGCAGGTGCCCTGAAGGTGGCTGTGATAGTTAACATTTCAACAGAAAACCAAGCAGGCACACAGACTTCCCCACTAAGGTGAGATGTAGCTCTAGTCCACACTTCTGTTTGTCCTGCCACTTTCCCCCAGGGAAACCTGCTGTTTACCGCTGAATTAGAGCAAACATCAATTGGGTTTTCTGCAGATTGATGTTTGCTCCAATTCAGTGGTGAAGAGCGGGTTTTCTCGGGGCAAACGGAAAATTGCTTGGACCAGTGTTTAGATAGCATGAGAAAACCTCTTGGACCTGTGCTTCCTAGGCATGGGACAAGCAGAAGTGTGGATGAACCCAAACTGTACTACTACCAATTAAAGGAATCCGTTCTAAATTTGCATCTCTCTATAAATTAACATACACAAATTTTATGTGAATTCACATCCTCTTGGCTCCTGTTTCTTGGTGAAACATTTCCTCTCCTTTGTGCATACAAGAGGCCATTCTAGTTGGAATGGTCCTCTTAACCCTTGCATTCTCTACTTTTGATCCTGAGTGTATTCTTGCCTGATCATTTTTAAAAAAACAAACAAACACACACATCACCGCTAAATTTAAAAGTAAGAATGGATTAAAAAGAGTACAAAATTTTAAAAACTACAAAATATGAATGTGCTTCCCCACACTGGGTTGCTTCTCATTGAAGTATTATTTTCCATGGGAAATATTGTTTCCATTGAGTAAATATTTCTGTTGAAACAACTCTAATAAGTCTATTCAGTTACTGTCATACAGAGCTAGTCTTTATCTAGGAGGCTATTCAAATTCTAAAGTAGTTATATACAGACATATCAAAAATTCAAGTAGAATTCATTGCACATTTACTTGGCATAAGTAGGGCAAGCTGGAATAGTATGTGGGGTCCAGTGGAAAGATGAGAAGGAAAGACCACTTTATTTTTCACTTTTCCAGGAAAAGGGAAGCTGCCCCATGGTGTGCTTGCAAAATGTCTGAAAATGATGCTAGAAGGGAAGTGGAGAAGTGGAAGAGCAGAAGCCCATAGTCATCAGGTCAGTGCTGCATATAAGAAACCAGCCTCATCTGGGAAGTAAAGGTTTAGCTCAGCAAGTCAGTGTCTCTGCTTTATTTGAGAGGAGAGAAATAGTGGATGTCACAATCAATGGCACCTCCCTATTAAATAGCAGAGTGTTAGGGTCTGCTAGTTTAGGAATTTGTCCAAAATAGCAACTGAAGCCACTGCAAATTGAAACCATCATAAATCCAATCAAGAAATCCAGGGATTTATAGTGATATAGAGATTTATGAAAGGGCTTGGGACTTCCACTAAAGATGTCACCTTCTCGGTAGTGCCACCTGCCCTGTGGAATGCCCTTCCATCAGATGTCGAGGAAATAAACAACTATCTGACTTCTAGAAGCCATCTGAAGGCAGCCCTGTTTAGGGAAGTTTTTAATGTTTGAAGTTTTATTCCATTTTTAGTGTGCTGTTGGGAGCCGCCCAGAGTGGCTGGGGAAACCCAGCCAGATGGGCAGGGTATAAATAATAAAATGATTATTTTTATTATTATCACTCCTGCATTCTTTGGAAAAATCAGAATGAATATACTGGTTTAAGCGTAGAGTGAGATCCACTCAAAGTATACATCAGCTTCAGTCCTTTCGCTAGTAACCAAAGCTTATTTTAGTATTTGTTTTGAAATAGTTCACTCTCCTTTCTGACTGTTAGTTAACAAACTCAAATAATGAAATAAGCTTTGACATAAGCTTTTTGCAATATGCCAGGCCATTCACTTAATGAGTTGAACTGGCTGATTGGACGATTGGACCCCAGACTGCCAGGGTTTCAAAATCTACACTGCAAGTTTTTGTCACATCAGAGAGTCTTCCCTTCAGAACACAATTCACACGGACAGGTCATCAGAGCGAGCTTTACTGCTGGCGCGGCTGGTTTTGCTGAGCCTACGTTTGTCATGGAAGTAGCCATTGGGAACCAGGGTGGGTGTGGAGCTATTGGCGGCCTCCGAAGCCTGAGAATAGTTAACTTGGATAAATGGCGCTTCCCTGTCTGCGTCGTCTTGGTTGTGAACCCTCTCCGTTGCAAAATTGGCAGTGTTCTGCTGAGAGGCCATTTTGTTGCTGAAGGGACTGATAAATTTTCCACCAGGGTTGGCCAAACACTGATTAAAATCTGGAGGAGGGGTACAGCTTTGGATCATCTTTGCTTGGGGGTCTGTTTCCAGTTTGCTGGCGACTGGGCTGGGGCTGCGTTTGTAAGAAGGGGAGAACTTCTGCTTGGCTTTCTTCCATCCCAAGTGATATAGTTCAGCCAGGCTTAAGAACAGGGAGAGTGCTGCTACGGCCAGCATGAAAATGATAAAGATGTTCTTCTCAGTTGGCCGAGAGACGTAGCAGTTGACTGGATGGGGGCAAGGCTTCCGTTGACAGATATAGAGCGTCTCAAGGAAGATTCCATACAGCATGTACTGCCCAATGATGAATGCTACCTCCATGGTGGTACGGATTAAAATGCTGCAGACGTAGGTGTTCAACAAAGTGCCTTGAAGAATGATCCTCCCACTTGGCTCATCCCAGCAGGACAGCTCCGCCTTCTCGGGCGCTTGGTACTCCTGCTGGTGGAAAGAATCTCCCTTGCTCTGAATTGCTGTCGCCGCTTCTTTGGCCTCCTTTAGCTTCCTCTTCTCCTCCATGCGCACTGTGTGCATTGCATGTCCCATGTACAGCAGGGAAGGGGTGGAGACAAAGATGATCTGAAGGACCCAGTACCTGATGTGGGAGATGGGGAAAGCTTTGTCGTAGCAGACGTTCTCGCAACCCGGTTGCCGGGTGTCACACATGAAGTCGGACTGTTCATCTCCCCACGAAGACTCTGCGGCTGTGCCCAGGACAAGCATCCGGAAGATAAAGAGCACGGTCAGCCAGACTTTCCCCACCACTGTGGAATGCTTGTGGACTTCCTCCAGGAATTCTCCTAGGAAGCTCCAGTCACCCATTTTGGCTCAGCAGAGAGACTGGTCTCTGAGGGAGAGAGAGAGGAGAGAGAGTGTGTGTGTGTCTTGCTGAAATAATCTTATTTATGCATAAAAGTACTTCTGTACTTCCATATCATCTCATATCAGGGCAGTGTACAATGTTATAACATATAACACCATTTTTAAAAATGCAAATGCAAATGCAATGGAAGAGAAATAATTGCCAATAAATAGTACTTCCTTTGTAGATAGAGTGGCATTTGAAAGGCTCCAAAACTGCTACAAAAGCAACTGTGGAAGCAGATAAAGGCAACTTTTTTTTTTTGTAGATAAAGCATTATACCACTTCATTATAGTACAGTGGTACCTCGGGTTACATACGCTTCAGGTTATGGACTCCGCTAATGCAGAAATAGTACCTCAGGTTAAGAACTTCACTTCAGGATGAGAACAGAAATCATGCTCTGGCGGTGTGGCAGCAGCAGGAGGCCCCATTAGCTAAAGTGGTGCTTCAGGTTAAGAATGGACCTCCGGAACGAATTAAGTACTTAACCCAAGGTACCACTGTACTATACTGAAGTAGGATGACTAAGTCAAAGTACTTCTGGAAAGTTGAAAAATGTGTCACTTGGTCTCAGCATCACCAATTCATATTTTGCCCCACTGTGTTGTTTTAGTTGTTTAATCTAGCAAAGAAATTGATTAACAATATCATAATCCTAAACACGTCTACTTAGAAACAAGTCACATTGAATCCAGGAGGGAGTACTCCCCCCCAAAAGTAGGCAGTGGATTGCAGCCTAAAGCTTGCAGTTCTGCTTCTTTTATACATCAAAGCACCTCTGTAAGCATATCACAAGTACTCTCAGCCACCTTGCATGGGACCACTCGTGCCTAAGTCTTTGGTCATACACCCATGCCTGTCTACCATGAACTCACTGTGTGATGACCTCATTTAACCTAGTAGCCAAACTCTCCAGTGTTTCCATTCACCACGCCTCTACTTGCGTATCTATTTCCCTTCCTCAAAACAGTCCCATTGTAAGTTGGGCAGCAGAACACAACTTTGAGTGAGCGAATGCTGTTCATTTGAGAGCGGGTGTCTACACATCTGGATGTTGCGGTCGACATCCCTATGGCACTGTTTCTTTGAGATCACCCAGCTATAAAAACCTTTTGTTACTTTCTTTCAGAGGAGGGAAGTTTTCCCTTCCTTGTTTTCATGGCCATAACTTCCTTTTGCTTGTGGTATCACATGCACTGAATGAGAGGGAAGACAGAGACACCGTACTCCATTACTCTTTGCTCCAGACAAAGCAGCGTCCTTGACAAGCAAAGAATAGCGAAGCAGTTTAAAGAACTCCCTTTTACGAGGTGGGCAGACCATTCCACCCATGTAAGCTTCTGCTTCAGAGAACTCTCTTTGTATGAACTTCTGTTATTTGCTGCGGGGAGGCCAAGAATCCTTCACTTAAAACACACACACACACACACACAGAAAGCTTGGAGGCCTAGCTAAAATTGGATCTGCAGGGATATAAATAGCAGACCTCAACAGCTAGCACTATGTTTTCCCACAAGAAAGGTGACCAAAGACTGTTAGCCCTGCAGAAGAGGGTTAGTGATTAAATGTATTTTTTTAAATGCATGGCCGTTTCCCTACCATATGGTACATGGAAGTCTGTTGGCTGGTGCAAATTTGAATGAAAATCTGTATGGCCAATATAAGTTTGGGAAACTTGACTTTTGGACCCTTTCCACATAGACCCTTTCCACATAGATCTCTACTAGGAAATGAAATCCCCTTGCAATGGGGAAAAGGGCCTATATGAGTCTGCCTTCAGGGCCTTCTCTGTAAAATGCTTCTTGTGATGGGTGCTGAACTTGTGATGGGTGAAATTAAGATATTACAATATTCACTGCACAAAAGGAATGCTTGAAGCTAAGCCCATCTAGTATGGATATTCTTTAACAAGGAGGTCTGTTCAAAAGGAAAACATTGATGCCGTTTGCTTTTGGTGCCTTTTAGATGTTATAGCAGTGGCTTTGGAATAGTTTTTCCGTAGCTTCATCCCATGGTGTGGTTGTAACATTTAACGGTATGGCACGGTGCAATCAGGGCCAATTGTGTTGGTTCCTGATTCTGGTTCAGCTACGATCATATATGAAGGACTTGCACAAATGGCCCCACCTATGCAGTTCTGAGCTTTTAAACATTATGACAACCATTCTCATCCTTTGGTCCACATATGTTGTTGGACTACAACTCCCATCATCCCTAGCTAGCAGGACCAGCGGGCAGGGATGATGGGACTTGTAGTCCAACAACATATGGGGACTCAAGGCTGAAAAAGGCTGCATTATCGCCACACTGTGGGATGAACCTCATGGAAGAATAATTTCATATTTGAAGTTGACCACTGAAAGGGCTCTTACTGTGTTGGCACCCATGCTAGAAATTTATCCCAAGGCAACTTTGCCTAGTGCCTTTAAACTTTGAAGTATCAAGAAAAGGTTTCTCCAGTGTGAAATTGTTTTTGTAAGTGCCTTGAGAGCTTCTGCCCCAAAGTGGGACATAAATCTCTCAAATAGACACATACATTTTAATTAAAATAAAAAGTGAATCTCAGGGATGACTTACAGCAAGGCAATCTAAAATCAATGCAGCATTCAACATTATGTTGCTGCTTTTAAAAACTGTACCAAATAAACGAGATACTTAACAATAATCAATCTAGAACTCACACTACAAAGGGAGAGGGGGAAAAAGAGGCTAGTTGTCTCTGAGATGCTCTGAAATTTCAGAGAGTCTTCTGACTCATCATTAAAGTGCTGTAAGAGTCTCTGTTGTTTTGCTACACGTTGCTCTCTGAAACCACAGAGATTATTGTAAAACAATTGAATTGGAAAGTATACTCCAAAAGCTTCCCTCCATGTTTATGAATGCTGTGAATATACTGAGTTGAAGGACTGCAAGGAAATGATAATGCTAAGTGGCGTTATCATACCTTGGGTGTGAGTGTGCTGAATGCTGCTGCACAGATGGGTGTTTTACTTCGTATCTTTATCAGCGAGTTCAAAGCTGATTGAACTGGCATGTAACAAAGCATGTAAATCTTATGTCTGGTACTAAATTGGGAGGTGTTGGATACGCCAGCGAGGACAGCCAAATAATACGGATGAACCCAGGAAGATTAAGAAATACTGTATTGTCATAGTCTGAGTGCGGTGGAAAGAGAAGACTACAGCTTCATTTTTGAGGCTGTATTGTGGTGCAGTCAGTAAAAGGGAGATTGCTTTTATTTGTTTATTTAAGGAGACGCAGGGAACAACATGGATAAATGCCTCGTAGCAAAAACTTAGCATGATACTGGTCTAAAGAAGGACATCATACAGCTTTCTCAGCATTATATGGAACATCTGAATTTTGCACAGATGCATCACAAGCTGTATTTCTTGAATTCCATGGTGCTTGGCTCCACTGTTTACTCTACCCCCTTCCAGTCTCTTTTCATGTACGTGTGTGTATGTGTGTATGAGAGAGAATATCTAACTGCGGGTAACACTCCATGCATCACAGTGGGCTTTAGTTCACAAAAGCTTCTGCCATAACTTCTGTGTGACTTTTTAAGGCACCATGTGTTCGCTGGCTTGCTGAATCAATGGTTTTTAGTTTATCTTTTTTACTAGAACCTCAAGATTCATCAATTGGAGCTTGTGGTTTGGGTGCAAAACAGTGGCTCAAGAGGCCAGGTAAATTACCTATGAGTGCAATGGCCTGTATATACGTAAGTACAAATCTAGTTCACTACAGATCAGGGATTCTAACTACCTAATTTAGGGTGGGGTAGGTAAGGTATTGTAACTTGTGACTGGGAGACAGGAAATCCTTACATTGCAAATTATCCAGCAATCTACCAATAGATCCTGGCCTTCCTTTCTCCCACACCTGTTCTAGTAGACAAATGGACAGATGTTTCTTACTGACATGCGACAATATGTCCACATTCTAACCTACATACAAATTAGCTAGAAAGGGGAAACATAACATAATCCAGAGGGGGCTGGGTTTTTAATTTTTATGGGAGCAAATTAATCAAACACATTTTTGAGCAGTTTTGTTTTTTCAGTAGATATTCACTCAATATTTAAATATCGGGGCTTTTTATTTTTTAAAATCTCCTTTTAAAAGGAGGGGAAATCAATTTACTACTTTTTCTTTCTCTTTTTGGATCTCTGATGAGATCTTTTGATCTATTCTTGATCCCCACTGCTCCCGTAACTGCTCATCCGTTCTATTTCTTTCAAGTGCCGTGATGACACAAAGGAGACAAGGACAGTGGAAGAGGGTATGTGAAATCAGCCTACAGGCCAAAGAGAAAGGAGCTGGAAGAGGAATGATTGCCTATGCTGGTATGCTTCAGATTCCTTCCAACCGAGTACTGACATTCCCAAGGGCAAAGTACAGGGATAAAATAAAATGTATGTGATAAAAATAATGCATAACTTGCTTGCAACAGTGAGAATACTTTGCATAGTTCCCAAGAGACTGTGGATTCAGAATCTCACCATTCTGAACTCTGAACCCTTAGGAATTGTCTCACCATTGGAAAATCCAGAGAGAAGACACAGGGGCAGCTGAGACTGTTCAGTTTGGTGTCTGATTGGTTTTATATATAGTGCATCACCCAGAATTTGCTAATATAGGGACTGCTACAAAGAGGAGCCATGTAATATTATTTGTGCTAGAACCATAAGCAAGGAAAGAAACAACTATCTGATTTTTCAAAGACATCTGAAAGCAGCCCTCTATAGGGAAGTTTAAAACGTTTGATGTCTTAGTGTGTTTTAATTTGTTGGAAGCTGCCTCGAGTGACTGGGGGAACCCTGCCAGATGGGCTGCATCACCACCACCACCATATCTGGACAGGCAAACATACTCCTCTGCTGCTGCAGCCTCTGGTGCAACGTAAAATGTTGAGGACCAAGCATGAAATAGCCTGATCAAGCATGTGCAGTTGAGAGCCAGTGTGGTGTAGTGGTTAGAGTGCTGGACTAGGACCTGGGAGACCAGGGTTCGAATCCCCACTCAGCCATGAAACTCACTGGGTGACCTTGGGCCAGCCGCTCAATCTCAGCCTAACCTACCTCACAGGGTTGTTGTGAGGAGAAAATGAGGAGGAGAAGTATGCAGGCCACCTTGAGCTCCACGGAGGGAAGGTGGAGTATAAATGTAATAATAAACAAACATGCAAACAAACACCTCCCATGTGCTGGTTAGGGTTTTGTACAAAGGCTGAGGGGAAAGAGTTCAAATACTCAATGCCATACAGCAGTTGTGACCCTACCACTACCTAATGTACCTCACAGAACAATTCTAGTACTTGTGGTCTGTTAACTGGAATGAAATTGGACACATTCCAAGTGAAAGCACAAGTTTGTGATGATAGTATTTGGGGATCAGTCCTGATGGAATGGTACTTTTTATTTTCCCTTACTGAACAGCTGAGGGTAAAGAGGGCCTCGATTTTTCCAGAGACCTAACATACATGGACTGACATGCAAATATCTACACATAGATACATTAAATAGGAGTGGGATAATACATCACACACACTCACAAACCAGATATCTAGTTTCACATGGGGCATGCACTACATAATCATCATATGTAGTGATGATTGGCAGAGATATTGGCAGTGATGATTGGCAGAGATATTGAGGAATTCCAAACAAAAAATAAATTAAAAAGTGGGAAATCAAAAGAGCTGTTTCAGCTGAATTCAGATCATGGGCAAGTTGGCTGGTTTTGCACAGCTTGCCTCTAGTAATAACCACTTCAAAAGAATAACAATGCAATTGTACTTGGTGGTCTAACACAGCTTGGTCCAAGAGCATTTGGTTTCTCTGGTCTATTCATCTTCCCATAACACCCTGACTGTGATGAGGCCAGCTCCAGCATTCTTATAACTTAAGTAAAGAAGAAACTTCTGTTAGCAAGACCACTCATCTGTCTCTAACCATAGGTAGCCCTTGATCTCTAATTCTATGTACAGGTTCTTCTAAGTCCCATTAAATAAAGTAGGACATAGTCTCAAGTCAAAATGCCTCAGAACAGTCTGTTGGTTTCTAGAGGTTATGGCAATTAGAAGAAAGCTCTTGTCCTGTCTTCTACTTCCAAATCATGTGACTTTTTTTTTTTGGTTCCCCTCCCTAAAATTAGTGTATTGTCAGACTTCATCACCCCCACTAAAATATACTTTTTATATAATATTTTTATTAGTTTTCAATTACAGTCCAATAATAGCCTCATTATTTTTTAAAAAAACCCAATTTATAATGCAATTGTTAATATCAAATCGTTCAAATACTGAATTATATAATTTAGCTAAAGAGCCACCCCCCCCCCGCAAGCTAGATTTGATGGTTTGATGATTTTCATTACTCCTGCTTTCCAAAATCTTATTAATTTCAATTCCATCTGTAATCATTTTATTCACTTCATAAATAATAAAGGATGGGGACGAGTCAGCTCTAAGTCTTCATAATAAATCTTTTGCAAAATAGAGCTTCCCTTCCTTTTTCCTTTTTCAACACACACAATTCCGTTTGATGCTATAGTCCATATTTATAATCCAATTTATTCCATACTTGCTTGTATAAATATAATTTGAACTAACATTCAGAGGACGGTTGCCGAATCATAAATTTAGAGAAGAAAACTTTAAATAAAGAAACCGTAGGTTCCCCTCCCCCACCGTCTTTTGCACCATATGAAGTCTTATCTCAAGTTCACACCTTAAAGTCCTTGCAGTTGGTTTGTTCCACAGTTTGTGATCTCATCTCTTCTAGCATGCACCTGTACTTTAGTCCAATTAAGCTCTAATTAACAGGCAAACCTCTGTTTCTTAATGGTGGCGCTGGAGGGTTTTTGCCAGGCAAAGTGCTTTTATACTCAGCGCCTCCCTGCCCCCCACATTCCATGCCAGAGCGAGAGCCAGGTACGGTACCAAGACAAACTGCAAGTGAAGCCCATTCCCCCCTTTCCTTGGGGGGAATTTGCAAGGATAATTACCCTCAATCATCCTTGTTTTTCCTTCGTCAACAATCTCCTGCTGTCTTGGAGGCTGCCTCTGTTAAGTCAGAACAGACCTGGAAGCCACCCCTAAAATATTCTTATTTAGATCAGGCTGTTTAGCAGCACACTTACCTGGGAGTAAGCTCCAATTAATGCAAGGGAACTGCTTCTGAGTAGAGTATGTATAAGATAGTGCTGTCAGTTTTACTATGCATGTAATGAAGAGCAAATATTCTACAAAATGCGCACATACAAAAAAGAAACAATGTAAAGCTTCCAACTAAATCTAGCAAGAAGAATCCAGCCATATGACAGCAAAGTTCATCTCTAGTGGTTATAGGTTTCTGCAGTTATCAGATAGCCTTCTCAGCAACAAGAATCCGTTTAAATTAAATAACGTCAAACTCTCTCTAGACATTAAAGCTTTCTTTGGTTATCAGATATCAGTGTTATATGAAAAAGCTGAACAGGAAAGCATAAACGGCTTACTGTTTAGGAGGGAATAAAAACTAACAAGGACAGCATTCATAAGGACGTGAACTTTCTCACATTAGATGGACACTATTAAACAAGGAAAAATACTCCAAAAGTATATAAATAACCCAGCACATGTCGTCCTTTTTCTGTAAACAGAGAGAAGGTGGCTGCCTCACATCAGATTTCTGATGGTTCTTACTATTGCTTGTTTTAAATTTAAAGAAAACCAGTTCCAAATTATTACTCCCTGAGCTTCCCGCAGTTTGTCACATTGACCATTTTACTCACCTGAATGGCCTCTTGCCTTTAAACGACTCGTTGTTCGGTTACTTCGTGTAGAGTCTTACCACGGACTTTTGAACCATCTTCCCACCGCTTTTTCTTTCCTCCTTTCCTTCACCTGTGGTTTCTCACACCCCCTTTGTATCTCCTTCCTCTATGTATACCCGCTTCCCTCCTCACCCTTTGTCTTTCTCACCCCTCCCCTAGTCACTGTTCTAGAAAAAGGAGTCATTTTATAGGTTTCCTCCACCCCTTGTCCGCTTTCCTCCGAGGTCTTCCCCTTGTCTCTGCAGGCCTGTGATGCTGACTGTTGCTCTTCTCACTTGTCAGGAGAGACAAGCGCTGCACACCAAGCGCTCTTCAAATAACAGGTCACTATCAAGCTTTCCTTGAAAGTCAGGAACAGTGATGCCCCTTCTGCAACTAGAGCTCTCTGAAGGCAGTTCTACCCGTTCAAGAAGGGAAAGGGTTAGGGTTGAGGGGCGGAGGCAAGCTGTCCCTTGTTGATTCTGGAAAGTGCAACCAATCAATGCATAATTCCTAATGTTCTGAGATTCCCTTATTCTGACAAGAATACTTTCCAGCAAGCCTGGTTGGCGGGGGGGGGGGGAAGCAGAGGAAATACGCGTGCACATAAATCAACATTTGTGCATGGGTCAAAAGTTAAAAATAGAAGGAGCGGGTTCTGGACCGTGTTTGCAACACGAACAGCCTATTGAGAAGAACGTAGAGAGTGACCCAGCATCAATATCAAATCTTCAGAGGAGAGCAAGAGCTTTGCTACAGGTGATAGTGCCAACTGAGGAATGTTACCTGTAGTAAACAGGTTTTACTTCGGCTTGGTGTGTGCTAGGAAGAGTGAACCACACTTCATAGGTCTCCCCTCAGTGTGTGGCATGCCCTCCATTTTGGATGAAATATTGTCCTTTGTTGACTTTGAGACTCCCATCCTGTCCTCTTTTTCAGTTCTGTCTGTCAAATTTTCAAATGGTGAGATATTCCCCACAGGGTGGGAAATGTGAGGAGTATGTCTGAAGTTATTCTCAAATGTGTGGCTTCTAATAAAACATACAGTGGTACCTCGGGTTAAGTACTTAATTTGTTCCAGAGGTCCGTTCTTAACCTGAAACTGTTCTTAACCTGAAGCACTCCTGCTGCTGCTGTGCTGCCGGAGCACGATTTCTGTTCTCATCCTGAAGCAAAGTTCTTAACCTGAAGCACTATTTCTGGGTTAGTGGAGTCTGTAACCTGAAGCGTATGTAACCCGAGGTACCACTGTACATTGTTCTGCTATTATGAGAGTTATGTTCTCTGCCTAAAATGAGAAGGCAGCCAGAGGAGATCGTCACAGCAGCCATGAAATCCTGAGCCACCCCAGAGCCAGTCGCCTCAGTGTGGATGTTGAAGTCCCCTAGAACCAGCAGTCTGGGAGTCCTCAACATTGCCTCCGAGACCGCAGTGAAGTGGGTGGTAAACCAGCAGAATCCCTAATCTGTCCCGATTGCACAACACCAGAAACACACACTCTAGATCCCTCCCCCACCTGACTGGATAGAGAGCCTGGAGAGACAGAGAGAATTTCTATAGACCACAGCAACTTCCCCTCTCTGACCCTCAAGTCTGGCCTGATGCTGTACCATGTACACAGGTGGGCACAGCTGAGTGGGACCAACTCTTCATCCACCCAGGTCTCGGTGATACAAGCAAGATTGGCCTCCTCATCCACAGTCATGGATAAAGGAGGCATTTATATGGCAGCTTCCAACAGTGAGATATGCATAAAATGGCTCACAACATAATAAATTGGTGTATTATTTAATGCAAAACACTGAAAGGGAGAGGTTGGGGGAAGAAAGCAATATTGTTGCTGTGTGAAACGGCCAGTTGTAGCTACATTAGCCATGCATCTCAACTGGCACTCCTCAACTGCGAACCTGCACACCGCATTCTCTTGGAATTGCAACACTGAATTTTTTTAATTCTTCACTTCAACTATGTCTGACATTATGAAATTACACTCAGGTTCTTACACACCTCTACACAAATCAATCAATGTGGTGCTTAAAAGGTGTGTGTGTGTGTGTGTGTGTGTGTAAGTGTGTGTAAAGGGTGTCTGTGTCGTAGAATGGTGAAAAGGTATCTTTAGGCAATATGCAGAAAAAGACTGGAATATTTTTTTTCTTGCTGTGGTTTGTTTGTGTGAGTTGGAATAGGGAATATGGTGTGGTACTTTACCCTTTCCCTACCTGCCAATTTCCTGCTCCAGATCTCTCCCCAAGCATCTTTTACTATCAAAACTCCAAGTCTGTGTTTATGCTTGGAGACCCCATTGCAGAGGCTAATGGGGAAAAGTTTGGAGTGGGGAAAACAGTGGGTGATAAAAGAGTTAAGCACCTTCTCCACTTTTTGATCAGCTTCAATTTGGCCGGAGAAAGCTAACTTTCTTGTGAAGCTCTCTCCTACTCCATATCTATTGTTAACAATGTGCAGTTTGTCCCTTTGCGGCAAGGAAAGAAATGGATTGTCTCAAGGAGGATGTCTTTTACAAATGCAAATAATACTTAAATATGCATTTGGTTTTTAGGCTCAGGGAAGAACCTGTGGAGTCATGACACATGTTTATTCAAAAGCCCATGTATAATGCAAGAGTATGAGCTCTTTTTGACTTGCAGATAAAGGCAGAGCAGCAAAGCAAAGCATGAACATTCATTGCATTATTCTACACATTTAGTTTGATAGACTGGCCCAGACCATTCAGTCATTGCTATAGGGAGAGAGAAAGCCCCTGTAATGGATTTTATGATGATGTAATGACAGCAAGGAGGAGACACATTAGGTGCAGATTGCCTAAACCGTGGTGCTGTCATGTAATATGTACAAACATTCCAACTGTCTTGGGGAAAGTTCACAGTAATAGCTTGCAGCTTCAGTTTGGCTGGAGAAAGCTCTCGTCCATCCTAGGGCTGGACAGGAGGGCGTAGGCGGGGAGACTGCAGTTTAGAAAGCTGAAAGTGGAGAGTTTTCAGGAGGCAGATGGGCTAAGGAGTAAGCCTAGGGTCCAGATGGGGCTGAGCTGAAGAAGGGAAGGAACTGAACCGAAAAAACAAGAACCTCAGAAGAGAGTAGGGGGGAGAAGATGAAGTCTGCAAAAAAGTCAGGGAACTGAGGAAGCAACTGTAGAAAAACATTCCAAGGCCTAAATATAGAAAGAGCTATGGGGAGGGCAGGGGGAGATGGAGGGAAGGGAGAGATGAATCTGCTGGCCAGGCTCTATAATGTAAAGAACACATATATATATTGGAGAATGGCAGTGGTAGAACATCTTACATGCAGAAAGCGTCAGGTTCAATCCCTGGCATTGCCAGGGAAGGCTGAGAGAGTTCTGTACTTGAAACCCTGAAGAGCTACTGCCAATTAGTGTATTATTTATATATTTCATTAAAAAATTATACACTGCTTGATTGTAAAAACAACAACAACAACCTCAAAGCAGTTTAGCGTAGATTGGCCAATAAACTTTATACTGTTTCTTACTATTTGTTCAAAAGGGAGGTCTCTGGAACCTCTGAAGACAGGATTATTATACAAAGAGAGCTGCCAAGATTGTTGCAAAGACAAAATAGGAACTTCCCTTTCATGCTGCCCTGAGCAGATTGCAGGAATAGTAGCAGACATTTGTGACAGACTGATAATACCGCACAACAATAAATGCATTGCACTTTCCATTAGTGCTCAAAACTCTTCCTTCTGTGCGTTACTTTAGCATTTCCTACAACAGCTCTGTAAGGCAGGCAAGTATTATTATGCCCATATTAGAGATGGAAAGATAAGGAAGTTGAGAATGAGGACCGAACTACAGGTGTGCCAGTCTTGCTATTCATGCAGTTGCCCCATTCACAAATAAAACAGGGCTGTCTTCCTTTTCACAGTAAATAAATCATGCAGGAGAGGGATGTCTGTTACTCCATATTTCTACCTTTCTGAAGAGTAAGCTATGAATGGAAGAAAGTGGCTGGCGCAGTGAACTAAGGGAAGGGAACGTGTGAAGAAAGGGTATTCACTACCCATCTCCTTTGGAGAAGAGCTATAGCTCAGTGGTGGGTCACATGTTTTGCATGTGTAAGGTTCAAGGTTGAGTCCCTGGCATCTCCAGGAAAGGCTGAAACCATGGAAAGCCATCGCTAATTGGTCTATAGACAGTATTGAGCTAGAAGGGAAGCGGGTGGTGCTGTGGTCTAAACCACTGAGCCTCTTGGGCTTGCTGATCGGAAGGTCGGTGGTTCAATCCCTGCGACAGGATGAGCTTCCGTTGCTCTGTCCCAGCTTCTGCCAACCTAGCAGTTCGAAAGCACACCAGTGCAAGTAGATCAGGGGTCAGCAAACTTTTTCAGCAGGGGGCCGGTCCACTGTCCCTCAGACCTTGTGGGGGGCCGGACTATCTATCTATCTATCTATCTATCTATCTATCTAGGGGGGGGGGAAATGAACAAATTCCCACAAATAACCCAGAGGTGCATTTTAAATAAAAGGACACATTCTACTCAGGTAAGCCACCCCCCCATGACTCTCCCCTCCCTTCTCCACAGCACCGGATGAGCCCCGGTGGCTGCTTACCTGTGTCTTGAGAGTGGAAGGGGCTGGCAGCAGGGGGACGATGAGCAGCGCATGAAAGGGCTCCAGAGAGGGGCTGGCAGCAACAAAGCCCAAATTGAGCCTGCTTACAATGGCAGCCGCTCGAGCGCTAACGCTGCTGTTGCTGGCACCAACAAAGCCTAGTCCCCTTCCTCTTGGCTCTAGGTAGGGCGGGGAGAAGCCAGGAGGAGGGAGGAAGGAGGCGCTGCTGAACGCATGTGCTGGCACAGCCTGAACAATCAGCTCCACGCCAATCCACACGGTGATCCATGTGGCCTTAGTCTGCCTGCCCATGGAGTAGATAAATAGGTACCGCTGCAGCAGGAAGGTACACGGTGTTTCTGTGCACTCTGGATTCCCTTATGGTGTTCCGTTGCGCCAGAAGTGGTTTAGTCATACTGGCCACATGACCTAGAAAGCTGTCTGCAGACAAATGCTGGCTCCCTCGTCCTGAAAGTGAGATAAGCGCCACAACCCCATAGTCCCCTTTGACTGGACTTAACCATCCAGGGGGTCCTTTCCCTTTCCCTTTCCCCTAACTGAGCTAGATGGGCCAAATGATCAGTCTTAGTGTAAGGCAACTTTTTATATTCTACTGTTAAAGGAAGATCTCCCCCGGCCCTCTTCATGCTATTTGTGTGAACAGTGCAGACACATAGAAATAAAGCTGTGTCTGCCAGATTGTCCTATCTAACTTGCTTCTGAGTTGGCAGTTTAAGCTACTCCCTTTGTCTCATCCAAGTTGGTGGCCAAGAAGTACCGGTATTTGATTATATTTGTCTTGATCTTCTAACATTCAGCTTCATTGGATAATGATGAGCTCTAGCCTTGAGATGGAGGAAAAAAATTCTCTATCTGCTCTCCCCAAGCTGAGCTTTTTCCATGTCTTTTATTTGCCTTGTCTCTAAGCTAAAAAGCCCCCAATGCCGTAACCTGTCCCCATAGGAGAGTTGCTTCATTCCCTTGACCATTCAGGTTTCCATTTTCTGTTCCTTTTCCCACTCTACAATATCTATTTTCCAATATATGGGATTTGCCTTTTTCACAGTTCGTGCACACAGAGTTGACATTGCCATTGAGCTTTCCTCTATGACTTCAAGGTCTCGTTCCTAGTCAGGCACCTCCAGTTCAGAACCCATGAGCACCTACCTAAAATTAAGATTTATTTCCAGCTAGATTTATTTCCCTGTGAACAAAAATGGAAAGATGAAGAAGTTCCCACCACAGAAGAATGGAATAAGCAAAGTGATGGGCTATGCTGAATCGGAAAAGTTGACAGCTAAAATAAGAGAACTGCTTTATGGAAGAATGGAAACCTTTTCCAGACTCTTTAAAGAAATATTACAATAGGGTGAATTTGTGAGCAGGATTTGAACTATGAGCAACAGAAAGAACGAGAGATTATTGTACAGTGGTACCTTGGGTTACAGACTCATCAGGTTACATATGCTTCAGGTTACAGACTCCACTAACCCAGAAGTAGTACCTTGGGTTAAGAACTTTGCTTCAGGATGAGAACAGAAATCGCGTGGTGGCGGCGTGGCAGCAGCGGGAGGCCCCATTTGCTCCAGGTTAAGAACAGTTTCAGGTTAAGAATGGACCTCCAGAATGAATTAAGTATGTAACCAGAGGTACCACTGTATTATGGTTATGATATAAAAGAGGGAGGATAAGGAGCAGCATAATAAGGGTAGAAGTTTAAAAAAATGGGGTGGGAAGTTGATAAAACAAAAGAAAAAATATTACTGTATTGGCCTGAATATAAGCTGCACCCGCAAATAAGCTGCACCTTTAAAATTCGGTGGCTTGGGGGAGGCTTGTGAGTGGTGGGCAGGCAGCACACCGTTGCCCCATGCTCCTGGGTTGCTCTCGGGGCGGGGGGGGGGAGCCACGCTGCTTTACTGGTTGAATAAGGTCCCAAATATAAGCCACACTTAAACTTTTCATGATTGGAATTTGGGGAGAAAGTGCGGGTTATATATGGGCCATTACGGTATGTGATGGAATTTTATGTGAAAATTGTGTAAATCAGAGAAAGAGAGAGAGAAAGATTTATATATTTTTTGCCCCGACATGCATCACTTTGTGATCATTTTACTACTCATTCACTCAGTTTGGAGAGGCCCATTAACATGTGGGTATAAGACAGCTGTTTGTCTCTACTGAAAATGAATTTTATTCATTGCTGAGGACTGCAGTAGCTATGAGGCTATCCACATTTGGAAAACACAAATGATCTCTGGCCTTCTATACCCCTCAGACTGGGTAGTTCACGATCAGCCTGAAGTTCTCCAAGCGATTTCCTACTGGACAGCTCAGCTGACCTGAACAGCTGAGAGAACTGAGAAGTGGGGAGTCTTGCTAAAATGAACAAATTAAGGTGAGAATATTGTGCACAAAGGGCTTGCCCTTCCATGTGCTTGCATGCATAATTCTTTCCTGTTTCTTCACCCATTCAGCCGAAGTTAGAAGCCAGGAAGAAATACAGATTTTTATTTTTTTCAAAGAAAACAAACCCACTCGCAAATGTATTTTAGCACAAAATGAATAGTTTAAGGATAAGCTCTGTAAGACAGATGTAAACACAAAGACTATGAGGCTGAAAGCATTAAAATTAAATTATTCAACTGTACAGAGATTTTTCTTTTTTTAAATGTGAATTTTGATTGTCTTTCCTTCATAGCTCTCAGCTCTGACTTAAAAAATGTCAAAATCAGGGAAATACTCAAAATTTAAATTTTACCTCAAATGGTGACATGTGAAATTCAGAAATGAAATCTGAGATCATTCAATTTTCAGGAGTATGGTCGATTTCATTAACGAATATGATGAAAATAAAGTTTCTATATTCTGTTCCATGTGACCTATGCTATCAACTATTGATTGCTACAGCCTGTCCAGTGTCATATTTAACACTGATTTCATGTCGGCTGCTGCATTTCAGATGCTGTCAAGTGATGACAGCTTCTGCACATCAGCCATCAAAAAATGCTAACTACTACTGCATGTCAACTGTCACAGATTGTCCACTTATGTGCATTGAACCTTATGCAGCATTTTAATTTAATTTTATGCATGCTTATACTCCAGTAACTGTTTGAGGCATTTGATTCTAAATAGAGATAATAGAAGCATTCTTTTGCATAGATCACTTCTGGAGATTAAATCCTATAACTGTAGATTCGTCGTCATTATCTTCGTATTATTCTCCACTTATATACCTTAACAGCCTTCCTCTCCCACAGCCACAAGAAATCAAGGCAATCAGTCCACTCAGAGGTACAACTGGCAAAAGGGGAAATAAGACCATCCTATTTGCATAATGGGTAAGAAACAAAAATTCTAGTTTGCAAAGTGGTAAACCAAAGGAAATTATCTTTCCTAAAGTAAGGACTTCCCCGATGTGAACTTTGTATTAGCTATTGCAAAAAAAATCAGTACTTGTAGCTATTTTGCACATTCTTTATGCTTTTTTCCCTTGTTATCCGCCAACATTCATTCAATTAAAGCTGCAATTCTGTGCACAGTTGAATGTAAACTTCACTAAATGCATTGTGACTTACTACCAAGTCAGAGAGGAATTCCTTTCTCCCCACCATCCCAGAGCAGAAAGTGTGATTTGGGATGATGTGTGATTTGCACAGCACATCATCTTGGATCAATAAAATCTGCTCAAACCTCATTAAACAAAATAATTTCAGTGTAAGACCCCAAAAAGAACCCACAAAATATACTCCCCCCCCACTCATTTTATCAGATTTTCGATAGACAGAGGTAGGGGCACAAAAATAGACGGATGAAGAGGTTTCTACTAATAATTTAGCTTTGGGGTTGATCTTTGGACTTGCAGGAACATACCTTCTCTGCTTGTATATCCAGGAGGGATCCTTGTCTGATGGAGGACTCTTCAGATTGGATAAACAAATCTCAGAAGAGTGTCAGAGCAGCACGTCTTCTTATCAGGCAGCTGCCAGGAGGGTCCCAAAAAACCTGAAGGAAGCAGGCTGTAGGGTCTCCTAGCTTCTGAGTGCCGTGTGACATGCCCCAGCAGCTGTCGGGCTCCTATAGAGTCATCGTGGTGGATTGGGTTATAAATGTGGTCCCAAGAAGGCTTTATTGTAAGCAGTGACTTGGCTCTAGCCGAGCACTTCCTCTGCCTCCCAGCCTCTCTATTTTTAATGAAGGAATCTGGGGCTATCGCAAAGGAAGTCAAATTGTTTTAGGAAAACAATAGCAAAGTAACTAAACGTTTATTGGTTTCCTCCCTTGGGGTCTGCGATGGAGTTGTCAATTGGACTGAAAAGATGGACGTACTGTTTGTTTAAAAGACTTAATTCACTGGACTAAATCAATCTAGCTTATGTCATTTTTTATTTTTTTTAAAGAGCGAGATCGTAGACTGATATGGAAGTGAAGCAGCAGCTTAAAAGTGCAAGTAAGATTTGATCGTTAAGCTATGCTTTTTAGAGTTTATGGTTATGAAAGGATTGGCTTGTATCCAACAAAGTTGTTCCATTAGCACAAGGACTTCTGCCTGTGGAATTGGACTTCTTCTCCCTCTCCAGCTCCAGGGGGTTGGGGGAACCACCCCCAAAAAGGCTGGGGGTATGTTGGAGAGCAAAGCGAGAGGAGAAGAAGACAAGAAGGAGTCCTGTTGTGCAGGCAGAAGTCCTTGTGCCAATGGGATGACTTCATTGGAACCAACCTGTTGCCTCTAGACCTAAGTGTCCAACTCTCCCTAATACTTACTGTCCCTGCAATGTTTCCCCACTTGAGTCATTCTATGTTAAGTCTAGGCTTGGAACCCAAATACCTGATGCCACCAGCTTTGCCAGCCTTCCCACATCTTAAGACAAACTTGGACAACCTGATGACCTCCAGATGTTTTGGACTATGATTCTTATCACCCCTAGCCAGTCCAACTGTGCTGGCTAGCTGGGGCTGGCAGGAGTTGTAGTCAAGAACATCTGGAGGGCACCAGTTTGGCCAAGGCCATTTTAAGATCTTTAGAAGAGGCTCTAAGGAGTACCTTCAGAGCAGGGGTGGGAAAACTTTAGGCATCTTGGATTTAGGGTGATTTTTACTCAAACCTCAAGATGTACCAACCATAGCCAGATACACTTTCCTAGAGTTAAGGAACAGGATGTGTTGAAAATGTGCTCAGCCCAGGAATTTGTTTTCACTATCAGAAGAGAGCCCACAGTCCTGCCACCTTTTGCTAAACAATTGGGAGCCAGAATGCTTGCTGATCTACTGCACATCACTTGGAGATCTACTAGTTGATCCCAATCTACCTTCTGCCCATCCATTTGTTTGCTATATGATTGTTCTGGGATACCCTAGACAAGAGCAGATTTTATTGCTAGATATGTCTTGCGCAACTTGCAATGGTGTGTTGCATAAAGGTACCCAGAGAAAATATTAACGGGTTTAGATGTGGAACACAGGAATAAGATGTATATGTTTTTATTGTGCCTAAACCCTCTTTATGGAAATGCCTCATTTGTAGATGATCCCCCATTACATTTTTTTAAATAAAAAAATTACTGAACAAAAACTTTAACAAGTGAACTTCTGAAACGTCTATTTGTGATTGGGAATAGTTTTGCATTGGCAAATTGACAGATTTGTGTAAAAGGGAACCTCCTGTTTGCAAACAAGCGTTCTGTCTATTGTGACAGCGAGTAGACTGCGCCGAAGTGCTGTGCCCTCAATAAATTGTTACCAGTCAGAGTATATCATGGGAGTCCTGGAAACGGCTGTTTCCACAAAGCTGCCAGCTGAGAAGCCACCGGCACTTTGGGATGCTAAACCTTACAGGGCTCGCTTCTGGAACATCTGGTGCAGGAGTCTTTTTCGAGACTACCTGCCAGCCTGCCCATTTGCTACATAAATGAACATCACCTTCAGAGCCAGGAGTGCCAGGAGCAACAAGAGCTTCCACTAGATTAATATTATTCAGTTTAGATGATGAGGGACAATTGGAAGTGAATGGAATTGTCTGCACACATAAGAAAAATACAGGCCTTTGCTGCCATAAAGCAGTTCCTGGCATCATTGGGATTCACTTTGCATCTCTGTCATCATCATCAGCAAACTCTCTTGATTTTGGGCCCACTAGATGTCCCTAAGTGTCGTATTGACTAGAATGGAGGCACCAACCCCTTCCCACCCATGTGATCTGGTATCTGCCCACTCCTTGCAGTGAATGGATTTTGGAAATGTTAGTTTCACATTCTTGATCTCTCTCTCTTTTTTTGTGTTGCTCACGCATAGGGCATTCAACTTGCCCTTGACACCACATTGTCCAGCTAGCTTTGCCATCCAATGACTGCAGGTTGAGCATGGTTGTCAGCAAGGATTCCCTCCACATGCACATGCTTTGACCCTGCCAGTCCCAACGGGCACAAGCCCCACCACTGATGAGAAAGATCGCCACACTCCAAGTGCCCTTAAATGAGTAATGTGTCCCTGGGGCTTCAAGACAGACATGGAGTGCCTATATTTTAACACCATCCAATCAAGCGCAGCAAAGATACAAAGTTGTGATACGAAAGTTCACAAAGAAGAAGAAGAAGAAGATGAAGAAGATGAAGAAGATGAAGAAGAAGAAGAAGAAGAAGAAGAAGAAGAAGAAGAAGAAGAAGAAGAGTTTGGATTTGATATCCTGCTTTATCACTACCTGAAGGAGTCTCAAAGCGGTTAACATTCTCCTTTCCCTTCCTCCCCCACAACAAACACTCTGTGAGGTGAGTGGGGCTGAGAGACTTCAGAGAAGTGTGACTGGCCCAAGGTCACCCAGCAGCTGCATGTGGAGGAGCGGGGAAGCGAACCCGGTTCACCAGATTACGAGTCCACCGCTCTTAACCACTACACCACACTGGCTGCTATGCAAACTCACACTTTCCCTCAGGATGGGATGGGTGCTTTGTTTCAGTGTTCTTGAATGGCTTGGTTGGTTGACCTGCTTGCTTTGCTAGCCACCCTTGAAGCCCCAGGTGACTCGGCGGCTCCATTTCTCACTTCTTGCCCTCAGACCCTTCTTTGTGCCTTTGACTGAACGTTGGAACGCTGAATGTTGGAAGATTCAGGACTTCTTCATGCAACACATAATTAAAACTCTGGAGTTCGCTCCCAAAGGAAGCAGTGATGGCCACCAACTTGGAAGAAGATGGTGGCTGTGCCCTGCCTCCACAGTTGGCGGCAATAATGCTTCTGAGTATCAGTTGCTGGAAACCCCAGGAGGAGAGAGTGCTTTTGTGCTCTTGCTTGCTGGTCTCCTGCAGGTGCCTGGCTGGACACTGTGAGAACAGAATGCTGGGCTCAATGGGCTACTGGCCTGATCCAGCTTGCTCCGAGCTCAGTCTGCATGTTTGAAACTATCTTACTGTATTTTGTACCCAAGAGTATTGTAGCTGTGTTCTCTTTGCTGCTGCAAGGAATAAGGCATGAATCAGACCTTTGGATTGAGTAAGTAAAGCTTTTAAACTTACTTAACAGTGTATGGTCTGTTCATTGCCAGAGGGTTAGAGAGGGGGGGCAAGTGCTGCAAGCACACTAAATGGGATATGAAAAGGGGTCTAACAATCTATATTCCCACATTACGCTACTGCTTAACTCTGTGACCATTTAAAACTTTGCTGGGGACTCTCTCCCTCTGGAGAGTGTGTTAAGCCCTATGTTTTGAATCCAGGCATCCTGCCAATTTTTTCTTTGGTTAATTACTCACATGTGGGTCACAGATCCTATTTTCCTCCCACACAAAAGGTGCAGAGGAAAGTGAACCAAGTGAAAACCAAATGTCATGTAACAGCTGATTGGGTAATGTGCGGAATTAGATATGATATATGTAATTGACACATCAGAATCCTGCCATTCCTTCTCACCTCCTTCAGGCCTTTAAACTCAGCTCCTTGGAGCTTGCATCATGTTAATACTTTACCTCATGTGATGAAAAGTATCTCTATTTACTTTTCACCACAGGCCTTGACATGTCCTGAAAAGGTTTCAGCAGAGCCAGGACAAAAATATTTCTGGGGGGAAAATGGGACCAATGAGCTTGCCATGTACACCTGCTGTAACTGGACCGGTGTTCCAGGGAAAGTGTAGGTAATTTTCCTACTTGGGACATAAATATATATATTTAATGGTTCTCATAAATGCGCTCATGTAAAATGGGTGGTTTGTGTATGTGTGTGTGCCATTATCACACAATACTTAAAGGAGGCTGTTAGCAATCCAGTTCCTCTCTGGGTTACAACTTAGAGGAGGATTTCTTTATATTTATTACTTATATTTATAAAACTTTAAATATATTTACAGAAATATACAAATATTTACAATTATTTTGTGATGTCTACCTGTACATCTATCTGTATTGATATAATAATGTAGTAATTATCCATCTATATTCTTTTATTTGTTATTAGAATTTGAATGCCACATTTCAGTGTTCAAATGTCCCCAAACCACTCACATCAAAAGCACAGAACAACACAACACAATCCATTCATTCATTCTGGCCTTAATCCAAGCGAGAGTTAGGCGTTCTTAAAGTCCATGCAACTTAGGTTGCCTTCAGTCAACCTACTTATGGTGCACTCACCCTGTTTTGTTTGCACAAAGTTTGCAGGAGGTTCAACAATGTTGGCTTTTTGTAACTGAGCATTTGTTCTGAATTGTCTGCAGAGAGAGTAAATGACATTTTGTCAAGCAAATGCTACCCATACCGTCCAGTGAATTTTCCTGTCACTTACCTTATTGTAAAACGACCGGATTGTGGGAAGTGTGTTTATTGTTCCAAATCAGCTTTAATTGTACAATTTGAATTTGCTAGGGATGACTGAATCATACCTGAAAATGGCCTGGAAGCATCCTGCCACTATCTGCGCCCACCCACCCCCAATCCAACTCCTGTGTACAGTATTGGTATCAACAGTATCAATCAGTATCACAATCTCCCCAGTATCAACAACAGGGGAGATTGTGGGAAAAGTGGGATTTGCCTGTTAGAAACTATTAAAGAAAAAGAAGTGTTAACAGAATGGGTAGGGTGGATAAAATTGTGACTTTCACAGATTAGGAGGGTGAGGAAAAGCCCAGAGCCTGCCTTGAGGCATGATTTGGGGTATCTGCCTATTTGAGAGTGATGCATCAGTCCTGCATGTGATCCTCATATGGGCTAAGCAAAGCTTTTCGGAAAATTATTTTGTAAAGCAAAATAATTGTAAAGCAAAAAGAAATTAAACGGTTTTTCCAAAATCAAAGGGAACCAAAGACTGGTTAGCACAATGCACCCAGTATTTGCAAGCTTTGTTATAATGCCAAGTATACCACGGGATGTTACAACAGAAATGGCAGTTAACATAAATTAGACATGGTTTAAGAGGCAGACGGAAAAATTTTCAGAGGAGCTTGAAAAGTGATGCCTCAAACTGTTTTCAAAGGCCTGTATTTGTTTTCCCCCTACATCTGAAAAGAAAAGAGGGCAGACATGGAGGAAAATTGATTCTAAAATGTGGGTTGTTGTTTTTAAAATAAAAATAAAAATAAATGAGGAATTATAATTTGACTAGCATTTGGCAATCGTTCCTTGAGCTTTCAGATGAAGGACCTAGGAGTATATTGATATATGATGGCCATGAGCACTTTTAAATCCGACTAATTTCCATGAGAGCATGTACTTAGACTCAGAGGTGTAGTAGTCTGGGGTCAATGGGTTGGGGTTTGCTGACCTCTTACTATTTCTGCAGCCTCTTCCAGAGCCATCCAATCAGCATGCAGACTTTTCAGCAGCTGAGAAGAAGCCCTCTCACCCCTTGTGCTGACTGAAGCCAATCAGAGCGGAAGCAGATGAGTCAGCCACGGAGGATTGGCTCCTAGGTTCACTCTGCAAAAGGTGTGTGGGAAGAACACCAAGAAGCAGTTGTCCTGTAAGAATCCTAAGCTAAGCATTTAGGAACACTGGAAACACGGGGTGCTTCAGGAGAAGGGTGCGCAAGGTCCGCTATATGCCATGGAGCTTTGAGGGGAAACGCAGCTTAAGTCACTCCAAAATAAAATATTGCAGCACTCTGATTAATTGGCCTGTTTATGTGCACAGGAAATAGTAGATCTAGCTGAAAGGACACTCCTGGAGAACTGCTTTGATGGTTGCAATGCATCCCTAGTTATTATTATTGTATAATTACAGGATTATTGTGTTATCTTAGAAGGAGACAAGGCAGTAAGGGTGTGTGGCTGCGATGGGGCAATGGTTAACATGAAGAGCCCCTGCACATCTGAATTTGCCACTACGCTACCACTTATACCTCTGATTTAAATAAATAGGAATAAAAAGTTCTTAAGTCAACCATACTGTGTGTGTGTGTGTGCGCGCACACACACACACACACACACACACACACATATTGGAAATGGCTCCATTCTTTGGCACATATTTCCTGATTATTTTATTGAGCCTGTCAGCTGGGGGAGGGCTCTCAATGTGCCCTGTTGACTTGTCCCCAAATTGGTAAAACTGCTGAGCACTTTCATAGTAAGCAGTGCTGTGTGTCCTGTGTGTGGGTGTGGGTATGTCTTGGAATAGCGTGCTGATCTTGAAGTTGTTTGCTAAATGTTGGCTCTTCATTAACTATATAACTTGCAAAACTTTTTAGCATGTCTCTTCTTCCATTAAAAACTCATGAATGCTTCTTTGCGCTTGCAGAATTGAGCTGGAATTTACATTCATTCAGAAGTTCACAAGCGAGAATTCTGTATATCTTCTTGAAAGTCATCATACCCTTGGCTAAAAAAAAAAAGAAATAAATAGAAAAGAAAAATGAACCTTGCCTGTTTTTGCTTCTTTCAGAAAAGGAAATTCATTAGTCATGTGTTCTAGACATATTCTGGGAGTGATATCAAACACACATTCTTACCAATGTTATTTTCTGCTGGTTTGAAAAGAAGCAAAGCACAGTGGTGACTTCAAACTTTACATTTAACATCATTATTTTATTATTTTATTTTCTAAAAAGACAATCAATGATGCAGGCAAATAATTAAATTCTAAACCATATTTCAGCTGAGCTATTGGGCTTGCAAAATGGGCTGGGGGTCAGTTAGCACATATATTGACCTTCAAGCCATCTCAGAAAAGGGCACCTTCAAGGGCATCTTAGAAAAGTTCTCTTCTGTAAGCTCTCCATATCTTTGGTTCCCATATGGAAGACGGACATGTTATGCTTGCATTGTTGACAGCATAATGTATAACAAGTTGCAGGGTTCCCACGGCAGGAGGTGGTGATTGCTGAACAATAGGAGTGCAATAAAGAATAGTCCTTCTAATCAATATCCTGCCCAGACACTGAGTCAAGTGGCAGTCCTGGCCTATCTAAAACATCTGTAGCGTTTGTTAGTTTTTCATTTGTTTAGTGATAACGTTCATTTTCCTGAGGCAATAAAACTCAGGGACTATCACCTCTGTGTGTTTTTCTCTCTACAGCTTGTTTCAGCTGATTCTGTCCCAGCTTCTACTGAGAGATCACAGTAATTTGCTCTCCGACACTTTGAGCTGAATGCGATGCGATTTACAATATTGGCTATCTTCAGACATTTACCAAAACAGGTCAGGTGAAGTGGTAGAGAGGAATGTACTAGCCCTGCCACCCAGTAGCTGATGGTGTGGTGGCATGCTGTCACTCACCTGACCTCCAGCTGGCTGGCTACATCACTGTCCTTATGGGGAGGCAGAGGGGAAGTAGTGAGGTTGGCATGGTGCAAACACGGCCTGGTGCTCCTGCGGCCTCGGACCCTCGTACCTACAGGACTGCCTCTCCTAGTATGCCCCATGGAGGACCTTAAGGTCCACAAATAACAGCACTTTGTAGGTCCCAAGCCGCAAGGAGGTTAGATTGGTCTCAACTAGGGCCAGGACCTTTTCAGCACTGGCCCTGACTTCGTGGAACGCTCTGTCACAAGAGACTAGGGCCCTGCGGGGCTTGACATCTTTCCACAGGGCCTGCAAGACAGAGCTGTCCTGTCTGGCCTTTGGTTTGGACTCGGTCTGACCCTTATGTTTCCCTCCCCTTATGGGCTACCATTAAAATGAGGCTGCATTTTAAATTGTATTTTAACCTGTATTTTAATAAACTGGTTCTTGTTTTGTTTTGTTTTGCCCCGCCCCATTATGTTTTATTGTAATTTTATTGGTGTTAGCTGCCCTGAGCCTGGCTCTGGCCAGTGAGGGAGGGATATAAATAAAATTTTATTATTATTATCTGTTTGTGCTGGGCCAATCCTCCCACTGTCTCACTCGTCTACCTCCCAATAAGCAGCAGCAATGCGACGGACTGAATATCAGGCGAGGAATGCCATTCCACTCTGCCATCCCCTACTCCCTGCTCCATCATCACTCCCATTGCTCTCAATTCCTGGAGGAAAAGCAAAGAGCCTTGTGCGTTCACTTATGCATGCATTTGGATTTCTGGGAAACCAGGGTTCTAAAACATGCAAGGAAGTTCTATGAGCAAAAAAGGTTCCCCGCTTTGCATAGCTGCCCTCCACAGGCTGAGGGTGATGGGAATGACAACGAGGGGGGCAGAGCTAGCTTTGTCACCCCCACTGCCCCATCCCCAAGTGTTTTCATAACTTCTAGAAGTAACACCTGACTTGGGATTTGGTTACACAATTAGAACCGGTCTGAGTAAGATTGCCCAGAAGTACCTATCTATCACCATGATAGATAGCCTGCTGAACTTTAAAACAACACAACAACAACATCATAAAAAGTTATAACCCACTTTTCACCACCTGGCTCCCAAAGCAGCTCACAACAGTTGTGCTTCTCAGTTATGTGAAGATGGCTTCTGGCTGCACCAATTTTGAGATCAACCGCAGCTTGATGGTGCAAGTGAAATTCTGCCTAGGCTAGCTATTGGTGTAAACATTCCTTTTTAGTTTGTGATTATATGTCAAAGCTTGAGCCAGGCTTAATCCTAGGTGGGACTGTGGTCTTCCTTCCGCTACCCCACTCACTCTGAGCTGATGCACTTTGATAGCATCATGCACTGTCTGAGAAATGTGGATTTCAAGGGCTGTGGGGGTCATGAGAACAGGCCCCTGCTCTCCTCGCCCTGCGAAGGTTGATGTTCGAGCCCCACAGGCCACTGCTTTGATGCATGCCACTGCCACGCTGAAATTATCTGCTGCTAAAAAAGGCAAGAACGCAGACATGAAAAATCTAATGAATTTTATCCTGAGCAAAATGTTTCCATGAGACTGCAGAAGCCCGTTACAGAGGGCATTGCGAACTACTTGGTTTCCAGTAGAAAGCTAAGAAAAACAACATTCATTTAAATGGCTTGACAAAATGCTGCGTTTCTGTTTGGTCAGATCCTGCTCTCATCACCCTGCCTGAAGGATTGAGGACAAAAATGACCATATGTCATTTTTGATGGGGGTGGGAGGGAGCAGCTGTGCCAAGTGGTTTTTGGCAACTCGGTCTAGACCAGCTTCTTTTCAAGCTGCAGGAAATCTGCACAAATTGGGCAGGTTGTGCAAAGCACTTTCTGTCTGTAGTATTGTTTCATGCTCAATGGATTGTAACATTGGCACGGTGATCTTCTGCTCTCATTGATCTATAACCCAAAGCTGCAGCATGTCAATCACTTCCAAATACACAATAAAAGGATGCCCCACAGAATTAGGATGTCAGGGGTTGAATCATGGAAAATGCACTGGTTTTTGTAAGTTTGACTTCCTGTTACATCCAGACCTTGATGTTTCTTTCTGCTTTCCTTCTTGAGGAGACATCAAGACGTGTTGAGCTTTTAGTCATCCCACCAAACATCCTGAGTTATCCTTGCCCTTGTGTCAATGTATGTGTTGAGGGGCAGCTGTCTCCAGGTTGAGAAGGAAGGTCTGAAGGGTGCTTGAAAGTGTGGTTGGTTGGAGGAATTTAAGAGTCCTCCTCACAGTCAGGAATCCTGATTGTGCAAGGTCTTTGACCACAGGGAGGACTGAAACAGCTTAAAACACCTAACCATTGCAGGGGGCCTGTGCCAACTCAAGCAGGTAGAGCAGAAGGCAGGGAGACTAGCGGTAGGTGGAGCCACAGCCAGTGACTGGCTGAGCCAAGTAATTCTAGCATTGTCCCCATCCTTCCTGTTGAAGAAGGAGGGCAACACTGAGGAGCACGGTGACAGGCACTGCCACCCTTAGTCTAGATGCAAGCAAGAAGGCAAGTGGGGGCTGGCTGGCTAAGGGCAGACCGAAGTTGGGGAGATTGTGATCCATTCACCTTAAAGGAACAGCCTCCACTGCTTGCAATCCTGCGCAAGTCCTTCCCGCTCAGTGCAGAAAGGTCAGTCTGTTGCCTCTCCATGGATGCAATTTAAGAATAGTTGAATACGGATGCTTGAATGGAACAGGTGTGGGAAACCTCTGGCCCTGCAGATGCTGCTGAACTGTAATGCCCACCAGCCCCAACAAGCATGGCCAATGGCCAGGGATGACGAGAATTAAAGCTCAGCAATATCTGGTGGGCCAAAGGTTCCCCCACAGCTGCTCTAAACAGCTCTATTCTTTTGGGTGAAGAGGGTAGTCTTCTGCTTCCAGTCTTCAGCTTCCTAGTCAACCATTGCTTCCTAGCATGGATTGTCCTATGAGTGCCATCGCAAGTGCCCCAGACTCTGAACTTTCATTAAAAAACAAACCAACTCTACGTCTCTTGCCATCCTAGAAGGAATGTTTTGGGGCAAAATGTGCAAGTAGCTCAAAAGAGATTTCTGTGAGTCTCCCCGTATCTGCGGGAAGGCCTGACGGGGCTTCTCGCATGTGGAAACTGTTACATAGAAACTGAAAAAGTAGATTTTCTTGGGCTGGAGCTGGATAAAAACAAACAAACAAACAAACAAACAAACAAACAAACAAACAAACAAACATGTCCCTAACTAGTGCCAATGATTGACTGTGGAATCTTCTGCATGCACGACATGTGTCCACTACAGTGGTACCTCGGGTTAAGAACTTAATTCGTTCTGGAGGTCCATTCTTAACCTGAAACTGTTCTTAACCTGAAGCACCACTTTAGCTAATGGGGCCTCCCGCTGCCGCTGTGGCTGCGCGATTTCTGTTCTCATCCTGAAGCAAAGTTCTTAACCCGAGGTACTATTTCTGGGTTAGCAGAGTCTGTAACCTGAAGCGTCTGTAACCTGAAGCGTCTGTAACCTGAGGTACCTCTGTACTACCAAAGAGCTATGTTTTCCCCACCAGGGCAGGAAGCTTCTGCAGAGAAATCCTCAAAACATTGTATCTGAAGAAGTGTGCATGCACACGAAAGCTCATACCAAGAACTAACTTAGTTGGTCTTTAAGGTGCTACTGGAAGGAATTTTTTGTCAAAACATCCTGTTTGCTTGACTTCTAGAAAACAACTACCATGAAATCTTCATCCTGCCATCATCTCTCCTACGATAATAATGGGACTGAGACCATTGAAAGGAGAGGTTGGAACTGCTCCCTGGAGAAGTCCCTTGCAAAATCAGTGGTACCTTGGGTTAAGAACTTAATTCGTTCTGGAGGTCCATTCTTAACCTGAAACTGTTCTTAACCTGAAGCACCACTTTAGATAATGGGGCCTCCCGCTGCGATTTCTGTTCTCATCTTGAAGCAAAGTTCTTAACCCGAGGTACTATTTCTGGGTTGGCGGAGTCTGTAACCTGAAGCGTCTGTAACTCGAGGTACCACTGTGTATCACTGAGCTGCAGAATATCCCCAGGCTGGCAGGGAGCATGTGCCCAGCTTAGTCCTCATCAACAACACCTCCTCGTTGACTTTTAACACTTCCTTATCACTTGCTGGTTCACCTCCCAGAGGTTCTGATTAAATGCCATCCCCAGTGGAATCTCCTGACCCAGTCTCTTGAGAATGCAACAGCTTTAGAGGTGGAACTGAAGCTTCCTAGCCTGGAAAGGGAATGATCCCTGTGGGTGGTTGGGAGCAATATGATCCATCTTCCTGTACCGCAGGATACTTAAAGTATCGTTGTCTTTATATCCACTTTTTAACTTCCAGTGATGGACACAGACAACTTCCCTAGGCATTTTGTTTCATCGTACAGCTATATTTCTTGTCTCCCACTAACTGTATTCACATCAACCGGGAGGGTTTGGCTTTGTTACTTTCACATTCTCCTACTTTACCCTTCATGCTCTACTCTTGTAAATCTCTTCATACTCTTTGGCATAAAATAATCGCCCCCTCATAGAATCATAGACTTGTAGAGCTAGAAGGGACCCTGAGGGTCATCTAGTCTAACCCCCTGCAAGGCAGGTATCTCAACCAAATCACCCATGACAGATGGCCATCCAACCTCTGCTTAAAACCTCCCAAGGAAGGAGAGTCCACAACCTCCCAAGGGAGACTGTTCCACTGTCAAACAGCTCTTCCTGTCAGGAAGTTCTTTCTGGTGTTTCATTGGAATCTTCTTTCTTGTAACTTGAATCCATTGGTTTGGTTCCTACCCTCCAGAGCAAGAGAAAATAAGCTTGCTCCATCTTCCCTGTGACAGCCCTTGAGATATTTGAAGATGGCTATCATATCTCCTCTCAGTCTCCTCTTTCCCAGACTAAACATACCCAGTTCCCTCAACTGTTCCTCATAATGCACTTAAACTGCAGTGCTTTGCGCACTTTTCTGGGAGCAAGCCCCATTGAATATTTGCTCTGTGGGCAATGGCCTTCTGTTTTTTCCAAACCAAGTTTTTTCTCTCTAAAAAAAATAATAATGCAACTTTTATGGTTCCAATGCCATTGAAACCCAGTGGTGAACTCTTATTAAACATACACAAATCCAATTGCAAATATCACCTCTTAAATCATATCAAATTTGCAACACAGCCAGTAGTCTAAATCTTGGATGAATGGGCTTGCAGGGGGGGAAAGTCCTAACAGTACAATCCTGTGCTTTTATGTAAGGCCTACTCTGAAGTAAATTCACTGGAACTTACTTTCAGGTAGCTGTGTATAGGATTGCAGCCAAAGTTAATTTAGGATAGACATGTAGATCTAAATACATGGCTGGATTTATGTAAGGGAGCACATGGATTCCAATGGACATTCAGTAAACTGATCAAAGGACTTTGTAAGCCTTTGTACATTGCCTGTCATTCCAAAAATGTATGAGGGCTGTAAAAAGGGATGGCTCCCAATATGCTTAGTTATTAATCATCCTCCCAGATATAGGTGGCATATCAGGTTGCATTGACCCAGTAGAATATATGATAGCACATTTGCTGGAACTATGAAGGCAAAGCTGATTTTAAGATATTTGTAAAAGGAGAACAGAACACTGTGTGTGTGTGTGTGTGTGTGTGTGTGAGAGAGAGAGAGAGAGAGAGAGAGAGAGAGAATTCCTGGTCTCTTCAGCTGCTTGGCCTGAAAATGGAAAGCCCAAAGCATTTCGAATTCCTGGAGTCTTTTGTCGCTAATGCTTTGCAGGAGGCTTTACTGAGCACCAAGCATCTGGGAGAAATTACAGGAATGTTCTCTTGTCTGCATAGATTTAGGGGAATGGTGCCACTGGGTGGAAGGGTCAAGAAGAAGGTGGAAATGGACAAGAGAATGAAGGAAGCAGGAAGGAGAGAGACAACTGTCAGCAGAACGAAGAAATAAAGGAAGCGAAAGTAATTCAAATCACAGCAAACATAAGACAGATGTAAAAAGGGCTTTTTCAGGGGGAATTCACAGGAACTTGGTTCCGGCACCTCTCAGGTGAGTTCTGGAGCCTCTCAGGTGGGAGCCATTGCCATTCTAAGAGAAGGAGGTGGTGTTCACGGTGAATTCTGGAATCTCTTTTTCTAAAAAAACAGCAATGGATGTAAGAGTGGTAAAAAGCAGTCAAGAGGCAAGAAAAGATAAGGAACCAAGAGTCAAAAAGATGAATTTTAATATAAGCCTAATTTTACAGATTAATTAAAAAGAATCATGCCTGGCGTCCTTCCGAAATTCAAAGCAATTTAAGAGAAAAAGCAGATCATATTTGAATTCACTTAAAATATCTAAGTATTGTTCCATGTTCCCCACTTCTCTCAGCGATGAAAAGTTTTCATGGTAGTCCTACAGGTTTTAATTCTTTTGTTGAAAAAGCACTGGCGGTGTTTTTCTAATATTGATTTACAAGCATACAAGCAGAACATGGTGGAAACAAAGCAGTATCTGAAGAAGTGTGCATGCACACGAAAGCTCATACCAAGAACTAACTTAGTTGGTCTTTAAGGTGCTACTGGAAGGAATTTTTTTTGTTTTGACTATGGCAGACCAACACGGCTACCTATCTGTAACTAGTACTCCAACAGCAGGCTGCAAATTTGCTAATCTTGTATTAGAGTCCAAAGAGCACCCAATATGTTTCATCTTTAGCCCAGTGACAGTTCTTTACATTATCTGTATTTCTGTATCTGTTTTTTCCTAAGTTCAATCTACAAACAGGTTTTTAACTGTTTCTGTGCCACCTCCCACTAGCTGGGGGATGTCCTCTCCTCCAAACTCAAGGCTGGAGAGAGATTCCCCGCAATCAGATGGACATCTGTTGTTTACTCCCATTGCTAACTGTCTGATGGGATTCTAAGAAGGAGGTAAATATATAAGTTCTTGTATAACCAGTGCTTTTTTCTGGGGGGATGTAGGGGTACGCATACCCCTAAACATCTTGTGAATCTTTGTACTTTTGTCCATTTACTGTATTTATTTTTCCCAATTTGAACTATAAAATAGTGATTTTCTTGAGTCAAAATGAGAGTACCCTTAAACATTGTTAAAGAAAAAAAAGCACAGTGTATAACTATACATTTGTATTCAAGAAGACTTTAGTGGAGTGATAAACATTTCTTTGGTGGAGAGTGTGGATTTGATTCTGCATGATGTTTAATTTTTGATGATATCCCAGCAAGGAGTTTTATCATCACAACAATCTTGTGAAGTGGATTAGGGTTCATCCACACTTTCGCTTGACCAGCTTTGATTGTACTGTGTACCTATTAATGCCCCTGGCTCCAAGAGCTTTTCTTGTTGTTCTGTAGCTGTGCCTTGCTAAATATTGACCTTATCCATGGAATTGGATCTTATCAGATGCTTTGCTTAACCAATCAATTCAGTGGGTAAGATCGGATTTTCACAAGGCAACAAGAAAAGCTCTTGGACCCCAGGGGAATTAAATAGTAAACAATACAATCAAAATACGAGGGAAAGTTAAGTGTGGATGAGCCCTCAGACTCAGCAAAAGGGTCTTGCCCCAGGATCTTAGATACAAGCTTGTCTGTCTGCTGGCAGCTTTTAAAAAAATTATTATTATTTATTAAGGGTGGCCTGCCTTGGAGCAGGATGGGGGTGAGGGAAGCAAAACACAATGATGCAATAAACACTTTGGGTGTGGCGCAAAATTGTCAGGGACACAGGGCACTTGAGTCCTTTGGCTGATAGAGAACCGGAGCAGTGGCTTGTAAGCAGCAGGTCTCTGTGAAACGGTTCCCAAAGACTTTGTGCCAATTTCAGCACACAATGTTATCACTAGGAGCCAGCACACGGCCAGGCCTGCTGTGTTCACACAGTTTGGCCACCGGGGATTCAGCAAGTCCTTACAGATCTCAGCTGTTCATACTCCGGCTTCCTGGTTCTTGATGGCAAAGGACTAAGGAAAACCCTTTCTTCTCTGGTAACCCTTAGGGACTTATCATTCCTTGCACAAAAGCTGCAATTATCACCAGAATGTGAAACTGAGTGCCCATCTCCCACCTTTTGAATGCTTATACTCTTTTCATGATCATAACTTCTGTTGGTCATATTGGTTCAGTTAGTCGTTTAGTTGTTTGTATCTGTTCAGGTAAGGGGTGGCGCTGTGGGTTAAACCACAGAGCGTAGGGCTTGCCGATCAGAAGGTCAGAGGTTCGAATCCCCATGATGGGGTGAGCTCCCGTTGCTCGGTCCCAGCTCCTGCCAACCTAGCAGTTTGAAAGCACGTCAAAGTGCAAGTAGATAAATAGGTACCGCTCCAGCGGGAAGGTAAATGGCATTTCCGTGCACTGCTCTGGTTTGCCAGAAGCGGCTTAGTCATGCTGGCTCCCTCAGCCAATAAAGTGAGATGAGCGCTGCAACCCCAGAGATGTCCGTGACTGGACCTAATGGTCAGGGGTCCCTTTACCTTATCTGTTCAGGTGGCATTCTCAGCCCGCTGGCCTCAAGAGTCTTAAAGAGAAATTCGCCCTTTTCTTGAGATTCCCCTTACCTATTTATGGTTTTATTCCTGTGATTCAGTTTCTTAAAATTTATTTATTGTAACCTGCCCAAAAACCTTTATGTTATGAGGTGGCATATGAAGGACACAAATTAATAAACAAGCAATACAGCATTTTAAATACTGTTTGTTTTAAAGTTTGCCCTTCTTTTTCTGTTTTGCTGGTCTATTATGTTAAAGACCCACTGCCTCCTTGAGCTTGGGCCCTGATACAGATCAGGTGTTTCACCCTGACATGGTAACAAAGGAAGCTGAGTTAAACCATGGGCCCATCTAGCTTGGTATTGTCTACACTGGCAGGCAGCAGCGCTCTGGGATTTCAAGCAGGGAATCATTCCCATCCCTCCCTGGAGGATGGCTTTCTGCATCCAAGCAGAGTATTGATCACTGAGCTACAGCCCTTCCCCAATTTGCAGCAGCAGCAGTAGGTTTTTTAAAAGCCACCAAGAGCACAGCTGTAGAGCTAATACACCTTCTAGTTCAGCCCTTTCTTTTTGATAAGAGGTAGGTAGGAGTTATTTATAGCGTGTTCCTCTCCTCTTTAGTCCACCACCTTTGAGAACTGGAATGTAGGTTTTTCTTTCTAAAAAAGAAATAACAACTGAACTGCAAGGTGTTAATCTTTGGGGATTAGTTGCTGATGGAGACTTTCCACATAAGGACCCAAGTGCTGTCACGCTTCTGTCTATATCCTGAGGGCATGGACAAAGTATTCAGCACCCTTCTGAGGATGTGAAGACAAGCATTATCCAGGATTTGATACCAATGCAAGAGAAAGGCATGCAAAAATGGCACCAAAGGTTTTTTGTATCACACCAACACCTCCAGAGTCCACCTAGCCTTCCTTTTTAAAAATAGCACAGAGATGCTATGTTGTGTCATCTTGTCTTTGAGGAAGACGGTTAAGTATCCGGTACCAAATGAAGTCCTTTCTGAGCATCCCTGGTGTTACTAGTTTTCAGCACAGAAGTACAACGCAATGGTAAAGAGACTCTGAGTGCCTCCAGATGACTTATCTAATTGAACATTCATCCTGGGACTCAGCTATACAGCTGCAAATAAAGGGTTTTAAACGTATTGCAAAGTGCAATATGCAAATGTGACACTAGATGGCAACAGTGATCTATGCAAAATTCATTTTATTTTTCAAAACTTTTTTTTTAAAAAGCATTTTCACAGCGTTTTTTAATATGTGTGTAGATTCCACCCTGATTTGCTTGTACAAAGCTTATAGGGAGGTTAGATTATATCCTGTCTTTATTGCACATTCATTCTGATCTCTTGGCAGGGAGGTTATACGACAATCAACATGCCTCCTGGTTTGCTTGTGGGGTTTTCTGTTAATCCCATGGATCATTTGTTCATTCTGTGCTTCTCAGTGCATTACCTAGTCCCTTTGCTGTTTATTTTTTTCAGTTAGTACATCTGCTTTAGCAGAGATGTATCTTGCAAATATCCAAGTCTTGTTGGATTCCAACTCCCATCAGCCACAGCCAACCTGGTCCAAATCCAAGGATCATGGGAGTTGTAGTCAAACAACTTACAGAGGAGAACAGATTCCCCATACCTACACTATTCCCAGAATTCCTGTTAATTACAGTGAGTGATCTGAGTTGCAGTCCACAGGCCCCTTTATAAGTATGAATTTGTCAGAGTTGAAGATATGGGAGCTGAGTCACAAAATGCAGTTGTGAAATCCAATATGTTAGATTCCTTTGCTTTTCCAGTCAATGGGGTTGCAGTCACTGTAGCCTGCATCTCCAAGTATGGGCAACACAAGACTACCACTGTAGCAGTAAAGGGCTGTGCTGCTCGCACCTTTTTTGACCCACCACACAGCCAGCAACATTCCCATGGAAAGGCCTCCTTCCATGATTCAGAGAATGTCTGGCCAGTTGTTCTGGGAAATTAATTGCTTGTGAATGGCCTGGATCCCATGTTAGGAAAACAGACCTTACAGGCTCAACTGCTTCCAAGCCCGAGAACCTTTTATTTTTATTTTTTAAAATAAATTGCTGGAGCATGAGAGGCTTCCGTTCTTTGCTGGCATATTTTGCACTGTGCCCAGAGAAACAATCATATCAGGCTCAGGAAGGCTAGTGCCTGGAAGGGCAGGGAAACAGGAACTGCCCCCACGGATGTCCTCCCTGGAGGGAGTCAGCCACTTTTCTGGGAACAAAACATCGTGGTGAAAAAAAAGTGGACGCCAGTTTCAGCTCAAGGTTCACAGCAAGGCACCTACTTCATTCTGTCAGGACCAGGAAAACGGAGACAGCTCCAAAGCTTTCTCTTGGGAGCCAAGCTAGGATCTCACATGTGGAGTCCTGGCTGTGGCAGGGAGTTCAGGCAACTGTCATAAGGCTATATTGCAAACCCCAGAATCTGAGGAAGAAGAAGACTGAGGTGTACATCCCATAAATTTAAAGCAAATTGTTTTCTTCAAAGAATCCTCAGAACTGTAGTTTAGCCCTCACAGAGCTAGTTCTCAGCATCTTCACAAACTACAGTGTCTAGGATTCTTTGGGGCAAGTCATGGGTGTTAAATGTGCTTTAAATGCATATCACCTTTGACTAGGTGGAAACAATATGTGTTTAGCTCACAACTGCTAGCCAAGTGGGCCTTCTTTGGCTTCTTTCATTCCAATGCTATCTGGGTGAATTGAAGGGTGTAATGCTAATGGAGGTGGCAGAAACAAATGCGAACTCAGTCAAAATGCTATCTTCAAAAATGTATCCGGAATATTTGCCCGGCTTTGCACTATGGAAGAAAAAGCATGGATCTTGGGCACTATAGCATTGTTGTTGTTGTTGTTGTTGTTGTTGTTGTTGTTGTTGTTGTTGTTGTTGTTGTTGTGACATAGCCTTTCCTATGCTGCAGGCCATTTGGTTCACTTGGGATCTACCACTAGAAGAACACTTTACATTTTTAATGCTATAATTTAAATTCCTGATCAATTCATTCATTCCGTTTTCAAACCACCCGTCGTGAGTGAAGATCCCAGGGTGCACTCGAAGGAAACCACAAATGGACGTCATCAAAACTCTAAACAGTCATTCAAACCAGCAATATTCTCATCATCCAATCACTGCATCCTTACAGCAGCAGGCATAATGAGAGGACATGACCTGGAACACATCAATATTACCTGGGTGGAAAGTTGCATCTTGAGTTGATGCTTGGAAGTTCAGCAACAGGGGTGGCAACCACATCTCTAGGGCTACAGCTGGGAATTGCAGAAAGGGACAATCTCATGTCCCTGCAAAATGGGCTCCATCCAGTGGAGGAGCCACAAGAAGGGTCTGTCTGTTACCAGCTCAGACCATTGGTCCATCCAGACCTTTTGCAGTGACAGCCACATCCTTCTGCAGAGTTATGCCCTAATTCCCCAGGTGAGCTTCTTTATTAAATGCTGAGGATACCAGTAAAAAACAAAAATAAAGCATTCATTAAAATCTACTGAGTAGAAAGTTTAGGGTCAGTTCAACTGTTAATTTACTGTGTCCAATTTATTTCATTAAGTATTTTTTGCATTGCTCCAAGGTAGCATATATGGTTCTCCCTCTCCCCATTTTAATCCTCAATAGAACCCTGTGAGGGACATTAGGCTGAGTAACGGTGACTGGCCCAAGGTCACCCAGTAAGCACTTGAACCCTGGTTTCCCAGGTCTTAGTCCTGCCCTCTAACCACTACATCACACTGTTCTGTATTCACAAGAATGTACTTGTGAGATCACGGCTCTAGAGGAGAGAGATCATAAAACAGTGCATTGAAATGCATGTAAGTGTTTATGTTTGCTTTGGAACAGAAAAAAAACCACACCGTTCAAGAAAGTTCGCCATTCACCTCACTAAAAAGCTACAATCACACAACGGAATTCAGTCCACAGTAAATGGTGGGGGGAAAGCACCAATAATACTGTGTATGTGGGGATTATTGCTTGTTATTATGGTATGCATTTTCTGCTTTTATATTGTAAACTACCCTGTAATCTTGGGTGAAATCTAAATCTTCATCACCGCCACTGCATGAATCCTTAGGATACTCCTCATAGGAAAGAAGAAGGTAGTTTAATAACCACCTAAACTAGGAAATAGCATAAGGATGGAAGAACGAGGAAATCCCAATGAAAGAACAGTGGCAAGAAAAATTGATGAGCTATGCAGAACTGGCTAAATTGACATATAAATTGCGGGACAAGGACAACTGTGACTTTAAGGAAGAATGGGAGCTTTTTACAAATTATCTAAAAAGACAATAAAATGAACTGGACTCCTTGGCAGGTTTTGAGTAAACATACACAAATTTATTGGTCGATAACAGGGTAGATAGATAATGTAAGGATATGTATAATTTCATAACATGCAGAGAACAATATGTGCTGAGAAATCAGAGAGAGGAGCTGAGGAAAGTCTCTGGGGAGAGGAGAGAGGGTTTGAAGGGGAGATGAGAAAAAATGGGGGAAATAATGAATATGATATGTTTTGATAGTTTGTATGTTGATAATTTTTTTTATTAAAAAATAACCACCTAAATTAGGACAAAGGGAATAGGCTCAGGTTACATCCTAAAGTTACTATCAATCCTAAATAAACCATATTCATGTGCGAATACAGCACCCCCTTGTGGAATTAACCAAAGGCCTGCAGTCAAACAGCTAGCGATTTCAAAGCAGTATGCAGTCCGTTATCTCTACTTTCTCTTCCTCAGGTTCCTTTTCATGGTCAAAGTCATCCCTTTAGTGTTCTTCTTTCCCCCTCATTTTGGTGGACAATGCTCAAGTGCCAACCCTCCTTTCCTAAGCGTCCCTGGTTGCTCCCCCTGGCCAGCAGCCCTTTCAGACCCATTCCCCTTTCTTCCTATCCCAAACGCCTTCCCTAGGCCCTCTGATATGGCCTGCCCTAATCCTAGACTGCATACACACCATACATTTAAAACAAATGTTCACCCACCCTCCCGGCAAATCCTGAGAATTATAGTTTACTTCTCACATTCCCAGCACCCTTAAAAACCTTCAGTTCCTAGGATTTTGGGGCATGTGTATGTGTACGTGCCTAAAATGTATGGGGCTGACATTAACTCACTTTTACTCATGAGTATACCCATTGAAATTAATGGACCTACGTTATGGCTATTCCTTTCAATGGATCTACTCTGAGGAAAAGGAAAAGTTAGTTGAATATACTGCATGGTAGGTATCCAGGCAGCTCTAGAGATCAGGGTAGTTCAGGCAATGGGAACCACAAATCATTTCTGAGGATAAGAGCAGCTGAGCCAATGGCTGCCACAGAATGAATCACCATTACCTTCACCGCAAAACCCTTTAGCGATTTACAATACAGATAATTTGCAAAATAAAACAAAAGAAAACAAAAATGATACTCTCTAGCCTTAGCCAGGATCCAAAGGGAGAAACACGGATACACAGTATATACAAAGAAAAATATTTTATTGGTGTGACTAGTTTTAAAGGAACTTTAAAAGTGCATAAATCTTACGAAGTTCTCCTTCAGGAACGCGTGTCCATGGTTAAAATAACATAAGATGGATAGCTAATATAAACTGATATAAACTCAGTTATAACAAGCGTCGAGAAAAAGCCGATATCTCGATAAGAGGAAACCTTAGCCGAATTGTTCAGGCGATGGCACAAGGCTTAAGCTGTTGAGTGTTTTTGTGAACAAACTACAAAACCATACTGAGTCAGGCGAACCCTTAAAAAGTTAAGCACAATTTGTGCTACTTCATTTGAGTACAAGAGGAGGCTCTGCCCCCCCTCCAAGTAGGTTGCCATGTCGTTGTGACTTGCATTTTACCTCCATTATATTAAAAATCACCCAGCTTTTTACAAAATGTTTTGCTTGGTCTCGATCTGTAAGGAACATCTGGCCCTCCAGATGTGGACTCCAACTCCCATCAGCACCAAGCTGGACAGAGATGATGGTAGTTATCATCCAACACCTGTAGGGTCCTTGGTCTGGATCCTAATAGCGGGGTAATCTTAGTTGTGGCTTCTAGAGCCATTGTGATCTGGTAGCTGCAGCAAGGACCAAGGAGCAGAGATGGTGGGGTGTGTGGGTACAGCTGAATTTCATTGATTCATTTGAACTAACCAGTTCAGTTTACAGCCACACACACCTACGACACTCAATGTTGGAAGGTCCTCTGAAAACGTGCACAGCCATATGGAGAAGTCAAGAGGTACGGGTAACATTCGATATTCGTCTGCTGTAGTCCTTACACTAACTTTGTTAAAGTGACTTAGAAACTCAGGATTTCCAACCATATGAGCCAACTGGGGTTTTCTAGTAATGTAGCACAGTTTTTCTTGCAGGGGACTCCTCAGTGTCTAGCCTTAGTGTTTAGTGGATGGCCTGTAGGTTTGCTATGTTCAGCACATTAGCAGGAAACATGAAAGCTGATTTTGAGCTAAGCAGATCAAGAGATGATAACTTTGTTGCAGGGGTCGTTCAGTCCCACAATCTGCAGCTGTGTCCTATCTATCTGACAGGAACGCGCCCTCATGCATGAACTGCTCTGCTCAACAAAAGGGCCCTGCCTTACCCTGACACCATTGTGTAGGAAATCCCCTTGAAACAAAAAACTCGTTCTCCTCTCTGCTGTTCCATGCACTGGACTCCAAGGAAAGGTCTGGGTTGCAAAGGCAGCTTGATTTCTCTGTGTTGCTGCAAGGAAAAGTGTGATGCTTTATTTCCAAAATGAGTGGTGGCCGAGGTTCAAGTTGACGTGGAACAGCTTCCATAGGTTACTAGATTTGTCTTCTTTTACATACATACATAGGGACGCGGGTGGTGCTGTGGTCTAAACCACAGAGCCTAGGGCTTGCCGATCAGAAGGTGGGCGGTTCAAATCCCCGCGATGGGGTGAGCTCCCGCTGCTTGGTCCCTGCTCCTGCCAACCTAGCAGTTTGAAAGCACGTCAAAGTGCAAGTAGATAAATAGGTACCGCTCCGGCGGGAAGCTAACAGTGTTTCCGTGCACTGCTCTGGTTCGCCAGAAGCAGCTTAGTCATGCTGGCCACATGACCCGGAAGCTGTACGCCGGCTCCCTCGGCCAGTAAAGTGAGATAAGCGCTGCAACCCCAGAGTCGGTCACGAATGGACCGAATGGTCAGGGGTCCCTTTACCTTTACATACATACATACATACATACATACATACATACATGTGTGTGTGTATGTATGTATATATATATCTGCATGTACACACACACACAGAGTGGTTTTTCCCCTAAAAAATGTTTAGGGGTACTCTCATTTTGACTCAAGAAAATCACCATTTTATAGTTCAAATTGGGAAAAATAAACACAGTAAATGGACAAAAGTACGACAATTCACAAAATGTTTAGGGGTATGCATACCCCTGCGTCCCCCCAGAAAGAAAGCTCTCTCTCTCTCTCTCTCTCTCTCTCTCTCTCTGCACTTCAGGCTGTGTGCCTCTGAGTACCTGCAGAAATCCCCCCTAGGAAAAGTTTCTTCCCCCCCCCCCCTGAACATGGGAAAAGGGTATTTCACTTGTGAAAGAAATGCAGCTTTGACTTTCCTGTCTGCTGTCAAAGTAGCCTTTGACTTACTCTTAGCCTGCCTCCTAGCTTGCCTGCCTGGGGCAGTGATGGGGCAGTTACATAGCCACAGAGGTAGCCATAGCTTAGGAAAGCAGAAAATCACTTGAACGTGAGGGGCAGCCTATGCATTGGGCTGTCTTCATTGCATGGCAGCTAGAAGATCAACACTCACAGGCGTGGGCATGCAGTCTTGCTGAATGCACCCTGCAAAAGGGTAGCAGCTACTTCTGTGCCCTTCCTGTTGAGTGGATAATGCACAGTCACTAACACACAGTGTTTTCAGCACACATGCATGAACACCATCTTCCTATAGACATAAAAATGTAAGATTGCCATCACCCTCTGCCATTTCTGTGGCTTCCATCAGATGGCCATGCTTACTGTATTGTGAGGGATGGCAGCTAGGCAAAGAAGGAAGCAGTGCTGGTGGCTGGTGGCCTAGGTGAGCTGCTTAACACGGGGGGGGGGGGGGAGAGATGGGGCTCCATTAAATGCACCTGCAGTGAGGTTTCATCAAGGGGGTGAGATGCTTCACACAGTGGCTTAGCAAGCTGCTGTGTGAAAGCGGGTGGAGCTTGGGGCAATTTGTGAGGGGAGTGGGGAGCTATGGGTGAATAAGGTTCAAAGGGTGGTTGGTTAGGTGTGGGTGAAAGGTGGTGGGGAAAGGTGCAGGCAGGTTTGGCAAGGGGAGCAAGCAGGGGCAACAGACCCTAATACTACAAAACAATGCAGCTGCCTCCTAGCTGGATCATACTATCAAATCCCTCCACCTAATCATGTATGTGAAAAAAAGGAAGGGGAAGAATGAGTATGAACATGGGAATCCCGTAGCTATTTCTGCAATCATAGCTGCAGTCTAGTCCATCGGCTTTGACCCATAGTAACCACATTGAGCAGATGTGGTTTAAGATGGGGATAACTTCCCCAGCACTCAAATGGATATTTCACTGCAGGCTAATGTTGAGCTCTGCAAACTGCACCTTGGCCTGTGCTATGCTATCAGTGCTTGTGGCGCATCCCTAGTTCACTTTGCTCCTATTCAGCACTCACAAACTTTTTTTTTTTAAATGATGTGCCCTCCCTCTCCCTTTTTGGTCTTTCCCGTCTTTTGTTCTCCATGTCACCGAATGTCATTCACTTTCTAAAGATGTCTGGCTTGGAGCTTACAGACTGCAGGGCAGCTAAAGCCCACCCATCAGTGCTGATCCAGTCACATCTGCTCAGTCGTGCGACAAGGTTGGGGCTTTTAGAGCAGGGAGAAGCTAAAGTTCACCTTTTTTGCTGCTGAACGCCAAGCAACAAGAGGAGCCCAGTTCTTCGGCGGAACCTTTCACTGTGGCAAGTTGCCTTCTTGATGGCATTGATTTATATGGATTTTCTTTTGACTTCTAGGTAGCTGATATCGCAGCAGTTGGAATGTGAGGCAGTCAGCACCCAAGGGCCAGCTTCCATGTCTTTTAAGGGGTGTCTTTCTCCCAATGTATGGTACTCAAGAGAGATGCCTATATGAACCCTGATGTCATGGCCATTTTACCAACATACATCTATCTATATGGAGTGGTTTTTTATTGGTAAAAATAGCCATAGCACCCTGTTTCACATGTGCATCCCTCTGTATGGGTACCACATTGGCTGGGGAGGGTATAGAAAACTGAAGATGCAAAGATGTCCTGACTTGGAACAGGCAATTTGGACAGACACAAGTTGTATTTACAAATCCCATTAACTCTTAGCAGGCCTTTTCAAACATCCTTGTTACTAAAAGGATGTTACTGAAGAACGATGTAAACAGCCTTGGCTCTTGAGTGACCAATTTGCATTCCTGGAGACTGGATAAGCCCTAGAAGTTAGAGCTAATCTTGTCAGCATAAGATTTTTTGCAACAAAAATACTTCACAGCGTTTTGCTCAAGGTATATACAGAACACAGGAGGCAGAAAATGTGTTCAGAAATTGCATCCTATTCATTGTTGCGGAAGCTCTTAAAAGAGGAGGAAGAAGAAGGAATATTTCTGAATGCTGTGATCCTGTTACAGAGTACTTTTTGAGGTTTTATCTAAATTATCTTATAGAAAGTTTAGTGTGCCTTTATTTCCCTGTGCTACAGATGTATGAGTTATGGTGTGTGGATATGTTGGTTAGCCAAGATGAGACACTTTGATGCCAGGTGGAATGATAACAGATTATCCCAAAAATTATGCAAAATATCAGTTGATTTATGTTAAGTTTAAATGATTCTGAAATGAAAAATTAACTTGCATTGTGAATGAGTCTTATGAGGTGGAAGCAGCTATTATAGAGAAATGCTAAACAATATGTCTAAAGCCATAGTCATAATGCATATCAAAAAGACAGAATACTGATTGCCAAATAGAAAATAAAATCTCCCTGGGTATTCAGATCTTATCTGCTATTAAATGATGGTTTATATGCTACCCATTTGACATGGGAAAGTTCATCACAATTTTAGTAGTGGTAGTAGTAGTAGTAGTAATAATAATAATAATAATAATAATAATAATAATAAATAAATAAATAAATAAATAAATAAATAATTGTACCCTGGCCATCTGACTGGGTTGTCCCAACTACTCTGGGTGGCTTCCAACAAAATATAAAGGAAGACAATAAAACAGCAAACATTACAAGCTTCCTGAAACCAGGCTGCCTTCAGAGGTCTACAAAAAGTCATATGATTATCTCTCTAAATAATAATCTATATATATTGTGAGAAATGGAGCTGTTCTTTCAGTTAGTGGGATGTAATCCAACTTAATTTTGCTCTGAGCAGATCCGTATAATTTAATGAACCTAAAATAGTCATGTCCATCAATTTTAGTGGGTCTGCTCTGACTATTGGATACAACGCAATGAATCTGATAAAAGGTTTAAGTGCGTATTAATATTCTTATCCTGTGAAGCACTGTGGCTGCACACTGTGTTGTCTTTGCAAACTGATACACAGCAATACAGCTATGATTCACATAGGTTCATAAATCCCAGTGGTGATCAATAAGAAGCTCTTAGGGCCAGGTGACAGTGGCTTCCAGTCCTGGAGCAAAGTTTCCCCTTGATCATGTGCCCCATTATCACTGCCATGCCAATGCTTTCAGCAAGATCCCAACACCCTACAGATGCAGCGTGAAAAAGGTGGACTGTCTGTAACTTGTGGCATCCCATTGTAAAGTAACCCACAAGCAGGAACAATTTTGTAACCAACTTTTAGGGAAATTAGGGAATTTCAGAGCATTTTGCAATGGCAATGCATGATTTTCTACCAGCTGCTCTGGTGACCTGTTCTGTTCACTGGTATAAGCCTAATAGGGATTTTAAAGGCAGTATCAAATGTTAGTCGTACTTAGAGTAGACCCATTCAAAGCAATGCGCTTGAGTCCGCTGATCTCAGTGGCTTTACTCTGAACAAGACTAAGTGGGCCATCACCCAGTGTGTATAACCCAGAACCACCAAAGTCAATAAAACAAATGCTGTTGACTTCAGTGGGATATGGCCTGTGCCCTAAATCAGCAAACCTCAAACAACTAAATCTGGAATTGTTGTTACCTCCTCTTCATGCAGATCATTGGGGAGATCATGGAATGTTTTAAAAGTCAGCAGGAATAATAGAATCATAGAATTGTTGAGTTGGAAGGCACAACAAGGGTCATCTAAGGCAGACCCTGGCAATTCAGAATCTTTTTGCCCAACATGGGGCTTGAAACCGCAATCCTGAGATTAAGAGTTTCAGGTTTTTATTGACTGAGATATCCTGTCTTCTTTTGAAATGCGACATGTGCTGAATATATTAAAACCCTTCTTTATATAATGCAACTTAATCATTGTCTTCCTCTTAAACAGCCAGAAATGGGTGACTGGAGTTTCTTGGGGAACATTTTAGAAGAGGTGAATGAACAATCCACGGTCATTGGGAGAGTCTGGCTGACTGTCCTCTTCATTTTTCGGATCCTAATCCTTGGGACTGCTGCAGAATTTGTATGGGGAGACGAACAGTCAGATTTTGTGTGCAACACCCAGCAGCCAGGTTGTGAAAATGTGTGCTACGACGAGGCCTTCCCCATCTCCCACATCCGACTGTGGGTCCTGCAGATCATCTTTGTCTCCACTCCCTCGCTGGTTTATTTGGGCCATGCTGCGCATCATGTAAGGATGGAAGAGAAAAGGAAAGAGCGGGAAGAAGCAGAGAGGGCTCAGCAAGCTGCGGCACACGAAGAAAACTCACCCCTTGATCCAGACCGGAAGAGCCCTATAACCACGAGAGAAGCAAGCTCCAAGGGGACCAAAAAGTTCCACCTCGAGGGAACGCTCCTGAGAACCTATATTTGCCACATCTTTTTCAAAACCCTTTTTGAGGTGGGGTTCATAGTGGGCCAGTACTTCTTATATGGCTTCCGAATTCTTCCGCTTTACCGCTGTGGCAGATGGCCTTGCCCCAACCTCGTGGACTGTTTTGTGTCCAGGCCTACCGAAAAGACTGTTTTCATTGTGTTTATGCTGGCTGTGGCATCAGTCTCTCTCTTCCTCAATCTTGTGGAGATCAGCCACTTAGGCTTTAAGAAGATCCTGGGTGCTTTCAGGAGGCCAGTGGAGCAAGAGCCTCAGGAGACCCCAGAGAAACCCCTTCATTCTATCGCGGTTTCGTCTATCCAGAAGGTCAAAGGCTACAAGTTGCTGGAGGAAGAGGAGAAGCCGACGTTCCACTATTTCCCTTTGACCGAAGTGGGAGTAGAAACCACCCCAGTTCCCCCCTCATTCAACGACTTTGAGGAGAAGATCAGCATGGAACGCCTGAAAGACCTTTCCAGGGCCTTGGGGGAGCACCTGCCTTCCTACGCTCATGCGGATGAACAGGAGGAGGAGAAAGTTGAAGCAGGAGAGGAGCCGGAACAGGAAGTGGCTGAGGCGGCGGCCCAGGAACAGAGGGTGGAACTGGTGACTGAGGAAGCCCCAGAGAAAGGAGAAGATGACAAGCATATGGAGGAGGAACAAGAGCCAGAGCCGCCGGGAGAGGACTTGCCTTTACCATCCGCTGATTTTAACACTGACACAAGACCCCTCAGCAGGTTAAGCAAAGCCAGTAGTCGTGCCAGGTCAGATGATCTGACTGTATGAGGGTACTGGCTCGAGTGGCTCTGAAGAAGCCACAGAAATCCATATATATCTCAGATGTCTCAAAACAAAGTGCTAAACCAGTCATTTTAATATTATTTCTTATCAGTGTTTTTGGCTAGAAAGGTGCTATCAACGCTAACTGCCTTGTCAGTCCTGTTTGTCCTACACATGGAGCTAGCTGTCCTACAGTGACCCATTTAACCAAAGAATCCCTCTTCCTTCACATACAAATGCCTCACATACAAACTCACTATATACAGCACTGACATCCAAGTGGGAAAGCCTTCGTAAAGCAACGAAGACAGACATAACAACTGCGATCACAATCTGTTTTTATGCTCCTCTTTTCTCCGGGGATGCGGGAAGCCTCTTTCTTCATTTGGTTATCATAAGATATTGATAAACTGTTAACTTGGGTATTTCTTTGTTCGGTGTTTGCTTTGGCCACAACAGTTTTGGTTCTTCCTTCCTTGTTGAGCCTTGAGCGCTAGTTATTTTCCTCACAAAAAGGGATACCCGCAATTAGTATTGTTAAATGAGATCCATTAATCCCCCTGTGAAAGAACAAAAGCTGCAGTGTTTGCCTGTGGAGATAAATGTGGTTTACTTATACTTGTATCCCCTGGTCCAGTTCAGACACTTAACGTTTTGTCCCTGCAATACATCCCAACCCATCATTGCAAAGAATTTATGACTCTTCAGATACAACAGTGCCTCCTAGGAGCAATTTATGTGGTTGTGTCATGCTGCTGTATTTTTAAAAAACTGGTTCTGAGGGACATGTCAAGGACCTGGGCCACTTATTATTATAATAGCTATTAATTAATTATGTTAAGTTGTTTTACCTTGTCCCAGGCAACCCAAAGCAACTTACAAGCAAATACTGGTTTCTCTTCATAAATGTGGCCTCCAGGTCAGAGGAGCACATCATCTAGAGCAGTGGTGTGGAACCTCTAGCTCATGGGCCTGATTTGACCTCCTCCTATGACCCGTGAAACCACTTAGCCATGGCTCACCCATGTATACCTGACACCGTATATCACCATCAAGTAAAGGGCAGGTAAAGGTGCAGCTGTGCCGAAAGCCTTGTGTGTTCAGCTGATTGTCGGCACTTGCAAAATCCCAAGCAGTGGAGAACAGGTGTTAAAAACATGACCTGGACTCTGCTACTGATTTGTTTTAGTTACCTTTCTTATACTGTACTACTTTTTAGTGGTGGTGGGAATCTCCTTCTACTTTCAGGGGGCTAATCATCTCTTGCCCCTGCCACGCGGGGAAAAATTTTGATTTCTTTATAGGAAGACATTTCCTTGCATTTTTGAGGGGGAAATCGTCCGCCTTACTTTAGTCAACTTTACAAAGTGGCAAGGGTCCCCCCCTCCAAATAAGTGCTATGGCTCCTTGCTGTAGCTGTGAAGTTCTTCATAGCCTTAGTGTGGCACCCAAACCCTACCCTTCTGCCATGCAGGCCCTTGCAGATTCCTGATCCTGCAGAGCCTTGAATTTCTTAGTTAAAGCAGAAACAGAAAAGGGGGGTGGGTCTTGTAGTTTCAACAAACACTTGCAATGTTTGTTTTTAAGTGCAGAAAGGGGGGATCTTGTAAAGATGAGGCAGTCTCACACCCCAAAATAAATCTTTGCCTACCCCCAGTCTTTGGAAAGTTGTTCCCACCTCCCACAAATTACAACCGCCCCCCCAACTCCCGCCTGCCAAACCAAATCTACAGCTCAGTCCTAACTTTTACAGTGTGGGTTATGCTGCATTGTGGCTGGGATAACATGGGAAGAGCTCGTGCAAATGCAGAGTCCTCCTCACAACTGTGTTGCTCCAGTTGTATAGTATATAGGCTTCTCAGACACCACAAAGGTAACAGATATGGAGCTGTATAACATTGTTATGTATTGTATATTATAGTACTGCCTCTAGCAATACCTAGCTGCACATCCTATTGGGCTCAATGGCAAAATACCACTGTCTTTTAATGGATCGGGATTGTGCTGTTTGATGATAATGCCTTTTTTTGTTATAATTTAGCTGGTGGCTAAATGTATGTAACCCTAACAACAGAGTTGGGAAACCTGTGGCCCTCAAGATGTTAGTTGGACTACAACCCCCATCATCCCTTACCATTGGCTATGCTACCTGGGGCTGATGGGAATTGAAGTCTAATGAAACCCAGAGCAACACAGGTTCCCTATCCCTGTCTAACAAGATTTCTAGCCAGTGGTGAATGAAAGGCATTTATTGTGGCATGAAAGTTACATCCCCCCAAAAATATATTAGTGTGCTTTCCCCTCAGTATATATGAGCTATCGTTGAAGTGCTGGTAGCATACTTCCTACTGTGCAGACTGCATGGTCTACTCTTATTGTCCTGGTTATTCTGGTTCTTGCAGTCTGAACCTATGTAGGACCACTGCAGAATGAAGCTGGTTGGATGTATCTTAGATAGACACGTGTCTCTATTCTAAACCACAATGAAGTGATAAGAATATAAGACAAGGGCTTTGTTGGAGCAGAACAAAGTTTATTGCTGGGTCATCAACAGTGACCTCCCAGATGCTCCTGAATAGCTCAGGTGGAGTACTGTAGCAAGGCAATAAGTGTATTTGGCATTAAAACCCACCTGTATCAAAGAAATTCAAAGGCTTTGGGTGGAGTTCAACTAGTGCCTTTGTGATCATGGACAGGCTTTAGAGCAGGCATAGGCAAACTCCGGCCCTCCAGATGTTTCGGACTACAATTGCCATCATCCCTGACCACTGGTCCTGTTAGCTAGGGATGATGGGAATTGTAGTCCCAAACATCAGGAGGGCTGGAGTTTGCCTATGCCTGCTTTAGAGCCAGCAGATACATCTGCTAAAGCAGCCTTTCTCAACCTGTGGGTCCCCAGATGTACAACTCCCATCACCCCTAGCTAGCAAGGCCAGAGCTCAGGGATGATGGGAGTTGTAGTCCAACAACATCTGGGGACCCACAGATTGAGAACCGCTGCAAGAGGAGGGGAGGTAATTTTGGCCAATTCCCCCTGCAGTCTCTCACTACTTTCTGTCTTTTTTGGAGGGTCCTCTCAACTCTCTAGAGCTAATTTTCAGGGGGTCTTGGAGTTCCAGGGGCTATCCACACACAAAACACAGCTTCTCTACAATTAATGGAGGCATCTACTGGGTCAAAACCAGCAACTGGATTTCACTCGTTAAAAAGTCTGTTTCGTTAAACAGGGTGCCCATCTCTAGTGTTGAAAATGTCCACCGCATTCTAGCTAGCCTGAGAACTACGACAAATCTCTTGTAGGCTTGGGCAAAATACAACTTGCATATATCGTGTGTTGCAAGTCAAATATTTTTAAGAGGATGGAGACTAATAACAGAAATGTGCAGGTATGCATTTTCATTGGCGCTGCTTTTTCAGTCCTCAGTAGCTCAGCAAATTCTCTCCAGTTTGAAACAATGCAAAGGGCTTGCTGCAATGGGAGGTGTAATCCAGTTCAGAAAATCCCTTTAGCATAAACTGCCAACACCCAGAATGGGCCCCATAGAATTTTTCATAAGATTTGAGGGCTGTTAGCATCTAATTCAGAGGTCAACTGAAGTCAGGGATTTTTTTCTGCATTCATTCCCATGGTTTGGGATCAGGCTTTTAATCCTAACCAAATTCCATTGTATTTTGTTCCCCTATAGAGATCTCCCTTTACAGTTTCAGTTGTCTACTATTGGGTTGGCGGCATCATTTGCTGTCTTACACTTCTCAGCACTGGTCCTGTACTTTGTTTAAATGATTGCCCCAATCCTGTTATAGCATTATGTTATTAAAATGGTGTCGAAGTCTTTAGTAATAGGGGAGGGGGGCGGAAATCAGAATAAAACTGTTGGGTTTTGGATTTTTGTTTAAATGAAAGACTGAATGTCAAACACATTTTAGAAATATGATATTCTAACAAAAAGTCATTTGTATCAGACCAAGGGTCTATCTAGTCCAGAATCTTGCTTCTAAGAGTGACTCAGAAAGTAAGTAAGGCAGATGACACTCTAATTTCTTGCAAATGATATAAAAATGATTTGCCATGATAATGAAGAAGACAAATGTTAGGGCTGGTTCATACAGAGATCAAAAGCAGGAAGAATAACAATATGATATACAAAATAAAAAGAGCTCCAAGTTACTGGTTTCATCCCTAAAAGGGAAATAATTTTGGTCAGAACATGAGAAAGCGGGTGGCTTATTGGCAAATTGTAACTCATTTAATAAGCAACCCACTATGTTGGTGCCTAAGTTAAAGAGACAATAAGTTTTTAAGAATTAATGATAGAAGATGATATCATTATATGTGTGTTTTATGTGTTCTTCCTTTATAATAACTTATAATGTTTTTATATGGTTTTGATTGAGTTCATTTTTTTTGTAATTTGTCTTTTGCAAATTGTTTTTGGTGAAAATTGTGAATAAAGATTGAACTGAACCCATAGTGGCCGAAAACATTATGAAGTGTCCAGAGCTAAACCACATGCTGCTCTCTACCCTTGTGGGAAATATGGCTGTAAGGGTGACAAAGATGCCTGGAGACCAAAAAGAGGTTGAAGGATTTGGGAATGTTTAGCCCAGAGACCAACCATTAAGAGGTGTTAGGTAAAGGTAAAGGTACCCCTGCCCGTACGGGCCAGTCTTGCCAGACTCTAGGGTTGTGCGCTCATCTCACTCTATAGGCCGGGAGCCAGTGCTGTCCGGAGACACTTCCGGGTCACGTGGCCAGCGTGACATCGCTGCTCTGGCGAGCCAGAGCCGCACACGGAAACACCGTTTACCTTCCCGCTAGTAAGCGGTCCCTATTTATCTACTTGCACCCGGGGGTGCTTTCGAACTGCTAGGTTGGCAGGCGCTGGGACCGAACGACAGGAGCGCACCCCGCCGCAGGGATTCGAACCGCCGACCTTTCGATCGGCAAGTCCTAGGTGCTGAGGCTTTAACCCACAGCGCCACCTGCGTCCCTTTTTGGTGCCAGTTGGTTTTCTATTGCCGCAGGGAGTTGGATTCAAAGCAATGGGTCCAAATTGGAAGGAAACAGGATTTAGAGTTAGCCATAATCACCAGAACCATCAACTGTTTATGTCTCTCAAGAAGATCCTGTACAAATTGGACCTCTAATCTGATTCATTACAGTAATATGTTTATACTAGTCAAAGCCTTCAAAATATTGTCATTTTAATAATTTTCTATGATAATCATCCAGGGGGCCATATAATTAGTCCTATGTGGTAACAATAGTCTGTCTTTCTCTCTCTCTCTCTTTTAGCTGTTCTGTTTGGCGGTTGACAATGCACTTTTGAAAACAGAATGTCAAAAGAGGTTTGTGATGAGCACAAGGGCCTACTGTTAGAAAAAACATACTGGTGTACTTTGTGAAAGTTATTCCTAAAATGACTGTTGTCTTGATTCATCGTGGCCAATGTGCAATTGGCAATGGGCACTGGAAGACTTGCAGCATTGTCCCAACATAGTTTGCTGCACTGAGCAAAGCTATTTACTTATTAACCTGAAGAATCCATATTAATTTAGGCAGGGGCATAACTAGCTGCTCTGGCCTCCAGAGTGGTGGGGGCGGGGTGAGCCGCCCACAGGGGTGCTGTGGCAATCTGCCCAAGGGGGTGGCATGGCGAGCTGCCCACGGAGTCTGCCTGGCGGATGCAAGAGAGAGGCGTGGCTCGGGTATGCTGCAGGCCAGGCCCTGTGGTAAGTGCTGACCCCCCCCCCCGCCGTGGTGTGCCATTTTGTCACCCCCTCAGGGATGACACCTGGGGCAGCCCGCACCCCCTGCGCCCCGCTTCCTATGCCCCTGAATTTAGGCAAAGTGCTGCTACAGATACCTGCGCGTCTGTGAAGAAGACACATTTGTCCTTAAATCTGCATGTGTGTTCGAAAATGTATATGGTTCAGAAATATCTATTTTTTTATTTTAATATGCCCTTAAAAATGGGTTGAACAATCTGGTGGAGTGTTTTCTTGTGGCTGTGAAAAGGTAAGTATACTTTATATTGCAAATGGCTAATTCAGATAAATCCAGACTTTATATTGCAAATGGCTAATTCAGATAAATTTTTGCCCCATTAGCTTCCACACATTCCCATTCCCCCACATTTATAATATTCATTGCTATTCTGTCACGTGTGATCCATAGCAGTGGGTGAAGCTCGTCAGAATGTATCTGTGTCCTTTGGAGGGAGCATTGCAAAACAACTGTTAAAGCAGGATGATGTGTAGATGAGCAAGTACAAATCCACTTCAAATGTAGTATTAATGCACCTCCACACACACCTGCAACAAAACAGCAGTCTGGGTGGGGCCTAAATCTACTTGAGCATAGGTTGTGTGTCTCTTCGGCATCTAGGAGCTGAAGATCCTTTAATGGCTGTGTTGTAGCTTTTATCACTGGCACCAACGCTTGGAAAGGCTAGGCAGTTTGAGAACACACTGATGATTCAGTTGTTTGTGCCACGTTTCCAGAACTGATCTCGAGAAAGCAACAGGCAGGGTGGATTAACAATCACACTGCAGAAGAAGCGAATTTATTTTATTTTTGGTGCCAAAGTGTATGCTATCTGGACACAACACTGATATCGCATTCAGCTATCCAAATTGCATATGTGTTTCACAGCCTGATGCAGAACAGTACAGGGCAACCCCCAACCTGCAAGGAAATGTGCCACGTACCTAAAGCTGTCCACATCGTTTTGGCATGTGTGGCTGAAAATCTCAAAAGCACAGCTAGCCTGCAACAGCTGTCTCAGTTCATCCTCCCCATTAGTCTCTCAAGCAGGTGGGAAGAGAATATGGGGCGTGGACTGAGGTGTACCCCATGGAAATAACAACAAGAAACACACTCTTACTAGTATTTGCTAGAGGGAGAAGTCATCAAATTAACCTCCCCCTCCCCGCAATACACACAAAACGAAGGCAACTTTGGTAGTTTTCCAGATTTTTTGTGTACACTAACAATATATTAAGTGTACTTTTAAGTTCTTTTCCAAATTCTGTTACTTTCTTGTAGTGTGGCTTTCCTATTGACTCTCATGTTGCCACACTGTTGATTTCATTTGTGAAGAAACAAAAATGGAATGTGATTATTGCTCATTTATATTGGGGGAGGGTGGGAAACTCTAGGAAATGACCCTGGACAACTTTGAAATGCACTAAAAATTTCAGCTTCCTACAACTTGCAGTGGTGGGGCTGGGTTACAGTTGAGCTAAACAGGCAAAAGTCTGAGGAGAATGGAAGTTTGGACAATTGTTAAATTATTATGATTCTGGGCACTAGAAAGTTTCTTTCTTTCAAACAGTGGAAGATGACCAACGCATCCACTGAGGATTATATCAAACCTATGTGTGTCTTGGTGAATAGTGGATCCAGGATAGGTGCAACACACTGTGCCCACTGAGGCAAATTCCCATCACCATTGCTACTGCCTCATCCCTCCTCCTTGACCTGCTAGTTTTTTCTGAAGACACCCTAAGGCAGATCAGGGTTGGAGGTAATCACTGCCTGAGCTAAGTGCCTTATTCTGCCTCATTATAGAACCAGCTCCAATTGTGAGTGCAATAAAATGATTGCTATATTAGGTGTTCCCAGTAAATGAAGTTAATATGAGCTCCAAAAATAGGCAAATGAGTCATTTCTATAGCACTGTAATGTTCAAATTTATTTAAAGCCTTTATCTCATTCCTCTCCAGAATGTGATTTTGATCGTTATTATTCCAAGTTCACAGAAAGCAAACTGAAAATTGCAATCAAGTGATTTGATGTTCAAGCAGGGCTACTGAACATAGGTTCCTCAGGTCAAATCCCAATGTACCACCCAGTAGACCACATTAGTTCTCTATTACATTGCTGTGTGCAGCAGGTGAATTTCATGGGCTATAGAGTGAGTTTATACAAGGTCTGTACAACGATCCCAGACTCCCATCATTCACTTTCTTACTGAACATGCAGTTTTACATTTAAAAATAGACCATATTTGATGCCGGAAAAGCAGCAATGCTGCTGTTCACAGACAAAGCTGCCTTTCAGAGTCATGACGGAGAATAATCCCAACGTGAGCTCTTCTTTGTTTGATAAAACAGGCACATAAATGAAAATGCTGGTCTCTTCAGCAACTCTGCTCCATAGAGGGTAGGGAAGGGGGCTTGATGATGAAAGTTTTTGGTGCACACAGATTCTATCAGTTAAACCTGTTCAGATCCATGGGACCCAACAGGACAAGAGAAATCAGTTTATATCTTAAGTGTTCTAGATTTTAGGTGGTAAGGGCCACTTATGGAGGACGATGAATTGCTTTCCAATAAAAAAATGCTTTTATTTTCACTGGTAAAGCGATACTGAAAAAAGAACATTCATATTTCTCCACAAAACATTTTGCATTTTCACAGCAGTGTTGTATATTCATGAACATGGTAAATCAGAAAACTTGTGATTACTTCTGTGCAATCTGTTTAGGTCACTCAGCCTTGGTATTAAGAGGGTTTTTTTGGTGTTTTTTTTACAACTACAGAAGTGCGATTTTGAAAAGTGTTTTTAGAATCATTATTTAAATGTTTAAAAATTTAAAGACACAGATTTTATCTATTTTTTCGATGTTTCAGTGTTATTGATTAGTTCGTATTGATACAATTGTATTGAGGCCTAATAACAGCTGGAAGTTTGTTTAATATCCTGGCTTGTTGTGAAGCTTGTAACCAGTTTCCCAGTTGGGATGTAATGGAAAGCTATGGTTAAGCTTGCTGGTTTAACTGGTTGGCTTGTGAAGGGAAGAGTTGAAGGGCTGTTGCATGGGACAAAAGAGTTGCCAATATCTTAGATTATAATTTATATTTGGGTTTATTTGGGGCAGAGCATTTGCCTACTTGCATATTAAAATCCCATGGTGCCATTCAGATGAACAGATTACAGCAGCCTTCTCCTCCGACTGGATTTTCCCTTGGGAAATGCTCTAACTCTTGGCTTTCAGCAGTGTTCCATGTGCATGCATTCTATTACAGAGAGCAAAGAATGTTTATGACAGAAACGAAGATTTCAAGAATTATTATCAAGACATCTCCAAAACCAGAATGCAATCTAGACTAGATATTAAAAGGGCCAGCAAATTTTTGTTGTGATTGATGACATCTATGCTATAAACAACTTCACAATGGTTGTGAGCCTCTATTTTCAAAGAAAAACAAGGAAATGCACTTGGGAAAGTTTGACAGTGTAGTCAATCTTTAATTTCAAAGCCCCATATTTAGTCCTGTTTCTCAAGTACTTTCCCCTTTTTCAGACACTGCTTTCTTCTTTTGTGTAAAGGCAAAGCCAATTCTGTGAGGTTCTGACAGCCCACTCTGAAAACCCCATTCATCTTTACAACAACCTATTAAGACAGGGGTGGCGAACTAGATCCAGCCAGGAGGGCAGATCCTAGGTTCTCCCAAATCCAGGCTACCACTTTGACAGTCAGGTGATAAATTATTCCTCTGTGGTGTGGCAAGTCGCACTAGAAAAGAAAACCCAAGCTAAGTGAGCCTTGAAGCTACAGCCTATAAAATGACAGGCGGTGACTTTAGCCCTGCTTTCAACAGGCGTCCTTCCTAAGGAACTCAGAAGCACAGCCAGTCCCAGTAGGTTTACTCTCACCACAGATCAGAAGTGACAGCAAACCTCCTTTCCCAATACACAACCAGGAGTTCACTTTAAGGCTCCCAACTGCGCATTAGCAGCTGCGTCTCTACCTGCCCCACATCTGAAATTAGGTCTGAAGGCTGGAGGTTCCCCACCTGATTTAAGATAATGCATTTATCCAACTGCAAATACAGATGTGAAATTGAGGCTGAAAAGGGAGCGTAACGCAACTTACAATTATTGATTTAAGCAGATAATCAGGCTGCGAGACTTTTAAACAAACCACAAAGAGCTGACAGATTTACCCCTTTTCAAGTCTAATCTGTGCAGTACACAGACTCCCTCACCCACCTTAACCTGTCATATATAAATACACCCACTTCTCATGTATGCTAGCCAATGTGCACATAAAGCCCAGCACTGTACAAGAGGTTTGCACTTCACCCGGGTATTCGATTTCTGGTTTGCGAAGGCCGGCAGCCAAATGTAGAAACCAGGAAAGCTATGCATTCAAGGGCTCCCCCCCTGCTGCCTTCACCGTGTATAAATCGGGCCTTTCTTCAAACCAGCCATGATAATAATAATAATAATAATAATAATAATAATAATAATAATAATAATAATAATAATAATTTATTATTTATACCCCGCCCATCTGGCTGAGTTTCCCCAGCCACTCTGGGCGGCTCCCAATCAAGTGTTAAAAACAATACAGCGTTACATATTAAAAACTTCCCTGAACTTTACTTAATGATCACCCCGGGACACCTTGAATAAAATCTCCAAATAAATTGCACGACAGCACATTTTCTTTTCAGATAGAAGTAGGTGCATTAAAAAAAACAACAGCAAGCAATCGGCATAAAATGAGATTACACAGGAGTCAAAAACAACCGGCAGATAGATCTGCAGAGTCCCTTTTGTTAACCGGAATCCTAGTTGCTGGAGAAGCCCGCCGGGTGCCGTCCCTTAAGGCGCCTCCGGTGACCCAGACGCTACCGAGCACTCCCAGCTGAAAGGGAGCCGCTGTCGCCCTACGGGCGTAGCCAAGGGGGGGGGGCGGGTGGGACAGGGAGGGGCAGCTGCCCCATCCCTAAATCCATAAAAATATGTAGCTAACTGAGGTTCTGCTTCCACCCCCCAACAAAAATCTTGCCTACGCCCCTGCTTCGCCCTCCTCTCAACCTTTGCACGCTTCGCCTCTTCAGCTCCGTCCTGCAGATCTCCAAAGCCTCGCCTCTATAGGACTCGCGCAAGTTTAATACCGGAGATGCAGATTATGTGAGCGGCTCTATTTGCTATCTCTATAGCCCCCTCTTGACCCTCCCAGCTATAAACATGTATAGATCTATACATATATATAGCATGTATAGTTGTCTCTATATATTTAGACCCTAGTTTGCCTTTCTTCTCCTGGGTTGCAAATGAGAGTTACCCATAGAAAACAACGGAATGCTCTCTCTATATATAAAAAAAATATATATTAAAAAAAACCCTTTTCTGTGATATTTGCTATTGGGCAGAAGCGTGTCCCGCTTTTCTGAAGGCAGCAGCAGCAGTAGCAGCAGCAGCAGCAGCAGCAGCATAGGCAGTTCATGCTTTCCCCCAGCAGGTTAGATCTACAGTAATTTCGTTTTATTTTATTTTAGGTGGTTGGGGAAGCCACCTAAAGAAACCGGGAAGTTCCATCTACAGAAAAGGCGACGAGCTATTCTTCTCATTTCCTATCTCTATGTCCTATGACTCCGTGGCCCCTCCTCCCCGGTCGTGGCGCCCGGGAATGAGGCAGCGGAAAGGGGGCGGGGCCAAGCCGAGCCGCTCTGAGCTGACGCTCGCGAGCCCGCCTGAGTAAGGGGAGAAGTGGCCGTTGGGACTTGGGGAGGGGGAGAGGTTGAGTGTGAGAGAGAGACGCATCTCTCCCCTTCGGGAGGGTTTTCTCTTCACTATGAGCTTCCTGATTGACTCCAGCATCATGGTCGTATCTCAGGTAACGAGGCCCTCGCTCTTTCCCTCTTTCTCCCCCCCCCCCATGCAGCCACAGCTATGTTACCCCCCCCCCCCCGAAAAAGGAGTTGGAACTTCCTAGTCTCCTCATCCCACTTAAGCACGGCAGAACGAGGCGATAGGAAGGTGGACGGGACCACTTCCGGCTGCAGGTGGAGGAGGATGGACTGTACCATTTTTGAAAGTGGGCTGGGGGGGGGGAGAGACCCACATTTTCCAGTGCTTCAGTATGCTAAACAAGAAAAAAGAGAGACAAACCCGGTGGCACAGAAGGGATTGGGCTGGGTTGCAACTTCTCTGCTTGCAGAGTTTTCTCTTCCCAGGTTTTTCACCTGCAGGAACCTCCAGGAGCAATGACATTTACCTGTACTCTGAAGTAGTGCACCTGTTCTGCCAGCTCATTGTGCAGCATCTGTAGACTAGGCCTCTGCCAGCTGTGCCAAAATAGAGTGGGAGGTGGGCTAGGGCCCTCCCACCTTATCATGTGGCAAGCTCTCTCTCTGTCTCTCCCTCCCTGCCAACTGCAATCTTTCAACTTGTTTCCCATGTTTCTTAAAGGGGATGCTGCACTTCAGAAGTGGCTTATGGGGCCCATTTTTATCCATGGCTCTTCAGATTGCTCGTGGGGTTCTTGGCATACTTGGTTTGTGGGATTATTATTAATTAAACTGCCTACTTGCTTGTTACACCAAAGGCGTCTAAGGGAGTTGCAACTTAAAAACATAAGAAAAAGTAAAAGCACATTGTAGCCTACCCATTTACACAAAAACACATGTGGGTCATGAGCACAGGAAATTCCTTTGTAAGGATGACCATGTTTATATTTTATATCTTGGGTGTGTCAGGGTGGATTACAGTACTTTAAAATAAACATTTACAAATAGTTCAAAACTCAAGTACTTATGGCCAGACTTTTGTTAGTTTTTTGAAGGATGTTGAAACATAGATGTTTATAATCAGCATTTTCTTAAGTTGTATGCTGGACTTTTAAACTGCTGCTATGCTTTAGTTGGATAATATATGTATTTTAAAAACTGTTTTATGGTGTTGTTATGCAAGCCACTTTGGAAGAGGTTTGTCTTGAAAGGTGGCATAAACAAATACAATAGGATTGCATTGTCAGTGTTCTCATGACACATACTTCCAGAAGTTCAAAACCTTGGATAAAAAGTATATTGACTCCCACTATCTTCTGTTTTTAATGTGCCAGAACAAATAGATGAAGTATTGCTGCTATCTTCTCATGTGGCATGGCTTCAGTGTTTGAAACTTCCATTGTTCAAGGTGCATTTTGCAACACAGAATTTCATTAGCGCGAGCAGTTTCTTATCTCTGGGTGCAGTACTATGCCTGAGATTTCAGATTAAAACTGTAGAGTGGAAGGAAAGGAGAAACCTTTTCTGCCTCTCCATGTCCAGCTACTCTCTGAAGACTGGAGAAGAGACCCTCTTAAGAATATTACGGGGGTGGGCAGGGGAAGGACACTAGACCATGTGAAAAATGAACACCTGCAGTTCATTTTCAGCTTTGTATTCTTGTTATAAAAAAGCGCACCTAGACATTCCGTTGTTGCACCTAGGTTTAATGTGCTATTTAGCTACTAGTTTTCATATCTCAGTTTCTAACACTGCATGGCTTCATATTTTCGAAATCTCTCCCCCCCTCCTACTGTTTATTTGTTCTAGGAAGAAACAAATCCCAATCTAGTTACACCACAGTTAAAAACAACTTTTATTTTGGTGTATCAAGTATCTCACTTTGAAAGCAGCAATATACCTGCATGTACTAAGAAATTTTAAGATTTCAGAATTTTGAAACTGCAAAATTTGAGATCGTTAACTGCCCTTCTGTCCCTCTGCAGGTGCTATTCTTTGGATTTGGATGGCTGTTCTTCATGCGTCGGCTCTTCAAAGATTATGAGGTGGGGACCATCAACTGTAACTTTATTGTGACCTGAAAGTGAAGCTGCCAATATAGGAAAATATAAAGTTGAGTTCAAATAATTTAGGAAACAATCCTGAAGCAGATGTCAGTGGATCTGCAGGATCCTTAGCATCCTTGTTCTCCTGAAATGTCCCCAAACTGGCTGCAAAATTCTGCCAGCCCTGGATTTATTCTCTCCTATGGTGGTCAATGAGGGAAACCTTACAGAAACTGACCAGGACAGGAAAAATAAGAAAAAGCCTTTCCCTCCACCTTCTGCCCTGGCTGGCAGTTTCTCTGCTGGGAATCTCACTCCTTCAGATTGTTATACCATCTTATACCTGCTTAGCTGAGAAGATGCCCTCTTGAACTCAGGGGCTTACTTAGGAAGCCACCTTATACCAAGTTGGAGCAGTTGTCCATCCAGCTCAGTATTGTCTTCACTGACTTGCCTCAGCTCTCCAAGATTTCAGTCAGGGCGTTGTTTCCAGCCCTACTTGGAGAGGCTGGGGATTGAAAGTAGATGTTCCATATTCAAAGCAGATGATCTACACCAAGCTATGGTCCATGCTTACTTCTGAGTAGGTTTGCATATTGGCTAGCTCCCTAGGGGAACCTTTGACCATCCAGATGTTAACAAAGGACAACTCCCATCAGCCTCAGCAGGCATGGACAGTAGTTAGGGATGATGGGAGTTGTAGTTCAGCAAGAACTGGAGGTCCAAAGGCCATAAACCTAAGCACATTCACTTGAGTGAAAACCTCATTGAGACATAGTTGTGAGTAGTTATGCATTGGAATGGACTTTAGGACTCCTTACTGTTATGTTTGTTTGATCAGTTGGATCAAAACACAGTTTAGAGTTAATTTGCTTACAATTTTAAAAAGATTTTCTGCATTTAATCAGATGTCAGAGAAAATAGTTACAGAAGGTGAGATAATTATCTGTTAACCTATCAATAAAGGCTTATTTGAGAACTTGGGTATAGGTCCCATTGTATGTTTACATCTTAAAGCACCGACATATTCTTTCCACTCAGAAATGAATGTCAAATACTTTGCTTGTGGAAGTGACTTCTGTTTCTGCTCTACTGGCTTTATTACAGGTGCGGCAGTATGTTGTACAGGTTGTCTTCTCTGTCACCTTTGCGTTTTCCTGCACCATGTTTGAACTTATCATTTTTGAGATACTAGGGGTCCTAAACAGCAGGTAAGCATAGCAGCTAATGTTAGAATATTTCAGACAGGACTGTCACCTTAATGCCTTTGATGGGCTCATTTATTTGTTTCGTTCTGGTCCTGTCAAGCTATAAATGATTAAGAATGATTTTAAAAATTCCTCTGTGGTGATGATCTGGTAGTGAACAGCCCTTCTCTTATTTTTCAGCTCTAGGTATTTTCACTGGAAGTTGAACCTCTGTGTGATTTTGCTTGTCCTTGTATTCATGGTTCCCTTTTACATCGGCTACTTTGTTGTGAGCAACATCCGATTGTGTAAGTTTTCATGTACCTCGAAAGGCTGTAGTAACCCAAGCGCTTTAGGTTGCCAGCCAAAGTAACACTTGTCATTCCAAATAGATAACGACCTTAATAATTTTTGACTTTCTTTGTTATTAATTTTAGTGCACAGACACAGACTGCTTTTTGCCTGTGTTGTCTGGTTGACATTCATGTATTTCTTCTGGAAACTGGGGGATCCATTTCCTATCCTCAGTCCAAAACATGGTGAGTTTCATACAACATTTCAGTTCATTGTCTTCTGCTTATGAGCTCCCTGAAATGATTCACTGTGTACATAGCATACCTGGCTATTTATGCTTGATCTGTGCTCACAAAAGGGACCCTCATGTTTAATGGTATTCTGGGGAAAAGTCAGGATCTTTGAATTAATGAGTGGTTTTTGTTGACACTTGATAGCTCAGATACTCATACCACACAATCCAGTGCATATTTCCTCATAGGTTTCTTTCTTAGACTGCTGTTCTAACTGTTTACTCAAAAGTAAGACCTGTTGAATTCAGTAGGGCTTACTTCCAGGTAGGTAGGGTTAGGACTGCAGCCTTGGATGCTTTCTTATGTCACCTGGATCTTTATTAGATCTCTAAAGTTGCAACAGACATCTGCAATCACATGCTCGTTTTGTAAAAATAGTAAGTCCCGAGGAAATCCTGACCTATAAAATTTATTATTTCTACAAAGAATTTTTCAGCACATGGTGTGTCCTTCAGAAATTGAGTATTCCTGTATTCCTTTGTGTATGAGACGGGACAACAGTTTTTCTAGTATCCTTACAGAAGAGTACTCACATCTCTTTGAAATTATGCCAGTAGATGATAAATAACTGAAGTTATGCTAGGAATTTTAGAACAAAATGATTTGTGCAAATGTAACTGTAGTGCTTTTCTGCTTTTCTGTATTCTCGAGAACATAGTGACAGAATTAACTAAATATTTTCTTTTCTGTTAGGAATTCTATCCATAGAACAACTCATCAGTCGAGTGGGAGTGATTGGGGTGACCCTCATGGCTCTACTTTCGGGGTTTGGTGCAGTCAATTGCCCATACACTTATATGTCTTATTTTCTCAGGTAAATGGTGTTTCCTGATTTTTGTTTCCTTCAGCACCAAGTTTTCAGAAATGCCTCCTCAGAGTTGGTAGTTCCACCCCCATCTCCTCTGTGGGATGCTGATTCTAGCATTATATGTGCAGTCTTATTATTGGCCCTATCTAGAATATGAGTACAGTGGTATCTTGGGTTACAGACGCTTCGGGTTATGCGTTTTCAAGTTGCGCACCGCACCAAACCTGGAAGTACCAGAACGGGTTACTTTCGGATTTTGGTGCTCACGCATACGCAGAAGTGCTAAATCGCGCTTTGCGCATGTGCAGAAGTGCAACCCACACGTGTGCAGACGCTGCACTGCGGGTTGCGAATGTGCCTCCTGCACGGATCACGTTCACAACCCAAGGTTCCACTGTATTATGCTCCACTGGAACTGGGTTAAGAGGAGTGGCTCAAAATTGGGGAAGCTTTGGGTTGGACATTACTGTTACTGGAAGTCAGAACCATATCAACAGGTTTGTATGGGTGTCTGTTACAGGAACGTGACAGATGCAGACATTCTAGCTCTGGAGCGTCGTCTCCTTCAAACCATGGACATGATCATCAGCAAGAAGAAAAGGTGAGACCAACTACAGCAGGAAATCCTTTTACTTCTTTTGAAGTAACTTCATCACAGAAACTTGCCAGTGGATGGATGATTTCTATTGTTTAGAGGATCAGAGAATAAAAGAGCTAAAATAGTTACAAAACTGATGAACTGGATGGAATGAGTTTGTTTAAAATATTCTTATACTAGCTCTTTATTTTTTTTAAAAACACCACATGCGGAGGTTAACAAAAATACAACTTACTAAAATTGTGATAAAGCAAAAATATAAGAGCTCTACAAAAATAAAAACCAATATAAAGCAACCCATAGCAGATATTACAAGGTCACAGGAGGTAGATATTGAAGGCCTGCAAAGGCCTGGGTGAAAAAGTCAGAGAAAAGCAATCACAGAATGAACATAATTGGTCGCTGCTTGCCTTTTACAAGAGAGGTGATGATTCCACAAGTGGGTTCCTCTCCTGACAAAGGGCTTCCATTGTGGCCAATTTGGTCCCCAAACCATGCTGAAATGACTCATATCAATTTCTTCCAAGAGTGCCTTGAGCTGAGCTGCCACCACCCTTGTGTTGTGCCATTAGATGTGAATTAGATGCCACAGGAAGGGGAGTCAACTGAAGTGGCCTCTATGTTGTGCCTGTTTCATATGCTCCATGAGGCACCCAAGTTTTGATTTTCATGGGTAGAACTGCCAACTACATCAGTAATACTGATCATGTTTTCAGTAAAGAAGTTTCTATGTTATATTATGATGAATTGTTTGAGGATGACATGAGCTGCCTTGAAAGGGTTAGCTCTGATAGCATATAAATGATGACATAAGTAAAATAAACGTAAACTTTGTAAACTAATGCTGTTACTTTAATGGCTGAAGTCTGCAGAAAAGCTTTGTATTATCTTTATTACCTAGGAGCAAAATAATGTAAATTCTTTTATCAGTAGTACCTAATTGTGGAGGCCTCCTGACTCTCACCTAATGACATGGAAGTCAGCTACTGATATTGCTTAGGAAATGCATGATTACCACTTTCCTGAATTGTGTTAATATACACTTTTTCAAAAGTTTGTCTGTTACGTTGACAGCAACGTTTTGAATTCCAGATTTTGAAAAATCTAAACTTTGAAATGTGATGATTTGTTTTTGGTTCTAGTTTGTATCTCTCTTTTTTAGCACTTGACTTTTCCTCCCAATCAGGATAGCGATGGTTCACAGAAACATGTTCCAGAGAGGGGAAGTTAACAACAAGCCCACTGGTTTCTGGGGGATGATAAAAAGCGTGGCATCATCTTCACCAGGCAGCGAAAGTATCCTTTATTTCCTTCGTTCTACTTTGGGGAATGGGAAAGGGGGAAACCATAACGGAGCTGAGTTAAGATAAAAGGAAAAGGGGGAAATGTAAGGATCCCGTTTACTATTGTGCAGATTACAGACTATGCAGAATCCCCTACCTTGAGATTAGCATACCTCAGAGTGAACAACTCTTAACTCAAGCCTAAGACCCAGAGCCTGATCTAGTGGGGGCACTTATGCTCATGCCCACTTCTACATAAGTGAGAAATTATCATAGATGTTGGCTGATGGGAAATATGGAACTAGGCATGGATGTAGCCCCAATATATCAGTACCATGCATTGTTATCTTCCCTTCTATGTGCCTCCTTGCCTGACTGCAATGACACTTGTGCTTTTTCCTGTCTGCTGGATATACCCAGTGACATGAGGCAGAAAACACACAGCAACATGATTTTCAGGGAACCGATAAGCTACCTTGGATTAGTATTGCTATATGTATATTTTAGTATACATCATCAGTTGTAATCCTGCAGGTGGCAGCAGTGTACAGTTTCTGATTTGTAGCCCAGGAGTTAGAAAGTAAAGGACCTGTTATTTCAGAAAATGTCAAGGCTTTGTTTTCATGCGATGGCTCAGGAATGAAAAGGAACATTGAAATATGTATTGTTTTTGGATGGTATTATACATGATTTTGTCCTTGACAACTGTCATTTACCAGATCTGGCAGTTATCCAGCAGGAGGTAGATGCTTTGGAGGAGCTGAGTCAGCAGCTTTTCTTGGAAACTGCTGACCTGCATGCTACCAAGGTGCAGGCAAAGGGGGACTGTTCTCATGCCTGATGGGTGGGTGAAAGGGAAAAAAGACTTTAGAAATCTACCAGCAAGCGAACATGATACAGGAGACGTAGCTTTATGATACTCTGATAAGTAGCCATTAGCCTTCTCTGGGATCATGTCCACTAGAGTAAATCACAATTTTATGTCTAGATATATTTTTGTTCATATTATTGCTATTTGCACTTCTTGATCACTTTTAAAAAATTCTAACTCAAAGTGACTTTTAAAAAGCAACATAAAACTAAAGCAGAGTAAAAGCCCAAAATACATTCATAACACATCCCACCTACTTTAGTAGATAATTCCTGCTTGGCAGGGGGTTGGACTCGATGGCCCTTGTGGTCTCTTCCAACTCTATGATTCTATGATAATTCAAGGTCCATGGCTTAGTGGAAGAGACAAAGTTTTGCCGGGTGCATAAAAGTAGATAGTGATCAGTGCAGGTGTGCTTCCCTTTATTAATCAAGGCTTCATTAAGTGGTCAATATGTGTGCCTTATTGAAATTTATTGAAAGGGAGAGCATGCATGTTGTTGTAACATTAAGGGCATTCCTGGAAGCTTGGAGACCTGGGCTTATTCTGTTGTGTCACTTGACACTCCAGGGCCTATGCAAACATGGCTCTGGCAGCACAGATTCTTCATCTGTAAAGGGGCCTGCTTGCTTTTTCTGTTACATGGTCTGTATGAGATGGAAATTGTTTTATTTCATGACAAGAAACCCATGAGATATGATGTGCTGGTTTTAGAATGCATCTGGATGTCTCCTGAACCTGAACATTTTCTTCTTGCAGGAGAGGATAGAATACTCTAAAACATTCCAAGGGAAATACTTTAACTTTCTGGGCTACTTTTTCTCAATCTACTGTGTCTGGAAAATTTTTATGGTATGTATCTGTGCCATTGGAATGGCAGTTTATATTTTGCAAAGGCTGTGCTTGGAAGTAGAGATTTCTGCATTTTGGAATCTTAATATGTACCGGTAAATATTATTCAGCAACTAGGGTTTAGGCAGTTTTTAAAATTGACCTCTCGTTGAATTTCAGTAAGACAGATTTTAAGGCCAGAGTGTGATGTCCATCTTATAACTACATAGTATGACTGGGCAGTATTGGCTGTCTCTTTGTGTTTGTGCGTGTGTGTGCATGCATGTGCATGTGCATGCACATCCATGCTTTGTAGCCTGTTTACCATGCTGAGCAATTTCCTGTGAAAGTGGTGGTGTATGTGTGATGTTTTTAGTGAAGGTAGCTTAAGTAATATGATGCCTCTTTCTCTCTCATCATCAGGCAACAATCAATATTGTATTTGACAGAGTTGGAAAGACGGACCCAGTCACACGAGGAATTGAGATAACTGTGAACTATTTGGGGATCCAGTTTGATGTGAGGACTGTTTTAAAATCCACCTTCTTTCTTCAGTTTTCCTTTACTCTTATTTCATTCTACTCTGTTCTGAGCTGGATATTAATTCAATGTGCTAACTACTTCTAAAAATCTCTGTGGGTACTGAAATGAGTGATTCTAAAACTTTAGAAAATCCATATGTATCACTGGGTTTTCAATAGAACTATGCATCTTTAAAATTTAAGTTCCAGTCTTCTGTTTGCCCAGAAGATGGCAGTACTCCTATCTTAGGTACTAGAGAATGCATTGGCTAGAAACACCTATACACCTTTAGTCACTCTAAAAAGAAGTTTAAATCCAGTGTTGTGTACACCAACCTGGTAAGACCTCTTGGTTTATCTGCTATAGGTTTATATGAAAATATTCTTGCTTGAACTTCTCCAGAGGACACTGAATGTATAAACAATATCTGAAAATAAGCAGCCTACTAAATCCATACTCTGTGGATATGAGCATCTCTGTGAGCTTAACTGTTTCCTTTCTGTGTTATTGCAGGTAAAATTCTGGTCTCAGCATATTTCCTTTATCCTTGTTGGAATAATTATTGTCACCTCTATCAGGGGTTTATTGATTACACTCACAAAGGTAGGCCTGTACATATTCTTATTATATATAATGAGTATAAGCAGAAAAGTGTGAGTTCATCAGAACTTAGCTCTTAAGAATTTTAGGGCAGAACCACACAACACTCACGACACATGCAAACACTAAAAGCAGCACCACAAGGTTGGATCCCCTCCTTCCCCTTACAGCTGTTCTCAACCTGTGGGTCCCCAGATGTTGGACTACAACTCCCATCATCCCTGAGCTCTGGCCTTGCTAGCTAGGGGTGGTGGGAGTTGTAGTTCAACAACATCTGGGGACCCACAGGTTGAGAAAGGCTGCGTAGCATGTAGTTCCACCAACCTCATGATTTCTGTTGTCATGCTGAGCAACTCTCCCACCCTGAGCCACATTCTTCGCTGGTGAGGGCAAGAGAATGCTTCCAGTGTGTCTTTAACATGGGTATATAAGTGACTGTTGGAATTGGAACTGCTTCTCTTGGATAGCTAAGGAGTTGTATGGACCATTTTGATGGTTAGAAAGCCATGACATTATGCAACAGAATAGCCTTTCTACTGTCCCTTGAAATTTAATTGGAATGTTGTACTTAGAACAATATATTGGATTATATATAGATGGTTTTCTGTGTTTTGTCTTCCAGTTTTTCTATGCTATCTCAAGCAGCAAGTCTTCTAATGTCATTGTTCTGTTATTGGCACAAATAATGGTGAGTGTTTTAGCCCCAAATGGTGAACAGCTACTTCTTGCCCACTCTTAGCTATGTAAGCAGCTGGAAATGGGGATGCCTGATGTTTCCTTTCTCTCTTCTGCAGGGGATGTATTTTGTGTCCTCAGTGCTTCTGATTCGAATGAGTATGCCTCCAGAGTATCGCACCATCATTACAGAAGTTCTAGGAGAATTACAGTTCAACTTCTACCACCGCTGGTTTGATGTTATATTTCTGGTCAGTGCTCTCTCCAGCATCCTCTTCCTCTACCTGGCGCATAAGCAGGCTCCTGAAAAGCACATGGCACTCTGAATCCATCTTGGTTCTTCACTGTGTGATGGATGAAAGCAAAGTATTTGGCATATTGCCATCTTTTTTTGCGATGGATTATCAGTTCTTGGACAAGAACCAAATATGTCAGCGTAGGCAAAAGGAGAGGCAAGAAATCGCCCCAAGAAACAACCCTTGTGCTATAAGCATGTCCTTGAGAGGAAATAAATCACAAGGAGTGAAAGGGCAGCTCTCTCAAAAGCAGAATGGGAAGAAACAATTCTGTGATGTTTAGTAAGTGTGATTGGCAAGATGTCTGCTTAAATGTCTTAATCTGGAAGTAGTGATTCTGGAACTGAACATCTAAATAAACCAGCTTTTATAACAATTCACAATATTGTTGTGATAACCCTACAGACTTTGGAAATGAGTTACTTCTCCGAAGATGGAATGAAGAGTGGTGAATTAACAAGGGTCTGGATATTTCAAAAGCAGCTCTGGGCAGCTTGTGACCAATCAAACTGAATGTTGCTTGCCAGGGTTTTGTTCCTACCCTGTCTAGCGCTGGCATGCCACTGTATCATTAGTGGGCTGTGTAGCCCTCGTCAAAGAAGGTATATCTCAGCCCCTTTGCTGTTTCATTGGATCTTAGCTCAGTCCTTATCCATTTCTATTCCATATTGTAAGGAGAAATGCAGAAAGTTGATAGCAAATATTCCTATGTATATTACATATATGATGTTTGCTTTCCTTCTTGTGGATCCCAGTGTAACCTAACATATTGCTGATGAAACCTACCTCTTGATCCCAGAATTAGGTGTATCAGAGAAACCCTCCATATGGCTAGGAAGTGAATACTCAGGGCAATGATAAGGCAGCTCAGTGAGACATGGATTAAAAATGGTCACATTTTAGTTAGGTAGATTCAAAAGCTCTCTTCTAATATGCATGAACAGACTGAAGAAGGGGCAGAGGAAACGCCTGAAAGAAGCAATCAATAAAGCCCTGCAGCTCCACCCTGTTTCCTCCCCAGCAAGAATGATCTATGAACTTTTTCTCTGCCACCCCTTCTGATGGGGAAACAGTTGCCAGACTTAGTGCTGATTGATTCAACTATTGGGACAGCAGCTTCTGTTTATGGAAGAGAATAGGGAGCCCTCCACCAATCCGACTGTGATTGAAAACTGAGCAGCAGCGGCTTCTTCTGCCTCCTCCGCACAGCACATGGCAGAGAGGGCCGTGGGCTGAAGAGAAAGGTGAAAGACCACCTGATGCAGCAAGGGGGCAGAATGCATGGATGAAGGTTTGGAATTGTAGAAGATTTGGGTGAGGGTTGCTAGAGGAGGTCAAGGGATCTACCATATGTGGGAAATAAAAAAAGGACAGCAAGTATGATAAAAAATGAAATAAAAACCTTAGCCATGTATCTTCATGTGTATACATTTTGTAGTCTAAAGTTGGTTCACCTTTTTGTTAAGGCACCTTGTTTGACCTCATCTGCTATCAGAAAGAGGCAAAAGTTGGGTGAGGGTTCTGGTCAAATGGTAGGTTGCAGGAACAGAATCTTTCACATTCTGTATATCAGAAACGCTGCAGACACAGATCAGACTACCGTGAAACAATTTATTTTAAAACTTAAAATGGAATTAATACTGTGAAAGCAACCAATGTAGATATGCCACTGCATAACTGATACACTGCAGTGTTTTCAAAGTGTTCAAATATTGGGCAACAAAGCCTAAAATTAGTTTGTACTAAAATGACTACACACTAATATTTGCTTTGGTTAATGGTTCAAATTATATGAGGAATAAATGTTAGTAAGAATGATTATTGATTTAATTGGGATATAGTAAGTGTACATATGCATAGTAGGTATTCACTCACCATTTTCCGTTAGGAAGCTTTCGCTGCAATCAACATTTTTAATGCATGCAGTCCTGGTCCACAGGGGAAAAGCCTGCAGCTTAACAAAAATGAGGTAGGAATCCAGTAGGATCCCTTCCTCACCTGAAAGCCATGTTATCTAGCAGCCCAATTCTATACATGCTTGTTTGTTCAATGGGCCTTTGTTTCAAGTAAGCATGCACAAGAGAGTAGCCAACATTTTCTAAGCAGTAATATTTGTAACTCTGCTTCAGAATACTATTCCCTTTTGGGCACTACCATTGGAAGGTATTTGCCCCTGGCATTACAATTTGGTATCATCTTCTTCAGAAGCAAGTGAGAGTGAAGAGGAGGACGAGTTAGCCTAGAGAGGGGAAAAAACAGTAAACAAGTAAGAAACGCTCCCAGCAGCAGTCTGATCTAGTCTAGAATATTGGCCCAGTTTGCACGAACAAGAAATGTGCAAATTTCTGGCCTTGTGGTTTGTCTCCTTGAGACAAACCAAGAGCAGGAAACCCAGAAAAAATGTAACACTCAGCCAAACCATAGCTTAGCTCTAAGGAGCGTAGCAGCAGCAGGGCTGGGGGAAGAGTGCTGGGGGCACAAACCCCCCCCCCCCCGGAACTAGCACATTTGCTTGTTCATGCTAAGCCTTGGTTTGGCTTAGTTACGTGCAAGCCAGGTCAGAAGAAACAGCAATAACTGAGCATTATTAGCAGTATAACCAAAAGGCTTAGTCATTCTGTGATTTAAGCATAGTCTGAGCACAAGCCCAGCCATGCCATGTCCATAGTTGTTCTGGCCAAATCATAGGACCACTTATTTGCAACCTAGCCATATAAATTTGGAACAGAATACCAGTGATTTAATTCACCGTATTTTTCGCTCCATAAGACACACCAGACTATAAGAAGCACCTAGTTTTTAGAGGAGGAAAACAAGAAAAAAAATATTCTGAACGAAACAGTGGATGTATGATTTTTGTGGTTCATGCTGTGGCCACAGACGTGATTTGACGGTGATTTTGGAGAATCCATGTGGATCCGTGCTTTGTAACCACGTTTTTGCGCCATTGCAGCCCCACGAAACAGTGGGTGCGTGATTTTTTGGTGCAGTCTATAGCCATGGACATGCTATGTGATCTGATGGTGAATTTGGGGTGACCCAGTGCAAAACTCCTGAGGATCCGTGTGGATCCATGCTTTGTAACCACGTTTTTGTGCCATTGTGGGCCCACACAACAGTGTATGTGTGATTTTTTTTTTTTATATAGGCTGTAGCCATGGACATGCCATGTGATCTGATGGTAAATTTGGGGTGACCCAATGCAAAAATCCTGAGGATCCAAAGGCTTTTACCTCCCCCTCCCAGGCAGCCTCCTTTAGAGTCCCTTATCTCCCTCCCAATCCCTTGCCGATCAGCTGCTCAGCTGCTTCCTTTCAACACCCCCTGCCCTCTAGTTCGCCTTAGTGTCTTTTCCTTAGTGGGAGCAGTTTTTTGCTCCTCCTTTTCTTCTAATTTCTCTCCTCATTGCTTTAGTATTCCTGTCTCCTCTCCTTGCAAGTTTGCTGTCTTTACCTCCCCCGGCAGCCTCCTTTACCAGCACCCTTATCTCCCTCCCAGTCGCTTGCCGATCAGCGACTTTGTTTCAACACCCACTTCCCTCTTTCAAAAAAGAAAAAGAAAAAAGAGCATGATCTGCTTTTCGCCCGGGCAATTCGGCTCCAGGGACCACACTTTCGCTCCATAAGACACACAGACATTTCCCCTTACTTTTTAGGAAGAAAAAAGTGTGTCTTATGGAGTGAAAAATACGGTAGGTTTTTGCCCAAATAAGCAAACTTAGGACTGCAACCTTGAGCAGATCCCTTTCCTCAGCCTTTCTAAATAAGGTAACTCACCCTCTCTCGTGGTTCTGGCAATGGTCCATCTGGCTCTGGGGCTTGTATCTCTGTGTAAGCAGGAGGGTCACTACTGCTGTCTGGTGGATCTGCCATGGGGGCAGTGACGGGCATATTCTGGGCCTTGAAGTGCCGATAAGCTTCTTCCCCACATACTACTAGTTTCAGCTTGTTTCCTCCATCATGGATTCTTGCCACGACATCGTCATAATCTTCGTTCTCCACGTTTGCACCATTGACTTCTATTAAGATGTCATCGATTTGCAGCCCTGCTCTTTCTGCTGGGCCACCCTCCTTTACCTGAAATTATATCGTATTAAAAAGCCAGGCATTTTATTGCTTGAGAGTGGGTGGGCAGAGTATGGTAAGGGGTAGTTCTGACCGCTAAATTACTGCAGGCTAGGAAGCTTTGTACACTGTGAAGATACAATTAATGAAATGCAATAGTTAAAAATAGTGAGATGGTATTTCCTTCCCAGGGGGTGCTGCCATTGCTTGCTGTGCTCACCAACCCCACCTACCTGCCAACATTTTTACCTGGCCAACCCCTACTCCCTTTATACCTTACCCACCCCTAGCCTGCCCCCTCCCAGCTCACCCCAACCTTCCTTTAAATATGACTACAGTGATGTTTAGCTGGGGGAGCTCTTCAGAGAGCACTTTGCCAAACCTCTCTCTGAAGCACCACCCACCCTCTTTTAAGCACAGCTGTAGTGATGCTTCAGAGAGCGGTTTTTACTTTTATTTATTTTCGCATGTGGATTTAGAGCATGGGAGTTTGAAAACAAAATCAATGGTCACATTCTTAGCTAGCAGGTGGCACAAAAGAAGTGGTAGCACAGAAATGGATAAGGTCCCGAGAGAAGGTTTGACGTGAAGTTAAAAAACGATGAGAATAAGACATTGTAAGATTTGGATGGAATTCAAGTGAATGTCAAAGAAATAATTGGCTGTCGATTTCTGGTGGCAATTTGTGAAACATCAAGATACTGTGCAATGCACAGGTTTGGGGTTTCATATGCTTGCATCTGCTTACTATGGCATGAAAAACGGATAGAATGCTGTCAATAGATCAGTGGTGAGGGAAAAAATCTGGGGCATAACAGTACTGAGTAATTGACTGTGATCTAAACAGTTATGGAATGGAATAAATAATACAAATTGTTTAGAAAACTTTGATTCCTTGTATTCTTTAACAGAATTTGCATCATAAAAGAGAACTGGCATTGATGTCTAACCTATGCATGATGTAATATATGCACTGAATGAGTGACTTTTTTTTGCTATAACTGTAATTATATAAATTCAAATAATTTTAAAAGCTTCTTTCATGGGCCCCCTTTCAACTCTTAATATTGTGAGTCTTTCATGCTCCTCCTTGTGGCCATGCAGCAGCAAAAAGTGGGGTGGGGAATGTGCAAGCCTGGGGCAAGGCTAGACTGAAAGTGGTCCCTGCATTGTGCACCTCTGGAGCAGAAGGGTTGGGCAACTGCTGCTCATATTTGGCATCATGTTTATTTCACCAGCATATGGATTGGATTAATACCTCTTTGATGAACTGGCCAGGCAAACCTTTGATGGCATTCAAACGGAAGCCAAAGCCACTGGGACCCTTTACCAGATAGCAGAGTCTGGGCTTGTGATTCTCTTTCGCCGTATGACATATTGGCACTTTAGCCTCACATGGAGATTGCACCGGTGTTGTGTGATAGTAGAGGCATGGGGATATCTTAGCCTTAGTAACCAACAGAAAAACAAAAGCATTTATTGCAAAATACACATTGCTACCAAACATCATGTGACGATAAAACCTCCCTCACACATTTTGGGATATAATGAGCAATATTTGCCACTAAATATTTGCAAATCTCTTGCTTCTCTCTTCCGTAATAGCAGGTGATACATTCAGTCCCTCCTTTCCTCCGTTCCCTATATCCTATCAATTTATAAGCACACTGCAGAGAATGATGCTGGAACTTGTGTGGGTGGAATAAACTGGCTCTATGACATTTTGACCCTCCAACTGTTGAAGAAGGAGTGAACATTTTACTCTGCTTTGAGTCATGTCATTAAATACTTTATATCTATCCCCCCCAAAAAAACCCCCACAAATAGCCTCCAACAATTTATAACATAAGCAAAGTAATATAAATGCATCTATACCTACTTGGTGCCTATATGTTCAGCTGGCAATATTCCATGCATTTTTCAAAAATTGAAAGTTTGCATACAGATAATCAGAATTCTGCTCCAGGAAAAGAGGAGCTGGTATATATTTGCTAATTTGGTATGAGTCATTTTGCCAAAAGGGGAGGGAAAATATAGCAATGTAGGAAGTTCCACGCCCTGCCAAGCCTTCTCAGCTTCCACCTGTGGCTTCTGAATCTCCGCCAGACTTTCAGGCTAATCCTTCCAACCTAGAAACTTGCTTATAAAAAGAATTAAAGTTGGCATTCTCTGCATATGTTACCAATTTCTATGCTTGCACTATGTAACTACAGATAGCTGCAGCCGTCTGGTTACCCCCATCGTTTTGCTCATCATGTGACTTCCAAGTTAGTCGTGCTTGTGTGCAACTGTGTCTGTTACCATTTTGTACATGGCGTCGGTTTCGTCATCAACCACCAGCAGCACAGTTTTTTCACCAGACTTCCTGATCTTCTCCACGACAGCCTCGTGGTCCAGTGCTTCAACCGACTCTCCATTGACAGCCACCAGGATGTCGTTGTCCTTGAGACCAACTTCGGCCGCAGGGCTGCCAGAATCAATGTCCTTAATTAAGTGACCTGTACACAAAAATAAGAAAGGCCTGATACTTGGTAAAGTGCCTTAGTGGGTTTTCGTTTAAGACCATACCTGTGGCTTAGGGCTTTTAATGTTGTTTGACTACCTCACAGAATGCTGCCTTCTCAAGAAGTGCGATTTACACTAGCAGCCAAATGGCACTGCAGCATTTTCCAAGCGAAGGAGAGAAATTGATTGGGCTCCAGATTTCTCAGATCCGAATTCTGTTTGATTATGAACTCAGGAAAATCATTTTCTAATAAGAACATTAGATGATCCAGGCTGGATTAGACCAAATAAATAATGCTCTATCCCCACCTGCCATTTTTAAGATGACAGCATAAAGCACATCTGTTCACACAGTCATATGGGGGGGGGATGTCTAGCAGTTATTTTTGCTGCTGCTGAATTACCTTTTACTGAGTGAATGTGATTGTTTATATATTTATTAAATTTGTATGCCACCCTTCATCTGTAGATCTCAGGGCAGTTAACATCATAAAATTACAAGAGAAAAAACACAAAATACATAATAAAAACAAGAAAACAACAACAACAAACAAATAACCCCTCCCTCCCTCCCTATGAGCACATTTAAAAGGATATAGGACGTTAGTCAAAGGCCTGGTTGAAGAAGAATGTTTTTGCCTGATATATAAATGTGTATTCCACAAATGGAGAGCCGTGGCACAAATGCGATTTTTAATGATTTTTATAATTTTTGCACATATTAATCACACTTGTATATGATAAGGTGTTTCATAAATGTTATAAGATATATAGATAGATAGATCATACCTTTACCATTCTGTTCCATTCTCAGGTAGAATCCATAACCATTTTTTCCTTTTGCAAGCTCCAGCCTTCGGGGTTTGTGGGGTAATAATTTCAAACTTGCCATTTCTCTCCTCAGCTGCATGTTCTGGCTCTTGTAATACTGATCGGTTTCTTTATTTGACACCAGAAACACAAGTCGATTTCCAGACCTCCTCACCTGGGAACGCAGACATACAATGCTTAGAGGTAGTACTTCAGCCATGTCAAACAGTGGGACAGGGCTGAGGAGCATTTTATATGCAAAGTGCTGATGTGGATGAGGTGACCTTGGAAATCCCTAGTCAGCACAAAACATCTTTTCTGGTGGCATTTTCATAAGCGCGGCTTAAATTGTTCTGAACTGCATTTATGAATCCTACAGTGTCTGGAGTGTATGTTCGATTGCTCTTCCACATTCAGACATGGCCCAACTATTTATTCACTTTGGATCTGAGTACTTAACACTAACACACATTTTTCAGCACTAAATCTACTACTTATGCAGCTTGAGTGGAAGGCATGACAGTAGACAGCTAGACACCAGTCACTCAGCCCTGTGGATGGGCTGGGCTGGGGAAACTATTAGAAATAAGTTTTAGCTGTTTAATACTTTAGAGGCTATGCAATAAGCCTTGCCTAAAAGCTCTGTTCACACATTACTCACATGGAAGGCACATGGGTATAGGTAGAGGTAAAGGACCCCTGGACAGTTACGTCCAGTCAATGTCGACTATGGGGTTGCAGCGCTCATCTTGCTTTCAGGCTGAGGGAGCTGGCATTTGTCCACAGACAGCTTTCCGGGTCATGTGGCCAGCATGACTAAGCCGTTACTGGCGCAACAGGACACCGTGACAGAAGCCAGAGCGCATGGAAACGCCGTTTACCTTCCCACCACAGCGGTACCTATTTATCTACATGCACTGGTGTGCTTTCGAACTGCTAGGTTGGCAGGAGCTGGGTCAGAGCAATGGGAGCACACTCTGTCGCGGGGATTCGAACCACTTACCTTCCAATCGGCAAGCCCAAGAGGCTCAGTGGTTTAGACCACAGCGCCACCCGCAGAGGTGGGAGATCTTTTGGGGCCAACTTTAAAAGATGGCCAGGGCAACCCACCTGTCAATCACCTGTCATGCTTAATGAAACTCGGTGGTAGAGCATCTGCTTTGCATGCAGGAGGTCCCAGGTTCAATGTCTGGCACCTCCAGGTAGGACAGGCCTGAAACCCTGAAGAGCAACTGCCAGTGAATATAGATAATTCCAAGTAATATGGAGCAACGGTCTGACTTTGGCAGCTTACGTTCCTATGCTTAAGCAGACAGATACATACAGTGGTACCTCGGGTTACAGACACTTCAGGTTACAGACGCTTCAGGTTACAGACTCTGCTAACCCAGAAATAGTACCTCGGGTTAAGAACTTTGCTTCAGGATGAGAACAGAAATTGCACAGCAGCAGGAGGCCCATTAGCTAAAGTGGTGCTTCAGGTTAAGAACAGTTTCAGGTTAAGAACGGACCTCCAGAATGAATTAAGTTCTTAACCCGAGGTACCACTGTACTGTGATGAGTTAACACTGGGAAAATGGTTGCCTGCATTCATTCAGGACCACAATCTTAGATCTGTGGGGGAAAACCTAACCAACGATTGAGGAACAGGGTGGAGGCTGAGGTCTTGAGGTTTAGGCTTGGAGATACCTTCTCGACTACTTCCTCATGAGTGTCATTTTCCACATTCTCTCCATTGATTTCGATCAGGCGGTCATTGGGCTGCACTCCGGCTAATGCAGCTGGTCCTTGTGGGGCCAAATCTATAATGAACAATCCCTTGTGACCTGGAATAGACAGAACCAGGACTAAATAACTCGCCATGTTCTGTGTTACTCAGCAATGGCATAACAATAGGAGCCCTGTAGACTTGGGACGTTTTGTTCAAGGAACATATGAAATGGCAGTAAACTTGTGATCCAACTGGAAATAACCATGTCTGCTTTCTATGCCCCAGGAATTCAAGAGGGAAGCCATTCACCCTCTGAAGCCCAACCTTCCTTTATGCCATGTTCAATACTGCCATGGGGAAGATTATTATACTTGTTTATGCTGGTTGATGATTGCCACCAGCAAGAATAGTTGCTTATTAAATACTACTTGTTTTCCCATTGTTTATTAGCACCTGGCTTATGATTGTATTGCCAAATGTAAGTGCTTCCTGTCTTGAAAGGAACAAGTCTTTCTTGGGCAGTTACAAAATGTCCCAGTGACTGCCAGCATGAAACATGGTAAAAATACCTAGATAGAGATCTTTCTTTATACCCTTGGATATAATTTTTAAGAGTTGAGACAAAAAGCAGATATATTGCATCCACCTCAGTTCTCTTGCTGTTATTGTGGAAGACATGTCCATTGCCAAGTACTTGCAGTCATATTATATTATTATTATTATTAGTTGTTGTTATTATTCCACATTACCCGAGATTTTCAGAAGGTAAAATTTAAAATCTTTTGTTTTCCAAAAGCAGCTTATCTGCGTCTTCATCAAATGTAGACTTACCAAGCTAAATGTTGTCCAGTCCCAAAAAGATTTGTATTTCTCACACCCAAAAACATAATTTTAAGACCCCTCACTGAAGAAATTTGCCAAAATTAATTTTCACCCCCTAAAATGCTACACTCTGCTGCCCCACATCTCATTTTAATGGAAAACCACTCAGATGCTGTGTGATGTGTGAATGAGCTGTAGGGGGAAAATGTATGTGCTAGCCTGTCCCTGTAGCTGAAATGTTTCCAACCAAAGCCTTTATATTTCCAGAAGGTTTGTGCTGTTCCTTCTGGCACTTCAGCAGAGTTTCAGAATAATTCGAATACCTTTTCATATCATTACCATGATAACTCACAATCCAAATAATGGTCTTCAACAAAGGGCTTGGGAGCATGTGCTTTATATGAAAGCAACATAAAGAAATTGTATTGAAATACCAAGCCCACCACCACCTCCAGAATGCATACAATGCATATTATATAATGCTACATGTGCATTGTCTATGCTTATTGTTCTCACCTTCCGTTGTCTTCAGAGAGAAGCCATAGCTGTTTTTTTCTTTCACCAGATAGCAGAGGCGGGGATGTGTAACTGGGCCAGGTTCTCCATTTGTCACAACTGAAGTGTTTTCTGCTTGCTGCTGGACTGGTAATGTTTGACCCAACTCTTCAAAATTGACCCCTTCCTTATGTGCATCTTCATAAGATTTTTCATCCAAAACAAGGAATGATACAGAGTCCACACTTTCCCTAACTAAATCAGCCACCTGTATGGGGCAGAATGAGCGTTTCAGTAGTAATCACAGGTAGGAGTAAAATAGCTCATCTAGGTATTTCCTGTTGCCTTGTACAAGAGGAGACCTACTGACAAAGGAGACTGAAGGATACGTGCAATACAAAATACAAAATAGAGTAGTCACAATCCAGGAATCCCATAAAGTTACCTCTGGGTGCCCATGCTGGGGGGGGGGGGGGGACAGAAAACGTTTGGTGTAGCAAATCTCTAATGATATATCTACACTACGGATACAAATGGGTTTAATAGTCAATTCCTCTAGGAAACTGGAGCGCTGTGAGTGGAGACCTGCAAGTTATATATGCCCAAAGGTTTCAGCCCTATGCACATGGGTTACCCAGGAGTAAATCTTATTAAATGTAATGGGACAAACATGTCACAGGGAGCAGTTCAGTCTGTATAAACTGCTTGCCAGTTAAGGCTGCTCTCAATATTAAAAGGCCCTGCTGCATGTTTCATGAAGAGAGAGGTTGCCTATGGCTAGAAGCATGGCCTTTTTAGTCATGGCCCTGGGGCTAAGTCCTGAGGGCCACATTCACCCTTGGCTAACCCCTCAGAGGCCACATGTCCACGATGGGTGTGACTAAAAGTTGGTGGAGCTATCCCATACTCTTATACTCCCCCTTTTTGTTGATGTCACCCAAACTGGTAGGATCTTAGGTGGGCAGAAAAATTGTTGGAGGGGCCAGATCAGGCCACCGACCTGCAGGTTAGCCACCCCTGGGCTAAGGAGTCATGTCCCTCATCGTAGTTAGCTCAGTCGGTTAGAGCATGGTGCTGATAATGCCAAGGTTTCAGGTTCGATACCCATATGGGCCACCGGCATTGCAGGGGGTTGGACTAGATGATCCTTGGGTCCCTCTTCCAACACTATGATTTTATGATTTAGAAATGCCTTTGGGAACTGCCAGACTTTTAACAGAGGAGACGGGCAATTGCTGAATAATATTATTGCTGCTGCACATGATCAAGGTGGTGGTGCTGATGGTTGTTTTATCAGTTTAAATCAATGTAAGGCACCCTGAGATTTTTGAAAAGGTAAAGGTTTTAAATTGATGAGTCTGGGATCAGGCCGCATGGTGTACCAATATTTCCTGTTTGTCTGGCAGCAGAAAGGGCCCCCAAATGAAATTGCTCTATACCGTTCCATGATCTTCTTTGTCTACAAAAATCCCATTGACCCTCAGGACTCTGTCTCCATCTTTCAGGCCAGCCTTCTCAGCTGGACTCCCCTTTGCCACGTTCCGGATCAGGTGCCCTGTTTTATATTTCTCAAGGCGCAGACAGAATCCATAGTTCTCTGCCTCTTTTCTGGTCAGTTTGCATTCCCTGGGCCGAAGAGGAGACATCATTTCTGTCACAAGGGATAAAAATAAATAAATATTACTCTGTTGGCAAAGATGCTCATGAAAGGAAAAAGAGCCTTGTTTAAGGAAAACTAGTCCAGTGAAATGAGCCAAAGAAGGTGCTCATAAAAAGAACCAGGACAATTATAGAAATACAGAGAGAATTCCAGGTTTTGATTTTTTTGTGGGGACAGAGAAGAAGATACTGATTAATCTGGATTATTTTTCTCTGAGAGATAAACTGATGCCCTGATTATTCATAGCACTTTAGCAAAGTTTTTCTTTGAAAATACTATGTAGACATCACACATTACTATAATAAAAGACACAAGCTACTCATTAATGATTTTTTAAAATTGTTTGTCATTCCCTCTCATTTCCACATAGCAACTCACACTTGGTTCAGGTCTCTTGTACAGCACAAACACATATTGACTGAATCACCAACTAGCCAAGGCTATCACAGGGTTGGTGAGGACCACAGCATCTCTTACAGTGACAGCTTAGTTCCCTCATTATTTGTGTGTCCAAGGGGCAGTGGGGCCATGCCACTGATCCTGCTTTCAAAGCCACATGGCATCTCTCAGCTGTACTCCTGATGTCCACATGCTAGTCATGGATGTCTTTAGGGGGGAAGCCTATGCAAGTTGTCTTTCCCCCTGCAGATAACTATAGATAACACACAGAAATCGGGGATAGTGTGCAGCTTATTCAGCAGAGCTAGCAGTGTGAGTCCAGTGTGAGAAAGCAAATCTTAGGCATATGATGAAGTATGGTGAAAGAAAGCATAGAATTCATAGGCAGGATTCCACAAATCTGGTTGCCAGAACAAATGAATGGCAACCATCCCTCCATCCAGCGTATAGCACAAAATATCCCCTCTCTTTTCCTGGAGTTCCTATACAGTAAACTGAAGAGGGGTTGAGAAAAGAGGCCTTTGAACTGTTGTCTGGAAAAGGTAAGAAATAACAGGAGTCTCTCATGCATGCTGCTTGCAGGTTTATTTATAGTAAAATGCACATTCCTTTCTAGGCAAAATGCCTACTTCAAGGCAGCTTATCGTGTTTTATCTTAACACATTGTAACTAAATAAAATGGAATAAAAAATTAACCAGAAAGAATAAAAACAGAAGGGGGGAAACAACCATGGGAAAAACACCTACTCAAATAACACATTTTTCAGTGGCCTCTTAAAAGCAGGCAATGAGGGGGGCAGCCGGATGAAGCTCCCTGGGGCAAATGCTTCATAATCCAGATGCCACAGCGGAGAAGACTCTCTGTTTCTTTTCGACTACACTTCTATTAGAAGGAGTTGAGGGGACAACCAGAAATGGAGCAATATTCTCATTGGGCTCAGGTGGGAGATCTCAGAGGAGAGATGAGCTCTAATTCTATTTGAGGTAAGGGCAAAACCTCTTTACAAAGCCCAGTGCTAAGTGAAAGACAAAGTTCTCTGCCTGAGTCCTCCCACTGTGCAAGGGCAAGGGATAGGTGGTATGGTCGGTGGTTCGAATCCCCGCGACGGGGTGCGCTCCCGTTGCTCGGTCCCAGCGCCTGCCAACCTAGCAGTTCGAAAGCACCTCCGGGTGCAAGTAGATAAATAGGGACCGCTTACTAGCGGGAAGGTAAACGGCGTTTCCGTGTGCTGCGCTGGCTCACCAGAGTAGCTTCGTCACGCTGGCCACATGACCCGGAAGTGTCTGCGGACAGCGCTGGCTCCCGGCCTCTAGAGTGAGATGAGCGCACAACCCTAGAGTCTGTCAAGACTGGCCCGTATGGGCAGGGGTACCTTTACCTTTACTTTTAATAAGCTAAGTTAAATTCTGCTGAACCTGTTCCCCACTCCAGAGGAGCAGGGCAGCTTAGTAATGATGCTACAATTCCAGTGCTCTGTAATAATTGTGTACTTTGCTCACCCCTGCTTTGCTGGTAGTATACTATAATCTAGATGATGTAGTTAATATGTAAAGAGATGATGGTTAATGAGTGGAAGATTGGACTAAGTGGCATTCTGCTTCCCTGCACGTATTATTCTTGTCATTCTAATTACCACTGAACAGCTGATTCCCTGGCTCCCTAGTCATATTATTTAATAAAATGAATACCTGTATTTTTTTATATAAAAAAAGCTCCAACGACAAACTAGCAGTTCTAGCTTAATACAAGCCCACTTGCTTGACAAGTACTATCTATAGGGTCTTCCTATGTTTTGTTGAAGGTGGGAGCAGGATCACGCCATGGGTCCCACCTCTGCTCTCTACAAATGTTCATCATAACCTGTGCGAGAGCCCAAATGCGATCAGGAACAGAATAGACAGGGCCCTGTAATGCAAGCAAGCTCATTTACAGGTGTGCATAGGCTAGGAAGCCAGCAAGCATGATCCCACTCCCCTATGATCTATGCACAGTCAGCATAATGTGTGCTTATTCCTTCTTTTCATAGCTAATTTGCAATAAAAGGGGCACACACTTTTAATAAACATAGTGTAATCAAATTTGAGAAACTCTAAACAAATAAAATTTCAGCATGTGGAATCAGATGGATTCCTGTGATTCTTATCATTTGTGTATATATTACACACAAGTTTCTAGCTCTCAGAGTTACATGAAAGTGATAAGGCAGGAACCTTCACCTAAAATCCAGCAATCATTTAAAAAAAAAACAACACACAACAGAATCGGAAGGAGAGGAGTCAGGGAAAAAACTTACCTGCTTGTGTAGTTTGCCCTCAGAATTTTCTTCTGCAGTCTCTCATGCTGCTGTACCAGCTACATTTCAAATGAACAAAGGTTGATTTAAAAGATGATTTATTTAACAGGCTTCTTTGCATTTGTTCGCCTTCTTGATAACCAATCTTTTCTCCACCCCCACACCTCTCAGCTGAGCAGCATTGGGCTTTCCTCAGAAACTTTGGATTCCTCCTTAGTAATGAATCACAGGTGCCAAGATTCTCACATGGACCGCAGCCAAGAGCAGCCACGTGTCTCACTCTAAATTAAAAGGACAGTCCAAGTCCGAATTAAAAGAGCCCGAATGGAGAACAGGGGCCTTGAAGCTGCAGCAGGCACAGCAGTTCAGAATGTCCCCCACTATAAGATTTTTATTGTACTTTAAATTATTGTAGGTCTCTTTGAATTTGCATCTACACATATCAACTAGCACATGGATAGGCAAACTAAGGCCCCCGATCCGGCCCAATTGCCTTCTAAATCCAGCCTGCAGACAGTCCAGGAATCAGCGTGTTTTTACATGAGTATAATGTGTGCTTTTTAAAAAAATGCATCTCTGGGTTATTTGTGGGGCATAGGGATTTGTTCATTCCCCCCCCCCCCGAAATATAGTCGGGGCCCCTCCACAAGGTCTGAGGGACAGTGGACCACCCCCTGCTGAAAAAGTTTGCTGACCCCTGACCTAGCACATGCAAATATGCTGTCATCTTTCATCCTATGTTTTTTTTTGGGGGGGGGGGGGGTTTGATGCAGGCCTACCTATGGTTGACACCCACCCTTCCTGTTTCCTCCCAGAGCTGAGCGGGACCAGGGATACTGCATTATGGACCTAAGACTTATGCAGAACTGGTCTTGCAGCAAAGTAATTCATCAAAACCATCTCATATAAAAAAAGGATGCAGACAAAACGCAATCTGGCAATTTCATCAGGGCTGAAGAATCCAAGGCCCCGGCCTACTCACAGTCATGACACTGTATCTTTGCTCCCTCTTTGCAGATCAAAGTATACCCCCCCAAAAGGGTAGGCCACATTTGATCTCAGATATCTAGAAATAATCACACAACAGCATGACATTTGGCTCTCCCACAATAAGAGCACCAATATGCATTCATAAGATCAGCTTTTCGTTCGCACGCTCAATCATATTTTGAAGTGCTGAATATAATAAAACGAGATACCCCATACCTTGCCAGAGTGAGGCCTCTGTGGTCTCTTAACCAGGGAGCTGATATCTGGCTCCAGGACCATAGCACTGCTTGGATGAATCCACACCCGCTCTCGGTCCCTTTTCCAGCAAAGCTACTGACCTAATTCCCATGAAGCACCTGTAAACCTTTAGGGCTTATCCAACACAGACTTAAACTGGCTTAGTGGTGATTTCCTCTCGCCAGGGAACCTGGGAGGAATCGTTCTGCAAGAAAAAAAGCAAGGGATCTCTAACCCAGAAAAGAGAACCAAAGGAGTTCTTAAGTTCTGCCTTCAGGTAGTTGTCTCTGTAATTCCAATCACTAGGCCACTAACAGAATTATTAGCCCTACAATCTCCAGGATCCTTGGGGAGAAATGAAACTGGTTAAGCTGATATAAAACCTATATGCAATAGATTTGGAGGGCAGAGATGCCCTTCGTTTCTGCTCCAGGCTGGAAGAGGGCAGGGGAAGTACTGGCTTGCTTAACGCCATGAAAGTACAGAGTGCTCTGACAGACAGTGTTGTAAAAACGGAATGAAAAGAAATCACCATTAAGTGCTGCAGAGTGATAAACAAGGCACAGGCAGTAATAGCACAGAGCAGTTATTAAAATCTTCCTGCTAGGTTAGGCTCATAAGATCAAGGAAATTTAAGCATTGCCAACTTCTTCAGAGATTTCTAAGGAGGGGCTGTGGAAAAGTCAGTTTAGAATGCTTTGAGATTACAATCTGTTTTGCTAATCCTGGAAATTTACCTGCCTATTTTGTTCCCCACACTCTGAAACCTAGGCTGTGTGCATACCCCATGCATTTAAAGCCTATGTTGCCCCCCCTACAAAAACTCAAATATTGGGAGTTGTAGTTTGTTAAGGGTGTTGGAAAATTCAGGGTGTGTGTGAACTACAGTTCTCATGTGCTTCAAATGTGGTGTAAATTATTTATTTCACAAAATTTATGTACCACTTCATTGTGAAAAGCCTCAAAGTGGTTTACAAAAAGAATAAAGTTATCAATAAAAACAACTGCTTAAAACATTAAAAAAAAATTAAAATCAGTGATAAACACAGATTAAAACACACATTAATATTCCACATCTGGTAAAAAGGTAAAGGTAAAGCTACCCCTGCCCGTACGGGCCAGTCTTGACAGACTCTAGGGTTGTGCGCCCATCTCATTCAAGAGGCCGAGGGTCAGCGCTGTCCGAAGACACTTCCGGGTCACATGGCCAGCGTGACAAAGCTGCATCTGGCGAGCCAGCGCAGCACACGGAAATGCCGTTTACCTTCCTGCTAGTAAGCGGTCCCTATTTATCTACTTGCACTCGGAGGTGCTTTCGAACTGCTAGGTTGGCAGGCGCTGGGACCGAGCAACGGGAGCGCACCCCGCCGCGGGGATTCGAACCGCCGACCTTTCGATCGGCAAGCCCTAGGCGCTGAGGCTTTTACCCACAGCGCCACCCGCGTCCCTTTGCCACATCTGGTAGGCTAGTCTAAATCAGAGGCCTTTCTTCATGTGCCCTCTACATGGCTTTTTAAACTGTTACAGAATCATAGAATTGGGTTGGGTGGTAACCCTGAAGGTCATCCAATCCAACCCACTGCAATACAGGAATATCTTACTAAAGCATCCATGACAGATGATCATCCAACCTCTGCTTAAAGGTATTGCTTTGTTTTTTATTATTATTGTTATGGGTTTGCAGGAGGCAAAGATCCCCTAAAACTTCTGGGTACCACTAATTTCTAGAGTTAGTAAATGTAATAATAATAATAATAATAATAATAATAATAATAATAATAATAGATTATTTCTACCCCACCCATCTGGCTGGGTTTCTCCAGGTTAAAAATAAATTAAAACATCAATCATTAAAAACTTCCCTAAACAGGGCTGCCTTCAGATGTCTTCTAAATGTCAGATAGTTGTTTACTTCCTTGACATCTGATGGGAGGGCATTCCACAGGGTGGGCGCCACTACCGAGAAGGCCCTCTGCCTGGTTCCCTGTGACTTCGCTTCTCGCAGGGAGGGAACCCAGGTGCAAGACAGCTTAGCGGTGTAAAAATGCAGGCTGAAATCTGTTTCTTGGCCTGGGGAGAAGAACCATCATGTAGTAGAACGGAAAGTAATGGGCCATTGACACATCCTGTAGGCAGCATAGGAGTTTGACCCCCTCCTCCGATGAGGGGATAGTGAGCAGAGACAAATGCCAGGCTTAGGATTTCATTGTTTGATGATGTAAACTGGGAGGAGGAGTTTGCCAGGGTAACGGTGGGTGTGATGTCACCGCAGGAAGAAATGTGCCCCTTTTAAACTGAGCAGTTGTTTTCTGTAAGTGTTGCTGGGGAGGAGAAGGTGGAAGAAGGCAGAACTCCATGCATGCTGGCGAGGAGAGGCTGCACCAAGAGACCGGGGGCATGACTGCCTGCTGCTTTGGACCCAAGTTGTGAGGGGAGCAACGAGAGACCCTGTTGGGGTGTAATGTTCTGCCCTTCCTCCATCATAGCCCAGGTTGTAGGTGTAAGACACACCGTATTTCTTATAGACGCTAGTCTCTTCTGTGCTTTATTCAAAAGGAACACAAATCCTGGTTAAGCACCAAGAAGAAGACTCCCGGAATCTCAGCAGAGATTGGGGTGGCCAGAAGCATTTTGTAATGTATTTTGTGTGTTTTTATATTGTAAAGGGCCCTGAGATTCTCAGATGAAGGGCAATATATAAATGTAATTAATAATAATAATAATAAGGTACCCCTGCCCGTATGGGCCAGTCTTGCCAGACTCTAGGGTTGTGCACCCATCTCACTCAAGAGGCCGGGGGCCAGCGCTGTCCGGAGACACGTCCGGGTCATGTGGCCAGCGTGACATCGCTGCATCTGGTGAGCCAGAGCCGCACACGGAAACGCCGTTTACCTCCCGCTATAAAGCAGTCCCTATTTATCTACTTGCACCCGGGGGTGCTTTCGAACTGCTAGGTTGGCAGGCGCTGGGACCGAACGACGGAAGCGCACCCCGCCGCGGGGATTCAAACCGCTGACCTTTCGATCGGCAAGCCCTAGGCGCTGAGGCTTTTACCCACAGCGCCACCCGCGTCCCAATAATAATAATAGCAGTTGGTAAAAGGCACTTCTGGCAACTGCGGCTACCTGAGCTGCCAGCGACAGACCTGGATCCAGAGGCAGCCCCAGACTGTGACTCTGCTCTTTCAGGCAGGTTGAAACTCCCTCAAGAGCCAGCAGTTGACCAGTTTCTTGGACATGGGAGCTGCTCACCCACGGTGCCTTCATCTTGCCAGATCTCGTTGGCCATTGTGAGAATAAGATGCTAGACTAGATGGGGCCTTGGCCCGATCCCGCAGACTCTTGTTATGTCCTTAAGGCCTTGGCTTTTTCTTCTTCAGCACCATAGTTGCTGCTTCTTGAAGTGGAGAAGTGACAATCAGGGAAAGAGGTAAGCATCCCCTCCCGTTGAACAAAAAGTAGCAAACCTATTTCCAAAAACTCATTTTCTTTCTGTTGAGACATGTCACTTCCTGTTTGATTTCTAATCAACAGCAGACAGAAGGTTCTTGACTGACTGGTGATCTCTAATACAAAGCAAACAAATTACCCATGCATATTAATCAAGTCTTCTCCTCTAAAAGCAGCAAAACTAAGTATTCAAAACTGAATGTATACAATTACCCAACCTTGGTACAGTCATGAGCTAATCTTCTCAGGTTTGTGGGAAGAGCTGACACTGCCAATAGTTACTCTTCAGTCTTGGGATGTCAGTCTTCCAAATATCATCTAATAAAGTAAGTCTTGCATATACAAAACTAACATGCAAGGCTTTGTATTCAGGGTTAATTTCGTTCATTTAACTTGAAAGTGTTCTGCCCAGATGAATAATTGCCTGGTACCTCTTGGTTTCGAGAGCTGAAACATCTTATCTTGGAATGAATTCCCATCTCAGATCCTTTCAAGTTCTTGGCTAGGTGACACATACATATACCTTATGGCTGACAGAAACAGGATAGATTAAAACCCCAAAATGTAATCATGCCAGTGCTTCACCTTGAACATTTGTTTGTTTGTTTGTTACCTGGGACTATTGATATAAGGCAGGGATGGAAAACCTGTGGCGTTAAAAAGAGCAGAAATAGAATGCAATAGCAGCCTCTCCAATTGTTATTCTCAGCAACTGGTATACTGCCTCTAACATTGGAGATACAACATAACCGTCATGGCTGGTGGCCCTCCAGATGTTATGCACTCCAACTCCCATCAGGCTGTCACAATGGTTAGGGATAATGGGAACTGTAGTCCAACAACAGCTGGCAGGCCAACATCTCCCTATCCTGATATAGGGAGTCCAAATATCACTCCCAGGGTGGGTCTACACTCATGGTTTATAACGCTACGGAAGAAAATAAAAAATAAAAAATTGTCCAGTAGCACCTTAGAGACCAACTAAGTTTGTTCTGGGTATAAACTTTTGTGTGCATGCACACTTCTTCAGATACTCTTAGTTGCTACTGGACAATTTTTTTATTATTTTGACTGTGTCAGACCAACACAGCTACCTACCTGAATCTAGAACGCTAAGGAAGAGTTAAGGAATATATATCTTAATGTATTGCTTGTAATATTAATAATGTGTTATTAAAATGTAACACCAGAGGGCACTGCAGAGTAACCAGGAACCAGCAGTAAGGGCAACTGTGTTGTTACAGGGGAATGTTAAGGAGGAACTTTTAGCAGTATGCCCTGTGCTGTTTTAGATCGATATATATAATATTGTTCTAATAACGTTACAACAGTCAGGGTAGATCCAGTCCCAATGCTCACTGGTTCTCTGATCTCAGAAGCAAATGTTACTGTCAGCTAATCTCGCATGACTCTGGTTTTACTCTAGGGTATGTATAGGAGTTCTAGGTAGTTTTCCGACAGCTATAAAATTTGGCTTCCCACATCCAGAACTGAACCTGGGTCATATTCTGAAAACATTGTATGTTCTTTCTAGTCAGGGTGGTTTTAGGGAGCTGGGATATAGCTTGTGGTGTTAGCACTTGTTTAATGCATTTTACCTGCTTCAAGCCTTTAGAATGGGCCAAGGTATAACTAAATATATTCTAATTGTCGGCTAGAAATGTTTTTGTGTAACAACGTATGCAACATATCAACCTTGATTCTATTCTTTCTGGAACTCATTAAACACACTCAATCCCTCAAAACACACTCAAAAGGAATCAAATCACCGGAAACCTCTGCTATTTAGAGGATGGCAAGAAATGTGAATGTGTTTGTAAAGGTGTTCAGTAATCAAGGACAAAGGTTTCAGTATAGCTGGCTCCTGTTAGGCCAACTAAAATATTACAAAGTATTGTGCAAGTTTTTGAGTTCTCTAGATGGCATTTTCTAGGGTGGAGACTTAGCTCCAAACAATAATAGTTGAGGACATAGGGCGGCATTCTTCTATTGAGTCTTGTCAGCCAATCCTCTACACAAGGACTTCTGCTTGCACAAGAAGGCTTCCCCATCCTTCCTCCATACACTCCCTGCAGCCCCCCCCCCCAAATTGGCTCTGGGGTCAGAAGAACCCCCCAAAATGTGCACTGGGGAGGAGATGGGGGGATTGTTCCATTTGGCAAGTTGAAATGATTGGTCTAATGGAATGATCACAAGAGTGGCATTGAATTCCTCCCACTATTTAACTCTATAATTCCTAATTACTACATTCTGTCCCCACCTAAATTACAACTCACATGAAGTCCCTCCAAGGACAAATAACGAATAACACTTCTCCTCAGGTGTAGGCAGTGCTTTTTTTCTTTAAAAAATGTGTAGGGGTTACTCTCATTTTCCTATTCATATTGAAATACTGTCCCCCAATGAGGCCAAACTTAGATTCACAAAATGTTTAGGGGTATGCGTACCCCTGCATCCCCCCAGAAAAAAACCACAGAAGTCTCTCTAGCCTTTGGGGTTTCTGTCCATTACTGACTCTTGACTTCCTGATCAGCAGTTTTTGTGAATGGCCCCAAATGTCCCAATTCAGTAACTCTCATGAGCTCTGCTTCTGGGGTAATCTCCTTCCTCTTTGGTGACTGCTGTGGTACTTTTGGTATGCCTGTCCGTATAAATGCAGATATCATTCTTGTTGCCACTGTTACCTTGTTCTTCTTTTTAGTATAAAGCAAGGTTACTCACTTTGTACGCCCAAAACAAGACACTATTTTTATACCTGAACAGGCTGACACACAGCATGTTGTTGTTTAGTCGTTTAGTCGTGTCCGACTCTTCGTGACCCCATGGACCAGAGCACGCCAGGCACTCCTGTCTTCCACTGCCTCCCGCAGCTTGGTCAAACTCATGTTTGTCGCTTCAAGAACACAGCATAAGAAAATGTAAAAAAGCACAAGAAGCTTAAGGCTGGAGTCTTAGTTCCAACCTATAATAATTGGAGACAACGTTTCACTCTGTAATGACAAATTACTACAGTATTGGCTCCATCCTCCTTTGATAGGAAGCAGTACTAGAACTTGCTGTCAATGCCTCAGTATGTCAGTGGCTCAGCACAAATAATTTCCCATCTATATCTCTGTGTCTCTGCCTGGTTCCTTCTATTTTGGCTTTGCAATAGCAAACAGCAGGGACTCTTGTGAAACAAGCCAATAACCCTATGTAGTGAAAATAAAAAGCATTCCAACTTCTGCTAGAGAATTAAGTGCCTGTATGATGTCGAAGAACCTTATTATAACAAGCAAGATTCTCCATAGCAATGTAACTGCTTTGTTGTTGAGATCTTTAGTGTTTCTCTGTCAACCACAGACCCCTTCTTTAAAGTATTTGTTCAAAATAGCACATGCCTATTTTGAAACTTTCCATCTGTCATGAACTTTTGCAAACTCCTCTGAAAAGTGCTGAAATTTACTTCCTGGCTTCCATTTAATATGTATATGAAATTTAGTTCCTGGGTTTTCTTTCTGTAAACATTCCTGTTAAACATGGACAGATCAATCTATTTCCAGTTTGCGTAATTTTTGCATCTGTTCATTCCATTTTATTTTTGCATCAATCTGCAATTTTAAAAAACAAATACTATTTTTTAAAATAGTACTTAAATATGCATCTTATATCAACACACACATTTCTGAATAGATTTTATCCTAAAATACATACTTTATACATATTTTATACAACTTGGTACATTTAGTGAGCCAAGAACTACTGTAAAATTCAGAGATCTACAAAACATAAAAAGATTATATTTGCAAAGTATAAAAAGATTTGTGTATTAGGCTGTAGACATTATTGGCTTACATGCAGCTAGGTTGTTCTTTTTTCAATTCATATCAAAACTGGTTTGGGAGAAAATGCAGCAGCATGTAGTATTTCATTTTTTAAAAAAGACAGGATAAAGGATATACAGTATATGGATTGTGGTTAACTGTCATCTTTACACCACTTTCCAAACCAGTAGTGGGGGAGTGCAAGATGCAGAATAAACAGGAGTGTATACACAGCCTTCGTCTGGGATGCATGAATTAAAATGTTTAAAAATGCAGAGTGAACAAAATTACCCCCAATGTCTAGAAGCTCTTGTACAACTTAAAGAGCTATGTTGCTATTATTACATTTATTGATTACATTTTTATCCTGTTCTCTTCCAGAGCTCAGGGAAATCCATCCCTTCCCAAGAACCCCATGAGTTTTCAGATGAAACAAAACTATTCAGGTGGATAAAATTTCATGTAGTCTCTGCAAAACTTTGGAAAATGATCTCCAAAGTAGAAGACTGGACAATTAGCACACTGCCATGCATCTCTACATCAGTTCCATTGAATTCTATGGGAGTTGCTCCCATATAAGTATGTTTAGGAATGCAGCCTTAATAAGCAAATTCCAACTTTAGTGTACGGTGATCCACACTGGAACAAAAACAAAACAAAACAAAACAAAACTGGATGGTGTGTGTGTGTGTGTGTGTGTGTGTACGTGCTAGCTTTACATATATGCTGGTGGCTTCTAACTTGACAGTGACTATCCAGAAAAAAAAGAGCTGAACATATCAGTTAGCTAAAAAGGCAAATTCAATTCAAGAAATGAGCTCAAAATAAAACAAAACACAAGTCTCAAAATGCATTTTTAAATGGTTAGTCATTTTCAAAGTATCATAGTCATCCGATCTCAAAAGTGATTTTAAAATAGAATATATATATATATATATATATATATATATATATATATATATATATATTTATAGCGAGCGAGAGAGAGTATATATATAAACAGTGTGTGTGTGTATATATATATATATATATATATATATATGCAGGTTTTGGTGTCCTCGGGTGTCTTCCCGTGTAAAAGTTGGGGTGTCTAGGCGACGTTTCGACGAGGTCTCACTCGTCATCTTCAGGCTGGTGCTTTCGGCTTCTTGTTACTGGAACAGAGCAGGATCTCAGTGTTTGAGTTCCTATAAATACTGTTGAGGAGGTGTTTCCAGGCTAGTGTGCCTTTTCTTCTTTTGTTCCTTAATTACTTGAGGGATATCTTGAGTGATTTCTTGAGTGATATCCTGAGTACCACTTAGGTGGGTCATTAGGGGTGGATTAGTTGCTAAAGCCTTTGTGTCTTGACCTCTTGAACTTTGTGAAGAGTTTTTCTGAGAAGATGGCTGTACTGCACTTAGTTGTGCTCTGGCTTGGCTTCGTGTATAGGGGCGAGCTGTGGTTTTGTGGCCTGTGCCAGCCAGATCTGTGTGGGACAGCTCGCCCCTATACACGAAGCCAAGCCAGAGCACAACTAAGTGCAGTACAGCCATCTTCTCAGAAAAACTCTTCACAAAGTTCAAGAGGTCAAGACACAAAGGCTTTAGCAACTAATCCACCCCTAATGACCCACCTAAGTGGTACTCAGGATATCACTCAAGAAATCACTCAAGATATCCCTCAAGTAATTAAGGAACAAAAGAAGAAAAGGCACACTAGCCTGGAAACACCTCCTCAACAGTATTTATAGGAACTCAAACACTGAGATCCTGCTCTGTTCCAGTAACAAGAAGCCGAAAGCACCAGCCTGAAGATGACGAGTGAGACCTCGTCGAAACGTCGCCTAGACACCCCAACTTTTACACGGGAAGACACCCGAGGACACCAAAACCTGCATTCCTGTACCCGTGAAAATCTACGAAAGCATATATATATATATATATATATATATATATATATATATATATATATATAACAGTAACTAAATGAACAAGGGGTTGAGGCATCATCTGCCCTATTCTTAGTTTTACTGTTATTTCAGCATTTTGAACGCAACTTGGCTTTCCATTGGGAAGGGTGCAAGGGATTTGGAAAGATGGTCCAGAACAGGGGTGCTTTCCAGATGTTTTGAACTACAATTCTCACCATCCCTGACTATGGCTATGCTGTTCTTTAGATATCTGAAGATGGCTATCATATCTTCTTTCAGTCTCCTCTTTCCCAGGTTAAACATATCCAACTCCCTCAACTGTTCCTCAAAAGGCTTGGTTTCCAGACCTTGGATAATCTTGGTCACCCTTCTTTGCACACACTCCAGTTTGTCAACATCCTTCTTAAACAGTGCCGCCCAGAACTGACCACAGTATTCCAGGTGTTGTCTCACCGAGGCAGAATAACTTTTTTTTTTGCTGCTGCATCACACTGTTGACTCATGTGGTCTACTAAGTCCCCTAAATCATTTTCACATGTACTACCGGCAAGCTAGGTGTCCTCCACCTTATATTGGTGCAGCTGGTTGTCCCTGACTACGTGTACAACCTTACATGTGTCCCTATTGAAATTCATTTTGCTAGTTCAATAGTGCTTGATCAATAATGGTTACTTATTTACACATAGAACTTGAATGAGTTTCTTAATACTGTTTCCATTTCTATCCCCTGGCCATGTCCATACTGTATTTCTGATTAGTTATTTCTATATCAAATTCCCTTAAATATGAAATGCAATGCATAAGCTTTATTATTTTAACTGGTGGGTATTTTTAGGCAAGTAATAGCTGTCTTGTTGGCTTGGAGGTTGAAACAGATGGAGAGAACATACTTGGGTCATCTTTTAATGAAGGAAGCAGGGCAGGGGAAAGTCGCCATTTGGGCAACTGAGAGACTTTTGACATTTGGAGAGACAGGCTTATGGCTTCCTTCCATCTTTAAATGTGACATGACATTCAGTGATAATAAGGACTAGAGACCTCATTCGTCTAGCAGTGCAGGAAAGCCATCACATTCTCTAATATACATTAAAATTATGGAGATATTTATTTGAGATCTTCTTTTAAATAACCAACAATGATGTAGCAAACAGTGACATTCAAATGAACCAATTAAGAGTTGCCAAATCACTAAGGAGATATATATACTGTGTATTCATGCCACACAGAGATCTTGTCCTGGAAAACAGAGCATCTGACATCTTCAGGCCACCTCATTACTTTGAAGTTATATGGCCTTGGTTCTGTTGATTAATGTGCCATGATCTTGATTGCCTGAGTTTTTAAAATTTATTTTGCAGTTGGCATTAGCTGAATGCCGATCTAAATAGGTAAAGAATGTTCTATATGACCATGTGAAAAGAAAAGTGCTTTTTCTGGAGGTGCCCTGCCACTTCCTGTTGCCTGCAGATTTATTTCATCAGGTGCCATCATCATTATTATTTGACAGCCCTTCACCCCAAGGTCCCAGGGCAGGTTACAACAATTAAAAGAGAATGTCAAAAAAACAGTTTGAAACAATTTTCTTCAACCCAAGACCGTCCACCATCCTTTAACACAAAACAAAGAAAAAGAGTTTTGTTGGGGTCATTTCAGGGAAGTAAATCCAAATTATTATTGCAGACACAGTCTTTCTAACTTATTGTAGCTATGCGCTAGTATATTACACTATTACTGCAGCAATCAATGCAATAGTTTGAAATAGCACTTTCATTCTGCAGCTCTCTTTTTAGCTGCTAATAAACTTTCTCAGCAATTTACCTTTGGGGCTAAAATGTCTCAAAGGTAGTGAAGCATGCAGCCTGGCTCACTTTATATACTGATTAAAAAAACACAACTTAGTCTTAAATTTTCCATGGCAGAACAAATACTTCCCTGCTTCCCATCCAGCTTCCTCACTTATCCCCATGGTTGTTTAATCTGATTGGTAAAAAATCTTGTGCACGGCACTGAAAGACTAATGTTTGTGCATCTTACATATTAACTTGGTTTTAGAAGTAATTGCATAGAGTTCAGTTTCAACGACTCAAGCAAGTATTAAAAGGTGGTCAGTGTGTGTACATGTATACGGATGACACACATGACACATATTTATAAACAAGAATCATTTTATATAATTATGGATGCATAATTAACTGTGCATCACAGGTGGCAGCCAATAGCTGGTGCTGCAGTGACAATCCATGCTGCACTCAAAGACGTCAATAGTTGTTTTTGTTTTATGGTAATTCAGGCAACACTGAATTTATGTGGTGGTTACATTCTGGGGATAGCACATAAAGCCAAAACAGCATATAGTCAAAGCATATTGGGTGCAATGGTAGGTGGGATTTCCAAAGTTTCCCTCCCCCAGACACCAATCCCCTTTTTGCTGTCTTTTTAAAAATGTTGTTGTTGTTGTTGTTGTTGTTGTTGTTGTTGCCAAGCACATTAAACACGCAAGCTAAATGCATGAATGTTGCGAGTTGCCTATATAGAACTAGGATTCTATCATCAGCAACTCATCCTTGCAGTTTGAGCCCGCTTATAGAATTTCTTTAGAATGGATTTGGTAGGAGGAGAAATGTTGGTGGAATACAATGCAACATTCTATTTGCCATTGGGTAGGTAAACCAGGTAGATTGACCTGGTCTTGACCTTACTTTACTTCTGCAAGTATCTTGTGATATTTCCGGAGTAAAGGTTTGTAGCACAAACAGATTGCTCATATCCATCCCTCCCTCCGAGTGTTATGTTTGGCAGAAAATCTGTTACATTATATCGTGGCCCACTTCACATGGAACGAACAGCTTTGGCTGGTGGTTCAGCTCTGCCCCTTTCTGGACAGGGATAGCCTAACTTCTGCGGTCTGTGTTCTGGTAGCCTCTAGGCAGAGGCATAGGAAGGGGTGTGTGGTGGGTGCAGTCTGCCCCGGGTGTCATCTCTGAGGGGGGTGACAAAATGGCAAAAATATGTGTTTTTAAAATAAATAAATAAAAATTGGGCTCACGACACTTTTTTTTGGGGGGGGGGAAGTAACTCCTGCACTCACCACACACCCCCTCCCTATGCCACTGGTAGCTAGGTGAGGCAGGGGCACTGGGTGCCACACGTGCCAGTGCCACACGGGGCCTGCAACGTGCCTGAGCCATGCGTCTCTCCTGAGGGGGAGGCGGCAGACGGACTGCCTGCAAGCTCTTCTGTGCTTTTTCAAGCAGCGTGGGCCTTGTGTCTGCCCACTGCCTCAGCCGCCCTACAGCTGAGGGGGAGGCTGCGGAGAGGCTCCATGCAGCGCGCCCTGCCTTGGCTTGCCCTGACCCCCATGGCCGGCTCGCCCTGCCCCCGGCTGCAGGATGCCGCGCGCCGCACTGGGCACCCGAGCAGCTAACTGTGTCACTGCCTCTAGGTTACATGACTGCAACACATTATACGTGGGGCTCCTTCTGAAAATGGTCCAGAAACTTCAGCTGGTGCAGAATGATTTGAATTTAAAACACAAATCCTGGCCTGACTGCACTGGCTGCAAATTAGCCTCTGGGCCCAATTCAAAGTGCTGTTTTCAACCTATAAAGCCTTACACAGCTCAAGTTGGCAGTACCTCAAGGAGCACCTCTCCCCCTACGAACCCACCCACACCCTGCAGTCATCACCTGAGGCCCTTCTTCGTGTGCCCCCTCCATGAAAGCTCTGGAGGTTGGCAACACAAGCATGGGTCTTTTCTGTGGTGGCTCCCAGGTTGTGGAATACGCTCCTCAGGAATGCTAACAGGAATGCTAATTTTTTAGGCACCAGGCTAAAACATTCCTCTTCTCCCAGGCCTTTGCCTATGTAAACAATCTATGGCCTTTTTAACTGTGATGTGGGATATTGTTTTGCTTGTTATTATGATATGCATTTCCATGTTTTTATAATATAAACCACCCTTGGATGAAGGGCAGTATAGAATTGATAATGATGATGATGATAATAATAAAAATAATAATGTGGTTTGTGACTGGAATGCTCCTGGTTTTCTAGAATAATGTGTGAAATTCCCCCCAAGTTTTCACTTTCTAGGACATAAAGATAATTAATCCAATGAAATCATTTTTTTTGTATACATCCCAACTGAACAATATTAGACATAAGGCCTTTCCTAAATCAGCCAAACTGACAAAGCAAATGGTGAATTAATAAAACTAAAATCCAAGGAAGGCGGAAGCAGTTTCTGAAAACTGGACTGTTCGTATTGAGTGTTTTTGGCTGAAGACAAACAACGTTTCTTGTGTTTAGTCATCCCTGTGGTGAAATATACGTTATTAAACACAGCTGTGCTACATTGGCTTTATTGAGCCCTTGGCCTCTCATTTTGCTTTCACAAAGGCCGAACACCCCCTTTTCAGGATATAACAAATGTGCACTGTTTTAAAAATATCTCGGGAACAATGAATCAGAGCAGTTAAAATAAGCTCCCCAATACAAAGGGTAAAGCGAATCAATTGTAGAGATCACTCTCACGGCTCTATAGAGAAACCAGTGTTTAGTTAACAGTCACACAGAAGACTTCCTGCCATTGCATATTGCCCTTCTCTTAAATCATCTGGTTGCTGCTCTTTAGTTATTTCGCACCAGCTTTGAAAACTGCCTAAAATGAGTCAAACTATTGGTCCATTTAGCTCAGCAGCTCTCCAGGATTTCAGTTTGGTTCCGTTACTTTTATTGGTTTGTTTAAAGTGGTTGATCATCCCCAAACAATACTGCATATCTAGACAATCTCCAAAAGATGAACAAACAAATTCATTTCAGCGATAATAAGAGGCAAGTCCAAATAAGACAAACTGCAAGTAAATGAAGAAGTAATTCATGAGGCTTCTAATTTTACAGCTGCAACAGCAAACAGTTCTGTCTTATAGGCTACATCAGGGATCATCACCACCCTTTTCTCCTTATTTGTCTTCACACTACCACAAGACTCCTGGCTAAAGTTGGTCAGAGTTTTGAGTGGGAGCATTCCTGTTAGGGGAGACCACCAATGACTAAAAATACAGGCTGCATACACACAATCTATACCTTTAAAAAGGGAGCAGGTGGCGCTGTGGTCTAAACCACTGAGCCTCTTGGACTTGCTGATCGGAAGGTCGGTGGTTCGAATCTGTGAGACAGGGTGAGCTCCCGTTGCTCTGTCCCAGCTCCTGCCAACCTAGCAGTTCGAAAGCACACCAATGCAAGTAGATAAATCGGTACCGCTGTGACGGGAAGAGAAACAGTGTTTCTATGCGCTCTGGCTTTTGTCACGGTGTTCCGTTGTGCCAGAAGCGGTTTAGTCATGCTGGCCACATGACCCGGAAAGCTGTCTGTAGACAAACGCTGGCTCCCTCGGCCTGAAAGCAAAATGAGCGCCGCAACCCCAGAGTCCCCTTTGACTGGACTCAACCATCCAGGAGTCCTTTCCCTTTCCCCTTTACCTTGAAAGCATGTTTGAAGCACATTCTTTCCTGCAAAGGATTCTGAGCACTGCAGCTTTCTCCTCAAAAAGTGACAACTCCCAGAAACCCTTAACAAACTAAAAAAGTACTTTAGCTTCTTGGGAGCAAAGGCCTGTCAATTGTGATCATTTTGGTTCAAGAAGGAATGCATGTTCTGATTAGCCACTAGGGGGAACTGCTGGCCTGGGAACGGGACCAGGCTTCTCTCTCAGCAAGCTTAAGACCTGTAGAGACTGACTAACCTCTGGGATGCTCTAAGCGCATAACTCAGCATTACCAGCCATAGGTGACTGCCCGTTGCTTCAGCTGGCAGTTACCATTGGATTTCTGGCCAGAGTCTTTGTTAGCAGGGAACCGGGGAACAATGGATGTGTAGATTGCACACACGAGGCTGCTAATGGAGAGGCGGGGAGAGTCTGCCTCAGTTTTTGGCAAGTGTTCGGTGACAACAGCCTACCCTTCAACAGTGACTTACGATGCAAATATACACACGAGGATAAACAAAGGCTGCGGTCCCATGAATACTTACCTAAAGCCAACTGAACACAATGGCAATTCACTCTGAGTGTACGTGTATTGAATCAGGAAGCATGCTAACAAAGGCCGAATTGACAACAGAAACCCCAAATATTTCTGGGTTGCTAGAGGATGAATACTGCACATCATCTGAGCATTGGGGGGATGATTTAACCCACCTGCCTATTGTTGCTGCTTTTCAGTCCTAAAGTGTCCCTGTAGTTTTTATGCTGCTACTGCTACAGAGCAATAGAGCAACTCCTCTAATATATAGGCGATTCTTTGTGCTTAAAACAGCACCACCTTCATAATATTTCAGCAGGGTACCAAAACGCTTGGCACCAAAATGATTTGATTCTGCTTATTTACTTGTTTGTTTTATGGAGGTAAAAACCGCTTCACGGCCAGAGGCTCTTAAAGTAGTGTATAGTAATATGTAAAACACAAAAAATAGGCTTTAAAAACAACAAAACCATTCTTACAGTTGTACAATTAATATTCCATAAAATGGCTGAGTCACACTTCAGGAGAAAGGTCTTCATTATGCGAAAACTAACAAATGCATCACCATAGCAGGACAAGGAAGGGTTAGTCACAAAGAACCTAAAGAGTCTAGTATCTGGAGGAACAGGCTGGGAGAGGAAATGGTCTCTCCACACTTGAACCCTAGAGGCAGCATCCATCCACTGAACTGTCAACCAGAGATTAAGGTCTGAGTCCTGCCCCAGGGTTCATGCTCACTCAACCCCACTTGCCTGACGTAACTGAGGGCCCACCCAGAAGTCTCCAAATATTGCACAAGACTCCAGATACATGTGCAGACTCAAGAGACACTCCATACTGGGGAAACGTTGAGTCTGCCTGGGTCTGCAGAGCCTTCTCCAATATGGGAGAGCCTAGTCTGGCACATTCTACTCATGTAAAAACACGCTGATTCCCAGACCATCTGCGGGCCGGATTTAGAAGGCGATTGGGCTGGATCCGGCCCCCGGGCCTTAGTTTGCCTACCCAAGACCTACAGTTCCGAGGCTGTATCTTATACCATATTCTCGTGTCCTCTCCAGTCCTATGCTCACCTCCCCCATCCCTGTCGGTTTTCTTCTGGCTGATTATACGGAATAAATGACGCCTGTTTCTATTTTAACCAGTTTTCCTGCTTCATCTATTGTGTGTATCTTTGCAGTGGGTGGAAACAGCAAGAGCAAGGAGCTGAGTAAATGGAAGGGATGGTTTGGGGAAGTGTTACTCTATTTATATGCAGTGAAGTGCAAAAAAGGGGGGTTGCATTTTATTCCTTTCATATGCAGTATTTGTGGGGTGGGGGAGTGGATTTCAGCCACTTTATCTCCAGGCAAGAAAATGCCAAAAGCAAAGCGAACTTGGCTTGAAAAGTTTTTCCGAAAAGTGAGCAGCTGTAACTTAGAATGAGGCATAGTTTCTGTTGTTGCTGCTAGCCATAGTGCCTTAACAGAGTGGCCAAGAGGAAAGGGAGCATTGGAATAGATGCTAAGGGTGGAAGGACCTGGAGTGAGAATCAATGGAGGGATCAGAACACACCATGAAATACTTCAGGGCTTGCTACTGAATTGGGGCTGGTACCTGAACTACAGGGCTCCAAGGTCATTCTTAGGCACGCAGCAGTCAGGGGATGAGGATATGCCCTTTTCTGGACTGGTAAGTAGAAAGGAAAAAGCAGGAATAAACTGGTCAGTTCTCACAATGGAGAGATGTGAGATATAGATGATACCAGTTGGCTGGAGCATGGTGCTGATAGTGCCAAGATTGCAGGTTCGATCCCCATATAGGGTAGCTGCATATTTCTGCATTGCAGCAGGTTGGACTAGATGATCCTCAGGATCCCTTCCAATTCTGTGATTCTATGATTTATGGCGCTAACTCCCAGAAGGGATTGTGAAGCGCCCCAGAAGGAGATCACCAGACTGACTGAAAAGGCGACAGAATGGCAAATGCAGCTTAATGTACATTTGTGAAAAGTTATGTGAGTTGGAGCATATATATTTTTTAAAAGCAATATTAACTTCACATATTCACTGATGGCATCTGAGCTGGAAAAAGATATTGGGCCTCATTGGGGGAAAAGATAGAAAATAAAACTGCCAATATTGTAATGTCTTTATACAGATCTGTGGTGTGACCACAGTTGGAGTACTGTGTACAGTTTGGGTAGCTGCATCTCAACATACATCTTGTTGGGCTGGCAAAAGTGTGAAAAAGGGCAGTGAAATGATCATGGGGCTGGAGCAGCTCCCCAAATTCCCACACCCTCTCCAACAGATGGGGTCAGCAGAGTTGGCTATTTTGCTCCAAAGGTGGGGATGCAAGGACCCATGGTGAATGACCTTGAGGAGATTCTCACATAAATGTCCAGAAACTGATTTGAATGGTATTCCTATATTTCATCCCACTCTTCAGCTAAGAGTGTTGCTCTCAAATCTTGCTCCCCCAGCCTTTAAAGATTTCTTGGGATCCTGTCATTGCTGATTCTTAGGGTTGCCACATTTCAAAAAGTGAAAATCCAGACATAAAAGTTGTTGATTTTTGAGGGTTTTTTTTTAAAAAAACCCACACAAAATCCCCAAAAATTGAAGTTTTGGAGCTATTTTTAAGGATATTGGCCAAAATATAAACTTACGATTCTAATACAGAATATATTTGAGATATTCCTTTAAAAATAAAAATAAAATAGCAAGCTGTTGGGAGACCCAAGCTTTGAATGGGGACAGTGATCTTGTAGCTTGAGATGGCTGGATAATGAGGGGATGAATCGGAAGAATCTGGAGCCAATTATGACGGACATTCTGCAATTTTTCTTGAGGCTGCTCACCTCACAGTTCGATTTGGCTATTATTGTTGCATTGATCTAGTGGCTGGAGACATTTCCCTCAATCTTTTGGATATGGATCAGTGGAAACAAACACTGGCGTTTTCTTAAGTTGGCAGCAAATCTTCATTCCCTTTATTCACTGGCAGCTACAGCCACACCTTATCTCAGTAAAGAAGAGTTTGGATTTGATATCCCGCCTTTCACTCCCTTTCAGGAGTCTCAAAGCGGCTAACATTCTCCTTTCCCTTCCTCCCCCACAACAAACACTCTGTGAGGTGAGTGGGGCTGAGAGACTTCAGAGAAGTATGACTGGTCACTGGTCCAAGGTCACCCAGCAGCTGCATGTGGAGGAGCGGAGACGCGAACCCGGTTACCCAGATTATGAGACTACCGCTCTTAACCACTACACCACACTGGCTTGTATCAGAAACGCTGAAGGAGAAAAGGGACATGGGGGTTGCCATTTATGCCTCCTCAGTTTTAGACCAATTTTTAAGAATGAAAACGTTTCCAGGACATTTAGAATGAAGAAGGAACCTTGGATCTTTCAGGAGGATCCTGAGTTTAAATGAGCAGCACACTGTGTTCATCAGCCTTCCACAAGCAGGCACCTTCTCTGAGTTTTGGACCACAATTTATGTTTCTCTGGCCTCTGGCCACACTGGCTGAGTCTCAGGACAGACAAAAGACAGCATCTCTTAGCACAACACATAGTTCTATTGTGGAACTCTCAAAGGAGGAGATGATGACCACCAACATGGACAGCTTTAAAAGAGGATCAGACTGATTCACGGAGGATCAGACTATCAGGGACTACTTGCTACAATGGCAAGGCTCTGCAGTCAGAAGCAGTATGCCTCTGAATACTAGTTACGGGAAACCACAGGCGGGGAGAGTGCTATTGTGCTCAGATCATGCTTGCAGGTTTCTGATCCGGCACCTGGTTGGCTATTGTGAGAGCAGGAAACTGGCTGGAGGGCCATTGGTCTGATCTAACAGGCTCTTCTTATTTTCTTATGATGGGCACATATGGAGGGCACTGGGTTGGGGAAGCCTGCTGCACATACTCCGTTGATGATACATTTGGTTAGTCATTTCCCTTGGATCTAGCTTGCTGATGTACTTAATTTCTACTTAGCCCAGTTAAAACACACATTACTTTGAACGGGACCGTGCTGGTCATAATCCACCCTTGCTCCTGGGATACTCAGTTTAGTGTGATCATTAAACTTTTGAAAATCTATGGGATGGAACCCCAAATGACGTCATGAAAAAATCCTTGTTTCTTTATATTGTGGTTCCAACCTGTCTGTGACTCTTTTTATGTTCTGAAATTGGATTGTTTTGCTCATCCGTCTAATTCAAAAGTCAGCTGTCAAGATGAGCTCAATTGCAAATAAGAAACTAATATAAAATCCCTCCCTTGCTGTTATAGTTCAATAGTTTTACAATTGCACCTTGACTATATGGTGGGGAAATTGGGAGTGTGTGTGTGTGTGTGTGTGTGTGTGTGTGAGAGAGAGAGAGAGAGAGAGAGAGAGAGAGAACGAGATCCTTCTTGCTTTGATAAGACACCTTTGGATAGCTGAGTATTTACACCTTGGAGACAATGTTATTACCTAGCAGTTGTTCCATGTTTGATCTGTTTTGCTCTTATATGCTTTTCAAATTGTACAGTCTCCCAGATGGCCCTCAGAGTCCCTTCCTGCTCTACAATTCTATTGTTCTATGAAATGATTGTATCTAAAGTGGTGCCTGCTTGCTGTGGGTTCCACTGTCAAGTTCAAATTGTCGAGAGCCCACAAGCTCTGAGATGGTGCCAACGCAAAGCGAGCCTATTCATTACTATGACCCCAAGCTGTTAAAATTTCATTTTGATTGGCTTGGTTTAAAAGATGATAAGTGAGGTTGAAAAAGCTGCATCAAAGAGGCCAGTTCCTCCCCTCCTTTCCAGCCTTGAATGGTCAACACTTGGTATAATTACAGAAACCAAGTTGAATAGTAAGGAGCTGTGTCTCAATATTTGTCAAAAGAAGGTGGATGATTGATCACTATAGTAAGAGTCAAGAAGACATTGCCCGCTCTGGCTCACTTCAGATTGCCTAATGGCTCTGTCTGGCTTGGTCAAGAAACATTTCACACAGCTTCTGGCTCATCATGCTTCCTAATGTCAAGATAGCCTCCAGAGATGTCTCCAGAGATGGAATGAGATCAGAGAGCAGAAACAAGGCAGAATCTGGGAATGAGGGAAGAGGTTAGCAGTCGAGGAAGCCATTCCTGGGGGGAAGGAGGTCATCTGCATGTCTGCTGTCTGGGTTGGCACTGTCAGGCACCAGCCAAGGCCCAGGCAAGGGGTCCACTGCCAACCCTGGAAGCCCCATGGCCCTGTTGCTCCTCCCCTTGCTGTCACTGCCCTTCCTTAGTAAGTGAGTGACAAGGAGCAGCAGCCTCTGCTCACCTCTCCTTCTGAGCAACTGTGTGGATTGGGCCCAGAGGAAGGCTGGTAGTGAGAACCACACAAGATGTATTGCCCAATAGCCCTCAAATCATGGAGCCAGCATTAGTCAGAAGTTATAGATTCAGAGCCGAATGACAGACGCATAGGCAGGGAGTAAACCAAGACCTGTGGCTGATGAGTCTGCTTGGCCACTGTGAGAACAGGATGCTGGACTAGATGGGCCATTGGCCTGATCCAGCAGGCTCTTCTTTTGTTCTTACATTATGCCAGTGGGCCTTGGCAGACCACCTAATTATTTTTCTGACTGTGGTGGCAATTGCAATGTGCTGTGCTAGCTGCTGCATCATTGCATTTTTTATTATTTCATTTATTTCTTATATATTGTATTTGACTGCATTACAATATGAATCCCATAGGGACACCATAGGTCATTTAATAAAATGCAATAAAAATAAAACAAAAGAAGCAATACAAATACAAGTAAAAATCAATATGACTATTTAATGTGATAGATGTACCCTCTACTGTCTTCCGGACGTACTGTGGTCTGAATGAAGCAGAACACGGTTTAGGAACCCCTGCATTACGCTATACTTGCTAATGTAAAAGGTTTTAGTGCTAGGGTTTTATAGATGCCTTTTTGCGACACAAGCTTATCCCCATTAATTGCAGGGCATAGATTAACAGACATGGGCCATGTTGCTAGCAGGAATTGTGCAAACACTGCATATGCTTTCTGCCTAGAAAAATAACACGACACAATTCCAACCGAGATCGTTAATAAGTAATTTTCAGCGGGTTCTGTTGTATCCCAGGGAGAATCGACCAATATATCTTTTATGAATCATCAGGAATCATGTTTGCAGGCCACATGTTATGGACTCCAGCCCTGTAGAAATATAAATAAGACCTGAATGTGATGCCATTGCTTTCCTGGTGAAGTGGACCGTTTTGCCAGTGTGGCTGCTGCAGAATCTATGCATTTGAGGCAAGATGAACGTTGTGCTTCCTTTCCCTGGGATTCAGATGATGTGTGGAACTCTGCCATTAGCTGGAAGCAGCCTGAACAGCAGGGCTGGAAATCTGCCCTCCACTCTCCCTGTTTCCCAGTCTTGTTGCAGCCCTGGCACTTAACATCTGCTTCTTTAGACAGTCGCAACGTCCTGATAAATCCAAACTGTTCTGACACTGAGGTCAATCCCACTTGTACTTTCAGTTTCTAACTCTTTTTCATTTTCAAAGAGACATTCAACATAGTCTATTTATACGCATCCTTCATACCTGCTGGGGCAAATTTCAGTTGTGTTTGGGTATGAATATTGAAGTTTCCACTAGGGCTTGTTTCCACTAGAAGCCACACATTCACACATGTCCTCTCTTGGGGTGTCTGCATTTCTTTTAGAACTTAATGTAAATGTCTGTGATTTGGGGTAGCATAAGGGGATTCTTGTATAGGGGCTTTCTATATTTACAAATGAAGACTTAGACCCAAAATGGAGACGCAGGAAGCACTTGTTGTGCACTAGGCTCTAGTGAAATAAACTTTGTTGAAGAGGGCATGAGGCTTTGTGAGCATAATTAGAAGCTACCCTGTGGGTAAGAAAGGGCAGAAGAAAGAAGAGCAGAAGATGATTCTGTTTTAAATTGCTTCCTTTCACCAAAGTTCTGACCTTTATATATGTGCTCTTTGTAGGTATTTCATACTAATGCTAAAAGGTGAACAAAAGCTTTTCAGAATTCTAAATGGAAAAAAGCTAAAAAGAAGTACAATTGATTGTTAGGCAATGAAGGCTAATGAAAGAGCATCTTCAAAGCAGACAGGGGGGCAACACTGACATTGTCTAGCTGCCCTGGAGTTAAGAGATCATAAATGGTTATATATGAAAAGTAAGAAAGTTCAGGACAGTTTCTTTTCATACACTTTGAGATTTTCCGATGCCCTATTCTATTGAGCATTTAATCAAGCAAAGTGATAGGAATCGAGGCTATAACCTTTGGTTATTGAGCAATACATATCCAATCTGGAAATGGTCATCCTCTAGGGATGAAGAATCCATCTGACCATCTTCCCTGGGAAATTCTTATATAGAGAGTATTTTCCCAAAGGAAGCATGCCCCTATTTTGAGTGCAAATTAGTCTTTCCTTTGTTTCCAGTCCTGGATCTTGGAAATGTAAATGATATATTTTCCTTGGCGGTATTTTTGGGATGATTCCCATTCAAGAGAAGACTTAAGAATGTAGCCAAACCAGTCCCAACTGGCCATGTTTGGACCATGGTACCAATTAGGACTCAAAGGGGCACATGGGGGGTGGTGAAGTTACTTCATCTCCACCAGTTGGAATATTCCTATGGGGGGCGGACACTTGAAATTGATGCTTAGAATTGATATGATAGCAAAATCTCTTGGCAGATTTGTAGACTTACAGAGCAACCCAGGAAGCCAGTATCATTTATACTGGGGACACATTACGCCAATGTAACCCACCCCTATGCCAAATTCCATTCAGAAGTGGGGCTACCAGCTGAGCTGGCCTGAGCTTGACAGAGGGAAAACAAGCCTTTCAAAATAAAGAGTTTTTGTCATGTCACCGAGCTGAATAGGGACTGGAATAGGGGTAAGGCTCTCCCTGTCCCACCACTCCCTTGGAACATTCATTTTCCAGGACTTATCCTGGCCTCAGCTTAGCTGGCTGAACCCTGGATGAGCCAGGATGGAGGACTTTAGACACCATATCACCATTGCCTAGGTTTCTGGCTCCGCCCCCCATAGCCATAATGGCATATCATGACCCAATACAGTTATTGGAAGTGGTAAAAGAGTCTCATGTGGCATGAGATTATTGGTGACTAAATACTGACCTAGAAGTGGTGATATTTGAAAAAGCTACTTAGCTACATCCTGCAATTGTTGGTATCTTGAATGCTCCAGTTGGAACCAGCCTAAAGGGTAGAAAGAGCCCACCTTTGACTCCTAGCTGCAGCAGCAACTGCTATATTTGCCAAGTATTGCATGTAAGCACCGACTGCACAATGTAACAGGTATTTTCTTCTTTATTATCTACATATTGATCCATTTCCCGAACCGGAGACATTGCAGGCAAACGTGATAGCTTCAATAACTTCTTTCCTAACAGCGACACCTCCCCCCTGCCTTTGTTCTGCTCCGTGAGGTCTTACAAATAATGGCAATATAATTCTTCTGCACTCGGCAACCACTATGAAATGGACCATATAAATCAATTGTCAGCACTGTGACTCGAAAGTTAAGAAGCTCCCGGCTCCAAGTCCCACATCAGAACATCCAATTTGGACAAAGTGGCTTAAGGATAGTGCCGCACAGATGTAAGAAGTCCTTCGGTTGACAGTTTACGCCGAGGTCCTTTTCTGTGGCTATTGTCCTTTTGCAAAAGCAGATTTATGACACTATTTGGAGTATGGAATTAGTGAAGCGCCAGCCGATTCCATCCCATCCGCTCCCACCTGACTTGTACCTTAATAGATTGGAACTAGGGCGGCAACTGCTGCATCAGAAGAGGCAGTTGCTGCAGTTCTAGCAAAGTGTTTGGACTTAACTTTGCACTGGACAAATATTTACATACAATGAAATTGCAGTGCTTTCCCCTAATATGGTTTGAACGTAGTTTTGCTCTGGACAATCAAAATCAAATGATATATGGATCCCAGAAATACACTTCATGAAAAAGAGAGTAGATAACTAAGATGGTCATGAAAGCGACCCATTCTACCTGGTTGTGTTACTCTCCAGTATGACCTCAGTCAAGCCTCAGTGAGTGAATCACATATTTTCCCCAGGTGGTAGACTCTAATGAGTTATACACAAACAAGAGTTTGTAAACTCAAGAGTTGCTTTTGCAGAATCTGACTCTGTGATGCTGAATGTCCCCAAGAGTGATTATTTTACAAAAATCTAAATGAAGCCATTCAGGGAGTATAATTTGAAGTGTTTTTTCTTTGGTTGCAGTATTTGATTTCTTTCTCTGAATATTCTGGGCATGTGAAACGCCAAGCAGGCCACAGTAATGTCACATTAATGTAGTGCGGCATGTTGGTGTCATCCATCAGATCTTACAGCTGGCACATTACATTATGTCTTTTGTAGGCATTGCTTCAACAGGTACCAATGCCGCTGGTTGTAAGATGCAGAACTGCATAATGATAGGCAGCTAAAGACAGCATCTTTTTTTTTTTTAATGGGAGATGGCTTAACTTGCAAAGTTAGAGCATGACCCAGGTTGCAATGCTACATGGAAGTGCAAGGGGAGTTGTATTTGCAAACACTTGCCATGTTTCTTAAGTGTGTGTTGGTGGTGGTGATCATCCTAAAGGACTGGTAAAAGAGTGTCATTGTAAGTCCCAGGACTTATCTACACTTATGCTTTCCAAGTACAGATCCACACTTTAAAGTTACGTGTACAACCACTCTTTTATTGCCCCGGAGCTTTCCCTGAGGAAAGCTGCTCTTTGTCACCAAATCGGAGCAAGTAGCAATCCATTGAAAACCTGAATGGACATTGGTTGGTCTTCAGCTTTAAAGAGTGGATTTTCACAGGGAATGCACTGGGGTGCAAAAAGAGTGCTCATAGAGCTTTAAATCACAGAGTTGTGCCTGAAAAGCGCGGGGCAAAAGGTACGTAAGCATGGACAAGCCTCCAGACCTCAGTAGGCTCAATGATACCTGTCCAGGAATGAAGCAGCATAGATGGATGTGTGCAGGAGAGAGAAATGGTGTGTGGGATATCCATACTTTCCAGGTTGGCATGTACCTAGAATGGTTATTCAGGTACAGTGGTACCTCAGGTTAAGTACTTAATTCATTCCGGAGGTCCGTTCTTAACCTGAAACTGTTCTTAACCTGAAGCACCACTTTAGCTAATGGGGCCTCCTGCTGCTGCTGTGCTGCCGGAGCCCGATTTCTGTTCTCATCCTGAAGCAAAGTTCTTAACCTGAAGCACTATTTCTGGGTTAGCGGAGTCTTTAACCTGAAGCGTATGTAACCTGAGGTACCACTGTATTCCTAAATCTCCCACATGATGATGAAGAGCAAGAACTAATGTGTTATCTTGTCCCCATTGCTCTTCCTGATTTTCCAGGGTTCTGAATCACACAGTACCCTACATGTGTACAGCAGGATCCCCACTGCTTATTCCTCCAACTCATGAGGAATTTAAAACAGCTCAATAAGGTTGTTGTGGAGCTTATTAAAAAATGCAGAGTGTCTTTCCTGGCAGTTTCTCAAAAATAATGCAGCAGTTAGACCTGATGCACAAGAGTGTAGTGCCTTGCAATCAGGAGTGTTTTTATGGGTTGGACAATGGGGCTGAACCCCAGATTTTCTATGTAAGATTGCAGATCTCCTGCCCTAATCCTCTTTAACCCTTTTACTTATGGGTGTGCTGCAAAATGTAGGCCTGGTGGGTCCTCAGCTACCTGCCAATTGCATTTATCCAGAGCACTCCATGCATTTATGAAGATTTGTGTTGTGGGCTTGTGCACCGGGTCCTTTGAGTGATACCCCGACTGCAGTCGTCAAAGGTTCAGTCTCTGTTCGTGGCAGTTAAGTTTTATGAATAAAAATAAAGAAATAAATAATTGATAATTCAGCTCAAATAGGAAAATGTCACAGACTAACAAGACAACGGAAATAACTTCTCATTGAGCAGAGCACTCAACTTTGGCCCTTACTAGAAGGTTCTCAAATGGCCTTTGCTTCTAGTTTGTGAAAACAGGCTCTGCAAAGCATTTTATGTCTTGGGGAAAGAATTCAAAGGGTTCTATCTGAAGATAGTCTTGCCATCTTTCAAAGCTGCTTTAGACAATTAATTCTGTGGGCCAGATCATTTTGTATGCATATGTGAGTTGATGTAGTTTCTAGGGGGTTGTGGTGAACTTCCAGTCAAAGTTGCAGTAAATGCTTATGAAGTTTTTTCCTTGAAGAAACTTGTCACAGTCTGACCTTTATATGCCTTTTGAAGCTTTTTATTCCAACAGAATTCTTAATGGTTTATTTAATTCAATGCCTGCCTTAGGGAGTGCCATTACTGTGTTGTATTTTGTTAATATTTTCAGATTTAGTGGTTGAATCCTATGCTTACTTATTTTCTTTACTTTGAGGCAAGTCCCTCTCTGTCCATCGTATCATTATTTTGTTGGTTCCTTTTCTGTTGAATTTTAGCTAACACTTTTGGGAATTTATCACTGTACCCTTGCTTTATCTGCTGTTTTGCTTCTTTCTGGAATGTCTGGTTGCTATTTTAAATAAATATGCAGGATGGCAGACTCAGTTAAGAAATGGAGAGTATAATTATTTAAAGAATAATGGTAATACTCTGGCATCGCAAGGTCATATTTCAGTCAGACTATGACAAGCTGAGTAGTGCAGCACTGATTTGACCTCCTTGGTACACACTGAAAGCCCACCAGACCCCCAAGATACAACATGCCACTGTTTTGGCTTCATTATGAGAATCAACCCTGGGAGAGGGAGAAGATGTGAAATGACCATGTCCCTGGAGTCCTTGTGGTAAGGGGAACAACCCACACAAGTCTTGGAAGTTCAGTGGTACCTTAGAGGGAAGAAATCATGTTATGAGTTGGGTTCAATACATCACTTCCATTTGAGATAATCCAGGCTGAATGGTTTCTTACATAACTCAGAGAACACACTTCCTTAATGAGAGAAGCTCCACTTCAGTTGCTGACACGTATGGAAGTGGAATGGTCGAACCCTGAATTAAAAAGTCTGTTTTCCATTTTCATTATGTATTTTATAAGCTAAATCCTTTCATTTTTAATAGATGAAAGATGAATTTGTTTTGTAAAACAGCTTCAGCTTTTAATATCCAAAGGAGTCACTAGATTAGTGAGTAATTACATTGGAAAACGCTTGTGCATCATCTTAGTTTCAAGTGACGCTGACCTTTCCTTGGGATGCTTCCTGTACTCCCAGCTGCATGTTACAGCATGCAATCAGGAGCGCACAAAGCTACTTTTTGGATGAGCCCCAAGTATACAATGTGATGATCAATTCACGTAAAAGTTAAGTGTTCCTATCTGAATAGGTCTATGCATGTAGTTAGCTTCTTTCCAATAAATATGACCAAAGGTTACATCTTAGTGTGTGGACAACATTCACTGTGAGATGGTAATGATACAAAACAGAGATAGTCAATATGTAGGTGTTTCAATGCTTTCCTTGAACAGAGCTAGTGTTATTAGAAATCATGTATATGTAAATATTAGAGATGTACTCCAGAAAAAGTTTGGTGGACCTGGATTTCACTCTCTCTGTGTGTGTGCCCAGATTTCCACCTAACATCTGCCAAATCCAGCTTGGTTCTCTCATACTGAGAAGACACGAGAGATTACAGGGCTGGGCTTAGACTTCTAGGACTGCTGTGGTCACGGCACCTATCGGTGCTGGAGCTCTTTTTGCAGCCTACCATATCCCTGAAATTTTCTGGATGCCCACTGGAACCCTCTAGATTCTAATGAAATCTCCAACACAGTGTGGCACAATTCTACTACCATGAGCAGAACTGCGAATCCATTCCCCCCACAAAAAAAAACCAGTCAGCCACAGAGTACTTTTTCTTTTCACAGAGAGGTCTTGCATTGGATAAGTTTCTGGAATGCCTTCTTGAAATCTTCATTAAAGATTGTGTAAATCAGGGGGTTAACAAGAGAATTAATATATCCCAACCATGTCAGAAAATTATTCATTTCTTCTGAAATCTGACATCTTTCACAGGTATTGACAACCACCTCCTTCACAAAGAAGGGGAGCCAGCAGATCACAAAGGCACCCAAAATTAAGCCAAGGGTAGTTGCTGCCTTTCTCTCTCTCGTGGTAGAAATCCGTTGTCTCTTCCATCCCTTTTCATTCTTGGACTCAGAATTGGGGCTTCGCAGGGAGATATGCATTCTGTCCAAATCTCCTGAACGGTTAGATGCTTTCCCTTTTGTGCATGATGCTGAGGAAGCTGGCTGGCAGCTTTTCTCAGTTCCTTCCAGAAGACCCTGTCCATTCGCCTCCTCTTTGAGAACACGACTCACGCTCCTCCTGTGAAAAGTCTTAGCTGCCTTGTATATTTTGTAGTAAAGGATCAGAATCAATGCCAGCGGGATATAAAAGGCTCCAAACGTGGAGTAGATGGTAAAAACGATATGGTCGTGCTTAATGATGCACTCGTCATCTCTGCTGGCAGCCTGGTGCCGCCAAAACAACGGCGGCATTGAAATGAAGACAGAAATGACCCACATGACGGCAATCATGATGCCTGCCCGCTTAGGGGTTCGCTTCCTGGCATACTCCACAGCATCTGTGATTGCTCGGTAGCGATCCAAAGCGATGGCTGAGAGATGCAAGATGGAACAGGTGCAGCAGGTAATGTCAACGCTGAGCCAAAGGTCGCACATCACCTGGCCCATGATCCAGGTCTCTTTGACAATGTAGACGATGCTGAAGGGCATGACTAGGATGGCAACCAGAAAATCAGTGACTGCCAAGGAGCAAATTAAATAATTGGCAGGGTGGTGGAGCTTTCGGGTCACAATTATGGCAGTCATCACTAGAGAGTTGATGATAGTTGTCATCACTGCTAGCACAGAAAGTGTAAGAGAAACCAGAATCTTCGGTGTTACTTTCTTAAGTAGTTTTTCTGATGTGTCATTTTGTTCCAATGTATAATTTTGTTCAGTAAAGTTCAGGAAATCCATGATTGCCTTCCAGGCGATTTTTATCTAACAAATATACCTGTAGAGAAGTAAAAACAGTTTAGGAAACAGCAACTTGATATCCCAGAAATCTCACAATACTCAACAGATTTCAATATTCTCCCTTACTTTTCCCTGTAGTATTTTCCATGCCACATGTTTTTGTCCCAGTCATAGAAATGAGGAAATTGATTGGAATAACCAATCCCATAAAGGTAAAGGTAAAGGGACCCCTGACCATTAGGTCTAGTCATGACCGACTCTGGGGTTGTGGCGCTCATCTCGCTTTATTGGCCGAGGGAGCCGGCATACAGCTTCCAGGTCATGTGGCCAGCATGACTAAGCTGCTTCTGGCGAACCAGAGCAGCACACGGAAACGCCGTTTACCTTCCCGCCGGAGCGGTGCCTATTTATCTACTTGCACTTTGACGTGCTTTTGAACTGCTAGGTTGGCAGGAGCAGGGACCGAGCAACGGGAGCTCACCCCATCGTGGGGATTCGAACCACCGATCTTCTGATCAGCATGTCCTAGGCTCTGTGGTTTAACCCACAGCGCCACCCGCATCCCTAACCAATCCCATATGGCTTCCTAAATCCTTACTGCAGTCACTACTTCCTTCTTCATTTATTTGGGGCGTGTGCAAGGATGAAAAGACGTGGATAACCTAATCAAAGGGAGGATTTCAGCTAATCATACCAATCCTTTTGGATGACATCTAGATTGATAGCAGCATGTTGAGGTGATCACAAATGGTTCAAGACTGAGAAAAACTATATTTTTGTGCTACATGTGCAGTATACATTTAAAGCAACCCCACCACAAAAGGAATCTGCAGTTTGTCCCTCACGGAGCTCTATTTCGCCGCACCTTTGACAAACTATACTTCACTACTCTAGTAGCCACAATTTTATAGCAGGGATAAGTAACGACTACAGTACTGGATTATATATAAAAAGTCATGTGCCTGAGTGAGTAATATAAAAGATGTGAGCTCTGTAGCTGACACTTCAAAAAATATATGCTTTGAAAAGTATTTTTTTCTGTGGACAACGGAAGCATATCTGCCTACACTGGAAGAGATTGGATCAATCAGAAGTGAAGCATGACATGGTAGATTTTCTGCACTAGCAGGGTGGAAAGCACGTCTAGTCATTTCTGTCCTATTCTCCCCCCCCCCCCAAATATAGACTAGGAAGAGTTCAAGGCTGTTGTTGCTTCTTTCTCTTTTAAGAAAGAGTCAGTAATGAGAAAACCCCAGGTCACTCTATAAATAATTACTTTCTTCTTTTCTGTTCTTCCTGCTTTTCAGAAGCAGGTTTTCTTTCTTGGACTCAGTCCTTTGGAAAAACGAGTCAAAACTAAAGGTATAGAAACTGCTACGCTTTCTAATTGCACTGACGCCAATTAAAACAACCACAACCACATAGCAGAATCCCTATTTAAGTTAAGGGAGCAGGGGGAAGATAACCAGCAAATAACCAAGAAAATGGTGGGATTAGTGCTTGCATCACTGACTACTTTCACTTGGTGTGTTTTTCATCTTTCACAAAAAGGGGGTAATGCACAGGAGATTGTTCACACAGCACAGCTTTTTGACATGTGAAATGTGCTCATTAATTGATTCAGCTAAACATTTGGCTGCTTTTGCTTAAGCAATGCCTCATTCAGTTTGCTCTACAAAAATGCTATGATTTTTATTTTTATTTAAAAGGAATATACCTACCTGGATGTGCTTTTACTGAAAAATGGATTTCAACATATTTGTGTGTGTGTGTGGGGGGAAGGTTTATCAGCAGGAATTACCGATGACAGTGAAATTGGACCTCTGTGCTCAGAGGCAAGATCACTCTGAAAGCAGATACTGAAGATGAGTAACAGGGTGAGGGGTTTGCCTTCAGAGGAAAATGACTGGCTACTCATCAGATACAAGGTGGACCAGGCGATGGACCTGTGTTCTAATCTAGCAGGACTCTTTTTTATCTTCTTAATGTTTTCTAATCATCCCACTTTGCTCTGTCAATGCTGTTGTTTTGCAAACTGAAGGAGTGCTGTGGTTTCCCTCCCAGTTAAATATGAAAGGAGCTTTATGTCCATAGCTCTGTGTGCTACTGCCTCTTGCTGTGGTGATGATGTAGTGAAAATGCCAGGGTTAGTGACCTACAGATCCCATACTAGACAGTTGGAAAAATATTGTAAGGTGGGCAATTTATGCAGTGAGAACTACTCTGTATCTATCTCTTTGCAATATTTTGACTTTTTACAAATATTCAAGGAAAATTTGACATATTTTTTTCCCTGGGCTTTGCTAGCTGAGCTGCCTCCATACAGAACCAATGCGCTGGCCATCTGTCAATCATGGCCCACAAGGGATGGGGCAGATCAGGATCTAGCCTGATTTAAGCATTATTTGGGAAACTTTGAGATTTAATACAAAAGTCTTCCAATAACATGCATAGTTCTTTCTTCTTTCATAAACTAAATCCGTGGACTGGAGCTGTACTGCAGTTTCTTGGATTTGTATCAGCTAAAGGGCAACCTCATCTGTAGATAAGCACAATGAAACTAATTTAGATCACACAACTGAACTGCATCTCGCTGGAATATTTACCCTCGTAGCTTTGCAGAACTGTGCCAGCGATGGCCTTCTGGGTATATGCACCAAAAATAACTATAAAGCCGCATGCAGTTATCAACCAAACATATGTCAATCTACTAAGAATTGGGAAGGGGGGGGGGGCAGAGAGAGAAAAGCTGTAACCCCACAGCCTGACTTGGCCGGCCAGTCAAGTGTTGTGATAAACAAGCACCATACTTGGGTTCACAGAGACTGTGGGCGTAATCCCATCTCATTTCAGTTAATAGTTATGGATAGCTCTCAAACTGGGTAAACAAATCTTAGCAGTCCATTGGCAATTCAGTGTCAGCGTTCAGAGTCTCCAGCCACTTTTTGAAGTGGCTGCACGCACAGAGTGATCTGTATGCTTTTGGCAACGTGTGATGTGCAGTGTGTCTAAGGAGCTCTTTGGGGCATTTATTTCCCCTCTCTATTTGCTGATCCATAAAATGTTTAGGTGCAAATCAGGCTGCTATTGTGCAGAGACAGGATTCTGAAGGCTCCTGCCACACTGAGAGAGCACATATATTAGTGTAAAAACTGGGAAACTGCTTGGGGGAAAAGGTGCACATTAAGTAAAATTGCATACTTAAAAGTGCTGGTGAACTTTCACGAGAAAGTAAAAAAAGAATAATATTGCCAACTGATGCGGGAATGTGGCAAAGTCAACTTAAGACGGAAAAGAAATAAGAAACTGAAGTTGACAGATTCATTCATCTTTAGGCTAGACCTGTTTCTTATTTCTATCTGCCACTTCCTGTCATCTGCTCTCTGTTAGAGTTCCTGCTCCATAATTGCAGTCATGGGATTGTTGTCTTTCGCATGACGGTATATGTTTTGACTCCATAGAGTGGGAAGTGACAGTGACAGGATGTTGTGTTACTGTGTTCTGTGAAGTGGGACTGTTGTCTTTTGTTCTTTCTCTTTGCTGTCTGATGCTAGAGAGAGAGGGAGCCATGTTGCAGTGCTCCGTGTGTGTTTATATGTAAATAAAGTAGATTAGCCAAAATGCTGAGTTGCTGGGGTTCGGTTACGCAAACTACGCAGACGCTGCGGATCCCTAAGTGTGCCGGTGTCTGTTGGCATTGGTCGCTGTGATGTTCTGGCAGAAGAAAGCTTTTGAAGCTCCCGAACGATTGACCAGGAGGGAGAGAACATGCCATTTGGGCATGTGTCTCTACCAGGGTCCGTCTTGAGTGTAGGACGAGCTCCTGACACTCTCACCATCTTACCACTATTTTCTACCCTCCTCAATGCACCATTCACAAAATGCATTATAACTAACATAACTAAAACATAAAATAAAAGAGTGACTAGCTTTTTCCAACAATGCTGCTCAGCCTACACTTGCCTACCCACAGGGCTCTGCTTCCTGCTCTCTGCAAATGGAAGGAATGACCACAGTTTCAGAGAGATAACAATCAAGTTACTCTCACAAAGACTGACAAACACAGCTTTATTAAACAAAGGTTACAGATCAAACCTTTTCCTGAAGCTCCATACATCAAGGTACACGTCAAAAAAGTCTATGCAATACGATCCAGTTCCAATCTTAAGGTGATGGTTTGCTTTGAGTTTTCTCCATGTCCAGCCAGGCTCTATTTTGGAAGGCTTGTGATTGCTTCTTATTTGCCATTCTGTAACAAAAAGGAGAAAAGAGTTCTTAGGGCAACATCTCTAAGAATCCTGGGTCTCCTCATATTTTTCTCAGTGCACCACACCATTTTAGGCAACAGCAATACCATACAAAGAGTCTATGGCAAATGAATTTTAAATTATGACTCCAGATCAACACTCTGCCCTCTGGTGGGCTGGTCTAGAGGATTGAAAGAGGAGACTATTGCCAATATGCAAGCAATAGTGTGCTGAAGCCTGAGGACCAACCAGGCTGAGAAAATAAAATGCATGAACATGTGCAGAATGCCCCCTTTTTGCCAATGTTATCTCAGGGCTGCACACATCTTGGATCTAAAGGAGATTTTTTTTTGAAAAGGTCTCTGGGCTGCACTCTCCCATGTTTAAAAAAGGAGACCTGGTCATTCCTGGCCTCTTCCTCAATGTTCCATTCACAAAATGCAATATAAATAACATAACTTAAAAATAAAATAAAGTAGTGACTAGCTCAGCACTCCCCTCAAAAGTTCCCCTCACTGGTCAAATCAATATTAATAAAAAGGGGTGAGGGAAGCTACTTGATCAGAGAGGCAAAGGAGCTGCCTAATTTGTTAGCAGACTGTGGCTCTGCAGCTTAATAGGTGGCTCTCCAAAGAAACATGTGGGCATGCTCAGAAACTGAGGAATGATTCTGATTTGGCTTCTCAGGACTTTAAAGCCTTCCCTCCTGCCCACCATATTCTGCACAAAAGAGCCTGAAGCCTGGAATTTCCTTAAAGTAACAAGCCTAATTAAACCATATTGGTTGCATAGCCAGAGATTTTGCTTGTAACTAATTCTAAATCACAGGGTCTACGCTAGAGGAAAATCCAAACAGCATCTAAATTTGTATCTTGTTTTCCTCAAATGCAAATAGGGACTAAGCAGAATCGAAAGGGCAGGACTGGTGTGTGTGTGTGATTTTGGGGTTACTGGTGGGAATCCATGAGGACTAGGGTGGGGAATTCTCCTTGCACTTGTATATATATATATTTTTTAAAAATCCAGCTCTGGACTTAATTGACTTTACTGGATGACCTGATTTTACATGGTGATGTGTATTACTTCACTTACTTCAAAATGGGATAAGCAAGCCCTGCTGTGTTTAAGGGTCCTCTTGCCCATTCTGTAGGATGGGGTCCTGGACTTCTGTCTCAAAGCCCTGCCACAATACTACTGTGGACGGGCTCTTGCTTTCAGTGTGCAGCTGGATGTCAAGAGGAAGCTGTGCTCATATACTACCTATTCTACAAGTACAACATCCTATAATACTCAGAAGAATGTAATGGAGTCTGGTGGGGAGGGAGTGGAGGGGAGAGATCTGTGTCTAAGATCCCTTCAGCTTTTTCTTTTGTGCTTTACAAATGTTCGAAAGAAAAAAAAATGTTTCTGTCTGAACTTTTGAAAAATAAGGCAGTTTAAGCAATTCAAGTGGCAGAAAATTGAACTCCTTTACTTTTTTGACAGTAATTTAGCAAGTGGCATATAAAAAAATGCAGACTCTGTGAATCCCTGCATTTTCCACTTCAGAATGAGCAAACTGCATCGACTGAAAGACATTTTATTTGTGCTGTTTTCTCCCCAGGATAGTTTTACTGAAATAAAGCTGCTCTCATAAGTGTTTCACTGAATCAGAAGCAAATGATGGTATGCAGGTGTTTGCCTGCAGATGATATTCTGTACAAAATAAAAAACTGAAGGTTTCTTGTTTATACTTGCTGTTTTGAGACAATGCCAAAAATTAACATTTCAAGTCAGTCCCATCCACCTTTTGTTGTCTGAGCATTATGAGGCACTCAGATTGATTATATGATCACATATGTCTTCTAAAGTAATAGGACCAACTTTTAAAAATGATCACAGACGATGCTTTTTCCATAATTGTTTTGTACTTTTTGTTTATCCCTAACTTCATTTTTAAATGGCTCAATATATTTCTCTTGGCTTACTCTTATTCTGGGGTATAGTTTGCTGTCTTCCTATAGGCATGTTAAAAGCATTAATTCTATCAATACACCCAAACCATCAATTGCTGATTAGCAAGAGCACAAACTTTCGTTATTTAGGTTAAAAGGATATGGCAGCACATATTTGTTAACTCTGTTTCCAAGCTCTATTGTTTAAAGCTTGTGTAGTCTCAATATTCTGACTGAGATGTGTGCATCGGTATGTGAAATTACTCTAGCTATTCTAGATCAGTTCGGATTAGGTATAAGAATGCAGGATAAAGAAAAGGATCAAAAGTGAACCAAGATAATTCCATTCCTCATGCTTTGTGTCTACACACCCTGCTGATTCCTTGGTCTGTGTCAGAGATGGGGAAACTGTGGCCCTTCAGATGTTGTTGGATTCCAACTTTCATTGGCCCCAGGTGACATGATCAATGTTTTGATTGTGACTATTCTTCCACTCACTCTTCTGTTGTGAGGGAGCATCACTGTAATGGCAGACTCCTCCCCATGTATGTTCATTAGAATGGGTCAGTGGTATCTGGTGTCCATTATGATTAGTAGGGTGGAAGGCAGGAAACCCAACAACTGGTGGAGCTAGAGCCACTGACAGGCAGAGCCAACCAATCCTCCTCCTTGCTGTGTTTTACAAGTACATAGAGTGCAAATTTGTGCCCCATGGCATATTATTTTGAGCATCATTTTATGCTTTGCATAGTCAGGTCTAAGGCCAATCTTTTCTTTCTTTCTTTAACTGGGAAGCGTAATGAATCATTTTGTTGGAACATCTAGTTCAGCATCCTTTTTACCACACCAACCAACCAGATTGAGAAGCCCACAGGAGGACATGAGGGTGAGAGTTCCCTCCTGTTGTTGGTCCCCAGTAACTACTAGTTGAGAGCCATTAAGCCAAGCCATTTTATTCATATGACATGTCCCTCCTCAAAATACTCCTTAAAACATTCAAGACAGCAAGAGGGGGCTAAAAATAGTTATTTAAACATAGACTGAGGGGAGAGTCTGTGTTTATCTTCAGATGAACCTTGACAAACGCTCAATCTTAGATACGCCAACTCTCGAATTTCAGGCATTTTGATTACCAAACAAGGCCTTTTTCAACCTGCTGCACTAATTGTCATTCCTGATATGAAAATAACTGACTGTCACAAAAGCTTCTTTCTCTTGCGTAATAACTTTTGACAACCTTCTGGCATTTGACATAACGCTTACACAAGGGTGACTGACTTCAAAATGTCAACTGATTGTTCAGAATTAATAATGAAGGACTACTTTTAATTATAGTTTCACCGGTTCAAGCCAATCTACTTGTCTAAGATAATTAATTCAATTTTAAATGGGACTGAGACATGGAAAACAGAACTCAGAACCATATTGAAAGTGCTACACAGTCCTAGAGAAAAGGTAGAGCTTTAAATTCAATAAATAATAATATACAATTTTTAACAATTATTCATAGCAACTCCAGAGAATGTTTTGAATTGCCAATTATTGTGCAACAAATTATGCAAAACTGCAAGAATCTTTCTTCATTTGTAAGCACTCGGTCAAGGCAAAATTTTAACAATTTACTGTGGATTGTGTCTGTGCTTTTTATTTCTCTCTGTAGACTGTGGTAAAAAAAAATACAGCTCCTATGTGCAGAATTTCCAGTGCAAAATAAGGGATGCATCATCAATTTGATTATTTTCTCATGGAGTTCAAAAAATGAGCATTGTCTTCCAACCAGAAGATACATTGGGGAGCAGGGGGAGGCATGAAAATGAATATTGCTTTTCTACTGCAAAATGAATTGCTGCTTAAAGTCTGTGTGATCTATTATAGAATGGATGCATTTGCAAAGGTAAAATTCTAGAAGCCCAATGCGGCTATTTTCCAGCTACATTTTATGCCTTGCCTTTCCCTCAGGACTGCAATGAGGCATACAAAGTGCTGTCCCCCTCCCCATTTATCCCCGCACCGAACGCTGAATTGTTAGTCTGAGAGTTATTAGCCCAAAGTCACCCCATGGTCTTTATGACAGAATGGGATTTGCACCTTTGACTGGCACTCTAAGCCATCATGCTACCTGGGCTTTCAGTCTGTGAATATGAATATGGTGACCTAGGGGGAGGGGAAATGAACATGGTGGGGCTTTAGACCCCCTCCTCCCGACTAATGAAATCAGGTGCATAGACTGGTTTGACAAGAATGGCAGATATAGGTGAGGCAACTTAGGACTGATCTAAATATTGAGCTGTAGTCCCTTGTGAGAAGTTTCTCGGTGATTTTAATGGCCGCTAACAGATTTACAGTGAAGGGTAAACCAAGTTCACCATCACATTATTATCTTGAGTTCTCACCTTGTTAACTTGATTTACCCTTCACTGCAAGCCTGTCGCCAAAAATAATCACCAGCCTTGCCTAGAAAACTATCTCACTGGCCCAATGTGGTAGGGATGTATCCTAAAATTTATCTGCTACTTCTACTACTACTGTCTATGAGTAGTATACTGAATCAGAGCACTGACAATACATTTTGTTCAGGACTGTCTTGGAAGGTAGGAGGAGGTCTCGAAAACTGAATCTGGGGTGGAATCTAGACACATATAAAAATGTATATTGAATTTAGGAGCAATGGAGAACTTAAGAAACAACAATGGAAAACTAGCTCCACCCAAGGTATGATGGAGAACAGCAACAACAGGCAAAAGATAGACATGATACAGGACAAAGTCAGGAAGAAACACTATGGACAGAATAAGAAGAATAAAAACATACTTTGAATGGTTCACCTGTAGGATTATAAATAATTTAATGTGTTAATGAGAATGGAAGTCGTTAGAATTGCAGCTGTGGTATAAGGGTTTGTTTTTCTGACTGGTGGGTAATAGAAACTTATAAGATTATGGAACACAGAAATTATGTAAATCATCAAACTGTTAACTCTAGCACGTGGGGGGCACATAAATTGTATAATTTGGCATTTGAAAGATTGGCATTACTAATTATATTATAATTTGTTATTGACATAATGAGGCTTTTATTGGAGTATTGTAATTGAAAACTAATAAAAATTATTATTAAAAAAGAAAGAAAAATATATTGAATTTGCCATAGCTCACCATTGCCATCTAGTGTCGCGTTTGTATAATGCACTTTACAACACACTTAAAACATTTTATTTGCAGCTGTATAGCTGAGAACTGGGACTTGGTCTATGCCAAACATGATGTGTTCCACTCTTGAGCTATGTCCCCACCTTAATTCAATGGGATTTATTCCCAAGCAACGTGTTCACAGAATCACAGAACTGTACAGTTGGAAGGGACTCATATTCCTGCAATGCAGATCACAGTTCTACTTTTTTTTTAAAAAAAGGCTGTGTGTGCCGTGATGCTTTTGACCTTGTCAGCTGCAGGTACGATCTTGTTGTAGGGGTGGAAACACCTGCTTGAATTTTGATTGCATTACGTTCACAGCATCTTTCAGATCATGTCATGTTCCTTTCTTCCACTTTGTATTTACCATGTCATCACCTAAATGTCTGGCATAGCTGTCTCCTATGAAGACTGCACTTATTTTGTGTGGAGGAGGAAGCTTCTCTTTAAAAAGGGAATTGTAACAGAGAATCCGTTATTCTAATAGAGAAGTCCTAAGTGTGTTGACTCAGAAGTGAGTCCCACTGAGTACTTAACTCCCATGTAAGTGTGTAGAGGACTTCAGCCTAAATCTGACAGCTGAGTGTGCTTCAGCTGTGTTTGCTCTCAATTCCCCCACCTCCCAAGATCTCTGCTCATATATTTCAAAAGGAGATGCCTTTTGTGTGCTTCCTTTGTAAGCACTGAGGCCAGAAGACATCAGCGGCACAGTAAGGTCATGTAAGTGGATTGGGAAAAATATATATAGATACTGGAATCTGGGGTTAGAGCATGACTCTTCACAGCAGTAATTCTGCAACACCCGTGCAACTGGGAGGACTCTCTTAGGGACTGTGGATGCATTGAGTGTCTGTGCAACAGGTAGGCACTCCACTGCAATATTGTAATCCTCTTCAGAGGGCCAGGTTGTTGCTGCTTACACTGTCTGCCTTTAAAGCACAGTATGAAGTAAGGATGGGGAAATGATTCTAGACCAATGAATAGCTTGCCTGGGTGTACTTAAGATGTTGATAAGGGCAAAAATGTGAGGGAAGAAAGTCTGAGAGCCTTGCTACAATCACTATTTGTCATTATGTACACTATGCTCTTAGGGGTGTGGGTGGCGCTGTGGTCTAAACCACAGAGCCTAGGGCTTGCTGATCAGAAGGTCGGGGGTTTGAATCCCTGCGACAGGGTGAGTTCCTGTTGTTTGGTCCCAGCTCCTGCCCAACTAGCAGTTCGAAAGCACGCCAAAGTGCAGGTAGATACATAGGTACCGCTGCAGCAGGAAGGTAAATGGCGTTTCCGTGTGCTGCTCTGGTTCACCAGAAGCGGCTTAGTCATGCTGGCCACATGACCCAGAAGCTGTCTGTGGACAAACGCTGGCTCCCTCGGCCTATAGAGTGAGATGAGCGTCATAACCCCAGAGTCGTCTGCAACTGGACCTAACGGTCAGGGGTACCTTTACCTTTACCCTATGCCCTTACAGTATGTGATATATCCCTTTCAATAAGGATTATGGTCTTCTCTGAATGGTTCAGACTTTCAAAGTGCCTCTTGCCCATTCCTGTTCAGCGTTTTGCCTTCCCCCACCATATTTTTGTAGTGTTTTAAAATGATGGTTTGCAGCTTTTGAGCTGTGTCTTCTTCTGGTGAGCCACAAGTTCTCAGTTGCCTAGCAGTTGGCTTATCCATTCCATTGTCCTTTCCTGAATTCATGTCAGTGGGCATTCTTTATAGTCCTCTGCAGACCCTCCTTCCAATAACAACGTTACAGCTGATTTAGTTCACCACTCATTATAGGCTGTCCTCCTGGGTTCTGTACAGCAAACAGAAATGGCCGCTCAACTCTCCCCGTTATTTCATATGCATTCTCTGTTGTGAAAGTGGTTAACTAAATTAGTTTTGCCTTTGCTGCAGCGGTCTACACAAGGCTGGCCTTCCATCCTTGCTTACAGCGGACAGCCATATGTTTGAAGGAGTCCTCTATTGAAAGGGCTGCCTGATCTGAATCCATTCTAAAGATAAAAAGCCATAAGGAGGAAGAGCAGGGGCCTCGAAGTTGCCCCTCAACTGCTAGAGCCTCAACAGGCACACCTTTCACATGGGAACAGCCTATCACACAATGGTGAGATGCATTGTATTTATACTTACATAGTAAATTAGTGTATGCAGGTTTTATTGAAATCTGTCCTCTTTTGCCCTATTTTTTGGTGATGTGTTTCCTCTTTCTGAGGAGGTGCACAGAGGCGCTATCTTCTCAAGATGATTGAGGGGGGTCAAAGTGACGTTCTGATGTCATGCGTGAGGAGCCAGGCGGCAGAGCCAAATGCCCTCTGAACATTGAGGGAGACCAGCTCCCTCAAAAAAATTAAAAAACAAAATGGAGATCCCAAAACTGCCTTGGCACCTTGGAGCTGGCATGCATATGTGGCCACCCTGGTCTTTGCCAGAGATTGTATTGTTAGGGCAGTCACATGGGCTTGTTCTGTTCACTGGTACAAACTGAGTAGTACAAATGCTTTTGAAACCAACTCTTGAAACTCCTTGGGAAATCTTGACTTAGCCTGTTGCATAGGGAGAGCTACCACCTTTTGCCTGGTGTCCTTGAAAACACTGCAGTAAAGGCGTAATAACCATGGGCAGCGTAATACGGATGACACCTCCTCCTCCTCTGCCTAAGAAGTGGAATAATTGAGCCCTAGAGGTCTGGGTAATGATTCACTTTATTAGAAGATACAGCTGAAAAAGATAAAATTAATGGGCTTGCTGTTCCATGTGAAGATCAGATGTGTTGTCTGAATTACTAAAGCACCCTCATTTCCAGAAACATTTATTCTGCTATCATTTTGTGTCAAACGTGTTATTACAATTAGCCACCATGCCAACTCCAGAAATTCAGTGATATTTATTGCCTGATTTTTCAGACTTCTGAAGTGACGAAGGGAAATAGTGAAACCACTCAACTTGTTTATTCACATCATTTTTCTTCTGCTATACCTGATAATGAATTTATTTCATCTTAAGGAAGTGAGACAGTTAATTTCACTTTATCGCCTAAGTTTCAATGTATCATTTGACAAAAGGTGACATGTCTATAACTCTTACTTTGATACTTCTGTGGAACAATTAATTTCAATCAAAGTCTAATATGATGCCTATTTTGCACAGTATCCTTCACGATACATACAATTTATATTTATTTTCTTTCCTAGTCTCAGGTCCAAGTTAGATAGGTCACAATTTTAACACACAAAATATGTTAAGTGCAATTGGCTGTAAGAATTGCCCCCTTTTCTGATCATATCAGAACTTTTGAGCAGCGTTTCACATTGCAGATGACATCAAAAACACTCTTGAGCAGTTCCACTTGCTTCTAAAGGTCTTAGAGGGGTGGTGATGAATAATCCCCCCCATACTTAAAAATTTCTCTGTGCATGATTCAGTTATGTGCCCCCACACCTACCCACCAACAATCTCAAAATGTATATCTGAGGCCACTGTAAATAATGACATGAAGTAGTCATCAGTTTCCATAAGGAAACAGTTAACATCAAACTCTTCTTTTCAAAGGTTGCTTTCAGGCATCTTGGTTAATGGACATTCATACAGATTTATTTGCACAGAATTTCTGAGGAGATTAGACAGTGTTGACTATTTTTGATTATTCAGCATTACGGAATTCTATTACTTGCTAAATTGCTGTTTTTATACAATACTATACACAGGTGGCGCTGTGGGTTAAACCACAGAGCCTAGGACTTGCCGATCAGAAGGTCGGCGGTTCGAATCCCCGTGACGGGGTGAGCTCCTGTTGCTCGGTCCCTGCTCCTGCCAACCTAGCAGTTTGAAAACATGTCCAAGTGCAAGTAGATAAATAGGTACCGCTCTGGCGGGAAGGTAAACGGTGTTTCCGTGCGCTGCTCTGGTTCGCCAGAAGCAGCTTAGTCATGCTGGCCACATGACCCGGAAACTGTACACCCGCTCCCTCGGCCAATAAAGCGAGATGAGTGCCACAACCCCAGAGTCGGTCACGACTGGACCTAATGGTCAGGGGTCCCTTTACCTTTACCTTATACAATAGTATTCTATCGTTTTTATGTTGTATTTCTGTATATGGAAAGATTTTGAGATATTAAGTAGTTTAGAAGGGCTTTTAAATAAATAAACAAATAAATACTGATTTATTTTTTTTTGCAGGGAGATTATACAGTGCTGTGTCACGCAAGAGCCACCCCATACTTTCCACTGCATTTCACTATCACTTTTCTCATCACAAAAAAGTCTGCTCTTTGGTGGGATACGGAGTTAGTATAGTGGCTCTGCCTCACCTGGTGAGCCAGTTGCTCACTGCATCTCTGCCTGGCAAGCAATGAAGTGATAGCCAAGAGGAGGCGGCAGCGGTGGCAGCAATGGACTCATTGAGGGATGGTGGCCCCTGGTGGGGAACTTGCCAAAACGGCCCCCAAAACCTGGAGGCAACTTTGCAGATGCCACTTTATGATCTGAACCTTGCAAGATACCATTCCGTTCTTTAAAAATCTTTACTCTCCATAGGCAGCAACTACAGGAAAAGCAGGATGAGGCAAGACTACACTGAACCTTCTCACTCAGGTTTTAAAAAAAGCAAGTAGGCTGGCATGTAGGGCTTATCAGATAAAGCAGATGCTTCTTCTATAAATCAGTTTTATGTATTTCACAGGTCATTGGAGACATTGAAGGCAATTCCTGCTGTACTGGGAAACAACACCCTGCCTGGCTTACAAGATGTGATAGAGCTTAAGCTGACTGTGCCCTCCCACTTTTGTCGATCATTATCCACTTTCATTACTGTTCTTTAATGTGGAATACATTGATAGCTAAGTATAACATATGGGGGAGGTGTAGCATAGTTACAGCCTTATGATACGTTAATGATTACAAAGAACACAGTGACCACTGAATGCATTAGGGAGAACGGGAAAAGGTATTAAAAGAACCACAGTAAACTTCAAGGTTGGATGACAAAGCCATTAAGATGAAAAAGATCACAGCCAGTGGTTATGAGTCTCATGCTTTTCATTCCTCCCCCCGCCCCTGAAGTGGGTGGAATTACTGCTGCATACACCATGATTACCATTTCTAATATTGTCTACAAGTTTGCAGTGTGTATGGTGTGTAGGCATTTTGCTAGCACTAATTGACATGTGCCCCTTTCCCAAATCAAGGTACACAGTACACATGGACAACCCAGTTATTTTGGCATCTGAGGCAGAAAATCCAACATGCGCCTCTCCCACTCTTTGACGTCATCCTATGCATCTAACAGAGAACTTATCACACCCCGGGAGCTAAGCAAACTCTGGAGCGCTTGTGTTAAACAGAATGTGCGCAGTAGCAGTCAGTGGTGGCTTTGCTTTCTTGCCTTCTGGACACTTGAGTGTTGCTGCCAGTTCCAGAGAGGGGCAAGGCAGAGAAAGAGGGGCAATCAGAGACAATGGCAGACCCAATCTAATGCTTGGAAGGCAGGTGAGCAACACTGTGCTGCCCCACCAATTGCTACTGAATGTGTGGGATTACCCACAAAGAATGCACACCTGTTTCTTGAACGGGTCCTGATGTGTATTGTACAAATATTAAATATAAATAAAATTAATTATGAGGATTTTTTAAAAAATAAGCATATAGTTTTCTTTAAAATATCATAATAATAATAATAATAATAATAATAATAATAATAATAAGCAGATACAGTATGAGAGCGTGGAATATATACAAAAGACACAATAGTGGCAATTGTATTAAGCAGAAACGCATTTCAAAAGCTTTCCAAGGATCCTCAAGGAGCTACCCTTCCCTTAAAAGGTCTTTCTGAGCTTGTCCCAAAGGAAGAGGAGGAGAGAAGCTAAGATGATGTGAAGGAGTAAGGTGCAGTCATGGTGGGCGGCTAACTTGTGGTTCCCAAGATGCATTTGGGCTTGAACTCATCAGGCCCAACCAACATGGTAAGTGGTCAGGATGATGGGAATTGTCGTCCAACAATGTCTGGAGGATGGCAGGATAGCAACTCCTGGGCTACAGTGTCAAAAACGTCAATTTTTCTCTGAATTGACTACAGTGGTACCTTGGGTTACAAGCAACAGGAGCTCACCATTAATCTCTAATTTTTATATACATCTTGGAGCGTCACTCTTAAATAATGAATTGTCTGAAGTCTAGTTTTATCATCTACATCTCAGCATTTCCTAAACAATGAGTTTTCATTAAAGTTCCAAGCAAAATCTTGACTTTGGACAGTGTTTCAATTCTCTACCTGTGCCCTGTGCCTTTGAAGCCCTGATAATATTTCCACTATGTGTTCATCTTGTCATGTTAGCAAGCAGTGTTAACAATATTAGCTTAGCCAAGTTCCTTCCTCTTAAAGTATTTCTCTGCTCTGCTGGAAATAGGAATATATCAGGTGAACTGCAGATGAAAAAATATCTAACCTAAGCTAAGAAGAAACAGTTGGCTGCAAAGAGCAGGATGAAAAAGGGAAAGATGAGAGTTTATATCACACTTAATAGGAAAGCAAATATAATACATTTTCATCCTTTCTCTTAATATTATTATGAGATCACAGGCACCAATCCAGTAATGAAGCAAGGCATCTAGAATTTATGAAGTCCATCCTAAACTAAATGGAATGATGCACAAAGCATTAGAATAGTGAACTCTGGCAACACAAACAATCTATTTTCCTCTAATGTCCAGCACACTGGCAGTAAAAATGCAAAAATAATAAATAACAATCTCCCGTCCTTTCGTGACACCCAAAATCAGCTGCCTTAGGCACTTTGCCTAATAGGGAAGCCCGGCCTTGCTAACCTGTCAGTTTGTCTTTGTGGAAACTGAATTTCACAGCTATGTAGCAATGAAGTAGATTTTGAAAATCTGCAAACTTTTAGTATTATTTGGAATAGGAAGTCGCAAAGCCATATAAATACACAAATCTAAATGTCCCTTTTAGTTATAGAGATATTTCTAGCCTCAGCTTAAACAGTTATGGAGGAAGAGCCCGCGGCAGCCCATTTCCAAGGTCAAAACAGCTACTGGCATTATTATTTATTGTTTATTATCAATTAAATTTCTATACTGCCCTTCATCTGAGGATCACAGGGAGGTTGACAATATAAAAACTATTAAAAAAAATAATAACAAAGTGTTAGTAAGTTTCCTCTCATGTTTTGCTGAAATCTGTTTTCTTGCCATGCCCACACATTCTTTCTGCCCTCTGAAACAACAGGGAACAATTTCAGAAGAATCCCAACCCCTGTTATGTAGGGGGTGTTTGGATTAGGTAGAGGTGTCTGTCTGCCCATCTCTCCCAGTTCAGCTGGCCTCCACTGGCAGATTGAGGAAAGCATGACTCTATTGGTGCCATGCCTCCTGTTTCCACCCACTGTACATGTGGAAAGGCAGGGGCGAGGACACTGGTGACGCTGTGGTCTAAACCACTGAGCCTCTTGGGCTTGCCAATCAGAAGGTCAGCGGTTTGAATCCCCATGACAGGGTGAGTTCCCGTTGCTCTGTCCCGGCTTCTGCCAACCTAGGAGTTCGAAAGCACGTCAATGCAAGTAGATAAATAGGTACTGCTGTGGCGGGAAGGTAAACGGCATTTTTGTGTGCTCTGGTTTCTGCCATGGTGTTCTGTTGCACCAGAAGTGGTTTAGTCATGCTGGCCACATGACCTGGAAAGCTGTCTGTGGACAAACGCCGGCTCCCTTGGCCTGAAGTGAGATGAGTGCCACAACCCCATAGTCACCCCATCCAGGGGTCCTTTACCTTTTTACCTTTACCTGAGACAGGGGCATTCTGAAGGCAGGGAGAAGGGTGGGCCAAAGTGGCACAAAATCCACTGCATCCCAAGCTGGTCTTTACCTTCTGTTGTGGTGAGCTGCAGATGCTGCCATGGCCTGCCACTCAGCAAAGACCTGTGTGTGTGTGTGTGTGTGTGTGTGTGTGTGGAGTTTGGATTCTACCCTTATCTACTTTTGCATGACAGGCATTCAGATATTTGAAAATAGCTACATGTGTCCCTTAACCTTCTCTCCTTCAGGCTAAATATACCCTGAATGGGCAGAAGTAAGCAATTTTATGACGGTGGTGATGGTGCCATTCCACTGGACATTAAGATCTAGTGCAGACAGAAGGAGTTGTTAATTTCGGTTCTCTCATTTTTCTAACTTTAAATTCAGTTCACATATCTGCAGCAATTTGTGAGTTTTTTTTTAAAAAAATCCCTATTAAAATTCAGCATTTTAGTTTGAATTTCTCTTACGAAACACATTTTTGTAAGCCATTTCAACCAATGCACGTATTTTTGCAAGCAAATTATTGTAATATAAAAAAAATCATGTTGTTTTCACTTGTATATTCTTTTGCATGTATACTTTCCTCTCACATATGCTTTTTTATAAGCAATGTTTGTTTGGAGAACCACAACAAAAATTCAAATAAGTGCAAATATTGAAAGGAGTATTCAAACTCTGCCTTATGTTGGCAATGTCTTTATTAATTTTAAAATCTTATGTTTATTGTGTCTTTGTTTTAATTTATTAGGAGCTGTTTGGAAGGCAGAAAAATAATATATAATAAATTTAAAGAAACTATTTTTTTTTACCATTATGCACATAAAAACATGTTAACATATGACTTCAGGCTGAGAGTGATGTACATGCAACTGAGAATGCTCAGAGGGTGTTGCTTTTTGTCCAGATGGCAGATGGATTTTATCAGCCTAAAATGAAATCTGGTGATCAAAATGTTAAATCTGAACATTTGCCACTGGAAACCTTAGTGCCAGTGATTTCCATCTTCCATATGGATGTGAAAGCTGGAAGCTGACCAATGATACAGAAAAATAATCTAAATGCTTTGGAAGGCAAATGTCTCAGAAAAGAGCTAAGGATTAAATGGGATGAATTCATAGCAGATGCCAAGAATCACCAGAGAGTTTCCTGACCCTTTATTTTCAAAGTCATCCAGAAAAGATGGAAATTACTGAAAACATATTTTCAGAATGGAGCTAAAGCATCTGCCATAAGATGCTACAGTATCTGCCATAAAATGGATAGATTGGGCTAACATTGTTTGTGCCCTATGCCAAGGTGTGGGCAGATAGGCTTGTATACGTTATACTAAAATCCCAAGATCATTTGCAAAAGGCAAACACTTAGAATCTGTGATTTTGTCTAAAGTGTTGGACAGAACTGGATTACAAGTTGGGCTTTGTTTTCTCAGATAAATAGGGGGGTGGGTGGGTGGACTATCTTTTCATCTGTATCCTTGAATCCTAAGTCAGCAACTTTATCTCAGTGCCCAAGATTCTGCCTTAGCCTGCAATGTCCATTTTAGGCTGAATATATACACAGAATTTATGTGTATAACATCCAGCCTTATATAGTTCTACTTTAAAAGTTATTTTTCTTGGCCCAATCATTCCCTAACTTGTGTAACATCTTGTCTGATGAAAAGTTTTGGAGAACTCAAACACTTGCCACATTTTTGAGACTTTCTGAATAGTCCTAATAAAAGTACGCAACTATGGACCACAAAATTCAGGCACTCAGAATGGCAAAAATGAACTGAGCTTATAGTCCTCCCACTCCAAAACCTATTACGTGGTGCCCTCTGCAATCTTTCTTCATTTCATTAGTATAATTTTTTGGATGGGTGGCGGTCAGAACTCCTTGCTGATCTTCAAATAATCAGAGATCTAGCAGTATATCTGGGTGTGTCTTCTGCCTACTTTTCCAATGGCTGACAAATCAAGAAGACCCAGAGAAGCTGAGGAACAAAGAGAGTTAAGATAATACTATGAAACAGGAGTGCTGTTTTGTTACCCAAGTTCTCATCCTTTTGTTCTACAGCTAGCCTTCACAAAAGTCTGGCTTGGATCCAAAGGTGCTCTTGGTGAGCAGAAGGTAGTTCTTGTGGAAGAGTAGCTTCTGGGGTTTTCTCCACCCTCAGATTTCCACTTCTCACTACAGACCCCTATGCTTGTCTCAAGGGTTCCTCAACCCTCAGGAGAAGGTCTGGGGAAATGGTCAGAGGAGATGCAGCTGGAAAGTCCCATTCTATGAAGTCCCACTCATGATAGTTGTGATCTTAGCCTGTGCTCACAAGTGTGCACAATGTTAAATTAGTTTAAGATTAGAGCAGAGGAAGCCATTGTGGTGCTCTCCTGATGCTGCTGGACCACAACTTCTATTATTTCTGACCGCTGGCCATGCTGAATGAAGCTGATGAGAACTGTAATAACATCTGAAGGACACCATGTTGGCTGCCTCTAGATTAGACAATTAATTTTAGTGAGAATACAGTCCATGCTGAAAGACAAAATTATTAGACTGTTTGAAACAATAGGAAACCAGTTTACAAGAGCCATGGCAAAAAAGAGGACCCTCCCACCTGCAATATTTAATATCTAACCTCTTTCTGATTTGGATATTCATTTATTTGTTTTTTAAAAGATCAATTTACATGTATAAAGGAAAGTGCATCGCAAAAGCAAACTGTTTTACAATATACAGAGGAGGAAAGGTTCTGTATAATAGCATTTTGTACATCAACAAATCCACCCTACAACTAAAAAGGGTAAAAAGTTAAGGCCGGAAGGGGAATAAAAAGCAATCATGCTTCTATGCCCTGCTCAAAACAGCCAGATGATTTAGAGCACAATCAACACGAAGAACTTTCTGAATGAGAATGCTCATGTTTAGTTATGATTTTATTGTGTCCCAGCCCAAATGGGAAGCAACATTATACCTCTCCAATTTAAAATACCCAACAGAGGAAGCCGCAAATCTCTCACAGGAGACATTTCATTTTCCTATGCACAAGCCGGAGCAGTCGGAGCGGACCGATAAATTGTAACTCATCCAATTACCTACTTCCATGCAGCATCCTTGTGTCATACTGCAAATAAAATAAAATACAGACAAACTAAACTGTGGCTTTTCCTGGGAGTCTGATTAGACTTAGCATATAAAAAGAAGCTCCCTACACCCAACTTCTTCAATTTTACATTCCCTCCTTTTCAGGATGCAATTGCTGCCTCTCGGCTCCTTTATTGGACCCTGTTCTAGGTTTTCCCTAGAAAAAGATATTCTGCTCTTCAATAGGCTTGAAGTATCAACTTGGAGCTATAGAGTGGAAGTCACTGTTGCACTATGTTAGCCTAGAATAAAAGAAGTTTGAGGCTGGGAGAGTATGTTGGTAGTTTCAAATACCTGATGAACCTGGGCTGAAAGAGAACATGTTCCTTCAACTTGTCCTAATGGGAATTTGCCATCTTTGTAGCTTTCCCCCAATTTCCTTCCAGCATATCATCCTACTTAAACTGCAGTGTCCAGAACTGAATGTGGTACTTTCAGATAAGTGTCATTAATTCCTTCCCACTACTCTGAGACATTATGCAGTGGTGAGAACCATTTCTTCCTTCCTATAGCTAAATGCAGCCCCCTCTGAAACCTGCCTTACTGCTGGCTTAAATCAGCTGAAGAAAACGTAACAAGAATAATGAACCACTCTTTCTTTTTTTAAAAAATGGTATCCCGGGGCTACTTACCACCCTGTCCTTAATGCACACTAATGCATAATTTGCAGTTCTATATAGCTGCAAATTGAACGAAATATGCAGAGTATGTTCATGATTAAGATTTAATGACAGATTAAGTTTTAATTTAGGGTTCTTAACCAGCTCTAAATCTTTTCGTGGAAGACCTTTCTCCCCATGAGGATGCCTTAAATAATTTCCCTGCTTAGCAGTTAACAGACCCACCTTAATTTTTACCCCAAGGTATTATTAGTAAAGCTTTGCATAGACCTCTACGAATCCTGCTGTAAGATGTCGTGCAAGTTGGGGAATGGAAGGAACCGCTCTTCTTACTTTCTATATCTTTGTAAATGACCTTGGATGGCATAGTTGGAAGAAGCTAAGATTTTTCACATAGCAATTTTTGTGGCAATCTTGATGCTAAATGCAGATTCCAGTATTGCCATTAAGATGCCAACAGTGAAATAACACCGTGGCTTTAATATGGTTATCAGGGAATTCCCCTGGATTCTACTGGCTTCACTTTAGTTACTCAGATCAGTTCACAAGCCTTAAGCTTCCTAAACTGTGGTCTGCAAACCTCTAGTGGCCCATGGGCTTCATTCATTGTAGATCTGCGGCATATCTACAAATTTGTGTTTGAAGATGGGAGACAGTCCATCCAGTGCAGTCATATCGATTTTTAAAGTTCGGCTTCTTTATTTATTATATTGTATTTTCTTTTATTACACTTTTGAATTATATGGAATTCAGTTCTATACAAACAATGCATTACAATTGGCACAATAGGTAGAAAAATGGCTGACCCTAAGTGTCCCTATTTTCCAGGGATGTCCTGGTTTCTGATTTGCTCCCAGAATGTCCCACTTTTCCTTAGGAAAAGAGGATGTCCCTCTTTTAATTGGAGAAATGTTGGAGGGTTAGGCATTATCCAACCCCTGAGTTGTCTGAAGGCAATCCTGTATAGGGAAGTTTTTTTTTAATGTTTAATGTTTCATTATGTTTTTATATATGCTGGAAGCTGCCCAGAGTGGCTGGGGCAACCCAGTAAAATGTGTGGTGTATAAATAGTAAAATTATCGTGATGGAATGGTTTGTCCCTATTTTTGTCAGAGAAATGTAATTTTCAAGTCCTTGCATGGGGGAAAGTTGCTGTAGAGAATTCAAGATATGCAAAATCCAGCAGTAATAAACTATAACTGATGCAGAATTATTTTTCTGAACTGCCTGATATATATACCTAACTAGGAAGAAATAATCACTGTTTTTACACAGCAGAAAAAAGCTGATGATTCATACACATTAGCCCCATGCTGGGGGGGGGGGGGGCAGACAGGCTACTGAGTAGCCAAGTCCCCTACATCTCTCTGGCTGACAAGTCCTGCCCTCTGGTGTCTGCATGTACAGTACAGTTCATGCCTGCAGCTATGCTTGCAAACCCTTCCATGCAAAGATTTTGTGGAAACCTTTTGCTTGCACATCTGAATGCATGAACAATCTGTTCCTACAGGTATTCACACTGTATGCGCAGGCACCAAGGAGTGTACTTAGTCATCACAGCCTGGTCCTCTGAGAACACATGAGAACAACTTCTGTGTAGGACTATAGTCAGGGCCGGCTTACCCATAGGCCCAAGGGGTGCGGGGCACCCCGGTGCTGGGCTCTCAGGGGCTCCAGGCCGAGAGTCCGGGGCTGAGATTTGGTGTCCGGGGATTGAAGAGACAGGCCAGCCAACAGCTGCTGCTGAGCAGAGCAGAGCCCGTCGGAGTGCCACAGCTTTTCTGCTGCGGACGCTGATGCAGCTGGCTGGCTCCACCCTCCTGCGCGTCTGGGATTGGCGGGCTGTTGAGAGACCCACCCACCCAGCACACACACACTGCTCACACGAGGTGTGCAGCTCCCCTCCCAGGCCTCTGTGGGGAATGCTCTCCTCCCTCCACCCGCAGCTGCATGGGAGAAAGTTGGATGCCCCCCCCCAAAGCTCAACAACTCTGAGCTGCCCCCCTAAAAAAAGCTCAATAACTTTGCCCCCCCAATTGGGAGCACTGGGCAGTTTTTTGCACCCTGGTGTCACATATGCTAAAGACAGCCCTGACTATAGTGCAGATTTAAAACTTAGGTTATTAATGCCCTATGACTATTACTTAGGCTAGTTCCTTTGCCGTAAGATGCTGCTTAACAGATTGCAGCCAATCCTGTTCCAGCAATCTCATTCCCAATTTCTGTTGAAAAGTGTGGCTTTATAAAAAAAATAAACTCGGCCATGTAAATCACAGTTATCTGGATTTATAGGCTTCCTGATAAATCGTAGTACTTTCAAACACAATTAGCTCAACCTTCCTAAAGTGCTTTCGCTATCTTAAATGAAGCCGAGCACATTTAATTATCTCGCCCACTTCGTCTAGCCATTTATTTGACTTTCTCTCTGCAGGTAATGTCAGACTGGCTTGTCTGAATTTTCTTGGCAAGTCCAAGATAGCATCAGCCGTTTTTAGGAGTGTCACCGAGATAGAGAACAACACCTACACCATGCAGCAAGGAATAACAATTTCCTTCAGTGCCCCTGCCATCTCATCACATTAGGGGGAATTAAAATGGTGGCTGATCTGGTGCTGACTAGATATGCTAGATATGCCCACCAAGGGTGCCCACTGACACAGGGAGAGGGCTCACCACAGGGCCGATTACTGACCCCGCCTCTTAAACTTGAATCCGGCCCTGGCACTATACCAGTTGTTTTTAAATAATAGATCTAGATCTAGATATTGGCTTATATTCTGTTTGAAAATAAACAATTGCATTCATTTTTTTAAAAAAACTGAGTTAAAAATAAAAAATTAGGCTACAGAATAAGCAACTAGTATTATAAATATTTAATTACTTGCCATTACTTCGTTTTGGCAATAATAATGCATGCAGTTCAAAGAAGCGATTAATACAATTTATTACATTAATTTCTCCTCACAAAATATGAAAATGTTGGCTGTTTATTGTTCTAAAGTGTCCCTATGTTTGCTCTTTGTTAAAATGCTAGAGCAGGGGGGTCACCAAGCTTTTTGGACTAGTGGGCACATTTTGAATTTGAGAGAGTGCTGGGGATGCCAGTCCCAAAATGGCAGCCACAGAGTGGGTGTGGCATAACACAAAATGGCTGCCACAGGAATATGGCATAACACGAAAGTAGAGGGACAACCAGCACCGGTTTCCATGGGAAATCAGCTATTTCCTGCTGGTACTGACTCGGTAACTAAATTGTGTAATGGATAGCCCCACAGTCTGCTAGCTGAGGCAAGAGGACTGAAGAAGCAGGGAGGGATTGTGGGTTCTCTATTAGCTAGTTGTGTGCCGGAAATTACGGTGCAATATTCCCAATTTTTCATCCCCCCCCCCCCGGAATCATTGTCCCTGAATAGAGAATCTAGAGGCTAAGAGTGAGCATTCACTGCTTACAAGGAAAGTGTCTGCTTTAAAGGAAGGTGGGTGGTGGGTGGGAAAGGAAACAATACTCAGCTATCAGCCTCTGTCCATTTTCAAATAGTTCATTCTTTTCATTGGTTCTTTTTTCTTAATAAATGTTGTAAGGGTTGAAGTTGATGTTTTCTGAGTTTTGGAAAGTTGCACCAACACACACACGGGCCTTTATATAAAAAGGTGTGTCTCAATGTTTCTATGATTAGTATCCACTGCATTCATATGGTGACACAGCAAGCATTAAGGAAGTTGGATAATAGACCCTGTTTCTTTGGAACAGTTTGAGTTCTGTTCTGCCAGTTCTGGTCAGAACCTCTGGTCTATAGAAACCAGCTGGAAACAGAATCCTGCTGGCAAGTCTATTCGTGATAGTAGTGAGTGCTGGATTACCACAGAGAGGGAAGAACGAGCTGTACAAATGACATTTTGAAAAATAAAGTCAACACCTTGAAAGGCACTTTGCAGAGCCACTGCATTTGAACTAATGGCTATGCAGTACATTTAATAAACCTCTGTCAAAGACTTCTTGGCGATGAAACCATGTTTGTGCTGCAATTAAATGTCTCCTGTGTTCCAAGATGGGTCAGTGCAGTAGTAAAATAACTCATAATCTGTGTTATCTGTACACATTTTTAAAAGGTTAAGGAGATATGGATGTCATAATCCAATTTGCTCTGAAACAGGGCCCCAATTGTTTTTGCAAGGAGTCATAAATCTGAATACAAAAATTCAGAATCCCTTGCGGAAAAACCAGAACAGTATTTGAAACCCATCCTTTTGTTAAGAAGCTCTTGAACATTTATTCCTGGCCAACTCAGTGAAGTGGGAAGATTTCCTTCCTTATCTACCTGCATTAGATGAGTCAGCAGCACGATACATAATGGGGACTAAATTGTCTTTAGCTGGTTTTGTTTCCATTTCCATTTATGTGTCATTTCTATTAATGCTGTAACAATTTTATTACTGATTCGTTCTTGATTATCCTGATCTACATTGAAAAATGAAATTCCCAAGATACAAACTAGAGTGACTGGGGCAACCCAGTCAGATAGGCAGGGTACAAATAATAACATTATCATTATTATTATTACTATTACTACTGCTACTAGATGTAGCAAACAGCCTACAAATTTAGAGAATAATATCTAGTGGTATTTAAATATTGATTGGAATAAAATTTCAATGTGGTTTAAGTATGAGGAAGTATGAACACTTCCCTGTTTCTTTAAAATGATACATTGTGTGTGTAAAATCACACACACACACACACACACACACACACACAATATGTTTTTTATTTCCTTTTTACTCTTCTCATCTATCTATGGGCTTTATCAGTTGCTCCAAGTCCAAATCCTGGAAGCTATGATCACTATGATCTAGACTTCTCGGATATGTCAACTTATCAATTTTGATAGGTGTCAATTTCTTCCGAAACAGTTTGGTTATTTGAAATCACTTCTTAACCTGTTGAGTTGCCTCACCAGGCAAATCAAAGTGACATTCATTCTAGCTCATAATTCTTAATGTGAAATGAATAAGATAGCTTCTAGCTAATAATTTTGTAACCACACCCGCATACTTACATAAGCAAAGGCTAGAGCAAGACTTTCTTCAGCTTCATAGCCCTATGAAGAACAGAAATGTTTTTCAAGGCCTAGGTTTCAATTGAATAATATTAAATGGGTATAGCATCTATAAAAGAAATGTATTTATAACATCACAGTTTTTTTAGACAGTCTACATATAGAGGACATTAAATATGGATGTTGTGCTTTCCTCCCCTGGCCCATTTCTTTTTCCATTTGTGTTTCAAATAAAATATAACAAATGTTGACTCTTGGTTGACACTGGCCATGCAAATGTCAGTGGGCAGTGGAAAAGGCTGTCCTTTGACCTCACATCAGCCTGTGCTCTGTGCTCTCTTTCATAGCAGGCAATAAAAGCATCCTTAGAAAATCTTTCATTTCCATTCTTTTCTTGCAAATGCCATAAAATGCTTTGGGGGGGGGGGAAAGGTGAGTGGATAAGGATGAGTGAAAGTCATGGTGAAAGCTGGGTCAGGACAGCCTGGCTGTGGCCCTAAGAAGTTCTGCAACCTGAGGGAATTGCTTGTAGTCAACGTGGCCCTGCCTTGCATCAAAAGTGTAGGAGGCTATTTCCAAAATAAAACCCGTTTTCATGCAGCGTTTGTTTCACACTGCCTCCCATACTTTTGCCTTGAGCATCATTTATTTCGTGTGCTCCTGTGTTAATTTGCATGTGCACAGCAGTGTCTGCACAACTTGGTTATGGTGCTGTTACTGGGGAGGGGTGAGGAGACTGTCACACTACAAGTGGGCACAGTGAGGAATTCTTGTCACTGTAAGCAAATTGAAGTGGGGGTTCAGACCAGCATGGTCAGTCAGGCTCAACATCTCTTCATATTTCTTCAGTCCACAGCATAGATCAGATAGGTATAAGGAGCGATGGAGAGAGCCTTGAGGCCCATTGCACTCCCAAGGACATAATCAAAATGCATCTGGTTTAATAACAATGGATGGATTTGAGATATCCAGCTGATAGCCTCCAAATCCATTCAGAATTGGAAATGGGCAGAGTTGGCGAAAGGTGGTCTGCTAATCCTTAACTCCACATTGTTGAAAAACTGCACATGAAGAAAGATTATGGAAGCTATAAAGAAATTTCTTACCAAGCAAAGGACAGCAAGTCACAAACTCAAGACCCACTTCCTGCCAAACGATTCTACTCCTGTTTTATTGTATAATATTCCTTTCTATCATACTTACCTCTACTCTACCTAGAAAAAAAAAGTTTCTGGGTAGCATCCAGAAGTTCAGATGCTTTGCAGTCTAATAACAGGAAGGTTTGAAAACTTTTATTTGATCTTTCTTTCTCTCTCTCTCTCCATTTTTTTTAAAAAAATGAAAATGGATGGTGCTGAGCTCAAAACACAGCAGATCCCTCAAGCAGATTCTCTACACGTAAAACCATTTCCTAAATGCTTTTAACACATGACTGCAATGCTGCAGGGGAGAAAGTGTGGTTGAGTGGGTGGGAGAGAGAGAGAGAGAGAAAGAGAGAGAGAGAGAGAGAGAGAGATCTGGAGCACAGCACAACAGTGGAAAAGAATTAAGCTCTCTTGTCACGTATATAAATAAAGGAACAAATGATTGTTCGCCTCCAGACTCAACTTCCTTTATGCACTTACCATATATACAGACTAACAATTTAACTCGAAGTATTTTGATCTGCAATGCTTACAGGAATCAATGTATGTAGCTGTCACACAAAGCCCCCCTATAGTTTTCATTGTCAAAAGTTGTTATTAACCACCTTTCGATAATGCTGTTCTGCTAAATTGTACTCCATGGCCACTTCCAGACTGTTATCATGCTGCACATGGGGTTGAACTGCATACCAGCTGAATTATGTTTCACAATTGAAGTGGATTTGGCCCTCTTCTACAACAAATCTACTTCCAAAAAAGAAAAGAATTTTTTTTTTGCAGTAAGGAAAGTGACATGGAAATGCACTGGAATGTGCAGAATAACAATGGCTTGATGCACTGTTGTATGACCTCCTTACAAACAGAGTCCTAAGTGTTGATAGTTTTGTACATTTCTGGTTATACCATATTTTTTTTTAAATGCCTACTTCCTGAAGTGGGCTCTCTATTTTTTTTTTTTTAAGAGGGGGAGCCACTGGAGTTTCGTTGATCTTACTGTTTAATTAAGCCCTTAAACAAACAAACAAAAATTAAAACATTTTATTAAGGTAAAGGGACTCCTGACCATTAGGTCCAGTCATGTCTGACTCTGGGGCTGCGGCGCTCATCTTGCTTTATTGGCCAAGGGAGCCGGCTTACAGCTTCCGGGTCATGTGGCCAGCATGACTAAGATGCTTCTAGCGAACCAGAGCAGTGCACGGAAATGCCGTTTACCTTCCCACCAGAGCAGTACCTATTTATCTACTTGCACTTTGACGTGCTTTCGAACTGCTAGGTTGGCAGGAGCAGGGACCGAGCAATGGGAGCTCACTGCGTTGCTCTATTACTGCATCCTTATTGTGGCAACAGGAGACTGCTGAGGAGACCCCCGGGTATTAGGCGGTACATAAATCCAATTATTATTATTATTATTATTATTATTATTATTATTGGCAAACATTAATAGATATATCTGCATGACATCATAAAACATAAGATCACGATGTGTTGCAAAATTAGCCCAATTCTGCAGGCAGATACACTAGCCCCCAAAAAGGTGTTTACTCCTTTGATATTTATGAGAATAACCTTGCTGTCATCCAATGCTTTTGCTTAACTGAACTGTGGATTGAACTCAATGCCAGTGCATGACTGTTACACAGTATGTGACTGTTACACAGTTTGCCCCTGCAGATGAGGAACTTGAGTGCAATCATTTTACAAATATGATTATTGCTATGTAAACTCCCTACACTGCTATTTAAAATACTCTTGTAATAAAACACAGCTGGGATAGATGACTTGGTAGTGCAAGAGGCTATTAATCTCAGGGTTGTGGGTTCGAATCCTGAATTGGGCAAAAAGAATCCTGCATTGCAGAGGGTTGGGGTATTAAATGATCTGCATGGTCCCTTCCAACTCTACAATTCTATGATTCCATGATTGATGTGTCGATGGGTGACACATTGCTTACATTTTCACAAGATCATGCACTGGAGAAATAAACAACTTTAATTTCATAAAACGTGTAATTTTCACCACTGTGCATATGGTGTTAAAAATATCACTGCAAGTACATAAAGACAAAACATAACTACCGTTTTCTATGATCCCTAAACATTTAATTCTATGTTAAGTCTAATTGAAATAAAAGACTTTTATGAGCCTCTTCTAGTCTTTCCCACGTAGTCTTGCTGGGAAAAGCATTGTTGCTCTTCAGGATTATCTGCTTATTTAAATGTAATTACAGAGAAGAACATTTTCCTTTCATTTATTTCAATGAAATCCACAAATTCCAAGGACCCCTTTCCTTTTAAAAGGAAGGCACTATATATGCAAGCAAATAAATCATAGATAAAAAGAGTCTGACATCCCAAATAGTCAACAACTAAAGTAAATTATGTTTTTAAATAGTTCACTATGGTAAAATAATGTTTCCTTTAAAGGAAAGGCAATATATTTTCAGGCAAAACTGCTATTTCTAATAAAATTACAACCAATCTAGCAAACAGTAGCTCTATTCACACATCATGGTAAGTCATAAACCATGGTTTAATGTCCATGAGTGAACCACAATCACGTCACTGCTCCCTGCACATGCTGGAAGGACAAAAACATTGCCTCTGGCTTAGCATTATACCTGGACCATGTATGTAGTTTACTTCACTTGTAACAAACCATGATCTGTAGCCAAGGTTTGTTATTGGCTTACTGATCATAGCTTTTTGGAGCAAAACAAACCATGATATTGGGTTTGGATATAGCACTAAGCCTGGGATCATGGTTTGTTTCCTCCCAGGATGAATGTGGAGGAGCCAACTAACCCATATAGGTGCCTTCATAGTAAACTATTAACTATTATTTACTGTGATGTGTGGACTGGGACAATATATGATATCAATATAACCCTATGCATGTCTCCTCAAAAGCAGACATCCATAGAGTTTATTCCCAGAAATATGCATACAGTGGTACCTCTGGTTACAAAATTCATTCCGGAGGTCCATTCTTAACCTGAAATTGTTCTTAACCTGAGATACCACTTTAGCTAATGGGGCCTCCTGCTGCTGCCACCTCCTGATTTCTGTTCTTATCCTGAAGTAAAGTTCTTAACCCGAGGTACTTCCTGGTTAGCGGAGTCTGTAACCTGAAGCGTTTGTAACCCAAAGCGTTTGTAACCTGAGGTACCACTGTACAGGGTTGCAATCCTGTGCCTACTTACCTGGGAGCAAGCCCGACTGAACTTAAAAGGACTTGTTTTTGAGTAGGGATGAGGGAGGAGTTTGATTCACTTCATATTTATAGGTGAATCTATCAAATCTGTTCCAGAAAGTGAACGCTATGAGAATGGAAACATCCTTTGAAATTCAGAGTTATCTGAATTTTGCGATGCAGTTCTCCAACCAATGTTTACAGAAATGCAAGTATTCAGGATAAATGTGCACAAATATGGAGGTATAAGCGGAAATAACATGACAAATTGCATTCTGTTAGGGAACACTGTTTGCCAAAAAACATGTGCATTAGTCAAAACTAAATTCCCACTAAAATGCTGATGACTGGGAAATTGCCACATAAATGTGGAGATTGGAAAGTTTGGAAAAATGAGAAATGGAGAGGAACCAAAATTGACAGATCCTTCCATGCCTACTTCTGAACAGACATATGTAGGATTATTCTGTCACTTTTAAAAATGCATTTGAATGTCTTGTGTCTTTCTCCTCCTACAGCATTCTAATTATAGCTACGAATATCACTTATATTCTCCATTTTATCAAATGCAAGAGCCTTATCTTTGTGTTTTAGATCCTCATGGCATTTCTCAGATTTTCTAATCTTAATGTTGATCTGCCATCAAAAGCCTTTATGCTGCCATCACAGCATTCTAGTAATCTCTCGGCAGGCCCAGGCCACCGTTTGGAAAACCACTTTAGTACAAAACCTTGAAGTTTAAAACCTAAGGCTCAGACCCAGAGAGCTATTTAGGCCATTTCAAAGGCTTCAGCTTGTCAGTGGTGTTAAAATAAAATAAATAAAAATTCACCCCTTTTTACCACAGATCCCCACATCATAGCTCAAACTCTTATCAGTTTCAAAAAGGGTCTTTCATGTGGCACATGGGGCTGTTGTTTGAGAAACAGAGGCCTAAAGCACTCTTGGATGTCCAGAACTAATTGTACAGTTCCTTGGATTCTGGCCTAATTCTATAAAACAATTTCCTGATTCAATGTAGCATTTTTCATACCGAGGACAGTGGTAGCCTCCATACTCAGTGTTTCCTAACACCATTATATTGCCTCCAGTACAATCTTGTGTCTAAAGAACATGCCATTGGGGGGAGTACATAATTTGCTGAATTTGATGCAACAAATTGTGGATGTCCTTCGAAAACATAGATGTTTAGCTTCTCTTTCTAAGGCATCTTTTCTCTGAGGGGAAAGGTGTGCATGTTTTGAAACTTGTGATGTTGGAACCAGGGCTTTATTGACAGTAGGCTTAGGTGCCGAAGGTTATTCAGATTCTGCACAGAAGAACGCAACTGGATGCTTGCTATACATTATTCATACATTGCCTCAGAGCACCGACACCTTTACAGAAGGCAAACCAAAAAGTTTCTGACCTGAGTAACAGAAGATACTTCTGCTGAGTTTGTCGCAGCATAATAATGGTTTGATTTTCACGAACATGTTCCAATTGCCCATTTATTATATTTACTGTCTCCCAAGTGTGCAATTAAATTATGGTTTGTTAAAAAACAAACAAACAATTAGGCACCTACTTCTCAAAGATTCATAGTTCCTTGGATTAGCAAAATAGCTGACTTTCTGGAATTTTTTTTTACAAGGGATTGTGTTGTCCTTGTTAGAGAAACAAGCATAGAAGTGAAGGATTCTTAGATGATTGTCACAAACCAATTAAGCACTGGAAACATGGTAGATATATGAATGTCATTTTAAAGTGAGTAGGGAATTTTGCTAACTCTTTAGACATGGCACTAATGAATTTTCAAAAGTCACTATTAGCAAATGCATTCTCTAATTGTAGATTCTTACGCAGCCAAAACAAAATCATCCATGCACAAGAGAGAAAGATGGTCGTATATAAAGGCTGTTACCTGGCCAGAATAGCAGTGTTATAGGCCATTTATTGTGGGGAAAATACTGCAACTGTTTCATTGAGTTAAAAAGTCAGATATTTTTTGAGCTCTGAGAAGAAGTAAAAACAGAATCTGAATAGGGAGGGGGATGTTCATGGCACCATGGAAGTCCCCTGGAAAAAGTGAGTGAATAAAGTGTGTGCCTGAATTTGTTTGTTTTCTTCTTCCTTCACTATCCCTTCTTCCTTTTGTATTGTGTCTGCCTTTTTATATTGTAAGGATGAGGAAAGGGATTGTGCTATTTTTACAAATCTGAATACTGACTGCTGTGGGAGCCTTTCCAGCTGAAATATAGGGTATTAACGCTTTAAATAAACTCATGATAAATTACCCATATGGAAGCAGCTGCAGTGTGTGTCACAATGTGACACACTGCACACTGAAATGGTCATGTGTAAAATTAAGCTACATATGACCATTGTAAATGTGGGACAACTTAACCAAAAGAGAAAAAGCTTCAAAATATAACTCCTTTGTATTTTTTGTTACATTTGTGATGTGGATTCCCATAACTGAATGTTGCACATTTCTAGGTTGCTAACTCCCTCTTTGCCTGAGTTCAAAGATTCCATCTTGTCCCTTGTATTTATGTCCTTTTATATCCAATATTATTCTGAAGATAACTTAATAGAATTTCTTGTTGGAAATGCTAGCTTGTCACATCATCTATAATACGCAGTTTAGGATAAATCATGTAAGACTTATGAAAAGAGATCTGACAAAATGGAACTACATATTGCATTAAATCATTCTATTAGATTTAGGTAGCAGTGATCCAATAGACATCAATATACTTAGTACTCAGGGAGGCAGAAAAGCATATGGACTATGAAGAGCTTTAAAAAAAGAAAAGGAAAGAAAAGACCTCTCCAAGGTGGTTAAATGGGAAACAAAATGCAACTTTGATTCAAAGTTGAAATAAATAAAAAAATGTCCAGTAGCACCTTAGAGACCAACTATGTTTGTTCTGGGTATAAGCTTTCATGTGCATGGTGTATCATGGTGGCTAGCTCAGTGAAAACATCGATACAGAGGCAATGAGGTATAGTCAGGATTGGATTGGATTGGATCAGATCAGTAAAGATTCCACGAGGGCCAAGAAGATGCAAGTGCAGTTAACAAGTAGAATTCTTAATGAAATTATAAACAGCAAGCACATTGTTTAAATACTTATTTCAATGTTTATTTCAGATCAAGAAAGACACCACCAGGGTCAAGACGATGGGCAGGGTCAAAGAACCTACAAGAAGGAAGAAGGCTTCCTTTAGAAAATGGAAGTCTTTCCCAAATATGGAGAACAAAAAGGAACACAAACTTTGACAAAAGAAATGCAAGCAGGCATTAAGGGATGGTAAAAAAGAATTTGAGGAAAGTGTTGCTAAAAACAAAAAGATTGACGACAACAAATGCTTTAAATAAGCAGCAGGAGACTGCCAATGGAAGCAGTTGGATCCTGAAATGACAGGGAAGTTGAAATAGTGCTTGAGTACTTCAAGTTTCAGATTGTGAAACCTGCATGAAAAGTCGCACGTGAACCAACTCTGCTTGTACTTAGGGTGTCAGGGGACGGCCAGATGGGACTTTTCCTGCCCTGATATGGTGGTTTTTCACTCTAGACATTACTTAACCTGCTTGGGTTAATCCTGCCTTGTCAAGTTTGAAAATAATGACTGGAATTATAACAGCATTATAAATATTTCAGTTCACATTTTATTCAACATGAATTAATGTTGTGAAGGTCCATTGCCTTAAAAAAGCTCTGTCCTGACTCAATTTACACCACTTTCTGCTCCAAAATGCTTTGTCTTCTTCCATTTTAATTTTCTTCTCTCCCCTTGAGTTTTAAAAATCACTTTGCAGTGAGTAGCTCAGCTAGAGCCTTAACTTGCTATCCCTGGCCCTCTGTGGCTTCGATGAATGCAATAGCCATGGGGTGCCTGCACACTCATATATATCCCAGCACAATACACTATTATTTAGTTGATGTTGAAATGATGCGGCTTTCATCTTATCTGAATATGTCTCTCTCTAAAGGGGATAACCCCTCATGAATACCTTACAAGCACCCTATCAGCAGTTCCAGAATGAGATCATGCGCATGGCCCAATTCACACAAGGAGGCCACTCGAGGCATCAAAGTTGCAGCTGCCAAAGTAGAGCCTACCTGATTATATGCCTCCACTATGTTATTTCATTAGCTGTGTAATAATAATGTTTATAGCTTTCTGTAAAGACTTTTGCTGCCTGTTCTTAGTTTCTGCATCAAATTAGCAGATGATTGTTATTTTACTGAAGCTCAGTTAATCTAAAGGCTTCTTCAGATTACTTGTTCGTAGACGATTCATCCTGATTTGCTTGCACAAAACTTGCACAAAAGATGGAGAACATGGGAAGGTGAGAGCCTGAGAATGAGGCTCACAGTAGCTTGCTCCCAATCACCTAAACCATTATTTGGGATGTTGACTGTCTCAACTGGGCTGTTATCTCTTACACCAGGGGTCAGCAAATTTACCGCGCCTCGGGCCGGTGTCTCCAGCGCCAATCGTGCGGCGGGCCGGAGGGCAGGGGAGCACGTGCCCATACGCTATTTCCGATGCACTTCTGGGTCGGAGGAGCACTGGAAATAGCTTGTGCGCATGTGCATGGGCCTCCTCCAACCCGGATGTGCACCAGAAATAACGTTGCGCATGTGCAAATAACACTTGCACATGCGCACAAGCTATTTCCGCTGCTCCTCCGACCCAGAAGTGGGCAGCCACACAGTGCAGTGCCGGTAAGAGCGGGCAGCAGCAGCGGGCGTTGTTGCGGGCCAGATAAACGAGTCCCTTGGGCCTTATCCGGCCCATGGGTCTTAGTCTGGGGACCCCTGTCTTACACAAAGCTACCTCACAAGGTTGTTGCTTGGTTTAAGCACCTCAAAAGTAGTGTGGATTGCAAATATAACTAATAATAATAATGCTTTTGCGATCCAAAAAAGAGTGAAAATATATATAAGACGGCGGGGGGTGGGGTGAGGCATAATACGATATGGCAAATGCTAAACTGAAGACGCTAGTAGTTTGTGGAGTGAAAATGAATTCCTACTGATCACTTTTTCCCTAGGCTTTCTGACCTTCATCTTGCTGAGTGTTTACTGAATAAGCACAGCATAAAAGGTCAGCCCTCAGTTACAGCTGTGTTATTTGCAATTATATTAGCTAAGTGCCATAATTGAAAACAGTATCAGAACCAAGGACCAGTCTTTTCCACAGTGCCATGTGTGTGAGTCTTCTTAAGCCTGTTCCCCTGCAGTTCAAGTTAGGAAAAACATAGCACAGAGAGCCCACACAAGTAATAGCACGACCCTAAGCATATTTACTTGGAAGCAAGTCCCACAGAGGTCAGTGCTCTAAAGCGTTTGAGAGAAGGCGGGAAACACCTTTCTATCACACAGCATTTGCAACACACAGAGTGTTTTCTGTATTCACAGCTACTGTTTGTTGAATGATGGCAATAAACACTTGGAGGCTGTAGCTGACTGAACTGTGACAGAAAAGGAACCAGCTGGTCAAGGCCTTGTTTGGATATGCGAAAGCAGTGAGTCACCAAGTACCACATTCAAATCATTGCATAAAGCACAACTCAAGAGTTCAAGATCTAGAATTTAATCAAGAAATATAATGTTGAGGACTTTTCTGGTCCCCGAAATTAGACTGGATGAATGTCTCAGGCAAAATAATTAAGCAAGTTCCCATGTTGCGTGTCAAGGTCCCCCAAGCCACCCCCAAATAATTCACACTTCACACATAATTTTTGGTTAAGGTTTTTGGCATAATTTTGGCCACAACTTTATTAAAATACATAAATGTGAGTGGTTGCTTAGGCATTGGTTATGAATACCTGTCCCCACGCCCAGGGACAGAACTGACTTCCGGATTCCAGCAAAAGCCAGTAAGGGAAAACAATATTGGGGAGAGCATGGAGCCAGGCACCAGACCCTCATCCTCCCTCCCCCGCATGCTCCTGGGGGCTTGCATGGCCCTAAACCCCATTCAGGGGTACGGATGAAAGAATGGCAAGCCCCTGGATTCCTTTAATGGAATTCCCTTGCAGCAGCAGCATTGGAGGGGCAGGCACCGCCAATCCTTACCCCTCCACCAACCAATTTTTTAACCAATGCCTAACTGCAACCTTACAAGTTGTGACTATTTGCTAAACCAAATGGCACCAGCCAATCAGCCAATTGGACAAACTTCCTACCAGGCCCCTGCCCCCAAAACAGGCGACCCCATGACAGGCATAGCAAGGTCAACCAAGATCCCTAAAATTAGGGAGGGTGGGCAGGTGAACCGATGCACACAGCAAAAGAGCCCAGTCAGAGCTGCATGATTTCATTTTATAACCTTTGGTCCAACCCCCTAAATGGCAACACCAGAATTTGCCCAACAACCCAACCGCCCAATCACTGCGGATGGTCATCCAAACTAACCCGCCCAGCAACAGAGGGGTGGCCTGCCAGACCCCACCGCAACACATGCTCTCTGGGAAGGAGAACATGCTTTGCCACATAGGAACTAATGGTTAAATACTTCTGGATGAAGAGAGTCATTCACGGATAAAGTAACTGCAATATTAATTAAAAACCAGTCTAGAAAGCTTGGCCTCTTGCAGCCACAAGGGGAAGGAAAGTGCCCCCTGTCCCAGAGCGCCAAATGATTCCTCTATCTATCTATCTATCTATCTATCTATCTATCTATCTATCATCTATCATCTATCATCTATCATCTATCTATCTATCTATCTATCATCTATCTATCTATCTATCTATCTATCAATCATCATCTATCATCTATCTATCATCTATCTATCATCTATCTATCTATCATCTATCTATCTATCTATCTATCTATCTATCTATCTATCATCTATCTATCATCTATCTATCTATCATCTATCTGTCACCTGTCTATCTATCTATCATCTATCTATCATCTATCATCTATCTATCTATCTATCTATCTATCTATCTATCTATCTATCTATCTATCTATCTATCTATCATCTATCTATCATCTATCTATCATCTATCTATCTATCTATCTATCATCTATCTATCTATCTATCTATCATCTATCAATCAATCAATCAATCAATCAATCATCTATCTGTCATCTGTCTATCTATCTATCTATCTATCTATCTATCTATCATCTATCTATCTATCATCTATCTATCTATCCGGCCCTTCCTATCATAAGGCGGTTTACAGTATAAAAGCACAAAAATACATAACACAATAACACATGAAACAATACATAGATTGTATAAATAGCCAAGGGCCTGGTTGAAGAAGAATGTTTTCACCTGGCACCTAAAGATATGTAATGAAGGCAAGTCTCCCTGGGGAAAGCATTCCACAAGTGGGGAGCCACTGCAGAAAATGCCCATTCTTGTGTTGCTACCCTCCAGACCTCATGGAGGAAGAAAGGACTCAGATGATGAGCACAGGCTCCAGGTCAGTTCATACGGGGAAAGCCAGCCCTTGAAGTACAGTGGTACCTCTGGTTACGTACTTAATTCAGTCCGGAGGTCCGTTCTTAACCTGAAACTGTTCTTAACCTGAAGCACCACTTTAGCTAATGGGGCCTCCCACTGCTGCCGCACAATTTCTGTTCTCATCCTGAAGCAAAGTTCTTAACCGAAGGTACTATTTCTGGGTTAGCGGAGTCTGTAACCTGAAGCGTATGTAACCTGAAGCATATGTAACCCAAGGTACCACTGTATATACCCTTCTCTCCTAACCATTATAATGGACATTTCAGTACAAGCGATGAACATTTCTTGTGGGGGTTCCATTCCTGCCCCCTGTATGTGTCAGTGTAGCATGTATAAGTGTGCCCTGCCCTGTTCCACTCCACCCTCCCACTCCACCCCCATTTTACCTTCTTCTGTGTCCAAAGGGATCTCTGTGTTGGTGATCATGTATCAACTGGATGCACCTAAAATGTCTACCGCCAGTACCTCCAGGTTTTTAAAAAGATGCTCTTCTTGTATCAGAATGATATCATCTAATATTATCTATGATTGAACGTGCAAGATGGTGGTCAACATATTATCTATGAATGTGCATAATGGTGGTGAACAGCCACTGGGCATTCTTCAAATTTCAGCTCTACTTATTTTTCAGTAACATATTTCCCTGACCTCCTCATACCTCCCCTTCTTGTTTTCTAGTTCAAATTATTTGTCCAGCAAATCCTTATCTCCTAGCATTACAGCTAAATAACACCTTATTTTCTATCCAGCATCTTAAATTATTGTAGCTTAAACTTTTACTTATAAAAAAACCATTTTTTCATATTCTTTTATACCATTACAGCTAGAAACCACTTAATTTCAATCCAACATCATTCAACATTCATTAATAGAACAATCTGAATTACTCAAGAATCAAAAAGAAACTTGAGGAATTGTGCATAGAATTGCAGCCTGAGATGATAGGTAAGAAGGCTAGTGACATCTAACATATTAATAGAAATGGAGGCTAACTCTTGCCCAGTTTAGTCAGTTGCCTCATACATTCTTTTTAGAAATGGAAGGGAATGTTTGTAATCTGTTTCCATTGACTGCACTGAGCTCCTAGATGGAATTTGAGCTTAGACTGTGTTTCCCCTCGCTTACCAGTAATGAGAATAATTCCTGCCTAATTCACATAGGAGCTGTAAAACAAGACACTTGTAAAAGTACACTGAAATCCTCAAATAGGAGGCACCGAATATATGCAAACGATTTTCTCTATTTACATTTCCCTGGACTGCCAGTATGAATTAATAAGCAATTATTAACAGACACCAGCAATTTCTATGAGAGCTATTCTCCCTGGAATGCTGTTTGAGCTATTAATGAAATAAATGGGCACGATTCAATCAAAGTTTGTCATTTTTAGGAACCCCTAAATGGGAGATAATTAAGCATAAAGCTAAAATTGTCAAATTGAAGTTAATGGGGTGTGAGCAAAGTTAACTGCTGCAGAATTGTTTCTGCTTATTTTTAACTTTTATTTATTGACACCTGCAATTGCTTTCATGGTAAATGCAATTAATCAAAGGGTTTAATGCAAGGATGGGGAGCCTGGGGTTCTCCAGATGTTGCTGGAACTTCCATCACACTCAGCCAATATGGCCAAAGATAAGAAATTCCAGGAGTTGGAGCACAACAGCCATAATAATAAACAATAAAACTGCATGCAAACAAATGTGATGAAAGTCCAGTACAGCAGCTTTGGATGGGGCAATTTGGACTTGGTGAAGAAATGGTGGGGAGAGTAACAGACTTTCCATTTTTCAGGTTCAGGCACATATCCATCACTTTCAAATGTGCCTTTTGAATTTCATGGGTAGTGATCAATCAGGGCAAATAGGGCATTGCCAGAACAAGCTCAGTCTGCCCTCAGCCAGCCCCCCACCTGCCTACTTACAACCCTTCCAAGGGGTGACAATGGCTTGTCAGCTCATCCTCTTTAGTGCTGCTTTTGTAGAAGTCAGGGAGGAGGATGGAGACAAAACCAACAATAGTTGGCTGTGCCTCTCATTGGCCTGCACACAACTACTTTCTACCTCCCTGCCTTCTGTTCTAACAGTCTCAGGGGACACCAGTGTCCCCCTACTCAAAGGAAATACAAAGGTGGTATGATGGTGACAGAGACAATCCGTTTGCAGTCATAGTTAGAAATGGGTTTGTAAACTTTGATTTGAGCTAAGCTTGGTGAGAGTAATGATGGATGCACATGTAATGTTAACCAGAAGAATGAAAGGAGAAATCTGGAAGGGGAAGAGAGCTTGTAACATGTTCCTGTGGTTCGGGGAAAAAGTGAACATCATGTCTGCACAAGGCCTATCAATTGATTACATTCAAACACACAAGACAAAAAAGATTATTACATTAGATATTTGTTTGGCAATAGAATTAGACGGAGAAGCCTCAAGAGTAGCCTGTTGTTGCTTGTAGACTCATGAATTAAGAAACAGCTCTTTGGTAAATGTAATATATTAGGGGTAATTGGTATTTACGGGATTATACATGAACAGATAATGAGAGAGGTTCATTATCTGTTCCAATAAAAGCTAAGCTAATTTTAGCTGTCAGAGGCTATTGTCAAAAAACTATAAAATCAAGAGCTATTTCTCCAATGAAATTACATGGGACATTTAATTCCTTTCTGCGCTGTTAACTGCACTCCAGAATAAAAGAGATCATTCTGAGTAAGGGCTGATAGACACCAGACTTCCCAGCTGGCATTTTAGGGAACTAGATACATGATATATTGTATGCTGCCATGTGATCCTCGGATGAAGGGTGGTATAGAAGTTTAATAAATAAACAAATATTTCACCTAAAAGAAATTATGTCCAAAGCAGTTTCAAGATCCCTTACACATATTCTCAAGTTTAATATTGATTCCCCGACCCCCAACCTCTAAAGTGAACAGAAAGTTTTCCAAAGCAAAAATAATCTTATTAATATGGTACTATCAAGGGAACTTTAGAATGCAGGGACTCCCATGAAAATTATGAAGTTTTAATCACTAGAAGAGAATGATGTTTTAAATATTAATACTTTTCTATTATATAAACTCTGCTGGGTTTCAGCAGAATTGTCCAACCCCAGAGCATTTGGGGAAAATGTGGCCATACGATTAGATGACATTTGTGAATTGCAACATGCATTACAATTTAAGACTTCTTGGAAACCAGACTCTTTGTACCAGGGTATTTAATATTTCTGTAATATTTAAAATAACAGTAATGTGAGCTGTAGTACTATATAGAACTGAATGCTCTATTGAGAGAATTTTAAGCTCACTTGTAGAAATAACACTTAGGTAATAATTTATAATTTCCAATGTTCAAAGTAGAGCGGAGTGGAGCTATTCATTTCTCACACAATAGCAAGCTTGGGAAAACCCCAAGGTTTGTAGAAGTACAAAAATTATTGAGAGGAAAATGCATAAAAGGAGGTGGACCCCAAAAGCAGTCCAATAAGGACTGGATTTCTTCAGTAGCCTTGGAATACTATTGCAAGGGGGGTAACCCAGAATGAATGGTGGACGGACTGAAACTCTGAACAGTAGCACTTCACACTGCAATATTTTGTCATGTTTATAATCTTTTGTTGTTGTTGTTGTTTAGTCGTTGAGTCAGGTCCGACTCTTCGTGACCCCATGGACCAGAGCACGCCAGGCACTCCTGTCTTCCACTGCTTCCCACAGTTTGGTCAAACTCATGTTCGTAGCTTCGAGAACACTGTCCAACCATCTCGTTCTCTGTCGTCCCCTTCTCCTTGTGCCCTCAATCTTTTCCAGTCTTTCACAATCTTTATAATCATAGTTTATCACATTGCGATTGTGTTGTTTTAGAATTCTGAAAAATATGATTTTGGGTCTTGCATAATCTGCTGTTATATAAAACTTCACTACAATAGACAAATGATATTTTTGAACAATAAGGCTTTATACTTCAGAGCATTGTTATTAGCATAATTGAGGTGGTAATGTCGTACAATTTTAAAATATTACAGCTCCCTGCTGCTCTAATTTGAAACCTTAACACCGTGACCTCCATAAATGGCTGTCTCTACCCAAGTGCCCCCCAAAACTGCCTTTAATGTCCTTATGCAATTTTTTTGGGTGTCTATGTGTGTGCTCTTTGAATACAATTATCACTAATAAGATACGAGTTCCCCCTGTTAACAGCAATATTTTGCAAATTACATACTGTAATTCACAAATTGTTTGTTCTGAAGTGGGCTCAGTGAGAAAATGCAGCTAAAATTATTCACTTTTGAATCATACGCCTTAGATAAATATCAGCTTTGGCTGTTGATTCATGCAGATTCATAAACCACTTCTCCCTGCTTTTCTTTAATTGTCAATGATGTTTTTATGCAATAATGCCACTAAAGATCCAAGAATTTTAATAGCAAGTAAGATACTGAGAAATGGATAGGAGGCAAGCTATCAAACAAACCTGTGCAATTCTACACATTTCCTTGGAAGTAGGTCCCCTTGAGTTCAATAGGGCTTCCTCCCAAGCAAGTAAGTGTAGCATTACAGTCTTAGGACCAATCTAGACATTCACCAGACAGCAGCATGCAATTATGGATCTAGTTTTTTTCTTACTTCTGACAGTTCTGGGACTAACCCTTACCAAAAGGGCAACATGTGCAGGCAGACGAATATGTCATCACTCTTCTACTGTACTTGGAACAGAGATGCACTTAGAAAAAAGTCCAAGATTGCACTAATTGATATTTTTTTCCTAAGGCCCCATCTTCACTATACATTTAAACAGTATCATATTCCTTTAAACAGTCATGGCTTCCCAGGCCAGAGTTCTTAGGAGACATGTATCATACCCTCCAACATTCCTCAGATAATAACAGGAATTTCTCATTACCCCACAACTCACCCACCACAAAATAATAATAATAATAATAATAATAATAATAATAATAATAATAATAATAATTTATACCCCAACCACGCTGGGCAGCTCCCAAAAGAATGTTAAAAGCACAACAAAGGGTCAAACATTAAAAACTTCCCTAAACAGAGGTGCCTTTAGATGTCTTCTAAAAGTCAGATAGTTGTTTATTTCCTTGACATCTGATGGTAGGACATTCTACAGGATGGGTGCCACTACCAAGAAAGCCCTCTGCCTGGTTCCCTATAGCTTTGCTTCTTGCAGCGAGGGAACTACCAGAAGGCCCTTAAATGTATGCAAGGAGGAGGGCTTAAAAGCTATTTTCACACTGGGTTTTCCCACCACGGAAGGAGCTTTCAAGCTCTCTGCCTTGCTTACCATGCTCTGGGAGGCTCTCACACGGGCTTCCCAGAGGCCTTAAAACAAGGTGGGGGGCGTCAAATCTCTCTGTCTTGCATGGCACAAGACTTGCTTGGAGCCATGTGGGGTCAGTTCCAGGGTTGTTTTGACTATTTGTGATTTCAGCTTTGCACACAATTCCTGGCGCAAGTTGTGCGTTACCTGTACAGTGCAGATGGGGCTTCAGTCTCATGGGGGACAGTTCAATTATGCTGTGGTTGGGAAAGATTTGCCATTTTGTTTTCTGTATTTCAATTTTGGAGCAAACCACAAATGGGTTGGGGGAGGGAAATGCAATTAAAGTAAGGAGCTGAACCCCTCAACTTTCACATCATACCTACACGCACTTGTATGTGTGCGCGCACACACAGTCACTCTAAAAAAAGCCTATGACAGGTTCCTCTGGCAACATTTCATTAAAAACTAATAAAAAGCAAAGGCATTTTTGCTGGTCTATAAGGAAAAAGTATTCCAAAATCCACAGTTGGCATTAGCTTTATCGGCAGCCACCAAAATGTCACAAAAGTGTGGAAATCTTTCAAGTTTCCCATAGCTCTTCATCGTTTTTTTTTAAACCTAACTTGATAGGGAATACTGAATGAATTTATTGTCCAATGTTTATTGCAAGCAGGTGTTCTCCAGATAATTAAGAAAACAACAACCACCCAGGGCTTCTCCCTTATGGTTATACTCATTTTAGTTCCAAACTAACTTACGGAGTTTTGCTAAAAGGAAAGGAGAAGCGTTGGCTGTGGAATGGAGTTACATTTTATATCGGTAAGTCTCTCTCTGCCCCCCCCCCCCATTTTAAATATATAGTTGAGGTCTATGGTGCTTTGATAGTGCAGTAACAATTTTTAGAAATATTATAATATTGAAGAAAAGGGATTTAAATGGCAACGATGAAAAAGGCGGAGACTCTGTCACTCATTTTTACTGTTGACACCCACACAACCACATTTTACACATTGTTGGTGAGAACAAATTGATGTGTTAACTGGGGGAATAATCTTATTTTCCTTTTTATTAAAAATTGCCAGTTTTGGTGTTACAAAAACATAATATCTTAGCAACAGAAGGACTAATTAACAAAATGTTTGGATACTCACAGAGAGTAAGTATCAGATTTCCACTTATCAGTAATAATAATAATAATAATAATAATAATAATAATAATAATTTTATTATTTATACCCCATCTATCTGGCTGGGTTTCTCCAGCCACTCTGGGTGGCTTACAGCACATTAAAAATTGTAAAACATTAGAAATAAAAAATTTCCCTAAACAGGGCTGCCTTCAGGCGTCTTCTAAAAGTCAGATAGTTGTTTATTTTCTTGACATCTGATGGGAGGGTGTTCCACAGGGTGGGTGCCACTGCAGAGAAGGCCCTCTGCCTGGTTCCCCGTAACCTCACTTCTCACAGTGAGGGAACTACCAGAAGGTCCTCGGCGCTGGACCTCAGTGTCCAGGGTGAACGATGGGGGTGGAGATGCTCCTTCAGAAATACTGGCCTGAGGCTGTTTAGGGCTTTAAAGGTCAGCACCAACACTTTGAATTGAGCTCTGAAACGTACTAGGAGCCAATGTAGGTCTTTCAGGACCGGTGTTATGTGGTTTCGGTGACCACTCCCAGTCACAAGTCTAGCTGGTGCATTCTGGATTAGTTGTAAATAATGTGTGCTTGGAAAGGCCTATAGTTATAAGACTAATGGATGCTGTTTGTGATGTGATTGTCATAGTGGAGCAATAGAGTGCTGGTGAGCTCTGTGGGGCTTGTGCCCCGATAAATGTGCTGAGGATTACAGCCTTGGGTACAGCTAGCCCAAGACATTTTGGCACCTGAGGTGAATTACAAAATGCACCCCCCGACCTCCAGGGAAGAAGTGGTAGGCAAAGATCTACATCAGGAACAAGGGGGAATAAAAACTGCATCAGGAAAAGGGGTGTGAGTGAAGATCTGCATTGGGTGGAATCAAATCAACCTTAGGCGACAGTTGAATGACAGGCCATTACATGAGGGCCCTTCCACTCGGAATCATGCCAGGCAGGTCCAGATCCCAGGATACCCCAGGGGCAGACCGAACCATTTCCTCCCTCAGTGTGAGGGGACCAGCAGCACCTCCTATTTGCCAAGAGGCTTCTGTGGAGGTGGCATTTTGAGGGGGGCTGCCAACGATGTGGTAGACCTGTGCCAATATCCCAGTCCTGCTGAGGGTGGGGGGACAATTGATCAGGGCCCAGCTATAGCATCGCCAGTTGTATCTTTGCACCACCATTTTGAACAGCTCAGATCATTGGTTAGTTCAATCTAGCTTAAATAAGACACATTGGCAATGTAGTTTTATGAGTGTGGATTATTTTTTACAGTCCATGGACTCTTTCAATTCCCATTTTAAATTAGATTGACATATGCTGGCCAGGCGAATTCAGAAAATAGCCGACTGTGCTTCTCCAACAGAATATTGCCTTGTTATTTATCTAAAAAGTAATTTGCTAGAGATAAAGTTAACATTAGATAATTTTTAAATGGAAATTTAAGATTTATTGGTTAAACTGTTTAAGTCTGGTTTACTTCCCCAAAAGTATTATGAGGACTGATAATTGCTACTGAATTTTTATATAAAAAGGCATGTGAACATTTTTCAATATTTATAATTTAATAAGAGGGATTTGATGATGATATTCAAGCTGTGTGCCATTATTCTTGTAATAGTTAAGAAGTCAATAAAAATCTGTAAAAAAAGGCAGGCCTATTTTCTTTATTTCATTCTTTCCCCTGCTTTCATTATCTAGCTTTCAGTGTGCACTTATCTTCTTTCTGCAAGCTGCCTTATAAAAAAGATCAAAACAAATCATGTTTACCTACAATTATAATATACATTAATTGTGATTTTATTCATGCATCAAATATAAGTGCCTGCCTTCCACCCCCTTGTTTCTTCTTCCAGGCGGGACCTTTTATAGCTGGGGCGGATTGGGGGGGGGGGACCCACTATCCCTTCTGAGAAATCTTTCAAGGGCCATATGCCAGTGATGGGCAGAAGTGGAGGGAACAACCAATGGAAATCTTATATACGTACAGTGGGCTGATTTCTACACATCTGTCTGTGTCCTTCAATCAGGCAAGTGAGAGTCATTATCAGAGGGCACGTTCCAACCAGGCAAAAACACTCAAGGAAGGTGTGAAGCAGGGCCGGGGGGGGGGGGAGGTGGCCTGTGAAAGTTCCTGAACTTATCAGGCTGGGAGAAAGAAGGGGTTGGTCACTGCACTAACAGGTAGTTTTGTTGTGGTGCCTGGAGGAGGAAGCAGTAGCAAAAGTATTGGCGAGGAGAATTGCAGAATATAAGGTGGAAGATGCACAATTATATAGTCATGGCATTCTGTTGCAGAATTAAGAGCCATGGAGGCCTGCCATACTCTGAGTGAGGGTGAGTCTGCTGTAGTTGCTCCCCAGCCTCACAGAAGTCATAGGTGAGGGCCCTTTAACAATCCTGCCAGCTTCCCTAGGGAGGGAGAGCCTCTCGTAGTCTAGGTCTGAGGTAGCCAATGTGGCTAAGCTGCAATTTCCCTTAACCGTATACTGGCTGGGGCTGATGGGAGTTGGCTCCCCCTGCTTTAGGTCTTGTCTGCCTACATTAAAGGTAAAGGGACCCCTGACCATTAGGTCCAGTCGTGGCTGACTCAGGGGTTGCGGCGTTCATCTCGCTTTATTGGCCGAGGGAGCTGGCGTACAGCTTCCGGGTCATGTGGCCAGCATGACTAAGCCGCTTCTGGCAAACCAGAGCAGCACACGGAAACACCGTTTACCTTCCCGCCGGAGCGGTACCTATTTATCTACTTGCACTTTGACGTGCTTTCGAGCTGCTAGGTTGGCAGGAGCAGGGACCGAGCAACGGGAGCTCACCCCGTTGCAGGGATTTGAACCGCCGACCTTCTAATTGGCAAGTCCTAGGCTCTGTGGTTTAACCCACAGAGCCACCTGCTCCCCCTGCCTACATTAGGCTTTGATTAGTTCTGCCTACCGAGATGTTCTTTTCGTTGCTGTCTTGGGATAAGAAGGCTTCAGCCAGAAGGGCCCCCTTGGAGCTGTCTGAGGTCCTGAACTTGCCTGCTCTCTAATGTCTCTCAGCCTCTACAGAACACTGCCTGCACTGAGGAATGTGAGCCTCAAGCTTCAACAGAACTCAACAATAGCTATTGAGAGACCTGTCTCCAGGAGCCGTTCCAATACCCTTTAAAGCCACCTAAGCTGGTGGCCATTACCTTTTCATGCTTAATTTCTGAGCTTGCTCCTTTTTTATATTGTGCTCCCTACACCCACTTGTCTTTTGTTCCACCCAGAACATTTTTTTGTATTACATTTTCTCTCTCAACTAGCACTTTTCAGTAGCTCTGTGATTTGCTACTGCATGAACTACTGTGTAAATCTTTGATACATTGTGTATGTTGTAGGAGCGGGGGAGAGGGGACGCACAAATGACGGTTGCACCTAGGAAGATTCACTGTAAAATCGACATTCAAAGGTTTAGCAAGAATGCAGAATGGTTAAAAGAGCCCTCTCCAAGCAAAGGGTTCTTTCTAAAATGTTGAATTATCTTTAAACCTTGAAGCGTTGATCTTAATAGGTGCAGCAGCCAGTAATATATCAAAGGTTTATCTAGTAAAGTCCTTTAAAAAGAAAGGCATTTAGCACCAGCGAAATCCAGACAGCAACAATCCTGCAGACAGTTTGATTCCCTCCCCTACATCGGAATGGCTTTTATTCAGTTGCATTTGTCTACTATAGACAACTTTATCATGCTTTATATATGGGATTGGAAGAGAGGATTGATAAATACTGACAATTGCCTTATACAGACCTGTGTATGCAGGCATTTTTATGCTGAAGCAGGGAAGTGGTGGAGGAGGTAGATTGGTCTATAACAGTGATGGCGAACCTTTTGTGCCCAAACTGCAACCCCAAACCCACTTATTTATTGCAAAGTGCCATCACGGCAATTTAACCTGTATATCTCATTTTTTCTCTGTGTTTCACGTTTCTTTTTTATGACTGACGTAATAAATAATCCTTCATAAAAGTTATTAGATTACATTCTTCATTAAATTATCTTTCCATTTATATATAATTTTATGGTATAACTCAGTGCTTTCCCCCCCTAAAAAAGTGTTTAGGGGTACTCCCATTTTGACTCAAGAAAAACACCACGGGGGGGGGGGAATGAATACAGTTCAATCGGGGGAAAATAAATACAGTGGTACCTCAGTTTTTGAACAGCTTAGTTTTCTAACTCCTTGGAACCTGAACACTCAAACCTGGAAATGAGTGTTGCGGTTTGGAACTTTGTTCGGAAGCCGAACGTGCTCTGTTCTGAGTATAACTTCTGTTTTGAGTGCCACACTTCCATTTTCCTAGTGAGGGAAGGCGGGCTGGGGTGGCAAGTGAGCGGGCAAGGGATTTCACCAAGTAGGAGTGGGATTGGGCTGCTCTGCTAGACAGCATTGCTGCTTGCATGGGAATAGGAGCTGGATCGGGGCTGCTCAGCTGGGGAGGTGCAGGCTCCGTTACACTTTCGGTTGAGCGGTTCACGGCTGCATTCCCCTCAAGGGAGAAGTTTAAAGGAGTCCCACCTCCCTATCAGATCCCCTGCAACCCCATGAAGGCAGCCAGGCTGAATAGATGCTGGGGTTGGGGAAGGTGGAGGCAGCCCAGAAGCTGCATCTGAGAGGCCCTGCACCACCTGAAGGCAGCCAGACACTCCTCAGCTGAGCAGCCCAATCCCACTCCTCCTTGCGTGCAAGCAGGAGTGGAGGCAGGGATCTCTCGGCATGAAGCTTCCACTCCACTTCTAATAGATCCCCACCTCCACACCTGCTTGCATGCGAGCCCTCCTCTCCCCCCCCCCAAGTATGGAAGATACGGCCCTGCTGGGGCGACTGTGCGTTTGCCCACAGAGAGGGCTCTGAGTGCCCTCTCTGGCATGCATACCATAGGTTCACCACAACTGGTCTATAAGGACAAATGAGGCACTGCCCCACCAATGTCAATCAGCCTTTAGCCAGCTCCCAATTACCCAGAATTCATTTTTGCCCTGCCTGCTATTTGCCCTCCATCTATTGTTAGTCTCTCTGCCTCCTGCCCCACCACTCTCAATGTCCACCAGTCACCGCTGATTAAAACTATAGGTTTGCCAGAGCTATAGTCAATGCATTAGGTGCCAGGGACTTAGTGAGTGATCTCATGTGTGCAACTAATAACACATTGAATGGGTTTACTGGCCATTTATTTATTTAGGGGTGTAAATATTTGTCTTGTGGAACAATGAAAAAAATATGATTTTAGTTTGCTTGTGAAGACTCTGAAATATTTGCCTGAATCAATATTTTCATTCAGGCATTCTTCAGAGAATTCCAATCAGGTGTTGGCATTTGTTCAGAAACAGCCTCTTTTCCACTTATAACCGACAGAAGTATTGCTTACTTTAAATATCTGGAGGTAAATGAAGAGAATAAATCTTCAAAAGCTTATGCAGGTACAGACTGCCGATGGCTTCTCTATGAGGCCTTCAAGTTCCTTTCGCTCTGGTAATTATAATAGCAAACATGGAATGTCTGTTTATGAAAGATACATGGTCATTGTACCCATTCTTCATATAAACTACCATTCTTCCTTCTCACTCTTCACTTACCATGTCCCTGTAAATTATAAAGCTACCGTATTGGGATGAGTTGTCTGAACATAACAAATGCATCTGTTGTAACCATCTCAATGGCTGCCGACAGAACAATAACTCATACACAGGAATGAAAGGGAAGTAGTCTATTCATCTCAAAGTAATCTGGAAACAATTCTGATGTCCTTGAAGACGCTCAAAAGGTCTCTCCCTTAACTTTTAATGCCATGCATGGGCCATAGCTCAGAGGGAGAGGAAGGAGCAGACTGGAAGGAGGCGGTATTGGAAGCAGAAGAGGTAGCAAGATTTAGTGAGCAGGAAGAGGCTGTGGCAGAGAGCAGTTCAGACACCCAGGCTGAAGTGGAGGCTGGTGAGGAGGGTGGCCAAGAGGCAGAGTTGACAAGCTGCTGAAGAATCCAGGGAGTCTCCCCTTCCTGCTGTGACCAGCTCCCCTCCCCCAGATCTCCTAGAACAGGGGTTGGCAAGCTTTACGTCTCCTGGGCCAGTTCACTCCAGTGGATTGTGCATTGGCCAGATTGTGTGTGTGCATGGCCGCGATTTCCAGCATCTGCATCTGTGCAGATTTCCGACGTCTGTGCTGCGCAGACGTGATTTCTGGTGCTGTGGAAGGGAGTTCCCGCATTGCGCTGCGCCAGTTTAGCTCAGCATGTGGGGACTTGCTGAGCGGGCGGCTCAGTTCGGGGGCGGCTCGTGGGCCGGTTAAATGACCCCAATGGGCTGCTTGTGGCCCATGGGCCTTAGGTTGCCTACCCCTGTCCTAGCACATGCAGAGAAATGAAAAGAGCAGAGCAGAGATTCGTTGTGCAAAGATGCATTATGCAACTGCTTGGGAAAGTCCATGGGAGGAGGAGCCTTAGAGATTGGTGGGAAGGCAGACACCTTCAGTCTTCGCAACTGGTTCATTGGGGCAAGACCTACTGGGAAGAGTTACTGGGATCACTAGGTCTGCACTGTTTTGATTTCTTTGAATAAAGATCTAACTTGGCTGACACCGGCTGTTTTATTGCTGACCTATGCTTGACTCTAGCTCCTGACTTGTCTGTACTCAGAAGAAGCTAGCATTGAGCTCAATGGGACTTATCACAGCTAAGTATGTACAGGACTCCAGTGCTATACACAATAGGACTTACTTTTGAGTAGTTATGTATCAGATTGCTCTGTACATCTATCCTTTTGGGGGCATGTTATGATCACCGTTTTTAAAACCTACTTGAATAAATACAAACACTACAATAGAGCTTGAATAAAACATTTGGCTGGTTTGCTTCAAATCATCATGTGCTTGATAGGATTGTGGGCTGGGGGGAAATCACATACAGGTCCTACTTGGCAATTGAAAAAAAAAGCTCTGGTTTCTATCCTTTGTCTTGATCCTCTGATTATTTTGTCAACTGTTGAGATCAGGACAATAAAATATGTCTTTATATTGCTGTCAGTGAGCTGCCATTATGGAGATTTTGTTTTTCTCCTGACACACTGATTTGTGATTTGCTATTAAAAATGTGCAACAAAGGGCTTGGCTTAATGATATTGTTCAGTACCTTTTTGACAATTTATTTAGAGTCAGTTTCAGTTATAAGAAAAAAGAAATTCCATGGTACTGTATATCTCTACCAGACTGTTTCTTTAGGACTTCTTTCCTTCCCATTCTTACAGTGCAATATTGTATGCACCTACTCAGAAGCAAGCCTAAGAAATAAGGCTTACTCAGAGATGAATGGGTATAGGAGAGCAGCCTAGCCCTATTTTATTTTTTATTCCATCATCCTAACCTCAGATCTCAAGAAACAAAGCATGTATTCAGGAATGCACAACAGTTTTAGTCTGCTTTTATACTGAGACCTCTGGGTATAGGGCAGTATATAAATGCAATAAATAATAATAATAATAATGCTGAGGTTATCATTTATAGGATTGCATTTTCTGTCCCCTGCAACTTTCCCTTTCACCACGCAGCTGTGTGAATTACGTTTCACTTGCAATCTGGAGTGGACAGCATCCCCATATTTTACTTTGAATATGTGTCCTCTCCATTAAAACAAATTGTTCTGGCAGTCGACTTACTAGTACATCTGTTAGATGCTTGTAAAATGTTTTTGCCATACAGATGGCACCAGTGTATGTTATTTAAGAAGCCTTACTTTGCATTTTCTATAAAATTGCTTCCAGTTCACTGGAAAATGTCATTAGCTTTGGACATATCTCCCCCCCCCCCCCCACAGATGTCTTTACAGGGATGGGTGTGTGTGTGCGTATGTATAGATAGATAGTATCATATTTCTTTGAACTTCTAAACTGTCCTGGGTGTTAAAGGGGAGTTGAAATTCTTTTTTTAAAAAAAAAACAACAACTGATTTTTTTACATAACTGGCTTGAGATCAGAAATTGTTTGTTAAGTTATGAATGGCTCAGAAACCAAACATTCGTATGTTACATCTTCCATACAGTTGACTGCAGGTGCGTATGGGAGAAGGGGAATGCCAGGGGAAGGTTACACATGTAGTTTGGCTCTCAAAGGTAAAAGGCTTCCATTCAATGAAGATACCAACAAATCAGCACCGCCACATTGCCAGAGTCAGAAAACTACTTGCCTATGAAAACCTGACACTAGCTGAAAAGCTAGCATTGCAGCGTCTGTACCCGCAATTTGAAAGGGAGACTTCCAACTGCTTGCTGCCGTGACAGCGGCCCTGACATCAGAGAGGCACCTTCGACAGCAGGCAGTCTAGTCTGCAAGATGCAGCCAAGCTGTCTTTGAAATGCTGCCAGGTTGATTCATTGCTTTTCACTAGTGATGGCTGGTGAAGTAGTTTGACTGCAGGTAGGAAGGAACCACCGACTGCGAAGGGGGAAGAACCCCAATGAGTTTCAGTAGAAGTCAGGAGGTTTCTCACCACTGAGCAAGGCCTGATGGGACTGAGTGGCTGGGCAAACTGTGGCAAACAAAGTCTCCCCAATTGGGTACCCTGAAAATGTCTTGGACTACAACTCTCATCAGCCCCAGTCAAGTGGGGCTGATGGGAATTGTAGTCTAAAATATCTGGAAAACACCCAGTTGGGGAAGGCTGGCCAATTGCATCAGAATTGCCAGTTCACGATTGGGAAGACCTGAGTTCAAAATCCCCATTCTGCCATGAAGCTGACTGTGTGATCTTGGAGCCTAATCGGCCTTACAGGGTTGTTACATGGACAGAATGACAGCATGTGTATCACCCTGGAGGAAAAGTGAAATAAAAATGTAATATGTATAGGAAGTACATAAACAAGTGGCTGTAACATCCACTTGCATGGTGCTTCCTGGGTACTTTCCACCTCTGCCTACAGTCAGAATGGGAACAAATTCCCCTTTTCATTCAACTTATTTACATTTGCAGGAAGCGGTTCCTACCAGCAAACTACTGAGTCAGTTTATTTTCTTTTATTTTACTGATGAAAATTAGTTTAGATTATTTATTTGGTCCAATTTATAACCCCCACCTTTTTTTGCATTATCTGCCCCCAGGCCATGTCCTGAAGATTTAAAAGGGGACCTCAACTTTTGAGTATGGCACCTTAGGTCATTTCTTGCATATTTGAGGGTGTGTGGTGCCTTTACACAACCTTCCCTGTGATTAACTAAGCAACGTGCTATTTTTAAGCCTTCTCACGAAAGCAACCATTTTTCTGGCTGTTATTAGCCACTTATGCATGGAGAGTGGGAGGACGGGAACTTGGAGGACATGTTGCACTATTTTATTTTATTTTTACAGCCAACCACATCACTGAACATTCTGTCTTCCACCATCAACAAGCCATTCCGCATTATTCTAATCTTTGTGCAGTTGCTTAGAAACCCCGAACCTTGAACTAAAAGCCAGGAAGGAGAGAGCTTCTTGAAAGTCACTTCATTTGAGAAAGGCACCTTCTTGCAGACAGAAACTGCATACCTGGTGAGAGACTCCCCTGCCCTGCATTTTCAGGCCATCACATGATATTTGTAATGACCTTTGTTTAAAGGATAAATTCTATTTATTTATGCTTCATTTATTCATGCTATTATGGACATTAGATTAAATTTCCAACACATTACTCATTTGGGGGGGGGGAAGATGACCATGGCTTCCTCCTTCTGGTAATGGCTTTACGTTAATTATATTGACTGACATGGCTGACACAAATTTATGGGAACACTAAAAATGCAATGGTGTTTTAATTCTCGCTCTAATTTTAGCAGACAGGAATAAAGCACTCAGAGCTCTGTTGCCTCCAGAATGAGTCATCTGGCCCCCATGTTCATAGCTGACTTTCCACGTGCAGATCGCCATGGTTCCCGGCGCACCACTAAGGTTTACCATGTGCACCAATTGCCATTTGCAATCAGAATAACAAAAAGAGTTTCTCTTTAAAATAAATCCCCCAATGAATCGTGGGAAGCAACCCTTTCACAAGAGAAGTTATTATTGTTGTTATTATTACACTTTTAGAATGTTCAGAGCACTTTGCACATATTATCTCACTAAGTGCTACAATCACCCTCTGAAGTAGATCAGTATTCTGGTCCTCCTATCGCAAAAGAGGGTTTTACAGCTCATGTGCTATGCCACTCTCAAAATGCCAATGCAGAACATGTGCCAAAAAATCCAGTTGTAACGTTTAATGATACTACGTATTATCTAAGACAGGGATGGGCAACCTGTGGCCTTGCAGATGTTGAGGGGTCTTGACAGATGTTTAGCAACAGGGAGCATGGTTAGTGGTCACACATAATGGCAGCTGCAGTTCAGTCATATCTGCAGAGCCACAGGTTCCCCATCCTTGTTCTAAGGCCAGCCTCATAAGTGTTGCTATTCAAAGTAGTTGCACCAAATAATCTAAGAGGTGCAGGTCCAGGGTCCCTTGAGATTTCGCAGGGGATACTGGCCCACACATCTTGATGGAACATAGTGCCATGTGACCCCAAGACTTGCACTTAGCAGTGTCCTCTGTGTCCTCTACTTTGAGAACTGCTGTTGGCAAAACCTTGGCTTAAGGGTGAGATCTGATAAATTATCAACCATCTAAATAAGATGAAATTAGAAGTATAATTGAGTCTCCTGAATCTAATGTGAAATACCCAACACAGAAGAGCAAGATGGAGCCAGGAGGCAAAGAGATATCCATTAAGGAAAGAAGAAAGGGGAGGGGGGACCTAATAGAGGCTGGAGGGAAGATTAATCACAGAGCTGTTGGTAGGTTGGGGAATTGAAGAAGAAAGCTGTAAACTTAGATATGACAACATCCTTAATGTGGCCTTGGGCAAATGCCTTGGATTTTGTTCCTTCACTCCTCATCTGAGGTAATGAAATTAATTTTACCTCTCAGGACTGCAATTTGCAATTAATTAATCTTTATAAAGGCACTTTGAAGAAAGCCCCCAAAGCATGGAATAGTTTAACCAACCCATCCTTGGAATGGCTACTGCGCCCCAAAATGCTTTTGATGTTTTAACACAAAGCAGGCTGGAGAGAAAATTATTTTAAAACTTTGCTATTACAATTAGCAGGTTTGAATAGGTCCGTATCGAATGTTTGCCCATCTTGATCTTCAGGACAAAAGTTGTGTTTTCAGGTGGGATGTAATATTTATTTGAAAACTTACAGAGTAATCCCATGCATGTTTATGCAGAACAAAATCCGTTTGTGGTCAATGGCACTTACTTCCAGGAAAGTGTACCTACTTTAATCAGTGAGAAATCCTCTTAATTCATACAAATTGTTATTTTTCAGCCCCATCTGGTTTGCTGCTATTTGATATAGGGTAAAGTATATATAGCCAACTGTTATAATCAATGTTCAAAATTGGCTCTTTTAAGTAAAAATCATAACACTGGAAGCTCTGATCACAGATGTGTTGTTTGGCCCTGAGAGATAAACCTTTCACTCTCACCATCAGAAACTAGCTGGGCTTCAGAAGTGTGGTTCTGCCACTCTGAGCAATCCCTGGGCAGCATTCAGATCACTATGTAAAGCTCAGAAACACAGAATTAAATGTAATGGTTTGCTAATTTAACCTTTTAGATTTACCTCACCACATCCTGGAAATTTTCTAAAACACTTCAGATAGTACAAAACACATTTCTACGTTCATAAAAGCCATAACCTAACAAGTGCTGACTTTCTGTGACCCCTGTATTTTATTTTTGCTGTGTAACATTCCATCTTTATTCACAGAATACAAAGGTCTTTGCTTTAAAAACAAAAACATAGAAACCTTCACCATGGGCAATGCCAGTATTTATGCACTTTAGTCACATAAAAGGTTCCACATGAAATTATTTCACATTAAAGCACCTTCCCTGCAGAGACTCACCCTACTTTTTGTGATGCAGCACTTTGAAACAAATTGCTTAACTCTTGCAAAGGACTCCCACTTTCAAAAGGATATTACTGCTGTGTCCCAAAGTGATTCCTCTGTGAAAGTGTTATCATTAAAAAACAGCAACAAATGCTCATGACTAACTATAAGGAGGAAAGCAGCTTCTTTAAGCCAGCTCTCTCCCCTTCTTTAAGCCAGTCCCTACCCACAGGGTTGGCTAAGTATTGCAGTGTTAATTGCATGAATTTAGAGATTTTTCTAAGTGCAAATTCCAGATGGGATTTTAGGAAGTCTGTGGCTAGTTTGCATGGTTGGAAAAAAGACAATTTGGCTGGATTGTTATGTACCTGCATAGTTGATGAACCTACAGTGTATGGCATGGGCTGATTAGGGACTCAATAAAATCCCCCCCCCCCCCGGCAGCTTTCTACTGTAAAAATCAGGGGCAAGCACTGTCAATCACCTGGCAGGCAATGATACCTGGCTGTTGGACTGCATTCAGCTTGATGGGTCACAATGTCACAGAGCCCTGCTGTAAAAACAAAAACCAGAGCCCAGACTCAAAGAGGGCTGTCCAATGTAGCAGTGCCCTTATTAGATAATGTTGACTATGTTATCATTCTGGAGCATCTCAGGGAAGTGGGAAACTGTCCTTAACTGGTTCCATTCCTACCTCCAGGACCGTTTCCAGAAAGTAGTTATGGGAAGTTACTGTTTAGCACCATGGGAGTTGCCCTGTGTTGCCCCGAAGGTTTCCATCTTGTACCCTATGCTGTACAAGCCACTGGGAGTCGTCATCAGGAGTTGTGGAGTAAAAGTGCCATCAACTTGCAGATGAGTCCCATCTGAATCGGAAGAGACAGTTGAAGTATTAGACCAGTGCTTGGAGGCAGCAATGAGCTGGGTGTAGCCAGTAAACTGAAGCTGAATCCTGAAAAGTCATAGGTGTCATGTGTCCCCAGTTCTTACGTCTGGGTGCTGGGGAGATGGTCTGTTCTGGATGGGATGGCACTTCCCTGGAAGTCTACAGCTTGTGTGTGTGCATGCTTCTGGATTCAGCTATGCCGCTGAAGGCTCAGGTACCTTGGTGACTAAAGGTGCCATTTTCAAGATGGTTTGCCAGTGATGGTCTCTTTTGGACTTGGCCACTGTACTCTATGCTCTAGTAACTTCCAGATTAGATTATTGCAATACACTCTAGGTGGGGTTGACTTCGAAGATGACTTGGAAACTTCCAGTTGGTCAAAATGCAGTGGTTAGATTACTGGCTGGGGTTTCATTTAGATCCCATATAACTCCTGTTTTATAGCAGTTGCACCGGTTGTCAATTCATTTCTGACCCTAATTCAAGGTGCTCAGATTAGTGTTTAAAGCAGAAAACAACTCAGATCACAAATCCTTGAAAGACTGTCTCTTACTCTACAGGCCCCTCTAGTGTTAAGATTGACAGAGGTGGCCCTCTCGGTTGTTCTACCACCCTCAGAAGCTTGGGGTGGTGGCGGCCAAGGAGAGGGCCTTCTCTGTGGCAGCCCCTCAGTTCTGTCTGGCATCTTCTTTACACAGCTTTCAGCCACCTCCTTACTCTGTTTTTGACACCTGATATGTATGTTTTGAGGACCCAGCCTATTTTTGTTATTATATGTTATTTTGAACTCTTTTTAATGTTGCATTTTAATTATTGTAAGCTGTCCCAAGACCTAAGGGAGAATGGCAGGCAATAAATTAAACTACTATTACTACTAATAATGGTAATAATATTGTCTTGTATTTTTAAAAATAATATTCCAGGCAGAAAGAAAAAAGTAGTTCTTGGAAAGCTGTGTGTCCCTTCTCCATCTCCAGAGTGCATTCCCCCCCCTATTTATTTAAAGGCCACAAATACAAAAGAAATACAGCTATCATCCAAATGTTTTGAGACCAGGAGTACATTGGGAACTCTATGGAACTGTCATGTGCACAATGCATCACTCTTTTTACAGAAGTAAAACTGATGATGCTCAGAACTCCCCTTCCCCACAAAAGACAAAACACATACACCTTTTATCGCTACGGCTAGCGGTTGTGTGTGAGAGTGCTGTGATGCCCAAAGGTGGACTTCAGTCATACAAGAAGGCTATCTTCCCTGAAGCAGAGCTCCATGGTCTTTTCTTCCCAATACACTTCATGGGGATAACATGACATGGTCCAGAAAGCCCTGCAAATTATTGGTGGTTGCAAAGAAATGACTTATTTTGAATGTATTCTCATAGCAATCTATTGTTCCACCACCCTTACCCTAGGTTTATTCTTGTGAAAAATAAGGGGAAAAAGGAGGACAAGTTGGGCACTTTCCACACAGCAGAATTTCTGCAGTTATATTTTAAGAGAACACCACAAAACCTCCCTTGACTCCCTGTGGTTTGTATGACTTCATTTAAGGCCAACTGCATTGGAGACCTTAGGGCATAAAGGATTGCTATGATGCCTCAGCTTTTCTGTGAAAAGCGCTAGAGGTCCAGACATTACCAGCATTATTATTAAGCATTATTAAATAAATGGCATTGCTGTGTTATATCTATAAAAACCAAGGACGATGCTCCTGAAAAGATACATTGAATAGTTGGATTTTTGTGCTTGAATTTTGTTCTTTTGATTGACCTAACTACACCCAGAGACATATAATCTTTTTTTTTTTAATGTTTTGGGTGCTTTATTCTTCCCATTAAGCTATTATGCACTAACCCCATCCCATTTACTAAGGCCGCATTTCAACTCTGATGTAAGGTACTTCAGTCAATTGAAATCAGTGGGGTTGGCCCAATTTAATTCTGTTTGATTTTGGCCTAAGTGTCCGAAGTTTACCAGACAGACCTTGTTCTCAACAATGGAACAAAGTATTCATAGGCCAATGCCAATAAGTAAACTATTTTGCAAAAAAAGCTGTGGCAAGATGATGCATACTCAGAAATTCAAGAAGTAGATCACACAAATCTCTCTATTTCTATGCACATTGTCAGTATGTTTACTTGGAATTATGTTCATTACAATCAATGGTACTTCCTTCTGAGGATCTGATCTGCCATTATGGCTCCCTATTTGTTTTGAGGACCAATTTTAAGTGGTGGCCTTAATTCCAGGTATCTATGGGAACATCTTTCTCAACATAAACCTGCCCGTCAGTCAAGATCTCATTCAGAGGCATTTTCTGGTCCCTATCATTGTAAGGTACATTGGTGGGATGGAGGAACTTTTCAGTGTGACTTCCAATTTATGAAGCTCCATTTGTAGGCATGTTTGCCTGCAACCTCCTCAACCTCTTCACCTCCAGACAAAGCCTGTCCCATTGGGTCTTTTAATTACTTCCTAACATGCTTGTCCTCTTTTACCTGACTGATCTGTTATTTTTGAGTTCATGATTTTTAGCTGCAGTCAGTGTGGCTTTTAAAACCTGCTATTTTATAGTTAACACTTGCCAGTTTTATTGTCTTTTAAATAGTTTTAGTGAAAGCCCCTTTTGCAAAAGGCAGGGCAGAAATGCCTCAGATAAAGAACTAAAGGTTGACATCTACATATCTTAAAATTTGATACCAGGATGTATGTGAGCTATGATGTAGATTTAGAAGCTAAATTTTTAAGCCAAAACTTGCATGTCGCAAGAACAGATGTAAAAAAGAAAACCTCCAGCAAGTATTATACAATCTGGTAAACAGCAGTACCTTTTTCCTACTGGGAACTGCATCCACATTCTAGAGAGAGATTTAATGTGGATCTCTCAATATTAAAGGCTGATTCATAAATTACAATAATACATTGGAGCCCTAGTCTCATAGTTTCTTTTCACACTGCTTTGGTAAATCTGTGGTTGCTAGCTAGAACCATATGAATGGGGCTGAGCAACACTCCTTTGGACAGAACCCCCCCCTGAATCCAGATGTTGCTGGAGTAGCTGAAAATATAAGCCCCACATCATTGTGGTGTGATATAAATCTGAATTCCATGGTCTTTGGATCATGATTATGACAGCACTTCTATAAGGGTGTAACATATGGCATGTAACCTTACAACAGAAGCAGTAGCTTGCATGTTAATTCTACATGTTCATAAGCAACACTATGAGTTTAATGGAATGTTGCCATCACTCTCTAAAGCTTTGGTCAATGGAATGTTTTTTGCTATGCCTACACTCCACCCTTCGGAAGATGCCATACCTTTTGCTAATCTAAGGAAAAATGTCCACATTAGTGACATTTCCCCCTCTTGATCTGCATGTATGTCCAACCTTACGATCTCTGCAGTTCACTATCAGCAGGCAACCAGTTGCTCCTCACATCCTGGCTCCACAGAAAGAGAGAAAACACAAAACTGTAAACTCAATTGCTGACTAATACGTGGAATTTGGAGATGCGTGTGAAATTAAGTTAATAAATTCTGTTCAGCTCTCGGTAGACAAGTGATTACGCCTAAACACATCAGTTGCCTTGTTAACAGCCACAGCATTAATGCATCGGAAATATTGTGCGTTGATTAGACTTGCAAGAAATCTGTTAGAAGACAAGCCAAAGCCACGTGCAACCTCGAGAATCTTTTGATACATGCACCACCTGAAGTCGTAAATATGACATTGTAGGGGCAGACACAGTCAACTACATACATTGGCCATCTGCACAGGGGTTGCAGTTTGCCCTGCATGAATGCTATGAATGAGACAAAAACACGGACAGACTACCTACAACCAAGGAGATTGTTTCAATTATTGAAAATAAGGTTGTACAAGGCACAAGCAATCTTAAATCAAGGACTCTACCACTCAGACTCAAGTAGTAGACTCTCTGTGCTACTGTGGGGTTCAGCCAGCTCTTGCCTGGGTTTCAGTACCACCGTTGCAGGGTGGTATTGCAGCAGGTGACTGGAAGGGCCAGCAGGGTTCCATTTAGTTCTATAAATCTCCTGGCATAGGCCTAGTTCTTCAGTCTGAGAAAGTGCTTGTCCACACACAACTGTTTGCCTGACTAACGGCCCAGTATACCTGAAGGAGCATCTCCACCCCCATCAATCTGCCCGGACACTGAGGTCCAGTGCTGAGGACCTTCTGGCGGTTCCCTCATTGTGAGAAGTGAGATTACAGGGAACCAGGCAGAGGGGCTTCTTGGCAGTGGCACCAGCCCTGTGGAACGCCCTCTCATCAGATGTCAAGAAAATAAACAACCAACTGACTTTTAGAAGACACCTGAAGGCAGCTCTGTTTAGGGAAGTTTTTAATGTTTGATGTTTATTGTTTTTAATATTCTGTTGGGAGCTGCCCAGAGTTTTCCTCAGATGGTGAGCCAGCCTCAGACAGCTGGCTTTGGGTGACATGAAAAGGTGGTCCAAGCTATTTATTGATTGCATTTTTGCTGCCAGGGAAGGGAAGAGGCACTTTTGGGTTTTGTTTGCTTGAAGTGCCAGAATAATTTGTGAGGTAGATTCTCTTGGGAGGGAGGAGCATCACTCACCACAAAATATTGGGCTGATACTATCTAAACCAATAGTCTGGAAAGGATGGGTCATACGGATGGGAGAGACTAATAGACATGACAGACCTAAGAAGCTGTTTCTGGATACAATGAGAACCCTAATGCTGTGTAATGCAACTGGTGTTTCCTTCAAGGTCAGCAGGGCATGTAGCCAGAGAGGAAAAGGTTTCATCACCCTAAGAACTACTTCTACAGCCAGTCTGCCATGATGGTACCTGGGCTAAGACCCATCAGTCTCTACTGCATGCTTCTGTAAGTAGATTGTCAATACCAGGTGGAGGTTAAAAGGAAATATTTTCAAAGGAAACTCCAGCTGCACTCCAAGGAATCTGAAATGGCTCTCCTCTGGTGAAAATATCTACTCTGATGCTTAAAGATGATTTAGCTCCTAAGGCTGTCAGTCTGGCACTTTCATTTACTGCTTAAATGTACACACTTTCCCCAAATATTAAGCTACCGATTCAGTACTCTGTTGAGAAATTGACATAAAGCAGACCCTTTAAAATGCTGTTTACTGTGTGTACTAATCTGAAGGCTGTTTCTCGGAAATGCATTAAAAACCTCATAAACTATTTGAGAGATATGAGAGGTATAAAGCAAAAACAAGGAGGCACTGGCAGGGAATTGAAAGTCAAGGACCCTCTTCGTGATGCATGTGGCGGAATGGAGGCAGCGTATGTTTACTGGGAGTCTGTTTCTGCATTTCAGTCCCTGTAAGGTGCTGCACATGTGCTATTTGCTTCTTGAACTAGCACAAAATGAGAATCTGCATTATACTGATGTGAATGCAGGAATCGCAAAGACAAAATTCCCTACATGGATATCACAGAATCATAGAATTGTACAGTTGGAAGGGACCCCTACAATGCAGGACTCTCAACTAAAGCATCCATGACAGATGGCCATCCAACCTCTGCTTAGAAACCTCCAAGGAAGGAGAGTCCATCACCTCCCAAGGGAGTCTGTTCCACTGCCAAACAGCTCTTCCTGTCAGAAAGTTCTTGATGTTTAGTTGGAATTGCCTTTCTTCTAACTTGACTCAAATAAGCTTTACTCAGAGTAGACCCATTGAAACTAATGGACCTAACTTATCTATGTACCTTAACTTTAATGGGTCTACTTTGAGTATGATGAGGGTTGAAATGCCACCCAGAGAGACTTAGGATAGGGAAGAAATTGGATTCAGTTCTTATTTAAAGGCAACCTACTGAATCTGCACTTTCTAAAAAGAGCGTGTGAACCAAAACACTACCGCTGTCCAAAATTCAGTTTCTCAATTTTTTTCAGTTCTCCAGCCAAGTAACGTCTCTAAAAATGAATTTATTAGTGTAAAGTGCATATATGCATAGATTAGTGAGAATAGTGCTGTATATTAGAGGGAAATGCTTTGCAAAAACGTATATATTAGGAAAAACTGCATACAACAATGTAATGTATTAGGAGAATTTCATACTAAAATGCCAATGAATTTTCATGAGAACTTAAACAAAAATTGCGAACTCTTATGGAAACATGGGAACTGAAAAAGTGAGAGAAACCAAAATGGACATGCTTAGCCATCCCTAGTTCTGAGCAAGTGTATAGAATTGTGCTACAATTCCCTCTTTTATCTTCATGCTTTACCGTTGAAACCATTTATTTTTAACAGCTGCCTTTTGCCTCTCCCTTTTCTTCCCCACGCTACTGAGCTCCTTTCCGCCTTCACAAGTTCAGCCGGTGGGCTTCCCGTATTGTCAGGTCTCTTTCTGCAACTCAACAGTAATGGGCTTGAGCGGAAGCTCCTCTTTTGCAGAGTCTGTTGCCTAGCAATCTGCTTTGCAGGGCCTGGTAGATACAACAAAGTCTTTACAAAAGAAAAAGGAACAAGGATGATTCTTTTTTTTAAAAAAAGAAAAAGAACGATTGTTGTAATCAAAACATAGAGCTCTTTGGAAGACTTTGCATTGCACCTTCTTATGCTCGACTGCCACGTCGGTCTTTGTTGCCCCTCTCAGAGTTTCATAATTGGCAGATTGTGCAAAGTGTTATTAGCTATATAGTTCATTTTAATCTCTCGTTCAATGGAAGACTGTGAACAAATAATGGCTGAGAGTCATGATGGCGATACATTACCTCCAAGATCAGAGGCAGTATGCTGGGAACACAAGCAAGAGATTGTTGTGCTTGTGGAGAGCCAGTGTGGTGTAGTGGTTAAGAGCGGTAGTCACGTAATCTGGGGAACCGGGTTCGCGTCTCCGCTCCTCCACATACAGCTGCTGGGTGACCTTGGGCTAGTCACACTTCTCTGAAGTCTCTCAGCCCCACTCACCTCACAGAGTGTTTGTTGTGAGGGAGGGAGGGAAAGGAGATTGTTAGTCACTTTGAGACTCCTTCGGGTAGTGATAAAGCGGGATATCAAATCCAAACTCTTCTTCTTCTTCTTGTTTGCTGCTTATGGGCTTCCCATAGGCACCCGGTTGGACATGGTGGGAAGAGAATGCTGGACTAGATAGGCCTCTACATGAAGGTGCAGAGAATATGCACAACATATACACAGCATGCACACATAGTGTTGTAGGAGAATGTGCAGCATCAATTGAATAGCATGCTCCAGAGGTGCCAATTGTGGGGGCCAACGTCACACACATGACATCATGTCTGCCATCCCAATATCACGTATGTGACGTCAGGATGTTGGGATCAGCAGGGGGAAGAGACAAACATGGCAGCTATGCAGTGGCGGAGCTTCATGCTCTGGCACCGGGGGGCAGAGAGCAGGCAGGGCGCGCCAGCGCAGGGTGCCCAGCACGGGCGGAGGGCAGCCGTGATGGTAGCCTGCCAGGATCGCGCTGCCGGGGGTGGTGTGCTCCCCCTGTACTCCTCTTCCTCCACCAGTGCAGCCATGCAGCTTCAGTGGCCGGTGGTTCCTCCTTCATGTCCTCCTGGCATTGCCATCAGTGGCAGGCTGCTTTGCTTGGCTTCGTGCTTTGCCTCCATGCTTTTGGGACATGGAGGGGGGCAGCCCCAACTCCAAAAATATTCAGGGCCCCCAAAAGGGCTCATCCTTGGGAGCTGGCGCCCGAGGCATGTACACTGGTCATTAACATTAGGCTACACATATTAAGTGAATAATGTGAACGTGATCCATATTGAGGTCATTGCAGGGGTTTGGACTAGATGACCGTTGGTTCCCTTCCAAATCTAAGATTCTATGATTCTATGAGGTGATAATGCTTAACATCCCGTTGTTCTCCAGTGCCAGGAATGATGACTATTCAGGATGGCTATAGGCTACCTGCAGGACCAGAGGCAGGTGTCTCTTTAACAACATCTGAACAAACGCTTCTTCCAGTTCCTGGAGCTTAACCCCTTATGCATTACTAATCTACAATGGTGGGCCTGGCTTCTCATGACCTGTTTTAATAAGCCAAGACAGGCAAAGCTCAAGGGGGCAGGTTCCTTGCATTTTTCAAGATCCTTTCAGCAACTTCAGGAGAAAACTTGAAATGGATTCAATCTACTCAGGGCTGGCCCAAGGCATTTTGCTGTCAAGGACAAGATGGGGCACCTTCCTGTTACCTGTACTGTAGCGTGTTAGATGGACAGTTGAGTCATACTTCAGCTTTGGTGATGAGACATCCTCCACCACACCTGAGGCTAGCTTTGGCAATGCAGGGCCAGCTGCCTGGAATGCATAACTTTGTATTCCAACATCCCATTACAGCTCTGTTCCCCATCATTAGTTGCTGAAGGTGGCTATCTGCCTAATGTTAGGGCCAGCCTCGAATCTAGTAGAATGTTGTATGTATGTATGTATGTATGTATGTATGTATGTGTTTGTGTTTAGTATATCTAGTATATCTAGTAGTATATACTGCTACATTCCACCCCAATCTCCAAGTGGTGTGAGCAGTGCTTTTTTTCTAAAATATTGTTTAGGGGTACTCTTGACTCAAGGAAATCACCATTTTATAGTTCAAATTGGGGAAAATAAATACAGTAAATACAATGAAACTGACCAACCACCGTGCTAGATTCGAGCTCCTACTTCACACATTAAACGCTCACTTCCATTTGAGACTCAGGAAACACTGTGACAGGAAATGAAGCCACCATTGGGGGTAGCAATGGAACTGATGATTCACTGTGCTAGAGAAGATACTAAATTTTTAATATGTTTTTTAGTTTTTTCTCCCGTTAGATTCACAAAATGTTTAGGGGTATGCGTCCCCCTGCGTCCCTCCAGAAAAATAATAATAATAATAATAATAATAATAATAATAATAATAATAATAATAATAATAACAACAACAAAAATTTTATTTATATCCCGCCCTCCCCAGCCGAAGCCGGGCTCAGGGCGGCTAACAACACTAAAACAATGCAACATTATAAAAACATTATAAAAATTAATTAAAATACAAATTGATGGCAACCATAAACTAAAGTTTTGTGAAGATTGCCAAAGGAGGGAGTCAGGCTGCGCCCTGACCAAAGGCCTGGTGGAACAGCTCTGTCTTGCAGGCCCTGCGGAAAGATGTCAAGTCCTGCAGGGCCCTTGTCTCTTGCGACAGAGCGTTCCACCAGGTTGGAGCCGCAACCGAAAAAGCTCTGGCTCTAGTTGAGGCCAGCCTAACCTCTCTGTGGCCTGGGACCTTCAAGATGTTTTTATTTGAAGACCGTAAGTTCCTCTGTGGGGCATACCAGGAGAGGCGGTCCCGTAGGTACGAGGGTCCTAGGCCGTATAGGGCTTTGAAGGTTAAAACCAGCACCTTAAACCTGATCCTGTACTCCACCGGGAGCCAGTGCAGCTGGTATAGCACCGGATGAATGTGATCTCGCAGCGAAGACCCCGTAAGGAGTCTCGCTGCGGCATTCTGCACCCGCTGGAGTTTCTGGGTCAGTCTCAAGGGCAGCCCCACGTAGAGCGAGTTACAATAATCCAGTTTGGAGGTGACCGTCACGTGGATCACAGTGGCTAGGTCAGGGCGAGAGAGGTAAGGAGCCAACTGCTTAGCTTGGCGGAGATGAAAAAATGCCGCCTTTGTTATAGCTGCAATCTGCGCCTCCATGGAGAGGGAGGTATCGAAGATTACACCCAAACTCTTAACGGACGGTGCTGGCACTAATTGCACCCCCACAAGAGATGGGAGTTGCCCCCTCAATCTCATATCGTCCCGTCCCAGCCAGAGGACCTCTGTCTTCGAGGGATTTAACTTCAACCGGCTCCCACGTAACCATCCAGCCACAGCTTCCAAGCATCTGATCAGTGTGTCTGGGGCCAAGTCAGGATGGCCATCCATCAACAGATAGAGTTGGGTGTCATCAGCATACTGATGGCAGCCCAGCCCGAAACTCCGGACAAGCTGGGCAAGGGGGCGCATAAAGATGTTAAAAAGCATTGGGGAGAGTATCGCACCCTGGGGCACTCCACACACCAAGGAGTGGCGGGATGACAATTCCCCCCCAAGCGCCACCCTCTGTCCCCGACCAGAGAGAAACGAGCGCAGCCATTGAAGGACTGTGCCCTGGATCCCCACGTCGGCAAGGCGGTGGTCCAGGAGTTCGTGATCGACCATGTCGAAGGCTGCTGACAGGTCTAGAAGAATCAGCAGCCCCGACCCGCCTCGATCCAGCTGCCTGCGGAGATCATCTGTTAGGGCGACCAGAGCCGTCTCAGTCCCATGACCAGCGCGGAAGCCGGACTGGAATGGATCCAGAGCCGATGTTTCATCCAGAAACCTACCAAGCTGTTCCGCAACTGCTCTCTCAATCACCTTACCCAGGAATGGAAGGTTCGAAACCGGGCGGTAATTGGATAGATCTAAGGGATCTAATGATGTTTTCTTTAAAAGCGGGCGCACCACTGCCTCCTTCAGTTCCCCTGGGAATGTCCCAGTGCCAAGGGACAAGTTGATGATATCCCCCAGGGGGGCCCGCACCTCGTCTGGACACGCTCTAATCAGCCAGGACGGGCACGGGTCGAGAGGACAAGTGGTGGGCTTTCCAGCTCGGAGGAGTCTGTCCACATCGGCTGGGGATATCCAGTCAAAGTGGTCCAATACTGGACCCGAGGACAGTCGAGGGGCCTCCAGTTCCTTTATTGTATCTAAATTGGCAGGGAGGTCATGGCGGAGCAACAGGACCTTCTCCGCATAAAAGCTCGCAAAAGCACTGGGTTTGAGACTCAGAATGAGGGACAGCAGAGACTGTGGTGTCTTTATGATATATGGTTTATTTACACATATATGGTTTATTTACACTGAGCCTATGATGGAGGCGATTCATAGTATGAACCCTCCCAATAAGGTTTTGTTTCTCTCATAGCCTTGTTGTTGTTGCTGTTGTTGTTTAGTCGTTTAGTCGTGTCCGACTCTTTGTGACCCCATAGACCAGAGCACGCCAGCCACTCCTGTCTTCCACTGCCTCCCGCAGTTTGGTCAAACTCATGCTGGTAGCTTCGAGAACACTATCCAACCACCTCGTCCTCTGTTGTCCCCTTCTCCTTGTGCCCTCCACCTTTCCCAACATCAGGGTCTTTTCCAGGGAGTCTTCTTTTCTCCTGAGGTGGCCAAAGTATTGGAGCCTCAGCTTCACGATCTGTCCTTCCAGTGAGCACTCACGGCTGATTTCCTTAAGAATGGATAGGTTTGATCTTCTTGCAGTCCACGGGACTCTCAAGAGTCTCCTCCAGCACCATGATTCAAAGGCATCAATTCTTTGGCGATAAGCCTTCTTTATGGTCCAGCTCTCACATCCATACATCACTACTGGGAAAACCATAGCTTTTATGCCAGCATAAATCAAGCATGTCTTTCCCTCATAGGCTTCAGTCTGCATCCTCCTGTTTCTAGTTTTCACACACTTCAACTCTTCTTGAGGGTTCCTTCTAACCACCAGCCAGTTGAGCCGTTTGTTCTCCGGCACAGAGTCACTTCCTTTGTTACCTTAACAATCTATACTTACACCATTACTTCACCAAGAAGCTGGCCTGGCCATTCCAGCAATTGAATCCTTGTTGGATCCAGGAATTAGAAGGTGATTCAGGCATACAGCCTAACCTCCCCCCAACTCACAACAATATATAGTTTTAATTCTATCAATTGCTTTTAAATGATTGCTAAGGTTCTATGTTTTTAGCTGTTCTTATTTTTATTTTGAGTCCCTATCAAGGAAAAAGGTAGGGTATAAATAAATATAATAGTAGTGATAGAACAAGTAGCATCTTTCAATCTCTTCAGTGGATGTACAGGAATAGCAAAGCAGAGTATCTCACATACAAATGCTTTCACCGATGCAAATTTTAGTTGGGTATCATAGACAGAGTCTTCCTGGAAGATCATTTAAGAAAATGTCACACAAATGTGGGATAATTGCAAAGGGAAAGGTTATGCTAATAAATATAGATTTATATTTCAATGGTGTTAAAAAAGAATTCTAATGATGATTACCCTTTGCTTAGGAGTGCCACATTTTTCTCACAAGAAGGTAGGTAGCTTAAAAGATAATAATGAAATAATATGCAGTTGAAAATGATGACAATAGGACCCATGGAGGGGATGGTGGGAAGTCTGGAGATTCGTAGAAATTTCTAAATTTGAGTATGTATTTGAAATGGTCATAATTTTATACTTGTAAAATCAAATAAAACCTATTTTCAAAAAAAGAGAGAAAAAGATAATACAGACAGCCTGTCTGATATGAAGCAGGAGGGAGTTTCATAGGGCAAGGTCTGCCATACTAAAGGCCCGATTCCTACCCTGATGAGATGCTATCTACAAGAGACCCTTGTCTTTTTGCCATGTGCTAAATAATCCCAGAACACTCTCATCTGAGCATATATTGAAGTTGGATTTGACACTCAAGAGCTCTTTCAGTCGACTGATAAGGGCTTTAATTCAAGGATCTACTCGATGGTTCTTTTTAATAATATAATTGCCATTTTCACATTCATTTTACTCTAGCCCTCAGGGATGTTCTCAGAAATACCGCAAACCTGTCGCCAAGAGCTTGTTTCAGGTGTGAAACTGACCTGATGGTGATATCAGGTCACAATCATAGGTCCCAAGATTAGCGATTTTAAAAAAAAGCTGTAGCTGAAAGTTCAGTGATAGTCCTTGTGAGGGGGTTCACCTCTCCCTTTCCTTAATGCTGCTCCCTCATCCCTTTTTGCACAGAGTGAGTGATCTCCACCACTCAGTTCAGAACAAGTGTCACCTCTCCTCGCCATTCCTACTGGCAAGTGCTCACCCCGTCACATGAAAATCACTCCCACATTTTCAAAGCAGCAGGTCGTGGAGAGCAGCTGCTTTATAATCTTCCCACTCACAGAATATGCCATAGACTGCCCATATGACAAACGTCTGCTAGTCGTGATTCTACAAACTGCTTATTATGTAGGGCTTTTTTTTAAAAAAAATGTAGAAAAACAATAGTAAAACATGCATCTGAACAATACATTTGAATAAATGTTAGCACAGCCCAACATCCCCCCCCCCCAACAAATGCTTTGAAAAGAGAAAAATATGAGGTTACTCCATAACATGCTCCAATATTATAAATTTTGCTCTTTTGGAGAGGCAGGAAGATAGCTGTGCTGACTCACTTGTACCTTCTGCATAGTTATCACTTGAAGATTTTAGCTGCGCTACAGAAACCACACTATCTTATTCATGCATGCTAGAAAATAAGTTCCATGGAGATTGATGGGGATTTGCAACACCAGAGCTCCAAATGTTTTGGAGTACAACTCCCATCAGCCCCAGCCAGTGCTTTATGCAATGAAGCTGTACTGCAGAGTAGCAACAGAAAACAGAACTGGCACAGGGTGACTGTCTTCTTTCAGGCAGTAGAAGCCAGTTTGTGTTCCATGGATGCTCCATGTTGCATCCATGCAGCTGGCTTTTCAGGAGGAGGAGTAGAAGAAAGGTTAGAGCAAAAGGCTGGGTGAACCACGTGTCTCACAGCCAGACAGGCCTTGCTTCACACCTAATGCTGCTACAAGCAGAGGTTTCTTCCTCAGCCAGTGCTGGTGCAAACTGCTAGTGCAAACTGCCCTCCGCTCAATTTGGAACGGGCTCAACTAACAGTGTGGCATAAGAATGTAAGCCCTGATGGATCAGACCAAAGACCCATCTCATCCAGTGTCTTCTTCTCAAAGGGGTCAACCATATGCCCTCTGGAAGGCTACAGGTGGGACTTGGGTGCAACAACATCTCCTCAGTTGTGAACCCCCCCCTTATTTCCTCTGGTCCTGGAGGTAATTATGCCAGCCTCCTTGATTTAAGACTTGTGGGCCAATTCAAGTTGGGCCCAAGCTTACATCTCAGTTTCTCTTGAAAAGGGGGTTGCTTTCCATCCCACCGTGGTCTTTCTTCCTCACCCCACCAGCTCCTTTTGAAACAGTGAACGCAAACCCTTTACATCTGCTTGTGAAAGTGGCTTGGCGGGTCCTGTTTGCCTGTCTGGCTGCTGGCACTGAAACCATGTTGAGAAATGTCATTTCATGCCAGGATTTTGGACACTTTAGCTTCAGAAAACTGAATATAAATACTGACATACCAAACTGGACTGTTATATGGATTTTTCAGTGGTTTATGCAGTGGTGTAGATAAGCAATTTCAGACTCTGGATTTAATGGTTTTATGGGGATCCTCCTCCAGATGGTAATGTGTGTTACTTCAGCTGTGAGTACATTGTAAGACAGGGTTGGATTTGATGCTCCAATACTTTTAAGGTTTAGCCTGTATCTATATCTGTCTATCTATTTCAAAAGCAGTCTAGTTGCAAGTTGATTTTTTTTAAAAAAGGTTCTGTTGGATATCTCAGTACATTTAAATAATATACACAGCTTGACAGATGTTTGCTGCAATGAAATGCAATAGGCAGCAGTACTGCACCCTTCCATTCTTTAGAACGGAGAAGACAGACACCGAGCCAGCCGTGGGTGAAAGTGATCTCCTGCTGAGGTTGGGGTCCTAAACTTTGGCTCCCAAGTCCAATGGCCAATGGCCTATCTAGTCCAGCATCCTGTTCTCACAGTTGCCAAACAAATGCCTGTGGGAAACCTGCAAGCAGGACCTGCGCACAAGGGCACACTCCCCTCTAGCAACTGGCATTCAGAAGCACATTGCCTCCACTGTGGAGGTAGAGCACAGCCATGACTAATAGCTGGTGCTAGTCTCATCTTCTGTGAATTTGTCTAATCTTCTTTTAAAGACATCTGGGTTGGTGGCCATCTCTTCATCCTGGGGGAGCAAAGTTCCGTGTAACTATACACTGTGTGAAGAAGGACTTTCTTTATTCTGTTCGAAATCTTCCAACATTCGCTTCATTGGATCTCCACAAGTTCTAGTGTTGGGAGGAGAGGGACAAAAACTTTGCTGAGCACTTCAAATGCTTAAAAAGCACCATTTCTTTTAATGTTATTTAATTAATTAACTTCTATACCGTCCCTTCATCTGAGGATCACTGGGTGGTTTGCAATGGACAACGAAGGACAAACACGAAGGACAAAATGTAGCCACGGTGCAATAAACAAAAAAGAAAGTCTCCCTAACTGATGGCTTAGTGTGGGAGTTTTTCTCATGGTAACTGAATTTAAAGGCCCTCAACTTTGGCTCAACTGAGTCCTAAACGTAATAATTATTACCATTAATTAACTAAAGTCATAAAAGGTCATTTCAGTTGAAGTTATAGTACTTCATTTCCACGCACCCCTGACATTTAGCTATGGATAGGTAACTTGTTTCCACTTTATGCGTTTTATACTTTTATTTCATTTTAACAGTTGATAACACATTTTGAGTGTCAAAGTCAGAAGAGGAAACGTAGGAGGATGCTGGAGGGAAAGAAATGCCTGCAGTACACATATGACAGGGAGCCAAAGATAACATTTCAACGTATGTCTTCAGTCTGAAAAGATTAAAAATTAGCTGCTGAATGCAAGAGAGAATATTTTGGTGTGCGTGCATGAAGCTAGTATTATTTGAAGAAGATTTTGTTATGTTGCAGTTATATACCAACAACCAAAAGCATAATCTTCCATGATAAATGTGTCAGAATTTGATACTATTTCCTCCTGCTTTAGCAGGGAGAAATATTTATGTAAAAGTCCATCACAAATATTAGCCTACCAACTGCTTTGGCCACTTTATGCTCCTTTCTCTGCCTCATTATTCTGGAAGTGAATTTCTCATTTTCTTGATTCATTATTTCTGTTTTAGATATTCACCTCCAAATAAATGTAGCTTCTTGGAAGCAAATACAGCTTAACTTTTAAAAGTGTATTTTCAAAATGACTTATTTCCCTCAAGCATCAAAATGGGATTTACCATCCCTGGTTCTGAAACACTCCAATATACATTGTTGGCTAGATTCAGATTCTATGGTCCCTTTGGTAAGTATGAGTGTACAGCAAATAATAAGCGACCCAATGCACTGCAGGACACACATTGATCTTAATACTTTGCGCTGACATTTATTCATATTCTCCTTGGATGGAGGGCAGGGCGAGCTGGTGGTTCTGCTCCTTGTGTCATGTGGCTGGGCTAGCCACATCACCAATGGTCCTACACTGACATGTGAAGAGGAAAGACTATGTGTAAGTAGCTTCTGAAATGTAGGCCTTCCTCATCAAAGACATAATCACGCCAAATAATATCCCAGTTATGCTCTATTTTGACACAGCCCTCCAAATTGGTCCAGAAACTCCCATAGTACAGTCAACACTAATACATTAGAAGTAGTGATAACCCAACTGGGTGATGTAGGGAGTAGGGCCAGAGGTATGACCCCACTCCTCCTCCTACATGTGAGTTCCCTCCATGTGAGTTATGCATAAAGAGAGCTGCAGAAGCAGGTAGTTCAGTTATTGGGAACTCCAAAAACTTCTGCCACAGAAGAAGAAGAGTTTGGATTTGATATCCCGCCTTTCACTCCCTTTAAGGAGTCTCAAAGTGGCTAACGTTCTCCTTTCCCTTCCTCCCCCACAACAAACACTCTGTGAGGTGAGTGGGGCTGAGAGACTTCAGAGAAGTGTGACTGGCCCAAGGTCACCCAGCAGCTGCATGTGGAGGAGCGGAGACGCGAACCCGGTTCCCCAGATTAGGAGTCTACCGCTCTTAACCACTACACCACACTGGCCTTCTGAAAGATCTGTTTGTTGTGGGGGCTGGTCCACTGATGTCACTGACTCAGTCCGGTGAAGTGGCTCACAACCTTCTTTGTTCCACTCAGTTCATTTTTGCTTAACCGTCATTCCTCCCTTCAGAAGTTCAATGCTAGGATTATGATAATTCATTTTAAATGAGGTGACCCCTGATGACACTTCAGATACTTTGCTGCTGAGTGCAGACTGCTGGTAGTTCATCAAGACCGCTAAGCGCTTCAGGCAATTTCATTGGCTTCATACTATCTATCTTCCAAGGACACGTTGGAGCACAGATTTTAACTTACAGAGTCCTGGATAGACATATACAGCAAGAAATTACCATTCAGATTTACAGATTTTGATGCCATTTGCAACATCTGGCACCGTGAATGTCAATTTTATTTCTACACATCAAGCCTGGAATTGATAGCTTTACCTCATGTGACAAATGTTTGGAAGCTTATATAATACAATGCAACTTTGATTATCAAGCTTGAAGCAATTTAAATCAAAGGTCCAGCTGGGGGCTGGTGTGCAGTTTATAGAGAGTTAAGTCTCCTGCTGGAAACTCAGACTAAGATATCATTTCTACCACTCAGCGACCAGTAAGCAGAATTTAAAGGAAAAGTCCTCAGAATGTAGGACAGTGAATCCTTATTTTGTCAAAAAGGATTCAGGCTCGCTTTGTTTTTTTACTAGAACCCCAAGATTCACCAACAGGAGCTACAGGTGGGGGAGAAGGGACTTGGAATATTAAGTGCCATAATTGGTTATTAGATCTGAACAGAGTTCACGTTCCTCTCACACACAAATGTACTCCTGGTTATCCTCTCCCCAGCTTTCTTCATTTCTGCAGCTTAGTTTGGGAAGAAGGGCAGTCATTTCATTGTTGCTATAGTTAAAAACAAAAACAAAAACCAGGAGTCTGGAATCTTTCCCAATCTACTTCAAATCACCCGGGGATTTGATTCTGACCTGTGTTCCGTTCCGCTCTGCGGTAGACATCCACTCCTGATATGACTCAGTTCTACGCTAGGCCCTAATTAAGATATGATAATTTCAAATAATACCCCGATTTATCATACAGTCACGATTTGAATACCAGTGAGGATAGAGACACTAAAACTAGCATGCTAAAACTAAAAATGCTGCCATGTTACAAAGCCCAGAGTAATGTCAAATGCAGACGGCGGTGATTACGATCCAAGAAGAAATAGGTAGTAAATGGTGTGTGGAGAAGAATCGGAAGCAATAATTTGACTGACACCTTTTCATTCCTGTGCTTCCAAATGTGTGTGAGAGGCAGACAGAAATGTAACAGGCGTAACCACATCCAGTAAGTATGAAGACGCAGAGAAGTGGAATGCTTCATCCACTACTTTTTTCTCTGTCGCACAGTTTCCAAAGAGACAGAGAGATTATGAGAACAAAAGGGTTGGCAACTACAATCCTCTGTGTTTCTCATACTGATGAAATTCAGTGATGGGCAAGCTTCTTTATCCCCGAGGTCACCTTGTCAGTAGCTGGGTTTGCCCATGCTCTCCTTGAGAACACTCGGAAGAAGCTCCGGTTTTTAAAGTGTACAGTGGTACCTCGGGTTACAGACGCTTCAGGTTACAGACTCCGCTAACCCAGAAATAGTACCTCGGGTTAAGAACTTTGCTTCAGGATGAGAACAGAAATTGCACAGCGGCAGCAGGCAGCCCCATTAGTTAAAGTGGTACCTCAAGTTAAGAACAGTTTCAGGTTAAGAACGGACCTCGGGAACGAATTAAGTTCTTAACCCGAGGTACCACTGTAATTTTGCCTATATATATTTGCAAAAGAAGTTTGCTAATGGAAGAACAGAAAAGAATCCAGCTGGAATAGTCCAATGGCCCCTCTAGTCCAGCATCCTATTCTCACAGTAGCCAACCAGATGTTTGTGGGAAGTCCACAAGCAGGACATAAAAGCAACAGCACTCAGTCTACCTTTGATTCGCAGCAACGGATATTCAAAGGCATACTGACTCCAACAGTGAAGGTACAACACAGCCATCTTGGTTAGTAGCGTTCTTCCCCATGAGTTTAATTACTTTTTAAAGCCATCCAAGTTTGTGGCCATCACTGGCTCCTGTGGGAGTGAGTTCCATTCATAGAATTGTCCCTTCCAACTCTACAGTTCTATGATTCTATGAAAGGAATGCTTTAATAATAATAATATTTATATGATGCCCATCTGACTGGGTTGCCCCAGCCACTCTGGGCAGCTCCCAACAAAATATTAAAAACACAGTAAAACAACAACCATGAAAATCTTCCCTGAACTTTATTTTATCTGCCCTGAATATTCCAACATTCAGCTTCATTGAATGAGTTCTATCATTATGAGAGGAGGAATATTTTTTTCACTACCCACTTTCTCTATGCCGTGCATGATTTTATAAACATTTGTCATGTCACCTCTTACTCCCTTTTCTCTGCACTAAGAAGTCCCAGATGCTGCAACTTTCCCTCATGGGGGAATTGCTCCATCGCTGGACCATTCTAGTTGCTCTCAGTATGATGATTATTACTATTCCAACAATTGCTATACCTATAGAAATGCTTTTGAATTATGGTGCTGGGGGAGACTCTTGAGAGTCCCATGGACTGCAAGAAGATCAAACCTCTCCATTCTGAAGGAAATCAGCCCTGAGTGCTCACTGGAAGGACAGATCGTGAAGCTGAGGCTCCAATACTTTGGCCACCTCATGAGAAGAGAAGACTCCCTGGAAAAGACCCTGATGTTGGGAAAGATTGAGGGCACAAGAAGAAGGGGACGACAGAGGACGAGATGGTTGGACAGCGTTCTCGAAGCTACGAACATGAATTTGACCAAACTGCGGGAGGCAGGGGAAGACAGGAGTGCCTGGCGTGCTCTGGTCCATGGGGTCACGAAGAGTCAGACATGACTAAATGACTTAACAACAACAACAACATAGAAATGTTATCAACATTGTTTTGCTTATTGTTGGTTTTATAATTTTATGACATGTCTTAGGGTTGTATTGTTATGGGTCTGTGCTTAGTTTTGTATTGTTATGGGTCTGTGCTTAGTTTTATTTAAGT